>NC_065443.1:101266166-101922416 GCF_917563875.1 Diabrotica virgifera virgifera
TCACTGAGTCAACGAACACTATTTATTGAAACAACAACGTCGTTAATTGACCAACGAAGACCGTATTTCGTTTATTTCTACAATTATTTCCGTTTATTGTTACAATTAATTCCGTTCATTCCTACTATGAACGTATTTTATATTAATAATTACTGAATGCAATAGCCCAATGTATGATATTAATTGATTAATAATAATTTTTTAAATCCTCCTTTTTTGTCCTTAAAAGACTTTACACTGTGTGATTTTTCATATCATTTCACTTATACAGTGTACTGGAATAAGTCTTACACTCCCCCACCTAAGCAAAACGCTCGGATAGGTCGATTTTTAAAATAATCAAAGTATATTATAACATCAATGTTTCGAACTTTACACGATCCCTCTTCAGGTGACAGGCGCGGCGTAACTTTGATTTTTTTTAATGTGAAAGTACGTCATGTGACAGCTTATTGAAAAGCGTTTGAAATAGTGATTCAAAAAATGTATAACACTTTAATCCTTTTTGAGAGCGCAGGTGCAAAATTTCGATCAAATTCTTTTTAAGCGCATTCATATTTTTTGGAATTCTGAGAAAACTAATAAGTATTTTTGAAAAATTTAAACGCAGAATAAAATATTACATTATTACCGAGGGGGGCAGAAAGTCCCTTAGAATAAACAAAAAGTTTCTGTTGAATGGTATGCCTATTTGAAATTAAAAATCATACTAAATTTTCTATTTTTCACCCCTGTGACTTATTAAAATAATCATTATAGAGGTTCTCAGGGACTTCAGACCCTAGATAATACTGTAACATTTTATTTTGCATTTAAATTTTCAAAAATAATAATTAGTTTTCTCAGGATTCGAAAAAAATGAATACATTTAAAAAGAATTCGACCGAAATTTCACGATAATGGACACACAAAAACTTCCTTCTACTACGGACTACACTTGAAAACGAAATGCAATTATTATTCGGTACTTCGGTAACACAGAGAAGCTAGGGGTATCACGATAAGGAAAAACCGTTAACTTTCAAATGGTCAAGCAAAACATTTATTGTCTCAACAACTACGATTATTGTCACAATAAACGCATTGATTGTGGGAATTAAATGCAGTAGTAGATTGATTAATGCATTCGTTGTCACAACAATCAATTTACATCTATTCAATAATCATATATTACTCTATATTAACAACATTTGTACATTGTTTTAATGAAATCTGTACGTTGTCACAATAAACCAAGGTAATTGCTTGTCATCTACGAAATCAAGAACGTGAGTTGCTGCCAGAATTAACAGTATTTATTAAATTTACGAAACTAAGTTATTGGCTGAATAAATTGAGTGTTATTGATTAATGTACTCTAGTTATTCTCACAATTATTATTCATTCATTGTGACAATAACCAAATACATTCGTCAATGTCTAAAAGTTCGTTGAAACAACAAATTAAATTGTGACAACGAAATACTATTCAGTAATCACTGTTAATCAATATTACTAACTAAATTTTTTTTGAGTGTACGTAGAGGATGCCGTCATAGCACCAGCAGCTTGTGTAACTTTATGCAGGCGACACCAGCGTGTTAAACGAAGATTTTGGGTGCGGCCTTCATTAGCAGCTCGAGCAAAATACAGTGGTAAATTAGCTGATCTGGAAAGAGATGACATAGACCCATCGACAGGAGACATTAAATGTGATGGCAGTTTTAAAAACTTCTTAAGAATGAAAAGTTCTGATTTTGAATTTATTCTAAATAAAATCGGCAACAAAATAGGCAGGAAAGACACAACATTTCGAGATGCAATTCCAGTAAGAGAAAGAGAAAGACTAGCAGTTACGATAAGATTCTTAGCAAGTGGAGATTCCTACCAAAGTTACTGATCGCGTACCTACAATGCCAGAGAAATGTTTGAATAACATGTTTTTAAGTGTAGATCAGTGGCGGTGCGGTTTTACAACAATGTTTTATAACTTTCTTTGATGTTTACCGACATCAGTTGGATAACATCAAACATGCTACATAACCAGAAAAATGTTATACAACACTGTGTTTTAAAACTTTTTTATTTAAAATTCTTGTTATTTCACATGTTTTGTTACATAGTCTGGACCCGGCTTTTCAATTTTGCTCCCATCTCTACCAAAAACTTTAAAATCAAGTGTCAAAAAGGAAGTGGGTTATATGGTATATTGTAACAGTTCGAGGAATTTCTAGTGTTTTTCCTAAAAGAACCTTTCCTCTAAAACGTCGTTCCTTAATATATCTACCTGAATAGTTTTACATCAAAATATTTATAAACGTGACTGGCTAGTATGTTTACACAATGGTTCCAAACTTAATCTTAAAACCGATTCAACTTGATTTTTGTTCCTTTTTATCTATTATTATAGTTTTCTATTTTTGCAAGTAATGATACCTTCCTTTTAAAATAAGTGTGTATTAATAGTCTCTTTAATACCTACATAAAAAACTAAAATCGTTTATAACAATGTTGTTAGTTTTAGAGTTGAGTTTAATGAGTTTAAAGGGGTCTCTGATTTCATCCGACAGGTGGGGTGTAGTACCCCCCAACAATACTGGAGCGCCTAAAACACAAGGAAATTTTGCATGTAGTGGCCATAGCGGATAGATAGCTTTCTATTGTATATTCATATATTATGCGATGACACATAGTTTTTAGTCGTGTGTTTAGTTTCAGCAAGTACCTCTATATTTTGATTGAAAGTGATCACACCCGACGAGTCGGATTTTGTACTTTCTGCAGAATTGTTTTTATTTTGTGTTACTCCTATAAATAAGTAAGTATAGTTGAGTTATAATATTTATTACAGATTTTAACATAATTTTTATTAGCCTAAGCTAAAATAAATTACGAACGAGAACAAGCACGCCTTCAGGCCTTATGGGGTGAAACAGACAGTGACGAGTGTATTGACAAGAGTAATTCGGAAGTAAGTGAAGAAATAGATAATGTTAGCGTAAATAGTGACTATTCTGACCAGCTTCAAGATGTTGACGTTCCAAATATCACAGACAATTAAACGTAAAGATATTTTTTGAGATTCATTAACTCTTTCAGTTGCTGGGGTTTGTCACACCTCACCTGTCTGTTGGTGGCAAAAAATTCACATGTCGGATGCCGGATTAACTTCACATTTCTGTTTACTATTTAGATAATAAGGCATACCTATCAGATATAAGCAGAGATTAGGGACTTAATCTCAACAAGAAAAAACCAAAGTACATGCTGGTCAGTACCTAAACGAGAAATATTATCCAATTGACAGGGTGGATAGCTAGCTACACATGCTTTGGTACCAACATAAACAGCCAATCAAACGCACAGGAAAAGCAAAGTCAGCGTTAATAATGATGAAGTCTCTTTTCAGAAGTCACGATTTACCACTCGGTACCAAAATCTTTATTATCAAATGTTCCGCATTTTATACGGAGTAGGGGCCTGGACACTTTAAGAAAGCTCGAGGTCTTCGAGATTTGGTATTACAGACGCCTTTTAAGAATTTCATGGGTGGATCATGTGACCAATGTTGAGGTCTTGCGTAGAACGGGCAAGAAATGCAAGATTATTAACACAATTAAAGAGCGCAAATTAAAATATCTTGGCCATGTTATGAGGCATGAACAGAGATATGGCTGGTTTGGTTGCATGCAACTCATTCTTCAGGGCAAGGTATTTGGAAAGAGAGGACTAGGAGGAAGAAGAGTATATTTCCTTCAAAACCTGGGAAAGTGGTTCAATACAACTACAAACGGACTACTTCGAATACCTAGCGCAAGCAAAGTTAGGATAGCCATATGCTGATCGCCAACATCCGGAACTGATAAGATAAGCACCGTAAGAAAAAGAAGAAGAAGAAGATTAAAGCATCATTTGCTGATTTTTGTATGTTTTTTTAGCTTCATTCGGCATGATTCTACGTCGTTTATATCTTTGATGGGATTCACGCCACTTTTAAGGTCTAGTAGGTATATTTTGGTATACTAATGTTATCGGTTCTTCCTGCAAATTCTTTATTTTTAGTTTAATTTCTGACTTTATTGGTCTGCATCGACACTTCATATAACCATGTCAAAAAGAAGCTTGCCTAGTACTATATAAATAATGATTCTTATTTTGGAACACATTACACATTTGTTGAAGTTAGATTCCTTCCGACTCTAATACCTGTTTCTGTTTAGCATGTATTGCTCGATATAGTAACGATATTATTCTGTCATCGATATTATTTGTCCTCTTGTGTTGTCAAATGTGTACTCATGTTAAAGTGTATGACTGAAAAATTTGTTATTTATTGTTAATTCGTTAGTGGAACAAAATGCTACCGTTAATTACTATGTTGCCATTTTTATATCTCCGTTGACTCGCTGTGTTACTTCTGATATTACCGAGTCTCCGATTCTAGCGTTGAAGTTACCCAAGATTATTATCAGCTCTTCGTTCTTCACAATATCCATCAGATATTGAAATTCTTCTACTGCAATTATACTTACCACTTGCCACCTTCTTGTTAATTCTGATTTTCACCGTGACTAAGCGTATATTTGCGTTCTGAAATACGTAACAGCCGCAGACATAACATAAAAAAACCCGCCAAACGTTTACAAAAAAAATATTGAAGCATACCTACATAAAACATGACACAACACGTTTGCATTTAAATAAATATGTATAATCTCATTTCACTGTCGATTTAACAAATAAAGTTATTGTAAATGTTTTGGCTTAATTTCAGTATTTTAATCATTTATTCTTTATATTGCTCGTAAGTTATTTTCTTGTGGCATTTTAATACTATTTACTATCTTTAATTTATTTACGATTTAAAAAAAGTAAGAACAAAAAAAGGATACCTACCAAATGGGAGAAAAACAACTTAAAATAATCTGCTATGTAGACGACGTAATACTAATATCTCAAAGTGAAGATGATTTACAACGTATGCTGCACTAATTTAACATAACCGCTAGAAAATTTAACATGTTAATTTCCCCAAAAAAGACTAAATGCATGGTTATAACAGCAAATCTAATAAGGTGTAAATTAGAGCTGGAGGGTCAAATAATAAAACAAGTTATGGAGTTTAAAAAAGGAAGAATCATATTATCATCCCCGCACCGTTCCGGCACGTAGCGTAGTCTCCGAAAAACCTGATTTTACAAAGAGTTGTCTGATACTATACGCTCCGGACAGTATGAATAATTGTTCATATTTAAAACCATTAAAATCAATATTTTTCGGAAACGAAACGCTACGTGCTGGAACGGATGATATGATTCTTGCTTATTTAGGTATCCTACTACGGAAAGCTCGAAACAGAAGTGGAAGATCAGGTGAATAAGGCAAGCAGAGCCGCAGGTTTTCTTTTTTAAAGCAACGTTATCTAAATATATTTCGAGTCTGAAGTTGATTATTTATCTACTTATACAATTTATTTAGGCATTTATTTTTTTAACTTTGAACATCTAATACCTAGGCATCACACTATCTAGCTACGGAAGGCTCGAAAAAGAAGTGGAAGATCAAGTGAATAGAGCAAACAGAGCCGCAGGTTGCCTGAATGACACAATATGGAGAAATAAAAATATCGGAAAGAAATGAAAGGCAGAATTTACAAAACAGTCATTAGACCAATAATGACATACGCGGCAGAAACACGACACGACACAGAGAGGACAAAAAGATTGCTCGAAACAGCGGAAATGAAAACCCTTCGGAAAATCGATGGTAAGACTCTATGGGACAGAGCTAGAAGTGCAGATATACGACAGAGATACAAGGTGGACAACATTAATAACTAGGTGAAAAACAGAAGAGTAGAATGGCGAGCGGCGGTTCCCCAATAGGAAGATGATCAGTGGAAAGACCACGAAAAAGGTGGAATGACTATCTACTGGAGACACATTGAAAAACAGACAGAGTCATGTCTATACAAAAAGAAGAAAAAGAAGAGAAGACTATCTTTAATGGGAATTAACCACAATTTTAGTTGAAAATTCATTTATTTTGACGTTTAGATTTCCACTTCTGACGATTGTCGAAGTGGAAATCGAAATGTAAAAAAAAAACGTATTTCCAACGAAAATTGTGATTAATTCTCATTACATATAGTAAATATTATTGTTTAAAAGTTATAGATATTCTTTCGGTCTTCTCCAACCAGCACTTCTCCAGTGTGTGCTTGACGTTTATGGAGAGACTAAGGTTTGTACCATTGTCTGTCCATTGTTATTATAAGTCGGACAAGCTAAATACTGAGTTGGATGCCGGATCCCACTACATCATAGTGTGACATTACATTCTAGCTATCATATGACACTCTTCCTCCTTCATATACTTTCTTAATTACAAGCCCATATCTGAGAAATCCTGCAGCTATGCATTCTTCTAATAGACTACCTTGGGCCACCCGAGAGCGTAACCAATCTTGGAGGCGCACACTCCACTACATATAATTATAAGGAGGGAGGCGAGGATGTAATACCATATGGTACTCAGATAAAGGCCTAAAGTAACTTTCCAGCTGGACTTCACCCCACTAGACTAGAGCAATGGGACAGAGTAAACCCTCGACTAAAACTGCTGGGTTATACCTGGTACTCAGATCGGACTAAAATTGCAGAAGGGCCGGGCACAGGAATATTTGGTAGTAATGTTTTCAATGTTATGAGAAAATATGAGGGCCTTCGAATTGACGCTGATTAATATATGCACAGATAGTCAAGCAGCCATGGGCGAACTCAAGTCTAGTGTGGGAATGCTGAGTGAAACTAGACACACTGCCGGAATATAATACTGTCATACTGGCATGGGTTCCAGTCGGAATAATCGGCAATGAAAGGGTTGATGCACGGGATCCTAAGTAACATAACTTTTACTGGGAAAATATATCCAGTCAATCGCAAGGCAAAATATATGTTGGACGGATATGTGCTAATAGGTCTAAAGTACTGGCTTTCT
Organism: Diabrotica virgifera virgifera; assembly: GCF_917563875.1. Taxonomy (NCBI): domain Eukaryota; kingdom Metazoa; phylum Arthropoda; class Insecta; order Coleoptera; family Chrysomelidae; genus Diabrotica; species Diabrotica virgifera. The sequence goes on from NC_065443.1 coordinate 101,273,145, forward strand.
TACTGAAAACGCGTCAGTCACGACACATCTACAAACCACGCGATCGTTTTATGGGTATTTAAACTACATACTCTATAGCAGAGAACCCGAAACAGTGAACCATATCTTTCATGACTGCGAGGTATTAGACCGCAGCTCAGGTGGCAAATACTTTTGGAGACAACCAAGTGACTCCAAAAATATATGGTACCCATTCACTGGACCTGTATAAGTTGGTATAGGATTCCAGAATGCTGGAATGGGTATCATGAGGGAATCTCTCTTTTCAATCCTGACCCCCCGGAGGGAGTGTAGTGGTCGACGTGATGTCGTGTATTGTCCGTCTCCAAAGATCTCTGTCTCTGGTCATTTCTTTTAACTCATGCATAGGTCTTTTGCATATTCCTGTAATTTGATCGATCTATCTTGTTGGGGATCTTCCTCGTCATCTTCGGCCTTCCACCTTTCCTTGTATAATGAGCCTTTCCATGTTTTCTGTGTTTACTCTCATAACATGTCCAAAGTATTTTAATTGTTGAAGATGGACTTTACTGGAGAGTCGTTGGCTAACTTTAGCTCTCTTAAAATTGAATTATTTGTTCCATGGTCGGTCCAAGGAATTCGTAGCATTCGTCTCCAACAGAACATTTCAGTGGCGTCTATCTTTCTTCTTTCCGAATTTTTCAGGGTCCAAGATTCACATCCGTAGGTCAGTATTGGGAATATTAAGCAGTTGATCAACCTCATCTTTAACGCTCTGGAAATTTGACAGTGCTTCCATATTGTGGTCATTTTTGCTGTGGTGACTTTTGCTAGATCACATCTACATTTTATTTCTTCCTGTAGTGACCCTGTGTTTGTGATTAATGATCCCAGAGTATGAGCTCACAACCTCAAACCGATCAATTATGGTTATGTGTGGATGATTGTTATGTAGTCTATCCACTATCATGATCTTTGTTTAATTGCAGACCAAATATTTGACTTTCATTTTCAACCAATCGTATAAGATCAATCAGCTCTGGGATGAGGAAATGAGGGAATGGAAGATATATAATAAGTTGATTGGCTGCCGTACGACAGTTTATAAGAGATGGCTTTTGGGGAAAAGTCCAATAGATTAGGAATTTCTTGCAAAAAGTTATCTATACGGGCGCGAAATAGTATGTGCGCGAAGTGTTTATTGATAATGTATGACTATTATCTATGGCGAAGATAAGAAAAATTCATGAAGAAAAAAAAGAAGAAAGATATTCAAGTAAAAGAAAAAAAATGTTTCAACTTTGCTGCCTAGATTACCACAATATCAAAAGGAAAAACCACACCTAAATTACGAATTTCCCGTTCCGAAAAAGGCCGCCATTTGGAGTTTCTGGAGCTCTTCTCGAGATTTAGAATCAACTGAGAAGGTCCATAAAACTCCTCTTTCTGAAGAATTGCTACCCCAGACTGTCCATAAATGTGTCCTTATTCTTAGTCTATTAAGATTCCTTTTGACTCAAGATGTTTCCCATGAAAATAGTGCATGAGATCGGCTTGTGTATAATTTATATTAGATTATATACCTACCTACATAAAATGCTGAAGGTATTTTTATGAAAAAAAATCAAGTTACTGGTACACTATAAGGAACAGAAATTACAGAATTAAGTCGCGTGATAATTTGGAGCTCATTAGCTTCATTAATGTGTATTCGATAATACTGTGCATTTTCCAAATCGATATAAAAGGCCAAAAAGCGTTATCTGATACCTTTACTTTTCGCATTTCCCACTGTTATATTCTCCTACAACTTACTATAAAAATATGGGGATTATCTCTCCCTTCGCTAATTTAACGTTGTGTTATTTTTAGTTCGTCGTAAGTGTTGTGAATCTATCTCTTATCATCCCTGTTTACATAAGCTTAGTCACTGTTTCACTGTAGTCTGCATAGGGGTTGTTAGCAGCGGTACAGAGCACGGGTCGAGTAATGAAAAGGGGAAAATTGGACGTATATACCACGGCATCATCATCATCGTACCGTATATAGTTTAACCATCCACATTATTTCGAGCGCAGGCGGTTTTCCGCAACCTAATGAATTCCGAATGCGGAATATTTTTAACGGGTTTGTTCTCCGGAAATTGTGTATAGCTTGTAGGAAATATGGAAACTTCGTTATTGCAAATCTCTAGGGCAATTAATCCGGAAATTCTCAAAACGTCATGTTTTCTGAATTGTTGAATAATGGTGTCTATTAGAGCTTCTGGTTAATTCCTACAAGGTGGCCATAATAACTAAGCTTTGTTTTTAAACCAAGAGGAGTAAACTTAAAAGATAGATGCATACCCAAGAAAGTCACTAGAAATATCACCAAATACATCTTCTTTTTTGGTTGATCATATCGCCCTTTGACGGTAATCCATAAACATTATATTATACTAATACGTCGCTAACAAGTTCTAAAACAACTGTTTTTTATACAAAAACAGACTAAAAATCTAAAAGTTAAAGGAATAACGCATAAAATACAAAGAATTGCTAATATAACTTAATTAACCTATGAAATGCCAATAGTGCCAAAATTTTATTAATGTCATTAGTGTCAAAATTTGACAACAGTGGACGGGGCCTATTTTACCACTAGGCCCGTGAGGCACCTGCCTCGGGCCCGCATTTTAATGGGGCCCGGAATGATCATTAAAAAAGAATTTTATTGCAATAACAAAATAAATTTTCAAAATTCTTTTATTTTACGACCAGGAAATGGTAAATGATAACAATAAGAGTTATATTCATAAACCATAAACCGCTCTTATCAATGTTTTTAAAAGGACATGAACATTTTTAAATACATAGTTTTTTACTTATTTGTGATACTTTACTATGTTAATATTGTTCTGAAGCTATTTATTTGTGACATTTTTCTAATTAACTATTCTACTTGGAAAATAATTGCGAAATAATTCAGTACCTTCTCGGTACTGAAAAGAGTAAGTTATATTTAAGAAATACTCTAAATCAGCAGCCTCTCTGTCTTGATAATCTATTAACTAGTACGGATCTGGTCTATTATGTGCCACTGTTTGATCTCTGAGTACAGTGCGGTCCCAGTATAACTACTTGTAGTTGTGATTCTCAAGCATATCCTCAGGGACTTATTGATAATATGTGATATGGTCTGTTTGGAGAAGTCCCAGCTTGATAGCTATCTCTTGGGAGGGATCTTTCCTACTCAGTCATGCCGTTCCTTGTATTCAGTTGCAGCAAATGCCTGGCAGCCCCTGTAAGATGTTGGATGGTTTCTTGGGCTTGACATCCATATCGGGATCTGTCATTTTGGATCTGAGGGTCTTTGACGATATATTTCAAGTAATTTTTGGTTGGTATAATCTGATCCTGAATGGCTAGTAATGAACCTTCTGTTTGAGGGAACATCTTTCCTGATGTCAACCAATAGTTCGACGCTGCATTGTCGACATAGTCTTGGCTGACCTTATTGTGATGACCTTAAGGTGGTTTATGCGCATTTCCGGTTGCCTCAGTTTGATCGGTGTTGTGCTATCTACTGCCAAATAGCGCAAGTCTTAAACAGAGTCAAGGCGAAGGTGACTTAAAGATGAACCAAAAGAGAAAACTTGAATATCTGGGGCGTATAATGACAGGTAGCAGATACAGGATACCGCAGTTAATACTTAACGGAAATATCGACGGAAAAGCGGAATTGGTAGGAAGAAATATTCATGGCTCCGAAACCTTCGTCAATGTACTGCCTTATCAGCAGATCAATTGTTACATACCGCACAAGATCGAGAACGATATCGGCAAATTGTCATGGAAACTACCCACGCCTAAAATTGACCTGTGAACGAAGCAGCTGTTTACCCTTCTGCGCTTGCTTTACTTTAAGATATTTGTACACCTCGTTTTCACCCATGGCTTCGATGTTCTGGCCATTTTGCATATAGAATCGAAACAATTATTATTATTCAGATTTAGTCATACGGCTCACACTCCTTCTAAGGGGAAAATTGACTCATCCCCGATACCTACGGTATCAAAAGGATTGAGCTCTGGTGGTGAGAATATATTTAGGCCCGAAAATTGTGTCGTGCCTCGGGCCCGATTTGAAGTAAAATAGGCTCTGACAGTGGAGTAAACTTGCCTGAGGCAATATGAGTAAAGCAAGGCCAATAACCAAGCAAGCAAGCAACTTGCCTGAGGTTGGACCAATTACAAACAAGCTTTACGGCGCAGGAAATTTGAATTACTCCCCTTGGTTTAAAAGCAGACTACAGTCGTACACGACTAATCAACCGCAACATTCTCCTCGTGTTTTTACGACCATAGTAACTTTAATAATTAGCAGTTTTACATAATTAGTGCTGTGTACTTTCACCATTACTATTAATCTGGGCTGATTATCGGAGAATAGGCCATTTTTGGGAAAAGTTATTTACCAGCAATTTTATTGCTGGAATCGAAGCTTATGATTATATATATTAATAGTATGGGTATGCAAAGTCCGCAGATAGTGTGCTACTTTTTTTATAAACAAAATGGCGCCCGAAAATCGTGTTTTTTTCAATTATTGCTCTATAACTCCGAAGATTTTAACTTTACAACAAAAACACTTGAATAAAAATTCACCGCAATTAAATTCTGCATAGAGATATGTTTTTCCCGATTTGCTCCGATGAAAATTTTCCTCGGAAAATCCGGGTTTTCCCAACATAATCTTTAATTTTCAAATAAAGTTTTAGATAAGTAATTATCGACCAATAATTAAATAATTTGGTGACTTAAAAGCCTTCTTGGTTTGGATTATAGTTCCAGAAGCTGGAATTCAATTGTTAATTAATAATTTACGGTCGCAATAATAACCAAAATAATTATGATACACTGATCAAACTTTGAAATCTTATAAAGATGAGATGCCTATTTAACATTTTGTCGACAAAATATAAATTTTTTATATTTTTGTATACTTAATCTTTAAATGTTAAAAAAAAAACAGTTATAAACAAATTATCGTTTATCAGAAAGTTTTTATTATATTCTAATTTTAAAAAAATAGTTAAAATGCGTTTTTGAAAAATCTTGAAAATTAATGTTTTAAAACTTTTTTACAACTATGTGCAAAAAAGTTATGAAACAGCAAAGTAAACATACGATTACTGCGTTGTTTATAATTTTTTTTAATTCTATCAAAGCGTAAAAGTGAGTTTAAAGTACAAGCTAATTACTTACAAAAAATATCGATTATTAGTTTAATAGTTATATTTTAATTAAAGATTATAAATATATTTTTTTGTAATTTACATGCGCGAAATTAGACTAATACAGTACCGTAGCTATGTATTATGTATTATACCCGTCCACATACACAACTCGCGCGAGTTTAAAGCGTGTCAATCGCTTCGGGTGAATATCTCCGGCTCTGTATCAAGCCTACTATCGCGCTAAAAATTACAAAAAAAAAGTATTTTTAATCTTTGATTAAAATAGAACCATTGAACTAATATTTGATATTCTTTGTGAGTAATTAGATTGTACCACAGATTCACTTTTAAGCTTTGAAACAATTAAAACAAATTATAAACAACGGAGAAATCGTATATTTATTTTGCTCTTTCATAACTTTTTTGCAAATGGTTGGAAAAAATTTTTGAAGCATTCATTTTCAAGACCTTTGAAATACGCATTTTAATTATTTTTTAAAATTAGAATATAATAAACTATTATATATTGTTTATAACTATTTTTTTAAACATTTAAAAATTATGCAAAAAAATAGAAAAATTTATATTTTGTCGACAAAATATTAAATAAGCATCACATCTTTATAATATTTCTAAGTTTCATCAATGTCTCATGATTATTTTGGTTTTTATTGCGACTGTAAATTGTTAATTAACAATTGAATTGTTGCTAAAATATTCGTTTAATTTTCACCGCCTTCTGCAGTTATAATATATGCCAAGAAAGCTTTTATTTTACCAAGTTATTTAATTATTGATAAATAATTACGTTTCCCAAAAAATTTATTTGAAAATTCGAGATTTTGTTGAGAAAACTCACATTTTCCGAGGAAAATTTTCGTCGCAGCAAATCGGGAAAAACATGCCTATATGTAGAATTAAATTGGGGTGAATTTTTATTTGAGTGTTTTTGGTGTAAAGTTAAAATCTTCGGAGTTATAGACCAATAATTGAAAAAAACACGATTTGGGGGCGCCATTTTGTTAATAAAAAAAGTAGCACACTATCTGCGGACTTTGCATACCTATATTATTAATATATAGGATCATAATATTCGATTCCAGCAATGAAATTGCTGGTAAATAACCTTTCTTTTTACTTTACTAATTAGACCAGCGTATTATATTTATTATATTTACAGTTATTTTTTTTTCAAAATTTAATAATTATGCAAAAAAACGAAAAATTTATATTTTGTTGATAAAATATTAAATAAGCATCTCATCTTTATAATTTTTATAAGTTTGATCAATGTATCATGATTATTTTGGTTAGTATTGCAATCGTAAATTGTTAATTAACAATTGAATTGTTGCTAAAATATTCATTTAATTTTCACCGGCTTCTGGAATTACAATCTATACCAAGAAAGCTTTGATGTCACTAAGTTATTTAATTATTGATTAATAATTACTTACCTAAAACTTTATTTGAAAATTAGAATTTTTGTTAGGAAAACCCGCATTTTCCGAGGAAAATTTTCGTCGGAGCAAATCGTGAAAAACATATCTCTATGCAGAATTTAATTGCGATGAATTTTTATTTGGGTATTTTTGTTGTAAATTTAAAATCTTCGGAGTTATAGAGCAATAATTGAAAAAAATACGATTTGTCGGCGCCATTTTGTTTATAAAAAAAGTAGCACACTATCTGCGGACTTTGCATACCTATATTATTAATATATACGATCTTATAATTCGATTCCAGCAATAAAATTGCTGGTAAATAACTTTTCCATGAATGTTGCTAATTAGCCCAGAGTATATTTAATATATATACTCCGAAGAGTTATTTACACAAGCACTTGGAAACAGCACAAAAGGCATCAAGATAAATGGTGAAAATATAAATTCGTTATGCCGACGATACATTCAATGGGTGCGTTCGGAAGACCACAGCGGCTGACTGTCAGCACAAAGCAGCGTAGTGGTTGTATCCAGCGCTAATAGGGAAAGCTTAGTAAATCTCTCAGCGGCTGACTTCCAGCGGTGTCGTCTGACAGCTATCGCTTTCTCAGGTGTCCAGCCGCTTGGAGAGGCACAACCCGATACGGTGCTACAAGTGTCTTAAGTTCGGTCATAATACATATGACTGCAAAGAAGAAAGTAGAGCAGCTTGTTGTTACAACTGCCTGAAAAATGGACACACGGCAGTAAATTGCACAAACAAAGCGTTTTGTTTAGTATGCAAGGAGGAGGGGCACAGGATGGACAGGATGGCCTGTCCAGACTACAGAGCCCTAGTTTACGGAAGGAGAGGAGAGGGAGAACCCCCCTTAGAAAACGAATAATAAAGAAACAACAGATTTTTTGGAAAACAAAGGTGGGCCCATATACAGCCCACCTAGGGTATATATTTTATTTATTTATTTATTTATTTATATTATTAACTATTTTATCTATATTTTTATTTATTTATATTTATTTATTAGTCAATTTTATTTATACTTTTTTATCTATTTATTCATTTTATTTATATCAAATTTTAATAATTTTAAATTTATTAAAAATGGAGAATCCGATGTAGGGGCGACTCTCGGGAACTGAACCAAACGGACCTCAAGGATCAACCTGGTATACGGATATTGCAGGTGAATGTGGGCAGGGCTCGAAGAGCACATGACCTTGTCAACGCAAAAGCCTGCATGCTAGAATCTGACCTACTCATCGTCCCCGAACCGAACAAAAAGATAACCTCGGAAGGTGGATGGGTACAAGACAACGGAAAAAATGTGGCGGTGCTCATTAGAAATAGGGATCTAGGAGTGCGGGGTATTGTCAGGGACGGAAATCATATCCTCATTAAACTGAGGGACTTCAGCCTTCTGGCATGCTACGTATCTCCGAACATCCCTATGCAGAGATACCAAAGCATCGTAGACGAAATAATGAGTGCCGCTACAAACGAAAAAGACGTGATCGTTGCCGGGGACATCAACGCGAAGTCAAGGTTGTGGGGTTCCCCCATAAATGATAAAAAGGGGGAACTCTGGAATGAATGGATAGCCCAGGCTGGCCTCCAAGTTCTGAACAACAACAAACCAACTTTTGTGAGAGGGGCCAGCCAGACACACATCGATGTAACATTAGCAAGTGAAGGGCTATCCCGCAGAATACACGACTGGGATGTCCTCGACGACCAGCTGTTTACCCACCACCGATACATTAGGTACGAAATTAAAGGTGAAGGGGGGAATAAGACGGTCGATAGGACACACTGACATCTATTTTAACAAAACCACGTACCTATCGGAGGTCAGAAAGATCAACGAGGAAGAGATTTCTGACCTTGGCCAACTAAAAAGAGCACTAAAAATGCAGCAAAGTTGGCCACTGTGAAGAAAAGAATGATAAAAAATCCCCCTATTGGTGGACGGATGAGATTGAAGGTCTACGGGAGAGATGCCTCAGAGCTCGCAGGAATTATACGAGAAGCCAGGGCAGCCTCGAGCTCAAAGAAATATACAAGGAATTAAAGAAAGAATTAAATAAAAAAATAAAACAGGAAAAAAAGGAAAAGTGGCAGGCCCTTATAAAAGCGTTGGACGAAGATGTATGGGGCGATGCCTACAAGATAACCATGAAGGCCCTGAAAATAATCGCCCCATATAAATTGGATGAGGACCAGCGGATGAAATCGGCTGAACTCCTCTTCCCAACCAAAGACATCCAGAATTTTATAAAAATATTTCCAAATATGGTGGAGGAGTTTACAGAAGAGGAAATAAAAACCGCTGGTCAAGAGATGAAGACAGGGAAAGCTCCCGGCCCTGACGGGCTGCCACCAGAGGCAATCAAGATAGTAGCAACGGAGAAACCAGGTTTGATCAGAAGAATATGCAACGACCTACTGCAGAAACAAGAGTTTCCCAAAGACCTAAAGGAAGCGAACCTAGTTCTGCTCCTAAAACCTGGGAAACCCCCCGATTCGGCATCCTCTTATCGGCCAATATGCCTCCTAGACTGCCTTGGTAAGTTCTATGAGGCGCTTATCAAGAAGAGGCTGGAAGGCGTGTTGGAAGATGAGAGAGTGCTATCAAACCAGCAATATGGATTTAGAAAAGGCCGATCGGCAGTCGACCGCGGCCTGGATAAGGGACACGACTAGAGTAAGCAAAAAAAAGTGGGTGGTCCTTGTTCTGTTGGACATTAAAAACGCTTTTAACTCGGCAAACTGGGGCCTCATTATAGACAGAATAGTCGAGAGTGGGGCTTCGGAGTATGTGTCCAACATAATAAAAGACTACCTATCTGAAAGAACCGTATGTATATCCAAGAAAAAGAAGATGAAAATGACCGCGGGTGTACCCCAGGGGTCAGTCCTGGGACCCTCACTGTGGAATATATTATATAACGGGGTACTAGAAGTAAACACGGAGAGAGAAGTAAGGGCGATTGCATACGCGGACGACCTGGCCTTACTAGTCGAAAATGATTGGGGCATAATAGAAAAAGTAAACCGAGCAATAAAAAGAACCGCGGAATGGATAGAAGAAAATGATCTAAAACTAGCAGTAGAGAAAATGGAAGCGATAATCTTGAGGGGACCGAGATATAGAGAAAATATATTATTCCAGTACAAAGACTCTGTAATAAGACCCCAGAAAACAGTTAAATACTTAGGAATAACTTTTGATGACAAAATGAAATTCGGACCACACATAGAAGAGGCATGTCGGAAGGCGGAAGAAAGGACCTCCACACTAAACAAATTAATGCCAAATATAGGGGGTCCTGGATCACAAAAACGAGTAGTGTTACAATCAATCATGTCCATCTTACTATACGGGGCCCCAGTGTGGCACGAGGTTCTAGAGATGGCCAAATACAGAGACATGCTTCTTAGAGCACAGAGGAAACCTCTGATCAGGGTGTGCAGCGCGTACAGAACCGTTTCAACCATTGCCTTACAAGTGGTGTCTGGGTCTGTGCCGGTGCACATCCTGGCCAGAGAAAGGGTCCGAATGCATCAGAGGGGCAACGGGGCAATTGGTTCAGGGACACAAGAAAGAAAGAGGAGCTTGGAGATGTGGCAGAGGGAATGGACAACTGAAGTCAGAAAGGCTGCCTGGACGAGATGTCTGATTCCGGATGTAGTGAAGTGGTACGAGTGCCGACATCGTCGCGTCAACTACTACTTCACACAGTTCTTGACGGGACATGGATTGTTCAGGAATTACACCTTCCGTATAAGGAAAACGGTGGATGATCTATGTCCTGAGTGTGGGTGGTGGATGACGCGCGGCATGTCGTATTCGTGTGCCCTGCATATCGTGCGGGGAGAACTGAGCTGCAGCTGGATCTGGGGTCTCCTCTAGGTGAGCCACAAGAGCTCATGGATAGAATTATCGGAAGCAGGAGGAACTTCGACTTGTTCATTGCTTTTGTCACAAAAACCATGAAGCACAAAGAAGAAAAAGAGAGACGACTACAGGCGGGATGACCCATATTACATATCATATTATTTATTTACAAAAAAAAATCGTTTGTGTTGTGGTTGGTAGTCAGCGGGGGAGGACCCTATACACCCTAACCACGCTGACTGCCTATTTAATTTTATCTATTTTACTTTTTAGCTGATTTTATCTGTTCTTTATTATTTTATCGGATTTTATTAATTAATCTATTTAATTTTATTTTAACTCTTACCGTTCTTTTATTTTCACTTTCTACTTTTCCCTGTTCATGTTCTCTATCTTTTCTTTCTATTCTCTGTTTCTCTTTCTTTTATTTTCTCTTTTTCTCCCTCATCTCTTTTATTCTTGTTTCTTTTTCTTATGTTATATTTGTTCGTATCGTTGTGGGGCAGTCAGTGGGGAAGGACCTTTTATATCCGACCTACACAGACTGTCCCATCTTAATATCAGAGTGAGTGACTGAATGGGTGGATGAGAAGGCGTGCATAGATGAAAGCATGAATGATTGGAGTTGCTCGTAGCTGTCAACTGGCATTCTTTGGTTGGTTCCATCTTGGTTTGGGTGGCGTCCTGGCTGCCCCACTACCCCGCGCGCGGCGACCGGTCTGGTGCGGCGCGCAGGGGCGGGGGGCGGCCAGGCGGCCGGCTAATCCGTGGAATACATGCTGGGAGTGCCGGAGGGGAGCTATGAGTAAGGTCGACGGGTCAGATATGCTCGCCAAGAGCGGTTCCGGACCCGCCGGCTGGAGAAAGAGGAGGTGGGTTTAGTCGGTAGGCGGCCCGGCAAGATAGAGATAGGACGGGCTGAATCCGACACACCTGGGATACCTTCCCAGACGGTCTTAAGAAGATTCCCACCTCCCAAAAAAAAAAAAAAAAAGGTGTCCAGCCGCTATGGTCGTCCGAACGCACACATGTCACTGAAAGTGAGAAGATCCGCAGACGCTTCTGAGCACGGTTTGTGATACTGGGAAACACTAGGTTGGACACTAAACAGAAAGAAAATAAAAACCATGGTAATCAGCAAGAGGGGTGAAGTCATAACAGGGATCCAGATGGAAAATGGAGATATCGAACAAGTGGACAGGATGAAGTACATGAGAGCCTGGATTACGAAGGATCTAAATACAAAGTCAGAAGTTCGATCAAGCGTAGAGCAATCAGGAACAGCCTTTTTGAGTGTGGGGAGATTTCTGAGTAGCCAAAGACTGCAAATCCGATATCGCATAATAAAATGTACCTGCTTAGGTTCTTCTTTATGGTGTTGGCGCTTAGACTGGTGGTGTTGACTTAATGTGAAAGGTATAAAAGCTTTTAAGATCTGGCTCTTCAGAAGAGTTTTGAAAATACTGTGTACCGATCATATTACGAGCAAAGTGGTGTTGCACAGAATGGGAAGATACAGAGATCTTTTGATCACCATTAAAGAGAGAAGAATAGCATATTTGGGGCACATGGTTGGAAATGATATTCGCGGCTGGACCGGATTAAACACAGACACGCTTTTCAGAAAAGAGAGAGATGCATTTGCAATGGTTATAGCCATCCTTCATTAGTGGAGTCGGCACTAGAAGAAGAAGAAGCAGCTTAATCTGTTTTTTACTATACCCTATCTACCAATCACTGTCCCGGTTAAGAGTTTCATAATTTATTCTTATAAATTTATTTATAAAAACCTAAATATTGGTCTAATGCTTCTCATTTACTTAACAACTTTTTTTTCGAAATTTTTACCTAACCCTAGCAAGGTGCATTTCGGCACACGCATCCCTTCAATATATTACCCAATTATTACGGCATCCTCGTGATCGCTGACATTTTTGTTATCAACTGATAGTGAATTACTTTTTCGTTAAGTCATCGACCAATTATTTTATTGACGTGCACCTGGTTTAACTGCTCTTCTAGTTGATTGTCACTTTCATAGGGGATTTTCACTAAAATCATCCGTTTTAGGCCAGTTTTATGTGATATGTAATGAGATAAAATCTGACCAATTCTCTATTTTCTAATTCTAAACGATTAAGAACCAAAATGAGCTTCAGTTCGGATTTCTGGGAGAGGACTATTTTATGAGAAACAGCGTTACAGATTAGAAACACCAGGAAAGAATCTTAGAATAATGAAAGCCTTATAGAGAATAGTACGGAGTTTGTAGTCGCTTAAAAAAAGGAGAGAGAGATAGAGTACCTACACATTACTTGCCTTTAAGAGTGGAAAGGAAAATATCGAAATAACTAGGTGAATTATACAAATTATGGTATGTAGCAGTAACTAATAGCTTTCGCAAATACGCCACTAAATGAACGCCGACTTTCTATAGCTTCGCCAGCCAAGAGGACCAGATATCTCGAAAATATCCTATTTAGCGCATCTCACCATAACTAATGTTTGCTGCATTTGTATCTTCTTCTTATTTCGCCCTCTTCTTTCAAAGGTGGCGATCCAAATGGCAATTGTAGCTTTGGAAACTACTGCACGAAATGTTTCTGCCGATAAGCGGTCAAACCATCTCCTCAGGTCTTTTTCAACCACGAGTTATGGCGTATTCCTACTGATCTTTTGCCCTTTACTTTACCTTTTAATATTATTGGTAGTAATTCATATCTTTAATATCTCAATACACCACCCAAGTATTGTATTTTCCTCCCTTTAATCATTCTTAGTAATTTTTTTAGAAAGCTTCATATACCTGGGCTGAGAGCTAAACAGTCAGCTAGACCACTCAAAAAAATTAGAAGACGCATTGAAATAGCAAGATCGGGCTTCATGAACATGCGTAAAATGCTCTGTAACCCCAAGCTATCAGTCACGATAAGATTGAGAACACTAAAGTGTTATTTGTGGCCTCTATACTATATGGCTGTTAGACCTGGACATTAAAACAGTATGACGTCAACCATGATACTACGACAACCAGAGATAAAGCCACTTCGAGAACGACTTTTAACCGGTGCGCGCATGACGTCAGCGCCCGACAAACTTGTACGGAGACTTATGGGAAAGCATATAGTTTTATACGGTTTTATACATTCTCGTGTTATTAAATAACTGAAATTGCCGTTCGTCTGTTCTGTTACACTGTTTAATTTATACTTTGATGAATTATTATAATCATACCAGTAAAATAATACAATATATTATATAGGTACTGAACTAAAAAACGTAATAGTTTTTTCACTGCAAAAATTTAAGATGTTTCTTGACATGCAGAAAACTTTAAATAAACCGCGTCAAATAAAAGATGGTTTATTAACAAATAATGAAAAAACTAAAGTTTCAAAAAAGTATTAAAATTACAAAAACAAGATTAAGTAGATAGATTTAGATGGATTTAAAGAGGTAACCGTTTAGCCTATTCCACTGCTACCTTTTCAGATCTATTGTGGTCCTCTAATTCTAGATTACATTCTTTAGTCTGGCCCTTTTTAAAAGGTCCAATAAGCCCCAATTCTCACCGCACATTCTTCTACATTTGCCCAAGGACATAGTAGCTTTCTGTGGGGTTTTCAGGATGTGAGTATTCCATTTCAGCCTATGATCAGTATAAACCCCAAGGTATTTTGTTTTTTTGGCAAATGAAATCTCTGTTCCTCCCAGCACCGGTAGTTTTAAGCCTTCTAGTGCTGTCCTTTGGGTGCAGTTGGCGATTTGTTTTCTGAGCATTGACTATCAGTCTCTCTTATTTACACCGGTCGTCAACTACATTTGGGGCTGCTTACATTCTCCCAGACACCAGCTGGGCAAACCTGTCCCTGATGACGATTGATATTATCGTCAGTGTATCCTAGACAAAAAAGTCTTCTGTGGAGAGATTTTTGAGATCATCTACCAATGTTGCTCAAAGTAGAGGTGACAGAACTCCTCCTTGTGGACAGCCTCCACCTACTCTTGCTTTGATGGTTGCTTTAACTAGAGTTGATATTACTATCCTATTCTCCAGGTATAACCTTATCTATCTGCATATTACCGCAGGGATTGTTTATCGACTATCTATGTAGTTTAGATCCGCTAAGTTTAGTTTCAACAGGGCCACCACGAGAAGGGTGCAATCAAAGATTACACACCCCCAATCAATGTTGGGAGTACCCAGCGGTCTTGGGATGGTTTAAGGAGGTGCAAAATCCTAAGACTCTCTAAGAAAAACTTGAGATTAGTTCTTTTCTCGCTCAGCTTTACGCCGACTAGAAAAAGAGCACATCCCTCGGCCCAAAAAAAAAACAAAACAAAAACAATATTACATTTGATTCATTTTACTTAACGATTTTTGCAATTTTTTTTTGTATTTCAGACTTTTCTTTCAACTTTTGGTTCAAAACTCGCATTTGAAAATACATCCGACATCTAAAAAATAGTTTTTTCACATCACCAGATATTTTAACATAAACTGATCTTTCCAATAAAGATTTTTTATAATTTTTGATGCCAACTTTAATAGTGTCCCCATTGAATTGGCAGAAAATATTTTCTAGTTCACGACAGTTCGTAAGTAATATTTCTGAAGGCTTCACCAAACCCCCTTCTGAGAGATGATTTGCCCACGAGGAAGAAGTGTTACTATTTGTAGAACTGCCCAAACTCTCTTCATGTCGTAGCTTGAAAGCTATGAAACCAGCTAAATTTTCTAGTCCATCATGAAACAACTGTTCCATTTCAAAATCTGTTTGATGGTTTTCATTTTCTGAAGTTACTGGAAGATTTAATTGACTAAAGAGTGGTTCGGTTATCATCAGGTTATCATCAATGAATCTACTACGTCATTGTTGTAACAATCAATATTCAAAGAGCTTCCTGCTTTCATGTTTTGAAGCGACATGTTTGTTGTTTCTGGTAGGTTACTTACATTAGCTGAGAGTGAAATAACTTCATCGTTCCGACCCATAATAAAATTACGAAGACGGTATTTAAATTGCAAACGAGACGGATGATCATGTAAACCTTCAATCGCACGTATTACTGAGAATAGTCCTTCTAAGCAATCTTGATTTAAATTATATATTGTTATTAAATTGATGTTGAAATATTTTTTTTAAATCTAGAAAGACTAGTCGCAAAGATTTAATACTAACAATAATACCATGCTGAAAGGGCAGTAATGACTATTTCTAATTATATTTAAGAATTTTATCCCGAAAATATAGCTTTATACTTTCCGAAAACTTTCGCAAACTGCATAAAAATAACAAACCCAAGTTAAAAATCTAACATTTGGTCTGGCGTTTGTCGGTCAGTGACGTAGGCGTAGAAGAGAGAGAGACAGGCTTATTCATGCGCGTGGCTTTATCTCTGGTTGTCGTAGTATCATGGACGTCAACAAACTGAATTCATTCGAAATGTCGATATACCGCCGAATGCTAAGAATAAGCTGGACCAGCAAGATTACAAATGAAGAAGTACTGGAAATAATGAACACACGTCCTCATCTGGTCAATACAATCAAAATTAGAAACACGTCATACGTAGGACACATAATGCGCCATAGGGAATTTGAGCAGCTCAAGGTAATATTAGAAGGCAAAATCGAAGGTAAAAGGGGTATAGGAAGAAGGAAAAAATCCTGGCTCCGAAACATCGGAGATTGGACACACACAACATGGAATGACTTAATTCATCAAGCCCAGAACAGAGAGAAATTTGCCATATTGATCGCCAACCTTAATAGAGAAGGCACTTAAGAGGAGGAGGAGTAATTTTTTTGTCTGTTCTAGTTCTGATGCGCCGAAGTACACCATGGTTGGTAACTTTTGGTACCCATGGAATTCTCAGTATACGTCTGTGTTTATACATCTCAAAGCCGTTAATTCCTTTTTCTGTTTCAGAACCCATTGTCCAACTTTCACAGCCATCAAGCAAAATATAGAAAACATAATATTTGATAATTTGGATTCTTACCTCTAGACCAGCGGTTCCAAATCTGTGGTACATGTACCACTGGTGGTACATATTAATAGCACCACAGATTACCTAGCTAGATAGGTATTTCAGTTAGGTGGTACCAAAAAAAAAATTTAAAGTATTTTGTGGTACCTAACCCAAAAATGTTGATAACCATTGCTCTAGCTAGACTAAGGTATGATCTTGTAAAAAATGTTTTCATGTTCATAAGTGTTTCCTCGCTTGTTCGATTCTTGATAAGATTTCTTTTTTTTTTGGGTTAGGCGGCGGTTACATTGGATGCAAGTTCGTACGAAAAACCGATCGTACGAATTCGTAAGAATACGTACGAAATCATCAGAACGAAACAAATGCGTACAATGTTATATGCACGGTTACATTACTTACAAAAATATTTCTTACGAATTCCTACGAACTCATACGATTTTTTGATGCGACCAACATAATTTGTTTTTCCTGCAACTATTCGTACGAGAAGTCGATTGCATTTAATAGTTTTGTGGTGTTACGCTGATTATATGTAGTTATAAAATGGATGTTGAAAAATTAATAATAATTGGTGTCATTCTTGTATATGCAAAAAAAAATTCTCATTTAACCTGAGCTCATTAAAATATTTCGCAAATTCTCCATCTACACTTCTTGATAAAAAGAATTCATCAACCCAAACTCTGGAGTTTTCTAATAAAAGCAACTTTAATAATAACGGTGTTTCAAAAAAGTAATACGTCATTCATTGTTAATCAACGTCATCCATTTTTAATAACCACAAACCACAATGTGAAAACTCTGATATATCTACTGCGTTTTTTCGTCCGAGGTCATATCCAATGTAACCAATCTGTCTTACGACTTAAATTAGTACGAATTCGTACGAATAAAGTTTCGTACGAACTCGCATCCAATGTAACCGCCGCCTTAGACGGGCTGTTGATATTTGCTCCCAAATATGTTATGGAAGTTTTCTATTCTACTATTTGTCCCTTGGCATACAAATGTATCTTTATTGCTGCCCTTAAAAATAATAGAATTTTAGTTTTTTGGAAACGTTTAGATGTAAATTAAACATGCCGCTATGACAAACTACCGTATTTATTATATTTTGTAGGTCTCGTGCGTTGCTTGTTATTAGGACGTTATCATCACCGTATGTTGTCTAAGCTGGTTCCGTTAATATTGATTCCACATTGGAGCTCGTCTAATGCTTCTCTTAGTACAGGTTCTGAATCTGAATACATATTAAATAATAGTGGTGATAAGACGCAACCCTGTGGCACCCCTCGTCGGATTCGTATATCTTCGGATGTTGTGTGATCTGCTTCAATTGTTGCCGTTTGGTGTCATAATTCTGATGTTCTGAGATAATTCGCAAGTCTTGTTCGTTAATTTCAGTGGTTCTCAGAATTTCGATTATCTTTTGATTTTTAACGCAGTCAAATGCTTTTCGGTAATTAATCAAATATGCATATATATCTACATTCATGTTTCTCCATCGTTGTGTTAACACAAAGATTGCGCTGGGCAGGTCACCTTATAAGAATGGATAACGACAGAACACCTAGTAGAACGCTTAGCGGAGCTATGGTGGGACTTTGGCCAGTAGGAAGACCAAGAAAGAGAACGAAGACGAAGTAGACGAAGTGAGAACCGATGCTAAAGATATATTGAGGGTGGACAACTGGAGAAGAGCAGAGACAGAGATACTTGGAGCCTGATGCTGGGAGAGGCCAGGGTCGGACTTGGGCTGTAGCGCCATAGAAGAGAGAGTGTTAACACATTTAAGTCACAAAGGACTTTCTCGTGTTTCGAAATCCTAATTTAGTGTCACTCATCTGAATCTCACAATTCTTGTAAATTAGTGTATGGATGATTCTGAGAAATTGTATGTATTTGTATATTACCTCATTAATTCATATTTCTCACTTATTTCGATTTGACTTTCATGTTTAATTTCATTTATTTCAAATTCTAAGTTATAAGTTATTCTAAGTTGTTGTTAAGATCATCACAATTGTTAAAAGTCGTTCAAAGATATGTTGTATGTACAGGGTTATTCACTATATTTTAACCCCCCTGTAAACTGCTCTATTTAGAGAATTAGAAAAAAATGTAAAATACAAAAGTTATTCGATTTTTAAATTATGATTTTTTGCCGTTTATATCATACTATATCGTACTAATCGACTATTTTTTTTAAATAGGCATAGGGGTCGAGTGCTAGCTCATTTGAAAGGTTATTCAATTTCCTATTCAGTAATATAAACATTAACATGATTAGTTATACAGCGTGTCCAAAAATTTTTTTTTAATTAAATTAATTGACACAAAAAGAAGAATGTATGTAATTTATTTAATTCAAAATACATTCTACTGTTGCCAGAAAACAGAAATAAATATTTATTGAACAAATCAACATTACTTTTCACTTAAATTTAATGTTCAAGCTGCCACCCATCTGCCTCTTGGCAGTTTGAACATTGAATTTAAGCAAAAATCAATATTTATTTGTGCAATAAATTTTATTTCAGTTTTATAATAGCAGTAAAGTATATTTTAAATTAAATAAATTACATAACTTCTTCTTTTTGTGTCAATTAATTTAATTAAAAAAATTTTTTGGACACCCTGTATAATTAATCATGTTAATGTTCATATTACTGAATAGGAAATTGAATAACCTTTCAAATGAGCTAGCACTCGACCCCTATTCCCATTTAAAAAAATAGTCGATTACGTCATCACGTCCAAATGGATGACGTGACTAGTACGATATATATGTCAAAAAATCATAATTTAAAAATCGAATAACTTTTGTATTTCATATTTTTGCTAATTCTGTAAATAAAGCAGTTAACAGGGGGTCAAAATATAGTGACAAAAACCTGCACAAAAAAGTAGATACAGTATTTCTCATGATCATCTTTCAGTGCGTCACAGTTTTTCGATTTCTTTCTAACGCATTAAATTGTATGTGAAAAAAAGGCACGGCGGTGATTACATTTCGTCGGTGACATTTTTATAACATTTATTCTAATTATTCTAGTTGTCGATAGATGGCGCCATAATAAAAAAATATTTTTTTTTAATTAGATAATAATATTACAAATATAATCTGTATAATTTATAAGACTATACAAATCAAAGAAAATACCATTTTATAAATGCAAGAAACACTTTTGATTTGTTTTTATTCCAAATTGAAAATATAATGTGACAACTGTCAGATTTAACTAAAATGTCATGTTAGAATAAATGTCATAAATGTGTATTATCACGGACTTACCCTTTTTCCTATCATTTGTTACGCACTGAAAAATGATCATGAGAAATACTGTACATACAATAATTACCGTTACCGCTGACCTTTTAAACGAAAACTTCTGATGCACAGTGATTGGCCTAATTTTTGGTTGTCACTTTTAACAGGCGATTTTTACTAAAACCTATGGTCACGGTGGCTTGTTATCTATTATTCAATTCTAATTTAATATAGATTGAATTTGTTATGGATGGATATGAAACGCTTCACGGAGCAAATCGAGGGAAAATAATTTATGACAAGTTGACAGACTTTTATTATTCAAGCCTAAAAACAAAAATCCTTTTAAAATTGCTATTCAACCATTAAGCTTAAAATATAAGTAATTAAACACATCGTACACTTAAAATATTGTAATTTATCAAAGAGGAAAAATAACAAATTTCTTTGGACGAAAGACACACATTCAATACAGAAACAAATGTAAGAGAGATTGAAAGAAAAACATTAGAATTTCAAACAAGAACTATGATAACAACTCATAACTGCGTGAAATTTAATCACAGGGAGAATGCTGTTGCAGGTTTGTAAAATTAAGGTATAGGGTCATAGGGTGCTGGAATCCCAAAAGAGTCTGGAACCATCTACCTACTGGAAGGTACGAATGTGGAATTGGTAGATGTGCTTAAAAAAAACAGAATACAAATCGTTTGCGTTTGTATCTAAAAGATAAGGATGAACTGGAATGGTCAAAGAGCAAAGTGATAGAGAACATAGATACTTGAAGATACTCCAATAAAAATGATGGATACCTAATAAATGTGTTGGACACCTATTACGGAATCAGAATTATTTCCTCCCCCAACGTGTAATAACAGGCAAATATGAAGGAAAACACAGAGTCGGGAGAAAAAAACTCTCTTGGATCCGAAATAAATATATGATACTATGTAGGATGGGGGGCGCGACCCAAAATAGTGACAACTCTACTTTATCGATAATAGTCTACGAGAAGTGCAGGGTAAATTGAAGATGGAATACCAAAAAAATATTTAAAAATCCACTAGGAAGAATTTCCTGTAGCTGGCTGTATACCATTAATTACAAGTAAAATTTAATAAAAAATTTTGGTCTTGGTAAAAGGTATATTATTTTAAAAAGCCCTATAGGGCTACAAACATCGAACAGAACGTTTTCGCTCTAAAAAGAGCATCATCAGTGTTGCAAGAACATGGTGAGCCAACCAAAAATATCTTTTGAAAGGCTTTGACCTTCGTATTTTTTGGTTGGCTCACCATGTTCTTGCAACACTGATGATGCTCTTTTTAGAGCGAAAACGTTCTGTTCGATGTTTGTAGCCCTATAGGGCTTTTTAAAATAATATACCTTTTACCAAGACCAAATTTTTTATTAAATTTTACTTAAAAAAATATTTATGTATCTCTTTGTACTCACTTTATATTGCTCAAAAAATTACGGGATCTGGATTTCAATGCATATTTTTTTTATAATTTTCGTATAAAAGTTGCGCGTGTTAATGACAGTACTAATTTTGGGGGCGACCCGTAGGATGGGTTGTCTAATGACGTATAAATAATTTGGTCAATAAAAAATAGAAAAGCTTACAAAGCGAAGAAACAGCGAGTGAGAGAAAGATGCAGCTCAAGAGTTTGTACGGAGCAAAAGAGATACAGGATAATAATTAACAAGATAAAGTTACTAGAAAATTTGATAGAAAAGACGAAAGAAGGTATGGAGGAACCTTTTTTGTAATCACGTATAAATATCTTTCCCTTACTGCAAATATGTATAAATCCAAAATATATAAATTTAGGATACCTAATTTATTATAATTGTCAAATTTATTTTGCAAAGTACCTACCTACCTACATACAAGATAGTAAATAAATAAAGCATATAATTTTTAAAATAATTTATTAGTTTTATTTTATTTATTTAATTTGCATTAGCAAATGCCATATAGTCAGTCACAACATGATAACATTTTCTAAAAAACTACTAATATAATCTAAACTAATATAAATCTATAACTAACTTTGTATTAGAAAAACTACAATAAGTACAACAATATAGTAGAAAACTATGATATAAATCCAGAGTATAAAAGATATTTTTCATAAGGGTAAGATGGGGATAAAACATGGACACTCGTTCCTCCTTTAGAGACCCATCAAGCACGGACAGGAGGAAACGACAAATGGGGTAAAACAAAGGTTAAGAATTTAATTACCTTAAATATTAAGTTAATTTTTGCAAATATATTTCACTAAACATTAATTTATTCTACAATTTTCATATTAAGAGATAGCAGATAGCACGTATTGTGTGAGGAGGAAAAAATGTTGACGTATATTAAGATTTTTAATTGATCTTCCGTTTGTTTTATGTATTTTTACATTGGGAGAAAATGTGGTTCACATCCCCTTCTTTTTGACAGTCTAGACATGAGTTTGAACTTAGCCAGACGCCTAGGATAACACGCATGTCCAAATTGCATTCTAAATTCTAATAATAATTTATTGATACCTGTTATAGGTACACCTTTGTGGAACAGAATAGTTTTTAATCCAATAATCACTTGGAAGTAAAGGACGTATAGACGCTATATTGAGACAAAGACTGTAGGTATTAGTCTAAGAGCTAGTGAACCCTTCGACTAACGGTCGTCCTGTAAGGCTAGAAATTTTTCTAGTGATAATTCATAGCACACCAAGGCTAAAAACCATGACCTGGCAGGCCTCAGCGGTGCACGTTAATGCACCAGGTGAATCGAAAAGTGCAAATTTAGGGGGTAAAATAAACTTTCTCCTGTAAGGTTTAAATTTAAGTATGTGTTTGAGTAAGTCATTTAAAATAAACGTGTACAATGACAGGCGATTCTGAAGAGCATAAGACCTTGCCAGGCGAGGGGAAAGATTAGGGGTTTTTCCTAAATTTATTTTTTTTGCATCGAACAAATTTTTTTTAAGTTTTTTGAATCATTCCAAACAGAAAAGGTCTTTAGTGATTTTTCTCTTAAGTTAATAGTTTTTGTTATATAAGCGATTGAAAATTTTGAAAATTGCGAAATCGACCATTTTTAACCCTAAATCGGATATTTATCTAAACATTTCAAAGTTGCCAAGGTAGGTAGATATTCTTTAAACATTGATTGATGAAATCCCAAAGAGTTTTTTGCAATACAATATCGGAAACCCCTTTGTTTTTGAAGTTATACTTCTTTACGGGCGTAATGACGGTGAAATTTTATATGGAAAACCTAGCGACCGGGCGCATGCGCATTATAACTTTGTTCTGATTGGATGTTCAAATGACATGACAAAAATTATCCAATATGGCAGCTGTGGGACTGTGGTTTGGTTATAATGTATGCTTGTTGCGTTTTAAAATTTGTAGGAAGAGAAACAACAAACAAAAAGTTAGTTAATGCCTTGTTAAATAGTTTTCATATTATATTTTTGGACTTATTTACATAGAAGAGATGATTGTTGCATGCCAATGTGAAAGCTCATCAAACTGTGACTAATGAGTGCCGCAGGTCTCGCTTATTCAAAGCTAAAGAATCTTTCACTGGTAAGTGTTTTATAAATAGTTGATCAAATTTTGTTATGATATTTGAACATAGCCACTTTGCACGACGCAAGTGATTGCGAAATTTATTAGTCGTTATACGGGCTCCGATACCTACCTTGAACCTACCAAAATACATAAGTAGTATGTAATACTTTTATTTACATCATTTGATTACCATCAAAATTTCTATCAATATTCACCTAATATATTGTTTTCTTACTATATGTTTTGTTGTATTTTTTCAATTCTAAATCATTTCAATTCAAAATCAAAATAATTTGATTTACATAAGTTAAAAATGTCAAAAGGTTAATCTGTTTAGTTAGACGATCTTCGCACATAATGACAAGCTGTCTCTGTGGCGAAGTTTGAATGCGAGAGAATCCCAATACAACGCAAATACCAGCCGCGTGGTAAGTTGGTTCGAATCCCAATAGAAACTTTTATTTTTTAATTTTTTATATACATTTTATGATTGTAAGTATATTTATTATATAATTTTATTTTCAGAAAATACGTATTTAGTTAAAAAATTTTCCGACAATTAATGTTCAGAAATCATTTGTGGCATTTTTAAAATGTTAGTGTGTGTTTTATTTTTTTATTATTTTAATTTTTGGCACTGTTTTAATAAAAATGTTTGAGAAGTAGTAAGTATAAATTAATTTAATATTTAAATAAAATATAAATAGAAAGTATATTAATTTCGTTTATAATCATATAATCATATAATAGAAGTATAACTTCTTACGTGCGTACAAAGTACACACACATTCTTTTTTTAATTGCTAATCAAGCGGACGTGACACTGTATTATCTCGAGAATGGGCAAATTTCAAGAGCAATCCTCAGACAGATCGATTTTATTTTTAAATTAGGACTTTTTGGCATATATATAATATTAGTGACGTCATCCATCTGAGCGTGATGACGTAATCGATGATTTTTTTAAATGAGAGTAGGGGTTGTGTGATAGCTCATTTGAAACGTTATTTAATTCTCTATTCACTCATATAAACATTAACATAATTATTTATACAGGGTGTACAAAAATTTTTTTTTATTAAATTAACTTTGATTAAATTTGACAAATAGAAGAAAAATTTCTTTTTGTACACCCTGTATAAATAATTATGTTAATGTTTATATTACTGAATAGAGAATTAAATAACCTTTCAAATGAGCTATCACACAACCCCTACTCTTATTTAAAAAAAGCATCGATTACGTCATCACGCCCAGATGGATGACGTCACTAGTATGATATATATACCAAAAAGTCATAATTCAAAAATAAAAATCGACCTGTCTGAGGATTTCTCTTGAAATTTGCCCATTCTCGAGATAATGAATTTAAGCAAGCTCAAACGTCCTCACTCTACTACAGTGTAGCGCCCGCTTGATTAGCAATTAAAAAAAACAAAGGGGTTTTCGATATTTTATTGCAAAAAACTCTTCGGGATTTCATCAATCAATGTTTAAGGAATATCTACGTACCTTGCCAATATTGAAATTTTTAGATAAATGTCCGATTTAGGGTTAAAAATGGCCGATTTCGCAATTTTCAAAATTTTCAATCGCTTATATAACAAAAACTATTAACTTAAGAGAAAAATCACTAAGTACCTTTTCTGTTTGGAATGATTTAAAAAATCTAAAAAAAAAATTTGTTCGATGCAGAAAGAATAATTTTAGGAAAAACCCCTAATCTTTCCCCTCGCCTGGCAAGGTCTTATGCTCTTCAGAATCGCCTGTCATTGTACACATTTCTTCTAAATGACTTACTCAAACACATACTTAAATTTAAACCTTACAGGAGAAAGTACCCTCTAAATTTGCACTTTTCGATTCACCTGGTAGATACAAGTGCACCGCTGAGGCTTGCCAGGTCATGGTTTTTAGCCTTGGTGTGCTATGAATTATCACTAGACAAATTTCTAGCCTTACAGGACGACCGTTAGTCGGAGGGTTCAGATTCACTAGCTCTTAGACTATATACTGTTTAGACGCCATGATTATTTCTACTTCCATTTGCTATTGATATCACTTTTAATTTTCAAATTTCTATATAGGTTCTAATTTTCGTTGTATTTTAAACTTATGTGAGCTATTAAAAAACTAAATAATGAAATACAATATGGATTAATTAGTAGGATTACATAAAATAGATTACATAAAACAATATATTAATATAAAATTCACGAGTTTAAAAAATGTTTAAATTTTTATATTTTATCAATAATTTTGATATCATTGCACTTCTAATTTTGAGATCAGCTACTAATCTTGATTTGGTGTTAGAAATAAACTGACACATAATATGATAAAGTTTAAAATCCTCAAACAGTGCCTTCTTTTATTCGTCTACTTATTCCTCAGCAAAAACCTTCACCTAGAAGAATATATAAAAAAAAACATTAGAAATAAATCTCGCAAAAAGTTTGAATACGACAAAAATGTTACTCATATTGTGAGTTTTATGTATGGAGACACTCAATTATCTCGAAAATGGCTTGTACGATTTTTATAGATTTTAGTAGGTAGGGGCTTTTTAATGCGGCCAATATTATAGTGCTAATTACATTGTTGTCATATCTTCAGTATTTTTGGAAATCTAATGAACTTTTTTATTTCAAATACCCTGTATATTTTTCGAGTTTTGTAGTCCTGAAATACTGATTATTTTTTATGTTATATTGCCTATACCTAAATGCCATAATTTCGGAGTTATTGCTACATTTATTAAAAAAAATTAAACAAATTATAAAAATTAATTTTTTCGGTCCAGGTAGACATTATTTCACATTCCTTCGATCATTGGGAACAAAAAAGGTCTTTTGTATTTTTTCTCTAAAGTTAATCGTTTTCGAGTAATAAACAATTTAAAAGTGAAAACAATCGAATGATGACGATTTTCAAGGTTCAGAACCACAAGTAAAAAATATCATTTTTGAAATTACGAACTACCTAGATGCAAGCTCAACTCTTCTTCTAATAGATTGCCATAAGATTTTTTGGCTCGTTTTATTCTAAAACGTTGCTGTTTAATTGTTAATGAGGTGAATATGAGAGGACGGGCGAGCGGGCTGCATTAACAACTAAGACACAATGTTTTCAAACGAAACAAGCTCAAATTACTTATCGGTAGCTGATAAATTAAGGCTTGAACTTGAATTTAGGTACTTCGCAGTTTCAAAAATAATATTTTTTATTTGTGTTTTTGAACCTTGAAAATCGTCATTATTCCATTTTTTCAGTTTTAAATTGTTTATAACTCGGAAGCAATTAATTTTAGAGAAAAATTACAACAGATCTTTTTTGTTTCCAATAATCTAAGCAACCTAAAATAATGTTTATTCGGGCCGAAAAAATTGACTTTTATAATTTGTTTATTTTTTTTTAATAAATGTAGCAATAACTTCTAAATTATGGCATTAAGGTATGAGGAATATAACATGAAAAATAATCAGTGTTTCATAAGCACTTCAAAACGCAAAAAATATACAGGGTGAGTTTTTAGTGCGGGATCGGTCGATAACTCTATTATAGTATAAAATATCGAGAAAAGTTATTTAAAAAAAATGTAGGCAATGATATTCTCCACGCTTGGAAAATATGTCCATTTCTACAGGGTGATCAGTAACTGCGTGGTATATCAAACATATAATTTTTTAAATGGGACACCCTATATATTTTTTCATATTTATATTCCCCTCATAATTATTGTTCATATAATATGTGGTTTTGCATTACTATACAGAGTATTTAACAAGTTATGCCATTTTTATTTCGAAATCACTGTGAGATTACCACCCTGTATATAAAGAAGTAATTCGTAGACAATAATTTGTTTTATGTAATAAGATAAAAAATATACTGTAGTTTTTAAATTAAGTCCAATTCACATCATTGACGAATATTTGTATACAGGGTGAACTACAAAACCAAATTACGATTTTCTCTATTTTTTTAAATGGATCACCCTATATTTTATTTTTCAACATTATTGTATTTAATATACTCTTTCATTTTTATATAGCATTCCCTATATCTAAACTTATTACTTTCCGAGATATTTTTAGTTTTCTTCAAATTTCGGGAATACATTCAATTTTTTCTAGTAGAAATAAGTTAGTATTGAGTGATAATTAAACAAACTTATTTTTATTAGATAAATAACTAACACAAAATATAAACCATAGCAATATGCAGTGAATATACTAATAAATGTGATATTAAGAAATTATAATATTTCCGTAATATAAAAGAATCGTAAAATTCCTACAAAAAAAACTTTCTATTGTATATAATAATATAACAAGATAATTTTTATTAAATAAATAACTTACATGAAACATAAATCAAAACAATATAGCACTGATGTAACAGTTTTTAGATTGGTATATCAACAGCATTCTAAGCCAAGAATTTTTTAGTAGAACATTCATTTTTATAAGCACTTTTAAACTACAAAACCAAATTACGATTTTCTCAATTTTTTTTAATAGATCACCCTATATTTTATTTTTTTTGAAATATTGTATTTATGATACTCTTTCATTTTTATATAGCATCTCCTATACCTAACCTTATTAGTTTCTGAGATATTTTTAGTTTTCTTCATTTGCCGGGAATACATTCAATTCTTATAAATATAATAATAACTTAACAAATAAGTATTATGCAATAATATAACAAATATTTTCATTCAATAAATAACTAACAAAAAATAATAAACCATAACAAAATTTAATGAATGTACCAATTAATGTGATGTTAAGGATATAAGTCTAAAGTAAATGTTGAAAATGACCACTTTCAACGTCTATGCAATTTTGTAACCGATATTCAAATGACCGAGCCACATTTCTAACATTTTTGTAAGTCAATATTATTAAAAGCTTCTTTTATTCTATTTTTCATATAATCAAGCGTTGTTGGATGCTTCTGGTATACAAGGTTTTTTATATAGCCCCACTTGAAAAAAATCAATTTTGGAAGAACTGGAGCACCGTCGTATAAAAACCTGAACCGTCAAAAAATGTGGACCAATCACATAATCTCTAACAATATCACCTTAAACATTTATAGATCACCTAATTTGAGTGTTAACAAAGTAGGGATTTCTTGATGCATATTAATGAAATTTAATATGAAAATTATATTATTAATAACTGCGGGTCACAATCTGCAATTAGGAATGTGTTACTAAAAACTTCTTGGCTTAGAATGCTGTTGATATAATAATCTAAAAACTATTAAATTAGTTGTATATTGTTTTTATTTATATTTGTGTGAGTTGTTTATTAAATAAAAATAATCTTGTAATTTTATTATACACAAGATACCTAGGTATATTTTTTTGTAGGAATTGTATGATTCTTGAATATTAGGGAAATATGATAATTCCTTAACACATTGGCTGCCACCATAAGAGTGTTAGGTACGTTCACCAGGTGCCAAAGTGAAAAATGCTTACAAAACAATATTTATTCATACAAATGGTTAATAATACAATGTAAGTTTACATTCTTACAAATTTTTTTGAAAAAAATAGCAAGATCACGGGTGATCCTAATGGCACTGCACTAACATATTACACACGTATGTGCCACTAGTATCACCGGTGATCGTGAACAACTTAATGCTTTTTAGTGAAACATGTCACACAGTAAAATTTTTCACAAACATTACAAAATGTAGAAACAAGTTTGGGTTTCTTTTGAGCTTCTTTGCTGCCTTTTGTTGCAACTGTTTCAGTGTAACATTGGTTACAACGTTTTCTCTTCTTCCTATTGTTTGTAGTTTTGGCGTCGACTGTAACAAGCATATGCTTTACAGTAGTAATAGGCTCAGGCATCGGACTGTAATTGACTAAACTTAGGATTAGCATTTCCCGAAATAAGATAACTTGTTGTTTTGGTGTGTTGAAGGAATTATATATTATCAAACTATTGATGACAGCCGTATTCAATAAAACTTCAATTGAAGCTTTATGGTACCAGCGAACACTTTTTCTCAGAGGTGAGAAATAGCTTGCGAGTTGATCTGAGACATCAACACCATCTTTTCCTTTGTTGTAGTCTATAATTGCTTCAGGTTTAATTATAGCTACACCATCTTTCTTATGTTTACCTGTATCTTTCATCTCGATTCCATGTCTGGTCGTCAAGAAGAGGACATCACGTTTATCGTGCCATTTGCCTATTACAATGCCATCACGATGTTGCTTTCCAATTATCTCTCCGTTTTTTAATTTTGCGGAAAGTATAACTTCCGGAATATATTTTCTATTTTTACGTAGTGTCCCTAATAAGTGACTATTAGCATCTAATAATTGTTTTGCTAAAGGCACAGACGTATAGTAATTATCTGTTATTAAAACTCTTCCTTTTTGTAGATAGTCGTTTGCTAAATCTAGTACAATTTTTCCCGATAAATCCGGCCCTTTATTAGCCATTTTTCCGGTATACATAATCATTTTTAGAGTATAACCTGCAGGATTACATAATTTAAACAGTTTCAAGCCATAGCGGTGACGCTTTGAAGGTATATATTGTTTGAAAAGTAGTCTTCCTCGAAAGGGAATCATACTTTCATCAACAACTAGTATTGAGCCAGGATTACATTGTTGGGCAAAACGTAATTGTGTCATTTCAAATAATTTTCTAATTTTATGGCAACGATCGTTTGGTAAAGCAGCCGTATTATCAGCAAAATGCAAGAATCTCAAAAGAAGCTGAAATCTGTTTCTAGTCATTACAGAAGAAATAAAAGTAAAATTATACAATGGTGACTTACTCCAATAATCAGCAATTTTGGGAAGCTTGACAACTCCCATATACATAACACAACCCAAAAATTTTAAAATTTCTTCTTTATTGGTAGGTTTCCAAGCATGAATTCTGGATGATCTGCTATAACGTTGTGCATTTTTTACTTGCGCAGCATTTCTGTTAGTCTCCTCTACAATAAGTTGTAAAATTTCATCATCGATCAGTTTCCTGTATACATGAAAAGGAGTTAGTTCGGTTCTATTTTGAGGATACCTATCATCATAGACATATGATTCATTACCAGGAAACTGTATATCGAGACGTAAATGAGTTCAGTCAACTTCGTACCATTCATCGTCATTATTTTGCTGGTCGTTAGATTTTACCGATTGTCGTGCATTTTCATCTAATAAGCTTGAATCACTGTTAGATTCATCTTCTATATCAGATTCTTCTTCGTCACTCGGGTTGTACTCTGAACCGGATAACACACATTCATCAGAATCCTCCTCTAACAATTTGAGCAACTCCGCCTCTGTCAACTTTTTATTTTTATTTGGCAGACGCTGCATTTTACTTGTACTTGGTAAATTATCCATGATCTGAAAGACAAATTCCAATTAAAAAAAGTAACTTTACTATCACCATTTTTCATTAATTAAATGTAAGCAAAAACATTTGAGGTTATGTAAAATAAATACTGTAATATTTTGTTTATCCTTACAAATATTCAAGCAACAAGATTTTAAAATGAATAAACTACATATACTTACTTCATATAATTTCAAATTCACCAAAAAAACTGCTAATTCCGTAGAAAAACTTGATAATGAATGCCACTAATCGTTTCTACAACGCCTTATTATCAACTGTCGTTACAAGCTATTTACGACATTATCGCGCCTAACAAAATACTAGCTATGGGTTCCTAGTGTGCCACAGTAAAACTAGTTGAGCGTCCTACAGTGCCGACCGTTATAGTAGCTTTGATCGCGCAGTACGTCCTGGGTATACCCAGAGGGAGAACGCCTGCGCATTACAAAATTGGGCGTTCGCGGAGTCCAAATCTTTCCCTCTGAACACCCTCCGGATTTTTAATTCGGTGTTCGCGCAGTACAGAAAAAAGATCCTGAACATGCCCGGGGTACGCTCTCGACGTTCGAGGATTTTGTTTCGGATTTTAAGTTCGCACAGGCGCACAAAATATTTGGGAAGAATTTCTTGACATTCTGTTCTTACTCCTTCCAATTCTTAACCTAAAATATTGTTTTGTTAAACAACTTGTAGATGTAGATACTGGTTTTTAAAGTTTTGAAATTATGTAAAGTGTTGTGTCATTTAAATATTCTTCAAACAAATTTTAATATTTTTTATATTAAAGCTTTTTTAGTTGTTTTTGTCAATGTTTTCCATTTCGTATGTTTATAAATAAGTAGGTACCTTTTCAAGTATTATTTTCATTCGATATTCGATAATTATCTATTACGGTAGTATGTATTACAATAAATTGTACTCTGTTTTTACTTAATTTCTTCTATCTAAAAGTACCTACATATTCTTGTGGTTTATTTTTCAGTTTAATTTATGAGTTAAATTAGTCTCTTATTGAATATAATGAAACATAAACAATACATCAAACTTATTCTGAAACTATTTCTTGTGTCTTGTTATATTTCATTATTTTTGTGGTGTAATAAACCACAACACAATGCCACAACCCATTAAATTCAATACATAGATATCAAAATTGGAAATGATTGTTTTACTAAATTATTCCTTCCTTCAGATAATGTTCAACCCTCATGAAGTTAAAGGTAATTTTTATATCTACATATCAACAATCTTACTCTCTACAAAAATGTAAGCTGGATTTCAGAGTGGAAATAACCACATTATATTGTGGAAATAATAAAGAAAGACTCTAATCAAATTTCTACCTTCTAAGAAAGGCATTGAATTATTGAATAGAAAGTTAATCCTTTGCCTGTTGCCTTTATTCTCTTTTCTTTTTCTCTTTGTTGACATACAAATTTGTTGCATTTGCATTTTTTTTGACATTTATTTCGAAATAAGAAAGAGACAACAAAAAGCTTCCTTCTCTAACCTTAATGTATGCAACCCGTCATTACATTGCGAATCCGAAAATTGTTCGCGGAGCGAAAAATCCTGAGCATGTCCAGGATAAGTTTACGTTGACGCCTGCGCATTGGAAACTAATCCCGAACTTACTCTGGGTATGCTCGATTTGTACTGCGCGAACACTACTAATAATTCTGAAAGTTAAATACGCACAAGTAACACCGGTGATCCTAATGGCACAATAATTGTAATCTGTTAGTTAGGATCGCCGGTGATCCTTGTGGCAGCCAATGTGTTAATATCACATCTATTGATACATTCATTGCCTATTGCTATGGTTTATATTTTGTGTTAGTTATTTATTGAATAAAAATAATTTTGTTTAATTATCATTCAATACCAACTTTTTCTACTAGAAAAATTGAATGTATTCCCGAAAGTTAAAGAAAACTAAAAATATCTCCGAAAGTAATAAGTTTAGATATAGGGAATGCTATATAAAAATGAAAGAGTATAATAAATACAATATTTTTGAAAAATAAAATATAGGGTGATCCATTTAAAAAAATAGAGAAAATCGTAATTTGGTTTTGTAGTTCACCCTGTATACAAACATTCGTCAATGATTTCCGTTGGACTTTATTTAAAAACTACAGTATATTGTTTATCTTACTACATAAAACAAATTATTGTCTATGAATTACTTCTTTATATACAGGGTGTTAATCTCATAGGGATTTCAAAATAAAAATGGTCATAACTTTTTAAATACTCTGTATAATAATGCAAAACCCTATATTATATGAACAAGAATTATGAGGGGAATATAAATATGAAAAAATATATAGGGTGTCCCATTTAAAAAATTATATGTTTCATATACCACGCTGTTATTGATCACCCTGTAGAAATGGACATATTTTTCAAGCGTGGAGAATATCATTGCCTACATTTTTTCTAAATAACTTTTTTCGATATTCTATACCGTAATGGAATTATCGACCGATCCCGCACTAAAAACTCACCCTGTATATGGTGTTTCATTTGAAATAAGAAAGTTCATTAGATTTCAAGAAAAACGGAAAATCTGACAACAATGTAATTAGCACTTTAATATCGGCCGCATTAGAAAACCCTTGGCCACCAAAATCTATAAAAATCGCGCAAGCCCTTTCCGAGATAATTGAGGGTTTCCATACTTAAAACTCACTCTGTATGTAAGTTGAATATAAGTCATGTGAGTATTCTGAACTAGATAACAATAATAATATAGAACTATTTGATTTCTCTATCTCTATATTTTATTTATTTACAGACTAAATCCCAAAATAAACAATGTTTACTATTTAAACTGTTGGGTTAAAAGTATTTAAATATTTAAAATAAATGAAATCTGTTAATTTTTAATAAGGATGTTACATTTATTTGGTTTATCATTTATACAGTATAATGCAAAAGAATGGAATAAATTGATTATTTCAGAAACAGACGAATTTAAAAAAATAAATCTTAAAACATAGGTACCAGTTTTAATGTTTGAATGGCCCTTAATTGCTATGTATGTGTTGCATATTATTACGTCATCAGAGCTGGCGTAATGACGTAATCGCTCCAAATGTAGTGGAAATCTCAATAGATGGAGACCATGAGGAGAAAAAAGAAGCATAAGAAGACCGCAACAAAGATGGTACGACTACTTAAAAAAAAGTAGGACTAAATTGGTACCGGCTAACCCAGAATAGAGAAATGTAGAGGGCAAAAAGACAGGCCTATATCGAAAAGATATAGAAAACATAAAGAAGAAAAAAAAATGACTAGAAAACATACAATAATTTTTAATAGTCAATAAAGATTTATTTTATTGTATTAGGTAATTCTGTAAAAATAAAACGACCGGATCCATCTTCAACAATAAGCATCAATGTCTGGCCTTTGCTAACGATTTTACTAACTTCTAAAGAAAACAAGAATATAATTACATATTAAGAAATGTTTTGAAAAGATTAGAAAAGGAGGCAAAATATTTTGACCTAATAGAAATAAACCAGAAAAAGATCATTCTAAAGATATTTGGTTACCTTCATTTCAATTTCAAAGTAAAAAACCGGATGATGATGAGGAGTCATTTTCATCATAGTGCTGTAGAAATGGTCCTTGGTCGAAACAGAGCACGTATTTGCTGTAAAAACTCCTCCTCAAGTATCTCACAGCATTCGTGGACCTACTCCAGTAACGGGAGGTTGTCATATTTGTCGAAATGAACGGAAAAACAGCGTAAAACGAGAAATACTTGTGTGGTACAAAAAACGTACAAGGTACAAATGTACCTATGCCGTCGTTTATGGGGGTAAGAACTATTTAAGCCTTCTTCTGGGAACTGAATAAAGATTTTTTTGTTAAATTTGGCTCATATATTCTATTGGATAAATGTAGAGATGTCAAAAAAGTTGAAGCCTCTACCTCTTTAAAAAAAGAAGTTATCACAATTTGAAAACTCAAAAGTTACAATTGTACCTATGCCGCCCCACGAAGGTTGCTTAATTGACTAAGTGAATGCCAAAGGCCATATAGTCAATTAAGCAACCCACGTGCCTTGTGGGGGGTTATATAATGCCAAGGGCCATTCCTTACGAATTTTTATCCATCAATCGGATGTTTCAACAATAATATCATTGTAACACATTTTGTTAATATTTAAAGAGTTTTACCCATGTATTTTTGGAGGCTCAGCATTTGATTTGTCTGTAACAGCACTGATGATAATCTATGTATATCGAAAACGTTCTGTGATAGATGCGGCACTTTAAGGGTTTTTTAAATAAATTATACCTTCTATTTTATCATCAAAATTTACAAATAAATAGCTTTTGAATTGACAAATCTCTAATTAGTATGGTATAACTAGACCCAAACCCAGACATCCAAAGTGAAAGTTATCCTCCAACACCAAATTATTTTATATGGTCCACATAATGTTCAGAAAAAAGTCACACCATTTTGAGCGTCGGGTTTGGGGGGGAGAGGGGGGAAAATATGTAAATTCGTAGTTTTTTACGTTTTTCGTCTATATTTCTAAAACTATGTGGTTTAGGATGAACAACCTTCTATACAAAAATATTCTACATTAAATTTGAAATAAAAAAGGTCCTATGCATAATCCTTCTAAAATGAGCGGTTCCAAAGTTACGGAGGTAGTATAGTATAATTGGCCCAAAAAAAGGCCTAACCCAGACATCCATATAAAAGTTTTCCTCCAACACCAAATTGTTCTATATGGTCCACATATTGTTCAGTAAAAATTTACACAATTTTGAGCGTCCGGTTTGGGGGGGGGGGGGAGATGGGGGAGAAATCGGTAAATTAGTAGTTTTTTTACGTTTTTGTCAATATTTCTAAAACTATGCTTTAACGTAAACAATGTTCTATACAAAAATGTTCTACATAAAATTTAAAACAAAAAAGGTCTGCCACATAATTGTTATAAAATCAACAGTTCCAGAGTTACGGAGGTTGGAAAGTGGAGGTTTTCGATACTTTTTATATTTTTTGGGCAATTCCCTACTGATTTTCTTTAACAGGATTTTGTTTTATAAATCAAATTTGCTATTTCAATGCCCGATGGTATGTTAGTGATAAGCCCTTGAAGAAACGTCAACCTCACCACCCAAAATTATCATCAATTGCCCAATAAATATAAAAAGTATCGAAAACCTCCACTTTTCACCCTCCGTAATACTGTAACCGTTGATTTTATAACAATTATGTATAGGACCTTTTTTGTTTTAAATTTTATGTATAGTCTGTTCGCTAAACTCAGACGCAACTTTCTAGATATTTTAGTCGGTAATTTTGCCAATTTTAGTAAAATTGGCAAAAAATAATTACTAAATAGTTAATAATCACTAAATAGTTAGTAATTTCGCCAATTTTTGCAAAATTGGCAAAAAACAAAAAAATTATCGACTAAAATATGTAGCCAGTTGCGTCTGAGTTTAGCGAACAAACTATAAAACATTTTTGTATAGAACATTGTTTACGCTAAAGTATAGTTTTAGAAATATTGACGAAAAACGTAAAAAAAACTACTAATTTACCGACTTCTCCCCCATCTCCCCCCCCCAAACCGGACGCTCAAAATGGTGTTACTTTTTACTGAACCATATGTGGACCATATAGAACAATTTGGTGTAGGAGGAAAACTTTTATTTTGGATGTCTGGGTTAGGCCTTTTTTTGGACCAATTTTATACTATACTACCTCCGTAACTTTGTAACCGTTCATTTTAGAAGGATTATGCATAGGACCTTTTTTATTTCAAATTTAATGTAGAACATTTTTGTATAGAAGGTTATTCGTGCTAAACCGCACAGTTTTAAAATATTGACGAAAAACGTAAAAAACTACGAATTTACCGATTTCTCCCCCCTCTCCCCCAAAACCCGACACTTATGTGGACCATATAGAACAATTTGGTGTAGGTGGATAACTTTCACTTTGGATGTCTGGGTTAAGCCATCTTTTGGATGAATTCTATCATACTAAATTGTCCGTATGAAAAAATTGTTAGGATAAATTTTCTTACGTTAAAAATCGATATGGCAATGAACCAGACATACACTTAGACATATGAAGTAGGTACTGTTGTTACATAATTGCCTAAGCTATTTGTAGCAGAGACAAGCTGTATTACCTACTTCGGACTTGGAGTGAAATTTTAGGTTTGTAATAAGTGGGTACTACATAATTCCAAGCCCATGCTGCAACTTAAAAGTGTGAAGGACACCCATACACAAATCTCCAGTAGTTATACCCACGTATTCGATGACTTAACAGATTTTTTATACATTCTCACATAATAATTTAAGTGGCGTTGAAGTAGGTATAGTATTCTACCGTTGCGATGCATGGGTCAATGTTAAATTGAATATTTTCAATTTTTTATATAGGTATCTCATCATTCGCTTATTATGTATATGTCAGTTGAGGATTCATTTGGTTTTGTTCGTATTTTGATGGTACTTTATACTACATGTAATTTACTAGAATCAATTTTTTGCAACTCCTTACACTGAGCTAAGAATACCTATAATGTCAGAATTATAATCTATTTAATAAAAATTCCTATACTCCTTCAAGAATGTTACTGATACTTAACGAACACTCATTGAAATTATAAATAGAATTCAAACAATCACTCTTAGTCATAGGTAACAGAAACTAGGCCCGAGAGTTCAAGCCATAAGTTCAAGCCATTCAATACCATAGGCCAGCGTTTCCCAACCGGTGGGTCGCGACCCACTAGTGGGTCGCGGGCACATTTCAGGTGGGTCGCGGCGTGGCTCTTACAGTAGCTAAGTAGCGTACAGAGTACATAATAACGTATCATCATGGGTGAGGGATGGGTCGCGAATATGAAAAAACATCAGAAGGTGGGTCGCGAGACATAAAAGGTTGGGAACCACTGCATAGGCCATAGAAGAAGTAAAGAACCGACATTGCAGGTGATTGCATTGCATTGAAAGAGAGCATTGCAGAGAACTGGAAAAATTACTTCCCAGAATTATATACTACGAGAAACACCCGTGTTGAGCTGCGCCCCCTCAATTGTAAAAATTAAAAAACAAATAGCACTGATTTATGAGCTTTCATATTCCGCAAATTAAAAATTTTGAGCTCGTTACACTGAGCAGAAATTTAATATTTTAGTGGTGGGGCTGAGTCAGCCCCACCCCCTCCAATTAAAAATAGGGATATTGAATCGATCTTTGCGGCAGAATTACGAGCTATTTATGAGCTCTCGAAGTGATATAGTTTCGATTTTTGAACTCATCCCCTTCACACCCAAACAACCCTTTAATTGATTTAACTTAAGAGAAATATGTTGAGAAAAATTAAAATATATCGTACCGTGGATATAATTCGTATAGCTTATATCTTAAATCACGCGCATTTCGATTATTGAGCTACAACCCCTTCACAAGAAAGCCCTTCATCTTCTTAGCTTAAGAGAGAGTTTTACTAAAAATGAATTAAATTAATTATTTGGCGACTACATATCGTTTAATAATTTATGAGCTCGCAAAATAGGCGCATTTCAATTATTGAATTGCAATTTCCTTTCTATAGTGCAGTCACTGAAGTTAAAAATGAACTATGACCTTCGATTTTGGTGAACCTCCATTCATTTTCACGAAAATTGCTGAGTGGATAGATAGAAACAAAGTAAGTTTCCTCAAGAAACAAAAGTAACATGGTGCCAACTTGCGCTTTTAGCCTGGGGTAGATGTCACCCCTTCTCGGGGGTGAAAATTACTTTATTAAAAATAACCCAACAAATCGATAGAGGGACAAATTCTAAGCAAAATGTGTTATATAAAGTTATTAAAATAAATCAATACTTTTTGAGTTATTAAAGATCAAATATTTTAATTTTTGTGAAAAAAATGCATGCTTTAAAGCGATTTTCCATAAATAACTCAAAAACTGTAAGTTTTTACAAAAAAGTTTTCATTACCAAAATTGAAGCTGATGAAAAATATAATAAATTATTTACTTGCAAAAACTTTTAATATTATTTCAAAGTAAGTTATAGGTAATTGAATGTATATTTTTTTCTGCGAGTACTCAAATCTCTTGCCTGCCAAGGTAAAACAGTATAATGTGAAAAAACTCGATTTTTGAATTTGCCGCCGAAACTGGGTTATTTTTTCCGCTCTTTCTTATGCAATTTTTAGTCTATTTCTATCTCATTTAGTTTTCAAAATGTGACACTGGTAAAACAGTATATGAGTACGTGTACTTGCGCCTCTGCTATGGTAAAACAGTATATTCGACCAACTCTACGAAGGCAGAATAGTATACATCGTCATACACTGCTTATCCCTGGTATTATATTAAATGTATTTTTTGAAACTCTACTGGTAAAACAGGATATATGTGGTATATGCTGTTATACGGTAACATATTTCATAAAAACGGTGTCCCAATTCCAATGGTAAAACAGTATAAACATTTCATATACTCTTTTACCATAGTAGTATGGTATATTTACCATAGTATGGCCAATGGGAATTTTTATCTCCCCCGACGGTATATACGTATAAAGTCTTTTATATACTCTTTGGGTATACTGGAAAAATGGTAAAACAGTATTCGCGGTGTGCAAGTACTTGGAAGGGAGACGTGAAACGATCGTGCGCGAATAGCGGAGAAATATTGCAACTTTCTTAAATAATTCATATTGTCAATTGAAATTGTCAAATTGACGTACATTTCATATCTACTGTCATTGAAGGAGAAAAATTATATGTTGCTCCACAATATTGATATGATATGCAATTATTATATAAAGGTAAATTTAATTAATTTTATTTTGCTAGCAGTACTGCATTTTAATAACTAATTTTATTTACTACATACAATTGTTTACGTTTTCATCACATACCCTGAATCTTATTTTTTCTTCTTATTATTTTTTTGGGCTATGGCCTTGACAATTATCCAGCAACCAGGACTAACGTAATTGGTCAATACAATTAAAACTGCGAATAAAAGTGCAGAGCGTAGAAATAGGTGTCGCTTTGCGCAACTTGCACGGTCCCAATATGTCATTTTACAAGCACATTTGAAAAAACTATACCTATTTGCTGTTGTAATAATTATTATAATAATATACTTTTTTATATTCCAAATTTCACTTGTCTAACTTTATAAATGACAAAACGACGCAATAAAAGAACAAAAAGTCATTTATCTCAAAACTCACTTTTTTCACATATTATACTATTTTACCTCTGCATGCAAGATCTAAGGATCCAAGCTTAACTAACGGGAAAACGATGCATTTTATAACATATACTTACTAAATACTTGTCAAAATACTTAGAAATACCTATCAAATGAGCTCCAGAAGAAGTTGATAGCATCAAAATTTATACTCCAAAAAATTTTCCAAAAAAAATATTGTTTTCTTTTTAATAACTCTGTTAATTTTTATGATATCAGTCACATCCAACTATTTGAAAGGTAATTTCAAGAGCTATTAAACTGTATTACATTTAATCATTCAAATACTTTATTTTTTAGGATAATAGGTTAAAGGGCTCTATCTTGGATATTTTGATTCATACAGATGAGTATGAATCTCTATCATTTTTTACGTGTATCGAGTATGGTTGGAGTTATTATCAAAAGAAAATAATTTAGGAAAATTTGAAAAATTTTGATTTTTTTAAATCATATAAATATATTTTTTTAAAATATGAATTCTAAATCGGTCAAAATGTTTAAGGTCATTACTTATGCTAAAGTAAAGAAAGTCTTATAGGGATTACTAAAGATTTTAATTTTTGTGGAAATGGCGTACGTTTTATTTTTCACTTTTTCCTAAAAAATTCGAAAGGTTCCTATTATTTTCATGTTCACTTGCTTAATTTTGATGTTATCAACTTCTTTCGCAGCTCATTTAATAGATATTTCTAAGTACTTTTATATACAGTGCGTCCATAAAGTAACGCATAAATTCATTATTTCCTAAAGCGGCGACTTTAAGGAAAAATCCCGAAACACGTCGATTTTTATTTTTAAATTACAATTTTTTGGCATATATATCATACTAGTGACGTCATCCATCTGGGCTTGATGGCGTAATCGATGATTTTTTTAAATAAGAATAGGAGTCGTGTGATACCTCATTTGAAAGGGTATTCAATTTTCTATTCACTAATATAAACATTAATATAGGTAATTACTTATACAGGGTGTTCAAAAGAAATTTAATTAAATTAATTGAGACAGAAAGAAGAACGTATGTAACTTATTTAATTCAAAATTCGTTTTACTATGTTGTCAGAAGACAGGAAAAACATGTTTATTTGACAAATAAATATTGCTTTTCGATTAAATTCAATGTTAGATCTGCGACCCACCTGCCTCTTGGAAATTTGAACATTAAGTTTAAGCGAAAATCAATGTTTATTTCTTAAATAAATTTTTTTATATATTCTGACAGCAGTAAAATGTATTTAGAATTACATACATTCATCTTTTTGTGCCAATTAATTTATTTAAAAAAAAACATTTTTTGGACACCCTGTGTAAATAATTTTGTTAATGTTTATACTAGTGAATAGAGAATTAAATACGCTTTCAAACGAGCTACCACATGATCCCTATTCTCATTTAAAAAATCATCGATTACGTCATCACGCCCAGATGGATGACGTCACTAGTATGATATATTTATATATGCCAAAATATCGTAATTTAAAAATAAAAATTGGCGTGTTTCGGGATTTTTCCTTAAAGTCGCCGGTTTACGAAATAATGAATTTATGCGTTACTTTATGGACGCACTGTATATTTATGTATATTAAGTATATTTTATAAAATGGTTTTCCTGTTATTTGAGCTTAAATACCTACTTAGATTTTAGTACTCGCTTACATAAAAAAATATACATTTCATTACATATATGTAACTCACTTTGAATTATTAATATTAAAAGGTTTTTCAAGTAAGGAGGTTATTCAACGTTTTATTAGCTTCAATTTTTGTAACGATTACTTTTTTGTAAAAACTTACAGTTTTTGAGTGATTTACGAAAAACCGCTTTAAAACATGCATATTTTTCAAGAAAATTTAAAATCTTATATCTTTATTAACAATAAAAAGGTATTGAATTATTTTAATAACTTTATATAACAAATTTTGCTTATAGGGAACTTGCACATTTTGTAACTACATAATAATGTTCAGTTTTGTATAAAAATGAGGTTTCCAAAATTTCACGCTTCAAAAACTCATAATAACTGTACTAAGTACAAATTTAAAGTCTTCTGTATCTTAAAATAGTTCAAACGACCCGTGACGTCACATAGTTTAACTATATGGTTCCGTTTATGGTTATATTTACGTATATTCTTCTTCTTCTTCTTTATTTTATTGGCCTCCACCTACTTGGGTATTTGGCCATCTCGTCGTCGGGGAATAAAGGAAAAATATTTATATTCTAATGACATTTATCGTATGTCTTTGTAATTAATATATACCAGTTTATTGAGATTGGAGTTTGATACAGTTTTTGAAGGAAAGGAAAGAAGGTTTACTATTGAAAATAAAACCATTTTTTAAAAGTACAAGTTTTCTATGAATAGTTCAAACGATCAAAAACACTTGTAACGTCACATAACTGTATTTTCTACTGACGTTTATAATGTCTAATTTAAAATTATATATACAATTGGTATAGAATGTAAACATATAACCCCGTGACGTCACGACGCGTTTTGGGATGGCTGGTATAAGTTGAATTTTTAGCCGTCTTTAGGGGCCAAACGAAAGACAAACAAACCTTTTTTATCTTTGATACAGGTTCCAAATTATGTTCTGTTGTGATTTAGGTATACCATTTTTTCGAATTTAAAA
Source organism: Diabrotica virgifera virgifera (assembly GCF_917563875.1). Taxonomy (NCBI): domain Eukaryota; kingdom Metazoa; phylum Arthropoda; class Insecta; order Coleoptera; family Chrysomelidae; genus Diabrotica; species Diabrotica virgifera. The sequence goes on from NC_065443.1 coordinate 101,315,810, forward strand.
TTTTATGCAAGTTCCCTATTTGTCCTTCTATGGATTTGTGGAGTTATTTTTAATAAAATAATTTTCACCCCCAAGAAGGGGTGGTTGGTATCCACCCTCAGAGTAAAGGCACACGATGGCATCACGTCACCTTTGTTTCTTGAGGTATTCTCTAACCACTCACCAATTTTCGTGAAAATCGATGAAGGTTTACCGAAATTTAAGGTAATAGTTGATTTTTACCTTCAGTGACTACACTATACAAAAGTAATTGAAATTTATTGGTCTAAATTCTCGTGTTTTGGAGCTCATAAATTATTAAACGATATGTAGTCGCCAAATAATTAATTTAATTCATTTTAAGTACAACTCTCTCTCTTAATTCGGTAAGATGGGGTGGAGTTTATTTTAGAATATATAAGCTATACGAATTATATCCGCGATACGATATATTTTAAATTTTCTCAGCATTTTTCTCTTAAGTTAAATCAATTAAAGGATTGTTTGGGGGTGAAGGGGATGAGCTCAAAAATCGAAATTATATCACTTTGACAGCTCATAAATAGCTCGTAATCTGGCGCAAAGATCGATTCAATTCAGCTCGCCCCCACTAAAATATTAACTTCCTGCTCGGTGTAACGAGGTCAAAATTTTTAATTGGCTGAATATGAAAGTTCATAAATAGCTCATAAATCAGCGCTATTTGTTTTTTAATTTTTGCAAGTAGGGGGAGGCCAGCTCAACACGGGTACGAGAAACATGCAATCAAAGCAGCAGAATCAATCTTTTTACAAGCAGAAATAGAGAAGGTTCTCTAGCAGTGGCGGATCTAAGGGGGGTGTCACGGGGATCATGACCCCCCAGACACAAATAAAAAATAGCAATTCAATAATCCTAAAAAAGAAAAACCGAGGGCCGTAAAACAAAAAAAAAATAGGCCCATCCAAAAATAATTGAAAAGCCACTTATCCTAAGGGTGGTAAGACAAAGTGGCGTTGCACCAGAGAAAAGTAATTATAAATCACCCTCAAGATCCATCACACCCTCCCCAAAAAAATTTCTGAATCCGCCACTGCTCTTAACCAACTAAGAAAAAAAAAATTTTCAGGAGATAGATGGCATACCAGCGGAGGCTCTAAAAGCTATGGGCGAGATTCTTCTTCTTCATGTACCATGTCCTTTCAGAATGTTGGTTACCATCATAGCTAGCTTAATTTTATTCACTGCCAACCTAAATAGCACGATTGTATTAATACCACACCAATCTCGTAAGTTCTTCAACCATGAAGTCTTTTTTCGTCCTGACTGCGTTTGCCTGCTATTTTCCCTTGCATAATATTTTGTAGCTATATCTGGGACCTCTCATTACATGTCTGAAGTGGTCTAGCTTTATCTTCTTGATGCTTTTTTATAATCTCAGTAGTCTTTCTGAGACGTTCTGGTATTGTGGAGTTTCGAGAGTTCTCCACCCAAGAAACTTTTAAAATTCTTCTATAGCACCACATTTCAAAAGCCTCAAGGCGATTTAGTTCACTTTTATTCACAGTCCAAAACTCAAGACCATAAAATAAGACCGAGAACACGTAGCAGCATAGTAGGTGGATCTGCAATGCCAATTGTAGGTCTCTGTTACATAATCCCTTAAACATTTTTCTGAAAGCGGCTCTGGTCTGCTTAATTCTGGATCTCATTTTACCACGACTCCCTGCGTTACAATTTAACTGATATCCAAGGTAATGAAATTAAACATTTTTTGGGCCATACCTTGCATTTGTTAGAGGAGTCAATTTTATTTTTTTAATTTGTAGGGGGGATTAGTAGAAGCTTAAGTTCAAGTTTTTGGGGTCGCCACCCTTGTCCCCCGGCCGCCATCTTGGAAAAGGGGTGCAAAGGGGTTTCGCGCTATATCTCGTAAACTACCAACCCTACAGAAAATCTAATAAACATAAAATGTAGCAAATTCAATTTTCTACAATTTAATTTCTATTACTTTTTATCGTAAAGCGACCAACAAAAAAGATATAAACAAAAATATGTAAAAATTTTTTAACAAGTTTCCTTTTGGAGGTTATAACTTTTTTTCTGTTCATTTTACAATAAAATAACATTATAGCAATTTTGTTTTTTCAAGAGGGTTTTTCAGTGAACAATTTCCACTATAAAGTTGTTTAATTCTATTTATTTATCTAGGTTTTACAGCGCTCCAAACTTGACCAGATTCTCGAATGCTCATAGGCTAGGGATACAATAAAAACAAAACGTCAGGCTTACTTTTCTATCTTAATATTTTTTATTCATACAATTTATTATGATTTTAACCAATGCTATTATTAATCTATTTTTGACCTTTCGCCCCACTATAAAAGTTAGAACCCTAAGCATATATAGAAATGGTCCAAGAAGTTGTTGGTCCAGAAGAAGAATGATGCAAGCGCAAAATGCAAAATTCTTCAGAAGAGCAAAAAACGATTTTTAAATATTTAAAATCGGGATTAAATGAAGAGTAATCGTCCAGGAGCATCGGTATGGCGTTTGTTTTTTGACAACGATGGCTTTTATTTTCATCGATATTGGTTCGAATTCCATTATCTTAATTTAATCGCCCCATTTTCAACCCTACCTACAGTTGCGTCATTATGCATCTAAAACAAGGTCTAACATACCTCGTATTTCAGTAACGACGCAACTACCCTATAGTGGCTCAGCACATTTTTACAGTTCGGTCTTTTTGTATCATCTTCACATAGTATTTTAGAAGTTAATTGCGCAATAAACAGGAATTGACAAAATTTGCAGTTACGTCATTTTTCTTCCGTACCGAACTAAATATCTGCCTGCTATTACTTTTATTATTATAATTTATCCTAGGTGACACAGCAGTTGGTCCCCCTCTACTTAACTTATTCTTACAGTAGTTGTACTACCTATTTGGCCACGTGCAGTCGTATTAAAAATTGTGAAAAGTATTTTGAGTTTTATAGATAATACTATTGAGGATCTTGTGGGTAAAATTTATATTTTTGTGATTAGATAAGAATTTTGTGTTTTTTGTAAAAGCACATCATGAGTGGTGGTTATTTTATTTGTAAGAAACCTCTAGGGAAAATTATTTGTCAGTGGGAAAGTCGAGCCATCTTTACTCACTGTTGTCGGCGAACGTTTTTCGTCTCTTTATATGGCGGAAATAAAGACGATTCTCTGGAAACCCTGAGATACAAATGATTCGCTAAAACAAAAAATGCATTTAATCGCTTCTCACTTCGTCCAACACAAGATGCAGCCCGATTCCACAAACTCCGAGTCTATCACCAGATTCAGTCATGGCTCGGTAAACATTGTGATCCAGAAAATTGGGGCTGGAAAAGCATGGACAATTTTGGATACCAATCCAAACTTCCAAGCCTCCAGTACCCCCGAGCTTATGAAATTCATCTTTAACAGATGCAATGGAAACTGGAAGTGCATGTGGTTGCCGAAAAGCAGACCTCAAAATGTTCAGCAGTGTGTCTCTATTGTGGTGGTGAAAGTTGCAGCAAAATCGTGGACATATCAACATTAATTATTGAAGAAAATGAATTAGTAGATGAATTACCGACAATGACGTCAACTCTAACTCTCATTATACCAAAAAAATTCACCTCGGATACTGATTCACATCTTGACTTGCAGCCTGGACCATCGAAAAAAAAATGAAAAAATAATAATTATGATAGATCTTTTTCAACATACAATAATGAATAATATTATTTTATCTAGAAATTGTCCGTGGATCAGGCCTATTGGGAATACCACACAAAAACGCGCCTCCAGACTCCTACCTAATAGGGGGCCGGGAAAAGGGTCAAAAATTAGCTTAATAATAGCATAGGAATGTCAAAATCTTCTTCTTCTTCCTTCTTGTATGTAGGCTTTAAAGCCTGTTTCTTCTTCAATAGTAGCCTCCTAAATTATTTAAGTTATCGCACCATCTTTTTCTTGGTCTGCCAATACTTCTTCGTCCATTTGGTGACTTATCTCGTACTCTGCCATTCTACTAATGTGTTCGTTCCACTCCTGTTTCCGTTTTGTCACCCATCCATTTAGGTTTTCTACATTGCATGATCTTCTTGTTTTCGCTTCTCTCCCTATCCAACAGACTTTTCCCTGATATTCGTCGGAGTATTTTCATCTCTGTTGTTTCTAGTAGTCGTCTCGTTTTAGATGTGTCAGGTCTTGTCTCCGCCGTGTATGTCAATATAGGGTCTAGGACGTTTCATCGCCGCCGTTTCGATGCCGCCAGTTCGATGCCGATGCCGGCCGATTTATCGCCAGTCAATTAATCGCTATCTGATATATTTCCGAATTTTCGACAGTTACAATTATTAGTTATTTTTAGTATTAATTAGGAATTCTAGGAAATGCGAGATATGACGGCGATGAAATGGACTGGCGATGAACCGGCGGCATCGAAACGTCCCATTCCGGTCAATATAGGTCTAATTGCTGCTTTATAGATTCTTGCTTTTGTGTCTCGTCTTAGGTGTTTGTTTTTTCAGATTGTGTCAGTAAGGGATCCAGCCGCTTTACTTGCTTTTAAGCTTTGTTGTCGTACTTCCTCTTCAACATCTCCGTAACTGGTTATATCTATTCCCAGATATCTAAACCTTGCTTTCTGCTTTATTATTTTCCCATCAATTTCGATTGTACATCGTGGTGGGTATTTATATGTTGTCATACATTTGGTTTTTTCTGCTGATATTATCATATTGTATTTCTTGACTGCTGTATTGAAGATGTGTGTTAATCTTTGGAGATCGTCTTCTGTCTCGGCGATTATTGCGGCGTCGTCTGCATAACATAATATTTGGATTTCTTTGTTCCCCATTCTGTAACCATGACCTTTACGTACTGCTTCTATTATTTCGTCCATTATTATATTAAAGATGTTAAAATCATAATAAATAAATAAATAGATAGAAAAGTAAGCCCAAGGTTTCGTTTTTATTGTATTCCTATGAGAATTCGAGAATATAGTCAAGTTTGGAGCGCTGTAAAACCTAGATAAATAAATAAAATAAAACAACTTTATAGTGGAAATTGTTGAAAAATCCTCTATAAAATCGCTATGATGTTTTTTTATTGTAAAATGAACGGAAATTATAACCTCCAAAAGGAAACTTCTTACAAAATTTTCTCTTATTTTTGTTTATAACTTTTTGTTTAATGACCAGACGAGTGGTGTGAATCAACTGTTATCCATATTGATAAAAAATAATCATTAACAGTATGCAGCAGTTACAGAATCATTGCCCTTGTTCCTCATGCAAGCAAATTCCTGCTACATATTATAAATCAATAAACGGCTAAAGAATTTTCTACTTCCAGAGGTAGCTGAAGAACAATGCAGATTCGTACCAGGAAAAGGAACGTCTGATAGATAACTGAAAAAACAGGGGAATACAATATACCAATTCTGTTTTGTTTCGTAGGTCATTACACAAAGGCATTCGATTCAGTAAAATTGGATCCCCTCTGAAGTATAATGCAAGTTACTTGGCAGACATTCGTGGCCTAAGATGGTTGCTTAAGGTTTTGTTTAGGGTTTCACCATGTTCCCAGAGGTATCTTCTAACATCGGTCTTAAGCCTTTTTAATTTCAATACACTATAATGTAGACTGAATTTTAATTACAACCGTTGTCTGGTTCTGGGGCTATTTAGCAAGTATTTGAGTTTAATGAATTTATTTGAGTTTACTGATGATGGACTTATAGGTCCAAAAACGTTCGTTCTGAACACATTTTAGACAATCCATTGGAATTTTTTAGAATTTTTAATATACCTATTACATAGAGGTGGTTTTAATTCGGTGTTAATTTACTTTTATTTCCGTAGTTAGTTTTTTAGTGCTTCCTGGATTATTTTCTCTAAATACAAATTAAACAAAGTATGACGTCCCCTTCAATCTGTATTTTATTTGAAAAAACGTTCTCTTTTACCACAGCGATCTGATTATAATGATCCTGATGTCTCTCATGTCTAAGTTTTTCTTTTCAAGTAATTCGATAAGGCGGTTATGTCTGACCTTATCGAAGGCTTTGTTGTAATCCAAAAAACACATCAACGTGGTAGACAGTGTATAAGTTTATTCTATTGGCAAAATGGAAAATCTAATTAATTTAATCTTTAAAATTCCGATACGTAGGATGACATTAATTATAAATAAAAAGTAAACTGGATTAAAATTACGTAATTTTTATCTAAAGATCCCTTAATTGACCCAGCCGGCATTTCCTCCGTTCATCTCTTTATTATTTTAATTAACTCTATGAATTTTAAATGTGCAAGATTCCTCATTCCGTACGAAATCTCAAAAGCCGAAAGTTATTCATTTAGTTAGAGAGACCGTACCAGTTGCATATTCATGAGTTTCAGCAGAAAGAGAGCCATACATCATCAGGCGAGTGTAGGCTATTAAAACATAGTTAGTGCCCGGTATCTTTCAGACACACTTGGTGAGGACAATCTGCAAACTTGACTAAAAATCACGAACAGCGCCCTGAACCCCTGTGCCCTTTTTCAGATGGCCACCCTCGCGCGAAGTATGAGCGATACCGTTTGAGATTATCGCACACATACCGGGCGTTAGATAAAAAATAATGACGGTTTCAAATAGACTAACATGGACGAAAACTGCAATTTGGGATTTTTTCAAAAATTATTTTTTTAATAGTAGGCTGTGGACATAGCCCTGATGTTCTTTTGTATAAGCACAAAATCGCAAAGGTAAGCGACACACGGAATGGTTTTGGAAATGGGTTTGTAATGCTCAAACAATTATTTGCAATCATTGCAATGTTGAATCATTGATCTAGCAATGTCTGCACAGGAACCGAGATGAGTAATAGATGTACAATATATATCTATTATTATCTGAATTGTCAATATCATAGGAGTCAGATAAAATTAAATTATCCTTCTTTTTCTTGTATTTTCTTCTCCTATTGGAAGTTGGCTATCATCACAGCTATCCGTACCTCATTGGTAGCTGATCTAAAAAGATCTACTGTCCTGCACCTAGACTCTCTTCTCAGCCAGGAAATTTTTCGTCTTCCTATGGATCTTTTACCCTTAATTTTACATTGCATTATGAGCCTTAACATCTCATATTTCGCACCTCTGGTAATGTGGAAATTCCAGATATTCCAGAAATTCTAAATATTCCAGATTTCTTGTTTTGATGTTCTTTATTACCTCGCAATCCTTTTGTAGCCTTCTTAACACTGCATTTGTAACTCGTTGGATCCATGATACATGACCCATGGTATTTACAAAATCCACCTCATCTCAAATGCTTCCAACTTCTTTATATTATCTACTTTTAGTATCCAGCTTTTCACTCCATACAACAAAGTTGTCACGGAGCATCTTAAGGCTTTTATCCGTAGCTCCAGAGGAACGTCTCGATTGACCAGGGGCGTTATTTGAAATTTTGATTGGGGGGGGGCAAGCATTATATATGCAATACATTATATATGATGTAATGATGAAAATTGATGTATTTTTTGTAAATTTCAGTCATTTTCAGGGTCAGGGGTGGGGAGGGCATTTGCCCTGCTATCAAATGACGACCCTGCGATTAACAAACATTTTGTTTTCATTTTTATAAATGATTGTCTTGCAATTTCAATGTGTCCAAATTTCGCTACCTTGGTCATTGTTTTCATTTACCCAGGTTCCCAGATATTTGTAGTTGTTCACTCTATCTACTTATTTTCCCTCGATATCTAGCCTTCCTTCTATATATTATTTAGAAATAATTATGAACTTGATTTTCTTAATGTTAATTTGTAGTCCATATGAAGGACTCTATATCGAGCGGTACATTGCACATACCTATTTTTTTTCGTTGAACAGTCTGTTCCTTTCGCACTATATATAGAAAATAATTTCATCTTAGAGTTATGATAAGACATGGCCTCCTCACGTATCGCACGGCGTCAGTTAAAACACATAATATTAAAGAGTAAGATCGTCTAGTATCTTTGTTATTACAGATATCAGAGAAATTAAAAAATAAAATTTTCACAATATAAATATAAGACTTCAACATAATATCGATCTATGACCACCTTTGTATCTTTTCCTCGCTACATACTGTCTCAAACTTTTGTTTCGGTTAAAACACATTAGACGGAGAGCTAGAGCCGAAAAATCATCGTCATAAGTAATATGGAGTTTTTCTTGTGAAATGTGTCCACTGTATATTGACAATTATGACCCCTTTCAGGCTGACACCTCAGTGGATACAGGAAGTAGCAATAAGGGATGAAAGGGGAAAGTTAGTGCAGTCATTAAAGGTTTTCACCTCCTATTTTGTTAAACCTCCATCGATTTGCATGGAAATTGGTGACTAGTTAGAGCATACCTCAAGAAATAAAACTGATTTGGTGCCAACTTGCACCTTACCCTGGTGGTGAATACCACCCCTTCCCGCGGGTGAAAACTATTTTATTAAAAATAACCCCACAAATCGATAGAGGTACAAATTTTAAGTAAAATTTGTTATCTCATGTTATTAAAATAAATCAATACTTTTTGAGTTATTAAAGATCAAAGATTTGTCTTTTTAAGAGCATATGCGTGAAGTTACGGATAATAAAAAGAAACTGGGGGTGTCCAATAATGGGTAAATTTGACATATTCGAATACACTTTTGCTAAATTTATAATATCGAAATAATATAAAAATAATATTTTAGTAGCATACAATTAATTAGTATGTTCTTATTATCATGCGTAACTTCACGCATGTGCTCTTAAACAGACAAATCTTTGATATTTAATAACTCAGAAAGTGTTGATTTATTTTAATAACATGATATAACACATTTACTTATAATTTGTCCCTCTATCGATTTGTGGGGTTATTTTTAATAAAATAGTTTTCACCCCCGAGAAGGGGTGGTGTGGTATCCACCCCCAGGGTAAAAGTGCAAGTTGGCACCAAATCATTTTTATTTCTTGGGGTATGCTCTAACTAGTCACCAATTTTCATGCATATCGATGGAGTTTAACAAAATAGGAGGTGGAAACCTTTAAAGACTACACTTACTTTCCCCTTTCATCCCTTATTGCTACTTCCTGTATCCACTGAGGTGTCAGCCTGAAAGGGGTCATAATTATCAATATACAATAGACACATTTCACATGCCAAACTCCATATTACTTATGACGATGATTTTTTGGCTCTAGCTCTTAGACTACATAATGTTAAACCACAAAACCGTCTATTTTCTTTGTTTCTAAAGATATCAGGGACATTCAAAAAAATAAAATGTTTATAAAATATAAGACTACAATACGATTCTGATGTATACTCACATTTGTATCTCTACAGGGTGTCTCAAACTTAACAAAAGAAAAACATTTCTTTTCTTCCACCCAGTATAAGTGTGTACAAAAAAGAAGTTCGAATAAACATTTGCACAACTGTGTAAATAGTAAAATAAAATCTAAAATAATAAAAAAAATTAGCGAAACCCGTTCACGAAAAAATCAACTATGAAAATGAGCATAATTTTCTATATTCCTAGCTTATTCCTCGCAGTGTAATTGTATCTTCGAACAGTTGTATTACCTATTTTTTATTTTGTTCTTTATCCAAATGATAAATACCAATGTTGAGCGTTCATGCATGTAAAAAATATAGCAACAAAAGTTAGAACCTTGGAATAGTTCATAAACATGTTTTAATACCCTATTAAGTCCTATCGTGCCGAAGCATACAAATGATATGTTCACAGCAAACAAAAAGGTGATTAATACTGTTTTGAATGAAAGTACTTAAATGTGATTTTAATTGCTCGATATTATTGTGTTGATCGATACAGAGGAATTTGATTATATACTAATTTAATTCAAAAACTTACATAATGGACGAGTGTTTGACAAATAACAATATTTGCTCTCGTGTTATATGTTTGTGTGTGTCTGAATACCTTAAAGATTCTAATGAATGAAATGCAAGTTTGGTAATAAGGAAATATATTCAAGAAATACCTTATGAAAACTTAGTTTTATAAATAAAACACTAGAAACTACTATGTCTACTACGCTTTTTATAAAAGTTATGAATTAACATTATTAAAATTAAAATTAAAATCCACGAGGAAAATAAAGTTCCTGTAGCTGGCTGTATACCATAAATCACATAAAATACTAGATTTGTTGTAAAAGGTATATTTTAAAATACCCTAAATAAAGGTCACATTAAAACAAAACGTTTTCGGATTAAGAAATCCATCATCAGTGTTTCTAAAAGAAGCCAAAAAATAGCATGCGCATGAGCCACCAAAATGTATTGGGTAAAAACCCTTTAAATGTGAACAATTGTGTTAAGTTACATGTTAATATAATAGTTTAAGGATGTTGCAGATATGCCTGGATATTACCCAGGGCAACAAAGCACCAACCATTCACACAGCACACCATTCCAACCACATGGGAAGAGTCCACACGTGTTGACTGTCTGGTGGCAAATCAATATGTGAACAAGTCAGTTTAGATCTCAGATGGTACCTAGAGCATATGACATGGAATATTTTGAACATCCATGTTTAAGTTCACACATTTCATCTATGTTTCCACGACGGATTAATTTTAAAAGGTTTTTACCCATATATTTTTATAATATTGTATTTTGGTGGTTAGCATGTCAGATCACGTAAGCACTGATGATGATTGGTCATCCAATCGAAAACTAGTTCTGTGATGTAGCCCTTTTTAGGGATTTTTAAATATATACCTTTTATAAAGGATCTTAGTCGTTTTTTGTAATATATGGTATCCAGCCAACTACAGGAAAACTTTTTCCTTGTGGATCTCTGACTGATCCAAAACCCTGGAAAGTTACACATAAATAAAAAAGAAATGGCAGACCACAATCTTTTGGTACTGGGACTCTCAGAAACTCACTGGAGAGGTAAAGGGCATTTTAAAACAACTGCTGACAAAGTCGTCTATTTTTCAGGCTCAGATAACAAAAGTACAAATAGAGTCGCAATAATTGTACCCTCTAAACTTAACGACTGCGTAATTGGATGTAATACTATTGATGACAGGATAATATCCCTTAAAATGAGAATATCCACCAATACCCTACACCTTGTCCAGGTATACGCTCCTACAACAGCTGCACAAGAAGAAGACATCAACAGGTTCTATATGGTCGTCTAGAAGAAACTGTTCGCGCTATTCCGAATCGTGAACTCATCATAATTTTAGGAGATTTTAACGCCAAAGTGGGGACATCTAATGAAAATATTGAAGGAGTGCTGGGCAAAAATGGACTGGGACAGAGAAATGAGAATGGCGACCGTCTAGTGGAGTTCTGTGTAGAACAACATCTTACAATTACAAACACGTTATATCAACATCATCCACGGAGATTATACACATGGCGCAGCCCAGATGGACGAACAAGAAATCAAATAGACTACATCCTAATGAGGTCAAGATGGAAGTCGTCGGCCGTCAACTGTAAAACATATCCTAGCGCAGACTGTGGAAGCGATCATCAACTCCTGGTATTGAACGTTCGACCCCGTTTTAAAGTCCCCAAAAGAAGACCCCAGAGAAAAGTCATGTCTCTAAATCCATCAAAAATCAGTGACTTCCAACAAAATCTAGAAGAAGCTCTTTCTTTAGACCAAGTAGCTAGTGACCCTGAGAGCACTTGGATCTATCTCAAAGATAAGGTAATCTAGGCTACAAAAGACTGTGAGGCAGCGGTTTCCACTGGCCGTAAGCCATGGATATCTGATTGTGATACGTGGACTATGATTCAACGCAGAAAAGAACATAAAACTAGATACGGAACAAACGATGAATACAGAGCGTTATCGAAAGAAATCATAAAACAGTGCCGCAAAGACAAATCTGATTATATCTCTCAAATATGCAGAGTGATAGAGGAAATGACTGTCGAAATAAACCGAGGGATTTATTTCAGAAGATCAAACTCCTTACCAGAGAATTTAAATATTTAAACTTCAAACGTGGTCTTTAGTAGATAAGGAAAGTAATCAAAAGACCGATACTTACGAAATATTGGAAACATGGCGAAACTACTGTGACGAGCTATATAAAAATAACGAGGTATCAGCAGAAAATCTCCTCCTCCTCTGACTACCCTAGAGAACCTACTGTCTTACTCGCTGAAGTCAAAGATGCAATTAAATCACTAAAGAGAAATAAATCCCCAGGCATTGATTCAATACCATGTGAAATATTACAGTTAATAGGTGACAAAGGACTACATATCATCCATTCTATCTGTGTCACTGTTTGGAATTCAGGAAAATGGCCATCTGATTGGTGTACCTCAATTTATATCCCGCTACACAAAAAAGGAACTACTACCAGATGTGAAAACTACCGCACACTGTCACTAATATAATAACACATGCTAGTAAAATCTTGTTGCATATCATCATAAACAGATTAAAAACCTATCTACATTACCAAATACCTCAGGAACCAGCGGGGTTTCTAAAGGGTAAAGGTACAAGAGAACAAATCCTGAACCTGAGACAACTCATTGAAAAGTCTATAAAATTTCAAGTACCTATGATTATATGCTTCGTTGACTACCAAAAGGCATTTGCTTGTGTAAGCTGGATAAATCTGTGGTCAATTTTAATAGAAATGGGCGCACCAATGCACCTGGTGACTCTTATTAAAAATCTGTACCAGTCCAATATAGCGACAGTACGATTAGATCAGAAGTTCTCAAACCATTTCAAGACCGAGAGACGTGTTAGACAAGGATGCGTGTTGTCACCTGACTTATTTAACATTTATGGTGAACGTGTCATGAGGATGGTTTTAGAAGGGGCTGGTGGAGTAACAGTAGCTGGTATGAAAATCTCCAATTTAATTTGCTGATGACACTACACTTTTAGCAGCAAATGAGCAAGAAATGTTTGATCTGCGAAGAGTTGAGTACGAAAGCAATAAACTTGGTCTGAAAATCAATAAAGCTAAGACAAAAATAATGGTGGTCGTCAGATTCGACACTATTCAACTGACTAACATGTTACAGGAATACCAGATAGTAAACACCTTTGTCTATCTCGGGTCTAGTATAACTAACGATGGTAACTGTGAAGCAGAAGTTCGGAGACGTATTGGTATGGCAAAAAATGCGATGAGTCGCCTAACTAAAGTTTGGAAAGACAGATCTATCTCTCAAAATATCAAAATGAGACTGGTGAATGCCCTTGTATTCTCAATATTTCTATACGGAGACTTGGACTCTTCGCGCATACGAGCGCCAAAAAATTGATATCTTTGAGATGTGATGCTGGAGAAGAATGCTGCACATACCTTGGACAGCTTATAGGACAATCGTTTGAATTCTAAACCAACTTAAGATTAAAAAAAGAATGTGTGTGTACTTTGTACGCACGTAAGAAGTTATACTTCTATTATATGATTATATGATTATAAACGAAATTAATATACTTTTTATTTATATTTTATTTAAATATTAAATTAATTTATACTTACTACTTCTCAAACATTTTTATTAAAACAGTGCCAAAAAACACATTAAAAATGCCACAAATGATTTCTGAACATTAATTGTCGGAAAATTTTTTAACTAAATACGTATTTTCTGAAAATAAAATTATATAATAAATATACTTACAATCATAAAATGTATAAAAAAAATAAAAAAATAAAAGTTTCTATTGGGATTCGAACCAACTTACCACGCGGCTGGTATTTGCGTTGTATTGGGATTCACCCGCATTAAAACTTCGCCACAGAGACAGCTTGTCATTATGTGCGATCGTCTAACTAAACAGATTAACCTTTTGACATTTTTAACTTATGTAAATCAAATTATTTTGATTTTGAATTGAAATGATTTAGAATTGAAAAAATACAACAAAACATAGAGTAAGAAGACAATATATTAGGTGAATATTGATAGAAATTTTGATGGTAATCAAATTATGTAAATAAAAGTATTACATACATACTACTTATGTATTTTGGTAGGTTCAAGGTAGGTATCGGAGCCCGTATAACGACTAATAAATTTCGCAATCACTTGCGTCGTGCAAAGTGGCTATGTTCAAATATCATAACAAAATTTGATCAACTATTTATAAAACACTTACCAGTGAAAGATTCTTTAGCTTTGAATAAGCGAGATCTGCGGCACTCATACTAGGCACAGTTTGATGAGCTTTCACATTGGCATGCAACAATCATCTCTTCTATGTAAATAAGTCCAAAAATATAATATGAAAACTATTTAAAAAGGCAGTATAACCATTAACTAACTTTTTGTTTGTTGTTTCTCTTCCTACAAATTTTAAAACGCAACAAGCATACATTATAACCAAACCATGCACAGTCCCACAGCTGTGCCACAGCTGCCATATTGGATAATTTTTGTCATGTCATTTGAACATCCAATCAGAACAAAGTTATAATGCGCATGCGCCCGGTCGCTAGGTTTTCCCATATAAAATTTCACCGTCATTACGCCCGTAAAGAAGTATAACTTCAAAAAATGCTGTCCACAATATGTCTGCAACGACTTCTGAAATTCTTTGGTCACGTGTTTCGTAGAGGTGACGACAGTTTGGAGAAATTAATTGTTTCTGGAAACGTTCCGGAGAGAAGATCAAGAGGACGATCACCAACAAGATGGTTCGACCAAATAAAGAATTCAGCTGGAAACTCATTCTGCGAAGCACTTAGAGGAGCTGAAGATAGAGACCAATGGAGAAACATTGTTAGGAATATTGGAAGAAATCACGATCCTCAGTAATGGGGAAACAACAAGAGAGAGAAACACCAACAAATCTTAAGCTGCAGTTTAGCTAAGCTCGGCTTATGTATATCCATAATTTTAGATTTTTAGCTAAGGCTAAGCACATCTTAACTGAGACGAAGATGCAATCCACGTGACAGTCCATTGTGGCAAGCTGAAAATTGATCTAAGTAAGACTCAAATATGCAACGCGTGTTTAGTAAGCTAAGCTTAAGGCACGTCTTAAGCTTAAGATATGTTGGTGCAACCAGGCATAATATCATCAGAAATAGGAAGCGATTATAAATTGGTATTGTGCAAAATCCGAATAAAAACACATATTTGTACGTGATAACAAAACATCAGATTACATCACAAAGATAAAAGTCGAAAGCTTGCAGGATGAAGCCACAAGATACCTATTAAGATACCTATACTAAATTTACAATCAAGATGCAGTAGAAATAAACAAACCAAGACACGTTAAATTCTACTAGGAGCACTCACGAATCATAATTTACAATGTATAAACTTTGGAAATCATGATTTGGGATTTACAATGTATATAGGTACATTGTAAATTATGATTCGGGAGTGCTCCTAGTAGCATTTAACGTGTCTTGGTTTGTTTATTTCTACTGCATCTTGATTGTAAATTTCGTATAAAAAGAATAACAGAAAGAAGTACAAACACCTTCTTCTTACCGTTCCGAATATTGGCGATCAGCATGGCTATCCTAACTTTGTTTGCTGCTATTGCTATTCGAAATAGTCCAGTTGTCGATGTAATGAACCACTTTTTCAGATTTTAAAGCCAAGATATTTTTCTTCTCCCCGGTCTTGTCATTCCAAATACCTTGCCATGAAGAATGAGTAGCAATAGTTCATTCCTCGTAACATGGTCAAGATAGCAAGAGAGAAATAGCATAGCTTAGAGAGCAGAATCACTTATAAAAAGGAAAAAGCAGAAAACATACACCATTGTACCTACTACTCCGGTCAACTTACGCATCCGAGGCTACAAAAATTAACATCAAGCTGAAAATTGGCAGGATTGTTAAAAATACCATCATAAATAAAATCTAAAAAGTCCTCATAAATCCGACCCCTGCTAAAAATTTTACGCGGGGTCAAAGGTCACCAAATATGGTTTTTAGCGATTTTCAGCGAAACGGTAAGTTTTATGGTAAAATTAGTACTAACAAAAAAGATTCGATAATTATCTATAAAAGATGCCTTATTACTTTTTTTCCTGGGAGCCACCGTTTTTAAGATATAACGATTCAAAAAGTGGTAATCGTCATAATATGCGCACACGTTTCCACACCACCATTGAGGTAGTGTACTTAGCGCGTTTTTTAACGTGGTTTCCCCAGTAGGCCTATTCCACGGATCTGTTATGATTCTGTTTAATTTAAAGCTATTTAATAATTGATATTGGCAAGGGTTAAAAATGATTAAATTTTATATAAAGCGGTATAAATTAAAAAAAAGGGAAATTTATCAAACTGGTTCATAATTTTCTAATACTTCTGCTTCCCTTGTTCTTCTTCTCATTGTTCTTCTTCCTTTTCTTCATCTTCTAGTTCTTCTTCTTCTTTTTCTTCTTGTTCTTCTTCTTCTTCTTCTTGTTCATCCTGGGTGCAAGTAAATTGTCCCAATAATGACACATCGCATGGCTCCTCGATTGAATCAAATGAATCCTCAATTGTTGGTAATGCAACATTGGAGCACGACCGGTTTTGACAATTAGTGCATGCTACCGAGCAAAACAGTCCAACTTTTTTGCAACCACATTTAGCGCTACATCCCTTTTTACAGTTGCAAAAAATTGTGTTAGGAGTTTTTCCGGCGCAGGGGGAGTAAAGTTTGAATTGGTTCTAATGAACTGTCGACTAATTTCCATCCCCAGTCTTTTGGATCTAGCTGATAACCAAGCCACACTTGAACTTGGTAACATACCCGAAAAAGATGTTGATGAGCAGCCGCTGAGGTTGGAGGAAGACAAGATAACTGCACTTGTTTTTTGTTTCGAGTATGTACTTTTTAAAAAACATGCATATCGAAACTTATCTAAGCACGTAGTTTTCTTAAGTGCTCCATACATAGAGAGAGAAAGATGGCCATTTTTTTTCACGCTCTTCATTACATTCCTGGCCGCAAAATAAGCATTGTTTTTTAAAACAAAAAGCTGGTTCACTTACACGTGCTCTAGTAAGAGGAGGACTTTTGGTCGATGTACTGGCTTCTTGTTTTTCATATTGTCTTTTAATAGCTGCAGCAATAGAACACTTTCGAGTATAACTTTTACGACACTCCACATGTATGGTCACAGATTTCTGCTGTTTAAGAAATTCTAAAAATCCATCAGCTCTTTCAGTACTTGCATTGATTAGTGTTTTTATACCACGTTCAACGGTAACAATTTCACCTTCAGTTAAAATTTTAGCGCAAATAAAACAATATTCTGACACTTTTGTTATAAAAATGAAAATAACACGAAATACACGATAAAAAATATAGGTTTAACACGTATTTTCACTCCGGAGTAGTACTCAAGACTAATTAATACCTCGAGGGTGTCATCTACCTGAAGGATTTTGCCACCCAGGAAAATTACGGTGTAATTTGCATAAGTATTTACTAGTACTTAGCAATAAACATTTTGCCTAGAAAGTTGTCTTTCATTATCATGTTCAAACCCTTCTGAGAAGAGAATAGGTAGGGTGATTAGATTAGCTGACGAACGTGTTTATTCCGACAAAACCCATCTTTGCAAATTGAACTAAGGCGCATAAATAAAAAGAATTATTATAAGTTAATACTTTGTCATTTGTTGTATTTTGTTGTGTATTTTTGTTGGGATTAAGCCGTAAAATTCAAATAATTCTTATTATTTTCGCGTTACAATCACTTTGTAAAGATTTTTTTGTTGGCACTGTAATATAATACAGCTTATGGATTGCATCCCTCGGTAGACCGCAAGCTGTATAATAGAAACATTATCATATTTATAATCTTATATTATTATGTGTAATATAAGTTAAGTTGACCGTAGAATATTATGTTTACTTGTATTACAGCTTCAGTGATGTATATACCTGGTGTACTAAAATATATTATGACGATTAGAAGTCTTTCAACTCTTTGAATCGTTGTATCTCAAAAACAGTGCCTCTTAGGAAAAAAACTATTAAGATATTTTTTATAGATAATTATCTAATAATCTAATCTACATTTTTTGTTAAAACTAATTTTACGATCAAACTTACCGTTTCGCTGAAAATCGCTAAAAACCATATTTGGTGACCTTTGACCCCGCGTAAATTTTTTAGCAGGGGTCGGATTTATGAGGACTTTTTAGATTTCATTTATGATGGTATTTTGAACAATCCTGCCAATTTTCAGCTTGATGGTAATTATTGTAGCCTCACTCCTATTTTTGAGTCTAACTAGACCGGTCTATACATTTACAAAAAGTTCACAATGTAGGTAGGTATAACAACAATTATCGTAGTGTAATAATTTTTATTAAAACAGCACAAGACATGTTAATTTTTTCCTCACTTTACTATTTACCCACAATTTTCAGTGTCAATATTGGAAAAATCAGGCGTGTCAATTATTTTATTTGCGAGCGCGGCCAGCGATAGTTTGAAAACGTTGAAGATCAACAAAAGAACGTGACTCATCGCATTAAGATAATGACGGTAAATAGACAAATAGTCAACAAGACTATTTACTATAGTGGTACAAAGGGCATCAGAGCGTTGAAGATAAGCGATCGCATTAGAAAGTTAAGCTTGAATTCAACAAATGATACCAAACAAGAATCGGCTTGTACCAGAAGTAAATATTTGGCATCTAAAAAGAGCAAAATTTTAATATGAATGATATTATTTGTTTACAAACGTAATCATAAACATTTTGTTGTTTTGAAAGAATAAAAAAACATGAAATTGCATTACGCAAATACCTATTATACCTCTTGTTCAGATCTGTTTTTCTATAAGGTCATATTCAACACGAGTCGTTGTTTACGCCAAAAAGGAAGGGCCGTTAAGCGGAGTTTTATAAAAAATGACATTGAATTTGTAGACATTCTTTACGCACAATTTAGGATTTTTATAATATACAGGGTGTAACAAAAATACAGGTCATAAATTTAATCGCATATTCTGGGACCAAAAATAGTTCGATTTAACCTAACTTACCTTATGGTAGGGGAGCCCAAGCGGGGATTTTTGCAGTTACTCGAGCGCGTCAGGTTATCATATGGGGAGAAACCTGGTGCCCTGCAGATGTACCTCTACCATATATTGGCTATTAACACAGGGGAGTTCGTTAAGGGGGGCCCGAAAAAAAAATCTATCCTTAAAAATACTCGAAATTGTCAGATTAAGATAAGGTAAGTTAAGGACATGCAAAACAGTGAAACTTTTAAAAATCTGACGATTTGAGCGGGGCGTAAAGAAATGGGTGAGTTAAAAGTTTCACAAAAAGAAAGCGAATAATTCGCGAAATGAACGTTAGATGGAAAAACTAAAAAATACGTGTTCAATATTTTTTTCAAAAATCTATCGAATGATACCAAACATGACCCTCCACGGAGAGGGGTGGGGGGTAAATTTAAAATTTTAAATACAAATCCCGTGATATTTCGCAAAATAAACATTAGATCGAAAAACTGCTAAATGCACTTAATCAGTATTTTTGAAAAATATATCGAATGGTATTAAACACGACCCCCCACGGAGGTGGGGTGGGGGTTACTTTAAAATCTTAAATAGGAGCCACAAATTTTTATTCCAGATTTGGACTCTTTACGTAAAAATAAGCAACTTTTATTTGAAACATTTTTTCAAATTATGGATAGATGGCGCTATTATCGGAAAAAACGATTGTTGGAAATGGAAAATTAAATTAAAAAATGGCAAGCGCCCACTAAAATAGAAAACTTTACTTAACTTTTTTTGGTTTTAGGACCTACTCTTCACAACCCAATATGTCACCAAAGCGCTCGAGTGACTGCACATTTACCATACTTCGATCCCCTACTATTAGTACAAATGTGCAAGGAAAAAAAGTTACAGCCCTTTGAAGTTACAAAATGAAAATCGATTTTTTCCAATATATCGAAAACTATTAGATATTCTTTATTAAAAATGAACATGTGGTATTCTTATGGCAGTAGTATTTTAAGAAAAAATTATAATGAATTTGGACACCCCATAAAAATTTTATGGGGGTTTGGTTCCTTTAAACCCCCCCCCCCCCAAACTTTTGTGTACGTTCCAATTTAATTATTATTGTAGAGCCATTAGTTAAACACAAGTTTTTAAAAACTTTTTTGTCTCTCAGTACTTTTTTCAAAAGTCAGTTTTTATCGAGATATTTGAATATTTGTCAAATCCACCACATATTTGTATATGGAGTACGGTTATGGAGACTTGGTAATAATATGAAAATTTATTTATGATTTACATTTTTAAGTATATTTTGAATCATATTAAAAAAGAAGCCACATCTCGATAAAAGACGCTTTATCAAAAAAATACAAAGAGGCAAAAAAGTTTTAAAAACACTGTGTTTAACTAATGGTACCGCAGTAATAGTTTAATTGGAACGTACACAAACATTTGGGGGGTTTAAAGCAACAAAACCCTCATAAAATGTTTATGTAAACATATTAAAAAAGAAGCCGCAACTCGATAAAAACTGCCTTATCTAAAAAATACTAAGAGGCAAAAAAGTTTTAGAAATATTGAATTTAACTAATGGCACCACAATAATAATTTATTTGGAACGGACACAAAAGTTTGGGGGGTTTAAGGGAACAAAACCCCCATAAAATTTTTATGGGGTGCACAAATTTCACTATAATTTTTCTTTAAGATGTTCTTTCCATAAGAATGCTACATGTCCATTTTCAACAAAAAACCTCCTAAACCGAATCTAATAGTGTTCGATATATTCAAAAAAATCGATTTTTATTTTGTAAGTTCAAAGGGCTGTAACTTCTTTTGTGTGCATATTTGTACTAGGGTAAGTTAGGTTCATTCGAACTATTTTTGGTTCCAGAATATGTGGTTTAATTTATGACCTGTATTTTTGTTACACCCTGTATGTAGACCAGGGCATTTAGCACTAAAAACACCGGAATATTTCGATTTTTAAATACAGCACGAGCACCTAGAGACTTCCAACTTTTTGCATTGTGTTCAGGATGATATCAGGAAAAAAGTCTACTACATAAAAATAGGTGGAAATGCATAATTGCATTTTATAGTGCATAATATGCATCCAAAAGTGCAAAAACATGTCAAAATTCAGTCAAAATAATTGTATTAAGGTCAGATTTTGTTACTCGGCGGGTTTTTGGGGTCGCTAAAGACGAATTCAGCATTAGAACCGACCACCTGAGCACCTGGTGTCCAAGGTTTCTCTGCTAAGGCACGTCATCTGAAGTTTCGAGTGTTTTCGGTACTAAATTGATGTAAGTATGTTATTCGGGCGATTTTTTGCGTTACTAAAAACGAATATGCCATCAGAACCGACACATGGAGTACCTGGTGTCTAGAGTGATCTTCTGGAGTTTCGAGTGAGATCGGCACTAAATTGATGCAAACATATACGGGGGATTTTAGGGGTTACTGGGCACGAATACGTCATCAGAACTTATCTCCAGAGCACCTGCACCTGGTGCACACAGTCACTACTAAGGCACGTCATCTTCAGAAGCTTCGAATGTTTTCGGCCTTGAATGCATGCAAATAGATTACTAGACGATTTTTGGGGTCGCTTAATACGAATACGCCATCAGAACCGACCACCTGGTGCCGGTGCCCAAAGCCACCGTTAAGGCGTGTTATCTTTTGGAGTTTGGAGGGTTTTGGGCACCAGTTTTCATCAATTTAACCGATCTCACTCGAAACTCCAGAAGATGACTCTAGACACTAGATTCCATGTGTGGGTTCTGATGGCGTATTCGTTTCTAGTAACGCCAAAAATCGCCCGAGTAACATATTTTTGCATCAATTTAGTGCCGAAAACACTCGAAACTCCAGATGGCGTGCATTAGTCTGGTGATCGGTTCTGATGTCGTATTCGTCTTCAGCGACCCCAAAAACCCACCGAGTAACAAAATCTGGCGTGTGTATGTACTTTTGGATGCATTTTATGCACTTTAAAATGCTACTATGCATTTCCACCCATTTTTGTATAGATAGTAGACTTTTTTCCTGACATCATCCTGAATACAATGCAAAAAGTTTTAAGTCTCTGGTGCTGTATTTAAAAACCGATTTATTTTGTGCTAAATGCCCTGGTCTAAAAGCTCTTTTAAGGCGTCTGGTGAAATATGCGAATGTGAATCAAAACAATTTTCTTCTTCTTTATTTTTCTCTCCTGTAGACCTTTTCATCACCATTATTTTTATGTGCATGCATTATTAGACCTGGATCCCGCGTACCAAAAAAAAGGTGATTAATAGCAAGCTGAAAATTTGTTAATAGTTTAACGGTGTCTAATCGGACAAACTCTGATGTAAAATTGTGGAACAGGTTAAAAATTTGGAACGTCAGACTACGAAAACGTTCCATGTATTTGGTCGGACAGAACCTCCAATTGATTTGTTGCCCTTTCATTGAACTCTCGTGCAAAAATCAGACTGGTATTTATCACCAACTGGACATTTTAATGAATGGAACACGAAGAACATGTCAAATGACAGGAATCATGTTGGTTAGTAATAGCAGTCTGATTTCTCTTTACTATATTACGAATATATGTGCCAAATATCTCGACAAAATATTCAAAATTAAAGCCGCAATCTTGGAACGCGTTTTCCATTTTCATGACGCGCTACTGTAGCCTCTTAAAGTTGGTGATTGGTTACTGACATTGAAATTTTGCTACTGAGCATTGAAATTATTTATTGCTAAGGCGTGGCTTAGAAAGAAACTTCAAATTTTAACTACTATACAGGTGCAATAATATCCAAATTAGAGCATTCCCAAATGACGGGACCTCTACATATTATTTTATAAATTTTCCAAAGCCAAAAATTTCTATATAAACAATCTCGTGCTATATCCACAATATTTGATTTGTATTAACCCACGTAAGACGGTGCCACGGTGCATAGATGTTTACGTAAACAACGGTGCACCCCATCCGTATGTCCATTTTTTTATGTGTAAATGTTGGTGAAATTGATTTGAAAGGTAATTAGAACTTCTTCTTCTTATTCTTCGTCTAGTCATTCACGTCCACATCTAAACATAAGCCTCTTCAAGTCTTCCTTTCCATTGTTTTTTGTTGTACGCTACTTGTAGCCAATTTTTTCCGTCAGTTCGTTTCAGATCATCTGTCCATCTCATAGGAGGTCTGCCTCTGGGTCTTTTGTGTTGGTATGGTCTCCAGGTTAGAATTGTTCTATGCCATTTGTTTAGACCGCCCTTAGCTACATGTCCAACGTATTCCCATTTAAATTTTAATGATTTTTGTACCACATCGGTGACTTTGGTTTTCTGTCTTATCCATGTGTTTAGGTGATATGCCTAGCATTGCTCTTTCCATTGCGTGTTGAGTGACTCTGAGTACAGTTCACCAAGAATAGCTGAAAGTCTGAAAATAACCACGCCCATGATGCGCATTCGTCATCCGACGGATCTCGCACTGAGCGTTCACTTAATATCTACCGTTTGTAACGTGAACAAGTCGGTACAGTCTGGAAAAAATTTTTTGTAAGTACGAACCGCAAAGGAGAATCAATTTAAAATTTGCAAATTTTGTTTAAATCGGATCTGAAGGGAAAAGTTTTAAATAATCAGACACGGGAAGTGATAGCAAACGTGATTCATTTTATGATAAATGAAGCGAAAAACAATAAACCGTGTAGAGATTTGAAAAAAGTGCAGGAACGTGTGGTATTGGCAACAGGTGTTAGTTTAAGCAGCGTTCAAAAAATTGCTCGGGAAATGCAATTAATTGAAGATGGCGAATATTCCTCATTTGTAACTCCAAACAAAAAGAGAAAAAAAAAGCGCTTCAAAAACGTGCTTGGACGATTTTGATATAGGGCGTCTTCGACGTTATATAATGGATTTTTGTATAACACAAAAACAAGTCCCAACTGTGAAACGCATACATAGAAAATTTGCAGAGGAGTACAACTACTCAGGTTCCATAGAAAGCCTACGAACAGTAATTAGAAAGATGGGATTTCGTTGGCGAAAAACCAGAACTAATAGAAAATTATTAATGGAAAAGCCTAATATTCAACATCTTAGACTGAATTTCTTACGTAGTATGAAACGTTACAGGAACTCAAATCGCCCAATTATATACATGGATGAAACATACGTCCATTCATCTCATACCTACCAAAAGAGCTGGTCTGATAGTTCAAACAAGGGCATACAAAAACCAGTATCTAAAGGACAGATGCTTGTGATAGTGCATGCTGGAGGTGAAAGTGGGTTTGTTAAAAACACTTATCTGCGCTACAAACCTACTATAAAAACAGGAGATTATCATGATGCAATGAACTACGACAATTACAAAAAGTGGCTTCAGGATAAACTGATACCAAATTTGCCCCCGAACAGCGTTTTAGTGATTGTTAATGCACCGTATCACAACGTACAAATTGAGAAATGTCCAACTATGTCTTCCAGGAAAGTAGAAATGCAGCAGTGGCTGACAACGCGAAATATTCCCTTTACAGATGACAAGTTGAAATTTGAATTATACGATATTATAAAATTACACAAACCTCTGTTTAAAACCTATGAAATTGACAAAATACTCGAGGATAAAGGACATTCAGTTTTACGGTTACCCAAGATATTATCCGGATTTGAATCCTTAGTATGGGCTTCTATGAAGCAATATGTCGCTGAAAAAAAGTCAGTTTTGATTTTAAATTAGTGAAAAGTTTGTGTGGACTGAATAAAACGATGACGACAAATGCTATGGAAATGGATACGAGAAAGGTTATAAATATCTCTTTTAACAAAAAGTACTGGTAAAAAGACACCATATTTATGCTTCACCGGGACCGAACATCTAATTTCTATTTAGTATTGCAATAGACGATTTTATTACTACTTTATTACCCTACTGCTTACGCCCTTTTTCTCCGAAACCTTTTGGTCAATATAATGGTAATATAAAGTATAAATAGTCAATATAAAAATATAATTTTTGGTTTATAATGCCATAATTTATAGCAACGCAAGCGGTTTTTGTTGGATCTATTTTATTACATCTCACTTTGTAAAAAAATACTACAAATATACTGAAGAAAAGTAATGACAGTAATAATAATTGTGTACGGGACCTATTAGAAACTATTCAAACTTTACGTTTCTATATTTGTGTCTCCGATTGTACCTATATTTTAAAGTTGACCCTCGCGTACAGGCTATCTTTTTCCTTCCGAGTGCGTTCTCACTTCATTGTTCGCGCAGGCAGTTAGAATTTCAGACTTTCAGCTATTCTTGGTGAACTGTATGTTCATATTCTTTTTTGTGATTGTCCATGTTTGTGATCCATATGTTAATAGAATTTGCTGAATTCTGAGTAAATAGTTCAGTTTGCCGAACTTAATTAGAAATTATAACTTAATGTTTATTATATTATGAAACATAATTTTACAAACAAAGTACTTCTTAAAGTATACAAAGTACAAAGTACAAAGTACAAAGTTCTTCTTAAAAAAAAATAATTATCGTTGCAAGACAAACACATGAAATTTTTCACAGAGTGAGCAACACAAACAAAAAAAAAACACAATACAGTAATGCCGGGACTTTTGGTTTTTTTTTATCTGGTATAAGTAACATTTTCTTTCACTAGCTTCCGTCCTAAACCTAAGCCCATGGGCGTCCACAGGGAGGGGCAGAGGGGGGCAGCTGCCCCCCCCCCCTAGAGAGGACGAGGCGAGTGTAAAATTGGTGAATAAGCAATATAGAAAAATACAAATTTGTAACTTAATCTTGATTTTGAATGCAACCACTCTGTTTCTATATTCTAGCTGGGATGAAAAAACCACATAAACTTAACAAAACTTTAATGAAAATTTGAAATCTGCTATTATTTTATTTACCTAATATTTTTTTAAATCTGCAAGCAACGGCAACCACCCCTGAATTCGTATTTTCTTTCTATTCGAATCTTTTTTTTTTCACTGTGCGTCACACAGCTTAAATTTAGTTGTGAACGATTTAAATAGCTTAAATGAAGTTCGAAATACTATTGCAACTATTAATTATACAACCAATTTCTTCCGTGAATCAGTATTAAGAAGGAATATGATAGCAAATATCCCTAGCCTCTGCGAAACGCGGTGGTTCGAGAAATACAAAGTAATTAGGGTTTTTCGAAAAAATTTCATTGAAATTGTACAGGCCTTGCAATCCCTATCCGTTGAAGGAAATTTGGTCACTAGAAAAACATCTGATCAGTTGCATTATGTGGCATGCAAGTCAGGATTTATCGTAGCTGTCATTGTGATTGCAAAATATTCTGAATACCTAGAGCCTATAGTCAACCGCGTACAATCTGCGCAAACTAATGTTTTAAAGGTAGCGGAACATATTCGTCAAATCATGGATATTTTTAAAAAACACAGACAGAACGCAGAGAACGTAACAAACACTTTATTGCATGAAGCCGATAAGATAGCCGAAGAATGCGGTTTTGAATTATCTACCCCTAGAACTGTAGACAAGCAACAGCATAGAAGCAATCAACCAGCTGATACGCCTAGTAAATACGCCAAAAATTGATTTAAACGGCCTTAAATTAGAACAACTGAGACAATCCTTAAACCACTATGAAAGAAATGGAATAGATGCAGAGCTAGAAGTACGGGTAGAGCATTGGAATAAAAAACGCAATGAGTTAGACATCTTCAATACCCTTGAAATTTTGGAACTGGTTCGAGCGTCCACTACTTTTTATCCGTTAACAAAAAAATTGCTGGAAATTCTCGTATTGTCCAAGTAAAAAATACTGTAGAATAGCTTTAAGCCGGTGAAATATGATATTCTTCAAATATACATGTTAGGTCAAACGTTTAAGAAGCGGCCCTTTGAAAGCGTCTGTGTTTTTACGGCCAGACCTCCCGCATATCTATTCACAAGTTTCGTGCAAAACATTAGTTTTAGTTCGGTAGCCTAGCAGTGTATTAGTACTGGAGTGTACGTGTGTTAAGTGATACGAGTGTTTTGTTTGCTGTAATTATTTTGAATATTGGTTTAGTATTTCGTTTGGAGAGTGTCAAGTGTTGATTATTGTAATTTAATTAATGTGAATAGTGATGTGGCGCCCGTGGGATAATGTAAATATCGCGTACGATAACGCTGATATTGTAGAAATTGCCAGTGCTAGTGTGAATGTAATTACTAAAAAAAAAAGAGCTCGTAAAGAAGATTCGAATGCATTTAAATGCAGAAACACAGCAAGTATGTTTGAATGTATACAAAAATCTACGTACGAAATTCGGCTTCGATGAAACACTATTGGCACAAGCCACCTCTGATTTAACAGAACTTCCACTTTCTACTGTATATAAAATAGTTAAAAATGAACCCTATCATCGCAAGAAACGATGTGACTACAAATTTTCAAGACCTTTAAATCCTTCTCTTGTAAAACTATTGAAAACCACAATATACGACTGCTACAAAAGCAATGAAATACCTACAATAGTAATAATAAGAAAAGAAATTGGAAACAACCGGTCGAAATATGAACTGCTGTGAGAAAACTCTTCAAAATTGGATAAAAAAATGGGCTTTAAGTTAAAAAAAATAAATAAATGTCAAGCAATTATGGAAAGCCAAAGAATAGTCAACAGACGTAATATGTACCTAGAAGAAATTACTAAATATAGGCAAGAAAATAGGAGAATTTATTATTTAGATGAAACTTGGTATGATACCCACGATACAGTAAAGAAAGGATGGACAGATGGTTCAAGCATGTGCATACCAGAAATGCCTGCAAATAAGGGCTCGCGACTAATTATTATACATTGCGGAGGAAGTGAGGGATGGGTTCCGAATGCTTTAAAATTATGTGGGAAGAAAATGGAAGATTGTAACGTTGACTACCACAAGAATATGGAAGCTGACATTTTTGAAGATTGGTTTGAATACTCGCTGATCCCAAACTTGGAGAAAAACAACGTAATAGTGCTTGACAACGCTTGCTATCATTCCCGACAGCTCACTATAAAATACCAAATACATCTTCAAAGAAAGCTGACCTGCAAAATTTTTTAATGGAAAATGATTTGTATTTCGAAGATTTTTACACAAAAAAACAACTTATTGAAGTTCTACACACGAAGCAATTTAGAAAATTATACGCTCTAGAGAGTATTGCCGAAAAGCATGGATACACTATATTGAGACTTCCCCCCTACTTTTGTGTTTTCAGTCCTATTGAGTTAATTTGGGGACAATTAAAACCAAGTATAAGGCGTTCAAATAAATTTCCTAAATTTGACAAAAAGGTAATTGAGATAATTAAAAAAGAAGTAGCCAATATTACCAAAGTAGACTGGCAGAAAAGAATCGCCAAAGTGATCAAAGTGGAAGAATATTATAAGAAGATTGGGCACTTCCACATTAATGGTGGAAATAAATTTATTATTGAATTGGGCGATGATAGTGACGAAGAAAATACGGAAGAAGGAGAAAATGAGTTAAGTGTATCAGTATTTTAATTGTTGTGTTGTGCAATTCATTTTCCAAGCATAAGTGTACTAATCAAAAGACTCGGTTAAAATAATATTTTTAGATTTTGTATTTTTAATAAAAAAAGAGCGGGGACATGCTTGCATTTTGTGCTGAATTTTAAAAGTTTTAAACTGTATACCTAAAGTAATTTTAGATCTAACTGTGTTTTTATAAAGTTCTTTTAGTATCAGTAATTCTAACAATAACAAGATTAATTATAAAAGCTATTCTACATCAGTTAAATAAATTGTTGTTTAAATAATAGTGTTTAGGAACAGACAATTTATCTTTCTTCACAAATCGAAGACTTATCCAGAAGGAAATAAACTTGTTAAATTTGCATCACGTTTTTGTAAAAATCATTAAAAAAAATTTTTAAATTATATTTAGTTTGCTTCATTTTTGTATGAAGTCATTGAGTTATAATTTTGGCTCCAAAAACGTTATTTTCAAAACTTTTCTTAGGAAACCCCTTCACCCTCTCCCCTCTCTGAAGACTCTCAATTTACGTCTATATTTATTATTGCTTATCTAACCAATTTGTCAAAAATCTGCCCTCCCCTAGTTTTTATCCTGCGGACGCCCAGGCCTAAGCCTAATAAAAAATTTCGTCTTGCATCCAATTGTTTTTATCGTAATTTGGATTTTTTATTTTCCAAATGTTGAAAGCGTTTATGAGTGGAATATCTAAAAGATGATACTTAAAACATTACCATGGGCCATGTGCGTGTTTGGTGCTGTGTTGTATACTGTGCCATTTTGTCTACTAAGTACATACATCAACAGCTCTTTTTGTTTTGTTATGTTACAATGAAGTATAATTTCAGTTTTATAGGAGTCCGTCAGATTCACTCTCCTGAAGCAATTCACTATCACTCTTCTCGTCACTATTTTCGTGGTTTGCCACTTTTCAAATTCCGGAGCACCATCATCAGAGTGGAATATCTAAAAGGTGATAAAACAGGTCCCGGTGAATTCGTAACTATTTTAATCCCCCATCCTAATTACAGGCCAACCGGCAACTCTGACGCGCAGGTAATTTTTCGATAACCCACTAATTACCGGTGAATTTGTAACTTTCATTTTTTAAGTAATGTTGATAATGTAATACCAGTATTCCAGGTATGTACCTGTATAAATTACCCTCTTTGAAGGTGGTGTAAAAGGTTTTCATCATTTATGCATTGTCTCTTGGAAGAGTTAGTTACTAGAGAAAATCCAAATAAATTTTCTGAAAATGGCTGAAATTCTTGTAACAGATTTCGTAATGAGTGAACGTGGGTGTAAGTTATTGGTGGTAAATAATTTTAAATTTCACTTAAAGAAAGTACTAAAAAGTGAAAAACATTTATGGTAGGTACTGTCCTGCACCTGGTTGCAAGGCAACATGTTATACCGACGGTAATTTTTTTTAAATATTCTGAGTAGTGACAAACACTTATGTTGGTTATCAACAATTTGATGTCAAAATACACATTTTTGCTATTTTTTGTCTACCAGTAAGAAGAAAGGCATTTAAAACAAAATTTAAGATAACCGCATTATAGTGCATTATAGTGCAAACAATTTAAACAAGATTTTATAAATTTTGCTATACTTTGCTTATAAAACTATAAATTAAGTCAGTTAAGCGTTAATAACTTATGTAAAAATAAAACTTCTATCTCGATATTACGTGAAATAGCCCAAAGAAAGGAGTAAAAATACACGGTTTTTATGACACCCGGTGTAACTAGATACTATATGTAACAATTGTTTTAACTTCTATATGGATAGAATAACAAAATTTATGTAAATCTGACCAATTTTTCCTCAATTTATTTATTTATTGACAATTTAAATGGAAAATAGCCGATTTTAAGAATTTTCGTCTATAAGTTACAACATTTTACCAAAAAACTGAAAAAAGAACCGATTCGTTTATTGAAATAGCTTTAAAATAAGTTGAGGAAAATATAATTGGAGTTTTGTTTATCAATAAACATTAATTAAAGGAATACATTTTTGCGATAGGCCCCGTGTTGTCTTAATCCGTTACGGTTCAATTTTATTTCTTACGTTTTAACCTAACTACCTGAGGTATTAGATTTAATCCATGGTTTCGAATTCACCTGTAGAAGATTTCGAGTTGGCAGGTTCAGGTAGTAGAAAAGTTACGAATTGACCGATGTACCTACATATTAATTTAAAAATGTTTGTCATTAAAAGTTGCGAGTTGGCGCGTGTCCGGTAAAACATTACCATGGGCCATGTGCGTGTTTGGTGCTGTATTGTTTATTGTTCCATTTTGTCTACTACGTCAACAGCTTCTTTTTTTTTTGTTATAATGAAGTAAAATATCAGTTTTATAGGAATCCGCAAGGAAGAAATTCCTGTAGTTGGCTGTATACCATTAATTACAAGTGAAATTTAATAAAAAATGTTCCTCTTGGTAAAAGGTATATTAGTTTAAAAAGCTCTAAAGGGCTACAAACATATGAACAAAACGTTTTCGCTCTGTAACAAGAGCATCATCAGTGTCACAAGAACATGGTGAGCCAAGAAAAAAATACAAGGTCAAAGCCTTTCAAAAAACAGACAAAAGTCTAATATAAATAGACTTTTGTCTGTTTTTTGAAAGGCTTTGACCTTGTATTTTTTGGTTGGCTCACCATGTTCTTGTAACACTGATGATGCTCTTGTTACAGAGCGAATACGTTTTGTTCATATGTTTGTAGCCCTTTAGGGCTTTTTAAACTAATATACCTTTTACCAAGAGGAAAATTTTTTATTAAATTTCAGTTTAATAGGAGTTCGCCAGATTCACTCTCGTGAAGTAATTTTGTAGATATCACTCTCCTTATCACTATTTTCGTGGTTTGCCACTTTTCAAATTCCGGATTATCATCATGATCATCATGACATGAACATTCCTGGCGGAATGATTGCCGCCCTCTTTGGGATCTTCCGTTTCATTTGTTTTCGAAACTATCAAGAAAAGAAAAACTGCGTATCTGGTCAAATCATGCGAAATGAAAATACCAGTGCTTTCAACTTATAATCGAGGGTAAAATTAAAAGCAAGAGTGGAATAGGACGCAAGTCAATGTCCTGGCTCCGAAAAATAAGGCAATGGACAGTGATTAACGACACACAATATCTGATACATAAGTATTGCAAGAAACAGAGAGTTAATGGAAAATATGATCGCTAACATCCATTAGTGAATTTGCATCTGAAGAAGAAGAAGAAGATTCATTTGTCGCGGGGAATCAGTCCGCATTAACATTTTGGTTTTACAATTATTTGGTTTTACAATTGGGTAACACTTATTCCAGAGCATTGTATATGTTAGTCATTAAAATCACATTTTTATATAAATTTAAGAATAGGGGAGGACATTAGGACATTGATAACATGTCGGTACCTAATTAATTTTTTTGAAAAAAATTCGTTCATGACGTAGGTGTATGTTTTTTTATATCAAATTAAAGCTATTTTTTTTTCTAATACGATGATATAAGGTTGCCTGTGAAAAAATGGCCGCAAATTAGGGTGGCCAGCTGTTAAAAACGCAAGGTATCAGAGATAAAGTGAAGGAAAGCTAGTGCGCAACGCCACTGATTTGACAAGGTTGACCATGTTTGATGGCGAATGGAAGTTGCTAAAGCAGTTATATTTTTTTTCTTTAGTTATCTATCTTTTTCTCTGTGAACACATCAAGTTATCAACGAAAATGTTTTAAGTACAAAAAATAGGTCAAGATCAATAGCTGATCTGCACAGTAAAATTAGGTATTCCCAACAAAAAAAAATAATATTCATAATATAATAAATATATATTCATTTTTGATTTACATTTACTCTGTGTGGAGTATGAAGGGAACCATTCTCGTTGGAACTTTACCGCGCTGAGCAGATGGGACGTGAATTGTAAATTGTAGAATTCCCTCATCTTCCTTAGTCTCAGCATCCGTATGGCTTGCAAATTGTAGAAGCCTCGGAGGTGTAACCAGAGAAGGTTCCCATTGTTTTCATTCTGGTGGGATGTAGAATAGCATTATGTTGTTTTGTATGCCATTAGAGTGAAAACTTAGTCTTTTTGGTAGCAGTTGCCGCTAGGGCATCTATGCCATTTCGTTCGTTGCAATCCGGGATTGCACGCTGGGGTTTGTTTTGGTTGGATCAGGGAGAGCAGCATATGTGCCTCCTGATGAGAGACTGATAAGTTTTGAAACCGGTAGAGGTGCTTGCAGCACTCTCTGATTGGACTAGAATATGGTTCGGCTGTATTTTCGTTTTGCAACGAAATTGAAAATGGTTATTCATTTTTGATTTACATTTACTCGGTGTGGAGTATGAAGGGAACCATTCTCGTTGGAACTTTACCGCGCTGAGCAGATGGGACGTGAATTGTAAATTGTAGAATTCCCTCATCTTACTTAGTCTCAGCATCCGTATGGCTTGCAAATTGTAGAAGCCTCGGAGGTGTAACCAGAGAAGGTTCCCATTGTTTTCATTCTGGTGGGATGTAGAATAGCATTATGCTGTTTTGTATGCCATTAGAGTGAAAACTTAGTCTTTTTGGTAGCAGTTGCCGCTAGGGCATCTATGCCATTTCGCTCGTTGCAATCCGGGACTGCACGCTGGGGTTTGTTTTGGTTGGATCAGGGAGAGCAGCATATGTGCCTCCTGATGAGAGACTGATAAGTTTCGAAACCGGTAGAGGTGCTTGCAGCACTCTCTGATTGAACTAGAATATGGTTTGGCTGTATTTTCGTTTTGCAACGAAATTGAAAATGGTTATTCATTTTTGAAATTGAAAATGGTTATTCATTTAAAAAAAAAATAAATTGCATCTAATGGAAGCTTAGTTACACCCGACGGTGCGATGGACGGAATGGAATAGCTGTTGATCATGATGATACTTTACTTATTTAGAATTAATCTGTAACAAAGACATACCCTTATCTAACCTAATGGCGCGTCTGCATTGGTAAAAATTTGCGTCTAACAAGCTGTTCGTCGCAAATATTTGCGTGCTCGAAGTAAATAGTGCTAGTATGGACGTGTAAGTCGCATAAATCGGACGCAAGAATTTTCGACGCACACAACGCACACGCTCCATCGGTTATCGTTTTCGAGCGAAGATCAAATGATTTGAGCACCGCGTCTTCACTGGTAAAAATTTGCGACACAAATTCTTGCGACGAACCATTAGTTCAATACGCATGAAAAATTTACCAAAGCTGACGCGCCATAACAAGAAAGAAAATGAATACCATTTTTAAAATGTTATTCACGTGAAATTACTGATCACTAGAGCTCGGGAAATATGCGCTTAAAAAACCCTAAAATATGCATGCAAAAATGCACAAAAAACAGTTGAAATATTCACTAAAATATGCTTTTATGCATTTAATGCATATATACAGCATATATACATTTATATAAGTACAGCATATATACAGCATATATACATTTAATGTTTAAAAAACGCAGCAATCTTTGTATTGAAAATATTTAATTTATTTTATGCTAGAGTCACAAAAATATTTATTGAAATTTCTACATCATTATACATATTCATGTATTCTTTATATTCATCATCATCATTCTTCATTATATTGTTATTAAAGTTAAAACTATGTATATACATGTATTATTATTAAATATTGTTCTAAATTTTCTAGAGAAAAACTGTGCCGTCTATTTGATAATAAATGTCTATACGTGGAAAAACTTCTTTATATTTCATCCCTGTTGAGCTGGCCCCCCACCTTGTAGAGATTAAGATACAAATAGCGGTAAATTACGAGCTATTTATGAGATTTCATATTCCGCAACCCCTTCGTAAGAAAACCTCCCCATCTTCGATCAAGAGAGAATTGTACTTAAAATTAAAAAAAATATATATTATTTTGCGACTACATATCGTTTACTAATTTATGAGCTTGCAAAATATGTGAATTTCGATTATTGAATTCCAATTTCTTTTCTATAGGGTCGTGACTGCTGATCAACGATTAGCTTCTTCGATTTCAGTCAACCTCCATCGATTTTCACGAAAATTGGTGAATGATTAGACGATACCTCAATAAACAAGAGTGAAATAGTGCCAACTTGCGCTTTTACCCTGGAGGTGGATGCCACCCCCTATTCAGGGGTGAAAATTACTTTATTAAAAATAACCCCACAAATGATAGAGGGACAAATTCTAAGGAAAATTTGCTATATAAAGTTATTAAATCAATAATTTTTAAGTTATCAAAGATCAAAGATTTTGATTTTTCGTGAAAAAATGCATGTTTTAAAGTGGTTTTTCATAATTAACTCAAAATATGCACTTTTAATAAATAGGTATTCTTGTTCTCATGATCATTTTTCAGTGCGTCATTAATTATGACGTCATATACTGTATTGGGTGTGTCGAGACTTATTTCATGTAATTATTGACGAATCTGACAGATGCCAGAATCGTACTTAGCCATAGGTGAAAAGCTTGTGGAATTAAACTAATTAGTAATTTAGTAGATTTGATTTTTACACAATATGTTAACATGTAGGTATTTTTTATAAAGGGGAATAAAATTAAAAAGTAAACAATATTGTTAATTAAATTTATAAATATGGAAACATTAAAAAATGACACAAAACTATCCATAAACTGTGTTTTTATCTTCCTCTCTAGGTGCTGTCTCCGCTTCAAAAGTTGATAATCATCAGAGCGATCTTTATTTCTGAAACCGCGGCTCTAAATAATTCATTGTTATTACATCCAAACCATTTCCTAAGGTTCTTCAGCCATGAGTTACGTCTCCTTACTATGGATATTTTTCTTGCATAAAAAGCTGGAGTATAAACTAACTTCTAACGAATTAAATTCTAAACCAAAACACAAAATAATGCACAAAAACGTTGTGAAACACAAGGGAAGTCGAATTCGAAATTTCAAAATGACAGGTACACAAAATACTGACCTGAATACTAACCGTCACTTGACTCTTTGACACTTCTAAAAAATGGCCAAAATGGACGAAGTTTTCGTCAAATGTTCGTAATACGTGTATTTGATTGGCTAGAAAAAACGCGCATTCTAAATATCGACGAATCAAACGTAGGCTAGGAATAGACATCTTATGTATATAACCATTGTAATGCTGCATTATTTTTGTGTTTAATCACGGAGCTACCGCTTTTTCCGTCTCATCAAACTTAATGCATTAGAGTGAAATCGAAAAACTGTGACGCACTGAAAAATGATCATGAGAACAAGAATACCTACATATGCACTTACAAAATTTATCCAAAATATGCAAATATTCACTTAATTAATATGCATTTTGCATATTTCCCGAGCTCTACTGATCACTTATAATTAAGACCGTTATAAGCTAATCGTAGACGGAAAAAGTAGTTATAAACAGGTACAATGGGTACCTAAGTATATTATAGAAAATGCTAGGAAAATATTTTATGGTTAGGAAATAGATAGAGAAAGATATTTAATTAAACTAAACAGTTAAGGAATATAAAGTTATAGGTACCCACTTAGAGAATATACTAATATGTAGGTAGGTACCTACTTATGAAAATGAAGACATTTCGTATCGTGCAGAAGTGTGGACACTAAGAGTATCGAGTATGAACGGAATTGAAGCACTGCAAATGTGGATTCATAAACAAATGCTGAAGATACCTTAAACAGCAAGAAAAACTAATGAGGATGTACTAGACTAGGAGAATCAACAAAGATAGAGAACTGCTAAGCACTGTTAAACACCGGAAAATCTCTTCTGTGAAAATCTGTGACATATAGTGAGGAGCAATCGATATAAGTAGAGAATGCTACAACTTACCCCTAAAGGCAGAATAGAGTGCCGTAGAAGTATAGGAAGACTAGCCTCTGCAAAAATAAGAAGGGTGAAATCATTAGCGATATGGACGAAATTAAGATAACCTGGATGACATATTTTAAGGAAGTATTAAACAAAGGGGCACAACCACCATTACAACAACAGAGGCAGCAGCAGGCACGGCAGGAGGTACAACAACAAGAGCTGGGGGAAGATGGAGAAGAAAATGAATTGTCCAAACGGCAATCCACATACAAAAAAGCCATAAAGCACCGGGAATAGATAAAATACCGGCAGAACTACTCAAGCAAGGAGGAAGGAATTTGACACAACAGATGTATCAGCTAATACGAGAGATATGGATAGAAGAAAAAATCCCCCAACAATGGAAGAAAAGTATAATCTGCCCTATTCATAAAAAAGGAGACAAACTGTTGTGTCAGAATTATAGAGGCATCTCTTTACTTTGTTCGGGATACAAAATATTCACAAACATCCTTAATCGAAGACTTCAACCTCTCACGGAAAAAATCATCGGGGAATATCAAGCAGGGTTTAGGCAAAATAGATCTACCATTGACCAACTATTTACAGTTAAACAAATACTAGCCAAAGCATGGGAATATGACATGGACGTTTACAATCTCTTTGTAGATTTTAAACAAGCCTATGATTCAATAGATAGAACAATTCTACCTAATATATTGGAAGAATTTGGCATACCATCAAAATTAATACGACTAGTGCAAATGACAATGACAGAAACAGAAGCACAAGTATGTATTCAAGGACAGATCACTGATGCGTTTACGATAACGCAAGGACTGAAACAAGGCGACGGACTGGCTTCAACGCTTTTTAATCTTGTTCTTGAATATGTAATTAGACGGTTGACGGTAAGCGGAAATAACATACTTACAAACAAATCTACCCAATTAGCAGCATACGCGGATGATATAAACATAATGAGCAGAACAATGAATGCAGCGGAAGAAACCTACGTTGAGTTGAAACAGAGTGCAGAAGCAGTAGGGCTAGCAATAAACACAAATAAAACAAAACTACTCATACAAACCAGATCAAATAGACCGGCGCAACAACACTTTATTGACGATATAGAACATGTGAATAGATTCACGTACCTAGGAATGGATCTGGTTGCAAGCAATGAAGAAGAACCGGAAATAAATAGAAGGCTTGTGCTGGCAAATAAAGCCTATTTTGCGATGGGCCACATATTCAAATCGCGAGACGTACACCGGAAAACAAAACTCCGGGTATATAAAACAATAATCAGGCCCATAGTAAGTTATGGCTGCGAAACATGGGTGGTGACACAAAAATCTGCCAATGCATTAGATGTGTTTGAAAGAAAAGTATATTACGTAGGATACTGGGCCCAATAAGTGAAAATAACAACTTGCGAATTAGGTATAATAGAGAAATATACGAGCAATATAGCGAACCAACTCTAGCACAACACACTAAACTGCAGAGATTACGGTGGGCAGGGCACGTGGTCCGCATGCATGAGAGTAGAATCCCCAGAAAACTGCTGAATGCAAGAATGCAGGGAAGAAGACCTGTTGGAAGACCTAAAAAGAGATGGGAAGACGAAGTCGATGAGGATGCCAGGAACTTTCTGGGAACGCGTTCATGGAAAAGAACAGCGGTAAATCGAAATGATTGGAGAAGCTTATTGAAGGAGGCCAAGGCTCGATTTGGGCTGTAGTGCCATTGGATGGATGGATGGATGGAGAAGTATAGGAAGAAAACCAGAATGCAGAAGATCGAGAAACCTTTCCACTGGTGATCGCCAACATCGGATATTTCATGGCACGCGAAGAAGAAGATAGACAATAGAAACACAAAAGGAATATAAAGTACCTACCAATTTTGCAAAGTAGAATAGCAGATTAAAAGCAATTAATAGGTAGATAGGTACCTATGCAAGAAAATGGTAGGTAAGTGGTAAGTATGTCACAAAATATTTGAGGCTATCAGAGCAACAGTGGCCTAACCCCAAAAACGAAATTTTTAGGTAGGTACATAAATACAGTCTTTGCATTCGCATTTCCATTATGTTTATGGGATGGCGCTACAAATTACCTATACGTAGCGCCATTTAGCGAAAAATAGAGGATAGAGGTAGGTTGTGTAGACCCCTGTTAATCCGAAGATTTAATGTTGCTGCTTTTATTGATATCTATATTAATCTAAAAATGCTCAATTTGTTGCTTAGGTCTCTGTTGCTCTGAGGGCCTCATTTATAAATTGCAAAAAATAGACATTGGAACATTGGAATCAACAGTGCCAGTTTGAAGTCAATTACCTACCATGTATTGAGTGACGCCTCTGTTCATCAGCGGATCTCGAAGTACTGACACTGTAGAAGGATGAGAATATAATATGAACCTATGTATATTTACAAATTTATTGGGAAATAAGCCACAATTTAAGTTAAAAATCAAATTTATTGACGTTTTGACTTCCACTTCGGATTTAAAGTTGATTCTTAAGTTAAAGTTAATTATTTCATGTACTTTGGTAATCGAATGAACTATCTTCCAATAAAGTCGTCCCAGGAACGCTGCGAACTTTTGCCCCACACAATATCTAATGTTGTTCTGAAGCTATTTCCTTGTGGCATTTTTGTAATCAACTATTCTAAATGGGAAATAAGCCACGATTTAACTAAAAAACTTATTATCGTTTCGACGTCCAAATAGGACGTCGTTGTCTAAAAAAAAATAAAATCATTTTTTAATTAAATTGTGGCTTATTTCCCATTTAGAAAAGTTGATTACACAATCTAGATTGAACTCCAATGTTTTAACTAACTAATTTAGATGTTTCTTGTTGTTACAGGAACTATAAACGGAAATCTGAACGAACTCCCATTACTCCCGAAATTTTCACCAGAGCTAAGCAGTTACTTCAAACCGGATTATCTAAACGTCAGGTTGCTAGCCAGCTGGGATGTTCAGAGGGTGCGCTTAGAAAACGCTTGAAGTTAGACTGTGGCGTTAATCAGCTAGGTCGATTTAAGCCTTTATTTAATCCCGATCAAGAAAACGAGTTAGCTGAACATGCAAAAAATTTGGAAAAAGTGTTTTATGGCCTTACACTAAAAAGCTTGAGAAAATTGGCTTTTCAATACGCTGACCAGAATGGGATCGCTCACGTGTTTTCAAAAGAAAAGAAAATGACAGGGAAAGATTGGGCATACAGTTTCCTAAAACGACATAATAATATGCTTTCATTAAGAACACCATCGAAAACGAGTGTAGCCAGAGCAGCGGGCTTTAACAAAGTGCAAATCGACTTATATTTTGATAACCTAAAATTACTAATTCAAAAATATAAGTTTTCAAGTTCAAGGATATTCAATATGGATGAGAGCGGTCTCTCCACAGTTCCAAATAAAACGCCCAAAGTTGTATCCATCAAAGGACAGAAACTAGTTGGAAAGATAGTCTCAGCCGACAGAGGCCAAACTGTAACCGTAGTTTGTTGTATGTCTGCTTCACGGTCTTACATACCACCAGCAGTTATTTTTCCGAGGAAAAGACGAAAACAAGAACTCATCGATGGTGCACCTCCTGACTCTATTCTTTTAACATCAGATTCGGGATACATTAACAGTGATTTGTTTCTGGAGTGGTTTAGTCATTTTCAAACACATGTTAAAGCCACAGTAGCTGACCCGGCGTTGTTGATTTTGGATAACCATTCGTCGCATACTTCTCTCGACGCAGTTTTATTCGCTCGCGAGAATAATATCCATATGCTGTCTTTACCTCCGCATAGTAGTCAAAAAAACTCAACCATTAGATCGCTGCTTTTTTAAACCTTTAAAAGACTTTTATTCTCAGGCTTGCGAGCAATGGTTATTGAATAATCCTGGAAGAACTATAACTCAATACCAAGTTGCCTCATTATTTTCCGAAGCATATAAAAAAACGGCCGCAGTTGGGAAAGCGGTAAACAGTTTCAAGACTTGCGGAATTTGTCCTCTGAATACGTCGATATTCACGGAAGAGGATTACTTACCTTCCACCGTAACAAATCAGCAAGAAATATTTGAGGGCAATAGTCGGCTGAATATTGATGGATCTCAGCAGGAAAATTCTAACTCTTTTGGGCGAGAAGATATCGCCCAAGCTAGTAACATCAGACCGGATGTAGCAAGACCTTCTACATCAAAAGGACTTACAAGTGAATCGACTTCATCTATTATTATCAGGCCCGACATGCCAAAACCTTCTACAAGACGAGAAAGCTCGGAGTCTTTCACATTAGAGGAATTAGAAACAGACACATCTTTGTTCAACAGCAACAGACAAAATATTGCAGGACCTTCTAAATTAGAGGCAGCTGCAGTGGCATATGTTTCTCCTATTCAAATTCTACCACTTCCAAAGAAAAAAGGCACAACTTTGAGGAAGAGCAGAGGAAAGAAATCCATGATTTTGACCAGTACTCCGGTAAAAGACGAACTAGAAGAAGGAATAAAAAAAAGGAAGAACGCAAAAACAAGGGTACACGAAACGTTTTTGCTGCAAAACAAAAAGATGATCAGGTAAAAGCTAAATCTGCTAGTGACAGCAATATAAAGGGCAAAGGTAAAGTCTTGAATAAAACATAATTTGAAAGAAAAAATGAAACCAAGAAAGCTTTACAAAATTCTGAAGATGACGTAACATGTCCTGGTTGTGAAGAAACATTTTTTGAAACCCCAGAGGACGACTGGGTGCAATGTAACTACTGTGGTGAGTGGTGGCATGAAGACTGTTCACCATACGAAGGAGTAGGGGTATTTAAATGCGACCACTGTGTCTAACTATTTTCGATATTTTAATTTTTTAACTGTTTTTAGTGTCAAATTTGCTTATTTTTAATAAAACAAGCTGCAATAAAGAAGTATTTTAAATTTGATTTGACTGCGATCTTTTACCTCACATTACGCGTATTTTTGCCCCACTAGTGGGGCAAAAGTACGATTTTACAGCTGAATAATGTTAAATTTTTTAAGTGAATAATAATAACATTGAATGATTCCCTTATAGGTCTGGATCCCGCGTATGAAAAAAAAGTTGATTAATAGCAAGCTGAAAATTTGTTAATAGCTTAACGGTGTCTCTTCGGACAAACTTTGATGTATGGGAACACTGGAACAGGGAAAGTTTTAATTGTGGAACAGGTTAAAAATTTGGAACGATCAGACCACGAAAACGGCACATGTATTTTGTCCGACAGAACAGACTTAAACTCTCCGAACAGAGATTAAACTCTCATGCAAAAATCAGACTGTTATTTATCACCAAATGGTCGTTTTAATGAGAGGAACATGTAGAATATGTCAAATGACAGGAAATATGACAGGTGATAAATAGCAGTCTGATTTTTGCATGAGAGTTTAATCCCTGTTCGGAGAGTTTAAGTCTGTTCTGTCGGACAAAATAAATGTGCCGTTTTCGTGGTCTGACCGTTCCAAATTTTTATCCTGTTCCACAATTAAAACTGCTCCTGTTCCAGTGTTCCCATATATCAAAGTTTATTCGACTAGACACCCTTAAGCTATTAACAAATTTTCAGCTTGCTATTAATCAACATTTTTTTCATACGCGGGATCCAGGCCTATAATACTTAAATGGTGCAATAAGCCAGTAGCTTTTACTAATTGAGTGTATCGGCTAATCAGTATCACTTTTACAACAATTACAATTTATTTAACATTAAATGCGTAGGTACTCCTGCCCCACCTTACTCTATAGGTAGTATCTACCTATAGATATGTCTAAATTGCCGATATCAATCAGTCAGATTAAATTAATTTATTAGAAGAATTTTTTTACTAAGCAACATAAATAAAATTTATTTAATTTATTAGATAATATTTTGTATTTCGATAACGACTTCCGAAGTGGAAGTCGAAACCTCAATAAATTTCATTTTTAACTCAGGTATTTATAGGTATTTGAAACGTAGGATAAATCAGTTCGAATTTAAAGCAAATAACAACAAAATATAAGCATAATACTTATCTATAATTAAATAAATTGATACCCGATCTTATAATCAAACATAAAATAGATAAAAGAAAAAAATTGAAGTTAGAGGAACTGGTCCGAATATGGGCTATGTATTTAATATGGGCCACCAAACTACCTAGGAAACAAGTAGTGTTATCTGTTAGAAAATGCCCAAATATACTAGAGGGCCCCTCTCTTGTCATATATTTACAGATTCCTCCACCAGTGCATATGTTGTTGTTACACAGTGTAGACCGTTTGATTTTGACTCATGAAAAAATTTTATTGGGTAAGTTTATATAAAGTGATATTTGTGTTTATGGACATTATTTCGGAATTGATATATTTTGCTTGTGCGACAGAAAGAGGGAAGAAAAGGGTGTTAATGTAGATTATGACCAAAAAGTAATTACAAAATCATAAGCTAATATTTTTCTTGAACGTACATATTTTGAAATATGGGCCCCTTGTGTGACGTAAATATGGGCTAGGGGCTCATATTCAGACCGCCCGCATTGATCTAGAAGAACTATTGGAAAAAGCCTTTCTGAAATCCCAGACGGCAGAAATAGCTAAGAATGGGTTTAAAGTAACAGGACTAGGGCCAATAAATATAACCATTTTTTCTGATGCTGATTTCGGTGCTGAGAAACTTGAATCTGAGAAAACTTGTAACTCGACTGGAATTTATTTGGAAGGATTGACAGTTCGCCTTGCAGAAACGATTTCTTTAGAAAATATAACAGTTCGTTCAGAAGATCAAGGACCAAGTTATTCTAAAGACCCAGATCGACCATTAAGGAACACAGCGAACGCAACAACTAAGTATGCCAGAACATTGTTCAAAAATATTCATCAGTCCATTCGTTCATTCACCTGTCCCATCAGTTACGAACCGAGCGTTTTTAAGAGAAATTAAAACTTCTCGGTTCTCAAGTTATAACTTTATCTCCGTATAAATTGGTTCTTAAATTATCAATTGAGAATATAAGAAAATCAAAATAAGGGAAGGAAAAAAGAACAGTATTTTCAGTTGAATTAAAAGAAAATATAAAGATAAAGGAAGGAAAGGGGAAGCGAATAGGGGGAAAATATAAAGAAATCCAAGAGAAAAAACAAAACCAAATTTAGTTCGGATGAAGAAGATAAAGAGGAATTTTTGCCCGCTGATGAAGACCTTGACATAGCGCAGATAGGACAGTAATCTCCTGAAAGCAGTGGAGCCACATATCTATTATGTATGTAAAGAAGAGTTTTCTGATGATACTAGATAATGGAGAAGAAACTGGTTCAATGTTTAATGTGCAATCTCTGGGCACATAAACAGTGTTCCGGAGCTGAAAGAGACTCTTATCTATGTTTGCGATTTTTGTAGATAATTTTATTTTATTTTTCAGAGATATTTATTATTCCTTAAGCATGAATTGTTGGCTAAGTTATGTCGTATTTTTATTGTCAAAAGAAAATTTTGATAGTTTTTTAATGGGGCCCATATTTCAGACAGCCTGGCCTGGTTAGAAAAATATGCCCCACTTCATATTATTACCTGTAAAATAAATAAGCTTTATAATAAAAAATACATAGTTAGCAGTTTTATTTCTAAGGTCTTATAGCATGTAGACATGACATTTAAACAGTATTATCAAAATATAATAAGCAAGTTTCAATA
This sequence comes from Diabrotica virgifera virgifera, assembly GCF_917563875.1. Taxonomy (NCBI): domain Eukaryota; kingdom Metazoa; phylum Arthropoda; class Insecta; order Coleoptera; family Chrysomelidae; genus Diabrotica; species Diabrotica virgifera. The sequence continues at coordinate 101,359,890 of NC_065443.1, forward strand.
AAAAAACAAATGGGGGGCCCATATTCGGACCAGTTCCTCTACTAGCCTACTGGTTTCGACAAAAAAGTGTTTATTTATGTATTTTGTTTTATTTAAAAAAATATGTAATAGGTATACGGATGTAGGTATGTTTAATGGGTTTGTGCTTCAAAACAATGAATTACTTTACTAGCTTTACTAAAAATCCAGCATTCTAATTATTAAGGATTACCTCGAGAGATGTAATTATCCAAAAATGTTACACAAATCACAGTTCAGAAATTCCAAACTTTCAGATAAAAAAAAGTCACTAGATATTAGATACCCAGAATTTCAACTCAGTGCTTCTCGGCTCTTAGAAGAAATCATTAGTTCATACATCACTCGTTTCGTGGCGTCATCGGAATTAAGTGGGCGTCGCCGATATTCCCCTCAACCTAACTCACCGCCAACCCAGAGCCGCTAGCCAATCGCCAACTGTTATCGTCCGCCGATCACCATAGCAACGAATGAAGAATGCACGCGATTAGTGCCACGGTTGCTATGGCGATCTGCCCCCTCCACACTTTTGTATTTGACTATCCAACGCTCTGGGTACTTCAGACTAGCTTGTAGTATCTAAGTAAACAGGCTGCCAGAGGTATTTGTTTTTCCAATCAGTGTAGGTTTTGGAATACCTAAAGTGTTAAGTTGTTTGTGAATTTGATCGTGATGTAAACAATGAAACAAAACCGACGTTTGAGATAGAATCAATTGATAGAGCGGAATCGTTGACAAATACGACGAGTGGAAACTATTAGTGCAATAATACTTTAGTGCAATATGTTGACGCAAAAACTATATCCTGACGTAAATACAATGTCTACGGGAAGTAACGCGATGTCTCCCATGACAACAACGTACTCCATGAATTCTATGGCGATGGCCCAGATGAGTTGTTCCCCGCAGACTTCTATGTTCGGATCGGGTATGCTGAACTCGGGAATGACGTCCAATATGGCAATGAATCGAATACAACCCCGAATGGACCAGCCGATGAGTGAGCCTCCTCAATTAGGATATTCAACGATAGGTTCGCCGATTTCTAATATGAATGCTTGCATGGGTGCGACAATGTCATCTATTAATAACTATAATGCGACTATAGGCCGGGGCGATTTAGGTGGTGGTGATACTTCGCCGAATAGTGCGTTACAACGAGCTAGAGCCGATAAAACCTACAGGAGATCTTACACACACGCAAAACCGCCATACTCATACATTTCTCTAATCACAATGGCGATACAAAATAGCCCGCAAAAGATGCTGACGTTATCAGAGATCTACCAGTTTATTATGGATTTATTTCCATTTTATAGACAAAACCAACAGCGCTGGCAAAATTCCATACGGCATTCGTTATCGTTTAATGATTGTTTCATCAAAGTTCCTAGAACGCCTGACAAGCCCGGAAAAGGATCTTTTTGGAGTTTACACCCAGATTCAGGTAACATGTTTGAAAATGGTTGTTATTTGAGAAGGCAAAAACGATTTAAAGACGAGAAGAAAGAAATCCTCAGAGCGACGCACAAAAGTCCTTCTCATAGTGTAGACAGCAGTAGCAGCTCGGGTAAGAAAACTCCTGTTCAACACGGCGAAGACAAATCTCATCATTTAGACAAAGCTAACGAAAACATTGGATCTATGTTAAGTTTGCATCCTGCAAAATTAGACGTCGATCAATTGAATCTTCTAAACGCAAATGATCTTCATAATATGCAGCAACATCACCACCACCAAAATATGTCTCACGAAGAGTTATCCGCTATGATAAACAGAAGTAACCATCTAGCGTTGTCCAGCGAACACCAAGCGATGCTGCATCATACTCCGATGAACCACCACCTGAAGCAAGAGCCCACCGGATACACTCCATCCAATCATCCGTTCTCAATAACGAGGCTACTTCCAGCAGAAAGCAAATCGGACATCAAGATGCAATACGACATGCAGTACGCGGGATACAACACCTTGAGCCCGCTGCCGAACGCTATCCATTCTCATAGTACCATAGGTAATGATTATTATAATAGCCCTTCTTTATACCATAGTTCTTCGGGCACGACGTCTTTGTGACAGTATCCTTTAGCTTAAGCAAAGTTTTCTCGAATACACTATTTGTAGTTACGTATGGACGCGGTTCTGTTGGATAATTTATATTTTTGAGGCAAGTTTTTAACAAATTTTTAAATTATTTAGAGTAATCTCATATGATTAGAATATTTTTAAAAGAGAATAGCGACGGGGACAGTCTATCTATCAGCTTCTCTTATCTAAAAAGATAAAAAGCTCTAGAATAAACGATTAAAAACAATTTTTTTATAACAACTAATTGCTGTATTATCAATTTTTTAGTAAAATATCTCGTAGAGTTGAATGATATTTATCTGCAACGTACGATTGATCAAGTATTGGAGTAGATATCTACGATTTATGTTATAATTATTTTGTAATACATTATACGAATATATTTTTTCTTTTGCCGCTAAAAAATCTGTCAACACAATAATGTTGTATGGGCCATTCCACGAACATACGCCTGTTTTGGATTACTTCTACAACGAATATTTTATTTGCAATTTACTTTCGTTCTTCTTATTTTGCACAGTAAAATATTCGTTGTCGAAGTAATTCAAAACAGGCGTATGTTCGTGAAATAAGGTATATCTGAAAGGGGTATACGCAAAATCTTGATCTAATGCTATTTAAACGCATTCGTTTTTTTTCGAATCCTGTTAAAACTAGTAAGAATTTTTGAAAAATATAAACGCAGAATGAAAGATTACATTATTACCGAGGGCCGAAAGTCCCTGAAAACTTCTATAACGTTTATTTTAATAAAATTACAGGGGTAAAAAAAGGAAATTTAGTGTGATTTTTAATTTCAAATATCTCATTCAAAAGAAACTTTTTGTTTATCCTAAGGGACTTTCGTCTTTCGGTAATAATGTAATCTTTCATTTTGTGTTTAAATTTTTCAAAAATATGTATTAGTTTTCTCAGGATTCGAAGAAGTGAATACATTTAAATAACATTGGACTAATATTTTGCGCCTATCCCCGTAAAGTTGGTTAAATCAAATATGAAATATTGTGATATGTTAGTTTTAGCAAAACTTTTTAAACAGTACACTTAGACTTATATATTATATATAAAAATTTTAATTTTTAATTATTGTAATAAAGTATTACTTTCTTTTATAATTTGTTACATTTTTTTTCTCATATAAACCCTTTCCTTTATTTTTCCTTTCTTTTGTCTAATTAAGTTTAGTTTTTCAGTTGTTTTCTTTTGTCAATTTATGTCTATTCAAAATTTAAATTAGTTTTGTGTCTGTTTTAATATTTAGAACAGTTTTCTATTTTCGTATATTTTTTTTGCAAAAGTCTTCTTTTTTATAATTTTCCAAGTACTTATATGATAATTCTTTCCAAATTTTTGGCTGTCTAAGATCTTTGGGATTTTGGGATGATAGGATATTATTAGCTATCTATTCTTCTTTTGTCATTTTACAATTTTTTCTATAAGTGATTGAATTCAAGAAGTATAATTTTTTGACATTTCTCTTTAACGACTTCATTCTAACCATTTATTGAGTTTTTTTCGTAAATTGTTTGTTTACTTATTTCCAAATTTTCACTTGTTTAGGTAAGTACCGTCTCTCATTCAGAGGATGGATATCATTATCAATATCTTGTCTCTATCTACCGCCGCTGGCTCTGAATATTTCTATTCAACTACATTGAAACCAGTCTCTTAAAATTTTCCAGTCAATGACCATGACACTCTTGTCCTTCTTCCTATAATGCTTCCTCGTCTTATGTTTCCCTCTATTATCAATCTTAGTATTTCATATCGCTGTCTCCTAATTAATGGTCAAAGCTATTTTGTAACGTTCTTATTTGTATTGTGTTTATTATTTCGTATTCTTTACACATTTTTCGCAATACTTTCTTCCTTGTCCATAGATACCATTTTAAGCATCCTTTTGTAATACCAAGTTCCAAATGACTGTAGCTTATTTAGGTGTTTTTGCTTCCGTGCTCAGCTTTCAAGTCAATATTGTAGTACATATCGAAAATAAGTAGTATCTCAGAGCTTTTACCCCCAGTTCTGATTTAAGGCCTTTATGGTTCATTATTGCAGGGAATGGTTTTCGTTTTTACAATCGCATATCTTGCTATTTTTATCGTGGCCCTTATTTCTGTTGTTTGATCTAGCCTACCTAATATGTTAATATTGGCACCGTTTGTTATATTTTTATCTTTCTTTGTATTCTCTGATACCTATACTAGTGATATATTTATAATTTCGAAGTTTATTAAAGTCTTTTTATTTTTTTTAAGTATTAGGTTTCTAAATTTTATTTACCATAATTATTTTGAATGTCTTTTCTAATAAATACCATGTACAGCAGATTAAATTAATTTTTTGAAATATGTAATACATATTTCCAGCTAATATTTTTTTGGTTCTATTAATCTGTCTGGAGTCAAACCTATTTTATTATATAATATTTTATTTACCTAGTTTCTTCTTAATATCTATCTATAACATTATCTTCTCTTCTTTTCAACATAAACGTATTTATGATGACTTCATCTCGATCATTGACCAACTCAGTATTTTGTTTATAACCTGTTCTGTCTTCATTGATATGAATATGAATCATTCATCTAGAGTAAAGAGCTTTCTGTGAAATGCTTTGGCGATCTTTTTTTCACCCTGCCATTTTTCTTTTATTAGGAGCTTTTCTTAGGTTGTGTTTCCTACTGCGACGTGGTCAAAAAATCTCCAATAATATTGTGGAAATCACATCTCAAAAGTATCAAATTATTTTTTGTCCACTTCTTTTGTTTAAAACTGAGATAATATCCAGAATTGATATATTTGTAGGTATGTACCTAACTGTGCTTCAATTTAAGTTTTCTGTGAAGAATGATGATGACTCTCAGATATGTACCTATCTAAGAGATTTGTATAATTTTTCGCAATATTTCGGCAGTAAAACCCTTTGTGAATTTTCACCTACATAAAAATATTCTTCCATTCTGGACACATCGTCCATCCGTCCTTTACGGAACCTTCAGCTTGTTCTGTTACCTTGGGTTGCCCTTCTCTGGATTACTTTCACAGCTCAGTTATGTGGTATCCTTTATAAATTACCAAGCCAGTTTAGCCTTTGTGCTTTTTCAAATCTAACAATGTCTGCGCTATTCATTAATGTCCATGTACCATCCCTACAATGGGTTTGTCCAAATGTCTTGATTTTTATCAGTGCTTGACAAAGTATCCACATAGGTATGACCAGTGGCCTCATTTGACTCTCGATCCAGTAATATACTTTTCATTATTTCTTTGTAGGTACCAAAATATCGCTAAGAAATCATGATGTATTTCTTGACTAAAGTTGTTCTGTTCATTTATTATTGATTCCGGTGGGGATAGCTAGAGGCATATTCGTAGGTATGATTCTCTAGGTTTAGGTTCTCACCTTGACTAGTTATTTTGCACTTTATAATTGGTATTTTGTTTTACTTTCCTTAAATTTTCGGCCTAGTTTTGCCAATCTAATGCGTTTTTAGCAATAGATTTATAAGACATTCCCAAGATAAGTGTTTTATCATCTTCATTCATCAACTCAAATTTTCTCACATGTCAGCTCTTTACGGATTTATTGTAGCAGATGGTATTCCTCCCAAATCCTTGTCTAACTATTGTTCTATTTGGATCTATCTAGTAATATTTTTATAATTATCTTTTAGTATATCTATAATGGATCGTAATGTTATGGATGTCTATTTTTTTACATTTTTAAATTTTTTAATATAGATATATAATAATTAACACTCCTTGAACAAAAATCCATTGGATGTCAGATTTGTGCTAACCATTTCACTAACACTTCATTTCAAATTCAAATTTTGGAAATTTTGAGACCTATTTGATGCCATGAGTTATTAGAATTGTCCTGATACACGAAAAATTTCCGTCGGAATATGTAAAATTGAAAATTCAGATGTGGGGCGAGGTCTAATTAATTTGTTGTTGATATTTCCTGGTACCTCAATGCCTTTCGGTAGGAATCAATGAAATACACTCACCGGCACAAAATTCCGCCACTCAAAATTTTTGATTAAGTTTGACAATCTATAACTTTATTATTTTTACTCCGATTTTCAAGATTCTTGTATCAGTTTGTATTATACGGGGGTGAATGGAAGCATTGTTTTTTCTCCTAATTTTAAAAAATTCTGTGGGAAAATTGGAGGGCTGATTTTGTTTCATACTTTTGTATTATTCTGAAGGTATTACTAAGGTTTTGTTTTTTGAATTATCCAAATATCTCTTTTCTTGTAAGAGCTGTAATAAAAAAACTGCTTTGAAGGTTTATTTAATTAAAAATATCAAACGCACTAAAATTAACAAAACAAAACAAAATTAACAAAAAAACAATTCAATAGGGGGTACGTCCACCTCTTGCAGCAACGACTGCTAGCAATCTGTTTAGCATCGAATAAAGATGTGTTATCCTTGCCTAGGGAATAGCCCGATATTCCTCTACAAGGGCCATAACGGTACCAAATTTTCCGGAGGCCTAGGATGACGGCAAATATCTTTTTTAATTCATCCCATAAATGCTCAATAGGATTGAGATCTGGGGTGCATGCGGGCTATTCTAATCTTATCAATCCAACCTCTATTTTATGAGTCCATCAGTGTTTTTATTTACAAAAAATGGTACAGCTCTTACAAGAAAAGAGATATTCGGATAATTCAAAAAACAAAATTTTAATGATACCTCCGGGATAATATAACAGGACTATGAAACCAAATCAGCTATTCCATTTTTCCACAGAATTTTTTAAAATTAGGAGTTTAAAGTTACCGTTGCCGGAATAATACGAAATGATGACAATACATGTACCTATAAACTGGTGCAAGAATCTTGAAAATCGAAGCACACATAATAAAGTTATAAATTGTCAAACTTAATCAAAAATTTTGGGTGGCGGAATTTTGTGCCGGTGAGTGTAGATAAGTAAATTTTGTTATCAACTTAATTATGCTTTACATATTTTTTACTTTTGGTCTCTTCAATATCTATCTCGTGGAAATGTAAGAAGATAATATTTACTTTCTTGCTTGATCAATTTGTTGCAAATATTCAAAACTTATTAGAAAATGTGAGATTTTGTTAAAAAATAATAAATAATACAAATAGTGAATTTTGAGAAGAGTAAAGAGAATGAACTTTCAGCACATTTTGCATGTTTATATAGTCCGTCCGCTATAACTTTTCCCATGCGGTACGATTCATTTTCAATCAAATTAAGTCAAAACAGAAAGTGAAACGTACGCCGATGTGTGTAGTATATAGTATACAGTATACAAAATGTATATACACATCGACGTTCGTTTCAATTTATGTTTTGACTTAATTTGATTGAAAATGAATCGTACCGCATGGGAAAAGTTATAGCGGACGGACATTATGTTTTCAAAATTTTTGAATGACTCTAAAATTTTGATAGATCTTATTACAATTTTTAGCACATAAATATTTGCAAATTTACTAAATGCTGTAAGCACTTGTGTTGAATGTAAATAATAGGGCTTTTCATCGATTGTGATTTGTTTCGAGCTTCTGTCATGTGTCGTCTAATATTAATTAATATATCTACGTCATACGTTATTGGTATATACGAATGATATAAACCAAAGACGTATGACGTAGATATATTAATATTAGACGACACATGACACATGACAGAAGCTCGAAACAAATGAAAAGCCCTATATGTAAATTGGCGGAAAGTTATCTAATGTGACAGCTTCGTCTTAGATTTATTTTGACAAAATTTTAGTTGTTTTTTTCTGTCTTTATATTCATTTTCGTTTTAATAAATTTTTGATTTTGGAATAGGATTAAGTTGTCTTGTTTGTTCATTGTCACTGTTTATTCATATCAAGTCTTTGCACCTTGCTCTTCTTTTTTCTTCTTCTTCTTTTTTTTTTACCTATAGACATGCCTCTGTCTGTATTTTCTATGTGCCTCCAGTAAGTTGTCGCTCCATCGTTTTCATGGTCTTCTCACTGCGATCGCCTTCTTGGGGAACCGGCGCTAGCCGTCCTCACTACTCTATTTGTTGTCATTCGGCTTTCTTCTTCTTACCCAGTTATTATCTAATTAATGTTCTCCACCTTGCAACTTCGTCGAATATGTGTACTTCCAGATCTGTCCCATACTGTCTTACCATAGATTTTTCGAAGATATCTGAAGTCTCTGTGCCAGGTCTAGAGCTTCACGATACGATACAATATTTATACTTTTTAAGTATTGAGTATTGTATTGGTAATACCAATGAAGTATCGTATCGAGTATCGATATCGGCAATAATTTCTTATAAAAATATCGGATTGATATTGATTTCGATACGATATTGATACAATACTCGATAAAATATCGACATAAAAAAGATTATACATCTGAGCTGTGTAGGCCCTGTATGCCCACTTTTGCATGCTTGGCAAATGGACATTATTCTAAAAATATTACGAATATTGCTTATAACTTATATGTATATTCTTATAAAGATTGAATATTACTGAATGCTTCTTTGAAAGTCGACAAATACTTACTAATTCTGTATTGTTTAAAAACTACTTTTGAAAATATAATGAAATCCCCGGAGATTCGGAATAAATCGCAATTCAGTATTTGTTAAAAATTATTTTTGAGTCATCATCACTTACTTCCATAATATTGCCACAAATGCCACATGATATAAACAGTGTAATCATAACAGACATTTACTCACTCTCAAGAATTTCAAATTCATGCACTCAAGTGTAAAATATTATAACAGCTGATGCTTGGGTTGCAGATCACTTATACGTTTATGTAATAAATAATCAAGATCTAAATACCTATTCCACAAAGTATCTATAATCAAACAACTGTGGCGTTTTATTTTTTCTCGATATCGATATTTTCTCGATAATACAAGAGTATTGTATTGATTTCAGATAATGAGAATCGTATCGACATTATCGATATTTTTATCGAATATCGTGAAACTCTAGCCAGGTCGGGTTTTTGCCTCGTATGTCCTTATTGGTCTGATGACTATTTTGTAAATTCTGCCTTTCATTTCTTTTCCGATATTTTTATTTCTCCATATTGTGTCATTCAGGCAACCTGCGGCTCTGTTTGCTTTATTCACCTGATCTTCCGCTTCGGCTTCGAGCTTTCCGTAGCTAGATAGTGTGATGCCTAGATATTTAAACTCCATAACTGGTTCTATTATCTGACCCTCCAGATCTAGTTTAGGTACCTACGTCTTATTGGATTTGCTATTATAACCATGCATTTTGTCTTTTTTTTAAAGGAAATTACCTACATGTTAAGTTTTCTAGCGGTTAGGTAGGATTGGTGCAGCATACGTTGTAAAGGGCGCAATGAAATTCGTCCGGCTGAGTTAAACCTTCGGGTCAAGTAAATCATTCTTCATTTGGTGCCCATGAAACTCGTCCGCATATTCTTAACACATTGTAATGAAATTCGTCCGAAATAATATAAAATAGTATAAAATATTCAATAATAACATCACATTACCACGTTCACTAGTTAGTTTTTCTAGACGGTACATTTTTAATGCTTTTTTGCTGTTGTAATCTTAGAAAACATTTTGCTACTCACTTTCTCTTAGGAAAATTCGGCATTTTATTCACTTCAATTTACCTGTATACTACCCCATCAAAACAAAAATAGTTCAGAACAACAAATTAATACTTAGAAGTAATTTGCGACAACTAGCGCCATGCATACCTATTAACAATGAAGATTACAAACAAAAAACAATGAAGATTAATTTTACCTGACCAAAGTAAACAATAAATTTTAAACAAAACCTCGGTTTTTCTAATCATTTTTTAATGCATTAATCTCTATGACATGATATATTATATTCTAAATACCGATAATAGATATTGGGTTAAAACGAACAAAATTAAAATCGGACGAATTTCATGGTGGCATCGGACGAGTTTCATGGTTACTTTTGAGGGCTAAAATAAATCCGGACCAATTTCATGGTATCATAAAATGAACCGGACGAATTTCATTAGGTACGCCGGTTGTAAATCATCTTCACTTTGAGATACATATTAGTATTGCATCGTCTGCATAGCAGATTATTTTAAGTTGTTTTTCTCCCATTTGGTATCCTTTTTTTAGTTCTTACTTTTTTTTTATTATTGCATCCATGATCAGGTTGAACAATAAAGGACACTAAAGGATCAGGTTGTTCTGGTAGATGATTTCGATCGTTTTAATTATTCCTAGAGGTACCTCTCTTGAGTATAACAAATGGATAACGTCCTTTAATTTTATCTTGCCAAATGGCTTTTTAACGTCCACAAAACATAAATATGTCGGTTTGTTGTATTTTAAGGATTTCTCTTGAATTTTCCTCATAAAGATAGCGTCAGTGCATGATCTTCCTGACCTAAAACCTTGTTCTTCTGCCAATGTTATAATTTCATTCAGTATGTTTGTTATCACTTTGGTTGTTAATTTTGATGATGAGTTTAAAAAGTTAATTTCTCTGTAATTATACGGGTGCGATTTTTCTCATTTTTTGAAGAGAGGTTTTGTTCGTTTTATTAGGTATTTTTTAGTTTTAATAGTTATTGAGTCAGATCTTGTCCTCCGTACATTAGGAGTTCGTTCGATATTCTGTCCTCTCCTGGTGATTTTCTATTTTTAAATTTTCTTAACGCCAAAAGAAGCATTGCATAATTGCCTCTTGCTTGATGTGCCTTGCTGAGGTTGGCCTTTGCAGCTGTTTAAAGTGCCTTAGTTCACCACATTATCTCTTCAGTGCACCGTGTTCAGTTTTAATCCCCATTTCTTCTCATACATGTGTCTGCCCTCATTCCCTCATAGGAGTTGTCACTGAAGTGCTTGTTATTTTTTCTAATTGCCAGTTCTAATAAAATTTTGAGTCTAGTATAACCCTGAGATACTTTATCTCTCTCTTTAGCTGAATTTCTTGTCCCTGCAGCTTTAGAGTCGGTACCTAGTATCTCTAATTTCTGTCTGCGTGTGAAAGCGACTATGGTAAATTTGTGAAGATTTATATCTAGCTCCTCCAAATAAGTTTGGAGTTGCTAGCTCCTACCTCCCATCGTATTACTTAATTCTAGAATCTCATCCATCGATCTCTGACTACCGTATTGTCATGTTTACTTTTTCCTTGCGAGCTGATTAGCAAATCATATGCATATCCAATTGTTTTATAACTATTTTCCTTTATATTCCCTATTAGGTACTACATCCATTACCAGATTCCACAGCAATGGGGGTAGAACTCTCCCCTATAGAAATCATCTGCCGTATCTTTAGACGCCATACTTTTCGTCTTCTTTGTCTTTATTTTCATATTGATCTTATTACAAACTAAATATATTTTGTAGTTTTTTGTTATATTAAGTGTTGTCACTACTAAATATTAGATAAAGGAAGATATTGTTAACATTCAATATTTTCGTATATTATTATTTATTTATTTAATAATTAATAATGATATCTACATTCAATAGAACCAAATGCTTACATTTTAAGTGCATAGGTATACTTGAGTTTGTTTAGTAATATGTTGATTTAGTACCTACTCTTCTCTTTACTCTTTAAATTAATTAATGAAATTTACATATTAAAACTGATTCTTTTCCTTACCAAATACTACAAATACTAATATTCGCCAATGTGTATATTATGTACTCTGTATAAATGTACATAAATGTTTTGTATATATTTTTTATAATAATCCTTTATGTTGCAATCTATCTCATAAATTGTATAGTATTTCCAACGAATACCTAAAAGTTGTATTTGTTTTTGTTGCAATAAACATTGTTCGTTTTAGTAGCCATTTATCGGAATAGTCCAAACTTCATTTAATTTTAAAAAGGAAAACAAAAGTAGGAGTCAATGTGCTATACTGGGTGTTAGTAAACAAGTATGACAAACTTTAACAGGTAATTCTAAATGAAAAAATAATGACAGTTTATGATGACATTTTTTGACATGGAAATAATAACTTTGTATTCATCATTGGCGCGCCTACGGGTAAGGGTCTGAATTTTTTAAAGAAACAAATAGTGCGCCACTGAGATATTTCAAATTAAAAATGATTTTTAAATTTCACGTTTAATTTATAAGAAAAAACCTTTCTTGCCTTTTATTCATTTGGTGCACCGATTTTATGCAAAAATAAATAATCTTGGCGCGTATTTTTTTTTTCATTTCGTAATACATTATCAAGAACTATCCAATATAATAATACTAATCTAGAAAAATAACAGAATATATTACTAATAACATTTTAACTAGGTGCAAAGCTACAACTAATGTTCAAAATGACCTCTTTTAGAGGTGACAGAAGAATTTTATATTCACCATTGGCGCAGGTACGGGTAATGGTCTGAATTTTTTTAAAGAAAAAAATAGTACACCACTGAGATATGTCAAATTAAAATTCATTTTTAAATTCCTCGTATAATTTGAGACAAAAAATATATTTTGCCTTTTATATATTTTTATATATTTTAAATATATTTTTATAAAATATCTTAACGCTTACAAAGTATTCGAGTTTGTTTGATATGCATAGAAACTTATTTCAAATACTTTGTAAACGTTAAGATGTTTTATGTTTTTGCATAAAAACGGCGCCTCATATGAAAAAATGGCCAGAAAGATTTTTTGTTGTAAATTGAACGAGGAATTCAAAAATAATTTTTAATTTGACATATCTCAGTGGCGTACTATTTTTTTCTTTAAAAAATTCAGACCATTACCCGTACGCGCGCCAATGATGAATATTAAATTCTTCTGTCACCTCAAAAGGAGATCATTTTGAACATTAGTTGTAGCTTTGCACCTAGTTAAAATTTTATTAGTAATGTTTTCTGTTATTGTTATAGTTTAGTATTATTACAGTTGAGTCCCTGAATCCTTACCCGTGCGTCATCATTTAAAGCATACGAAATAAGTCGATGATAAGTCGGAAATGATAAGCAAGTGACTTGCTGTTGCCTTTAGTAAATTTCAATTTCCGACTTATCATCGACTTATTTCGTATGCTTTAAATGATGACGTACGGGTAAAGATTCAGGGACTCAACGTATATTGGATAGTTATTGATAATGTATTAAGATATGAAAATACGCGCAACCATGTTTTATTTTTTTTGATGAAAACGGGGCACCATATGAACAAAAGGCAATAAAGTTTCTTAATACAAATTAAACACGGAACTTAAAAATAATTTTTAATTTGAAATACCTCAGCGGCGTACATTTTTTTCTTTAAAAAAACTCAGACCATTACCCGTTGGCGCGCCAATGATAAATACAAAATTCTTAATTGTATGTAAAAAAATGTGCAATAACTACCTCTTAAAACATACCAAATTTCATTTTCATAGCTCAACCGATCTTAGAAAAATAAATAAATTGGCAGTTTGAAATAAAAATTTCAACACGTCGTATCTTGGAAACGAAGCATTTGCGGACATACATTTATAGAGTAAACTGTCATTATTTTTGCATGCAGCTGTAGATGTACCTGTTATAGTTTGTCATACTTATTGACTAACACCCTGTATTCATAGATACGTAACATTTTATTTAGAAAGTATTTTTTGTTTACTGAAATAATTATTTACTATATTATACAAATATTGAAAGATTTTCTCTTAATATTTTTCAACCAAACCAGTTAGACCAGGGCGGATCTGTAAAAATATTTAGTACATTTGGACGTTGAGAGGTGACTCAAATTTTTTTGCAGAAATTGCTTGAAAATAAATCAAATAATAATATTTGAGTTATCCTCCCTGTCAAAAAGGTCCGGAACATTGTTTAAATAATCAAAATGTCAAAAAATGAAGGAAAAAGTCGATTTTTTCTTCGTTTTTTGATTATAACTTTAAAAAGCTTTATAAATTTAAAAAGCATTATAACTTTTTAACTTTTCCGAGAAAAGTTGTACTAACATAAAAGTTGCGTAATTAAATTTGCTACAATAAGTTAAAGATTTAAAAAATAGTCACCCTTGTTGCCAAATAGCAATAATTGCGAAAAAACCATACAAAAACAAGTATTCGTATTTTACGTTTTTCAACCATTTATGCTAAACTTAGGACCTTCATATTTCACCCAGAAAAACTTTATGATACAGTAAAAAAATTCTTTAAATTTCATTAAGATCGGTTCAATAGATTTTGCAAAATAAATTTTGCAATCCGGCTTTCGCAAAAAAAATTCATTTTTTCAAAATGTTACAGGACTGAAAATAAAGCAGATAGCAAGTTGAAATTTTTTTTGCGTATAGAAGTGTACTGTACCTTTCATTTTCAATTTTTCAAAATTTAAATCGATTTAGATCACGGCGTCAGGAATTTTTTTTAAATAAACATTACATATTTTTGCTACGCGCAGGACAGCGGATAGTTTGCTCCGATTGGGCATTCCAATGACCTTTGATAATGATTGATATATTTTAATTTTTATTACATTTCGATATAAATAAATAAATTTGTTTATTGCAAAATAAAAACACATACTCTATCCTTTGAAATAACAGTTTTTTAGCAAAAACTTTCTTTGTTCATATATTTTAACTTAGAGAATAAAAGTTTATTATTTTTAAACATATGCAATTGTTTAAACAATATTTCACAAACAATAATAAAATTAGTTTGATTTTTGTGGAATTAAAATATCAAAATATAGAGTAAGAAAATAATATATTATTTAATTAATGTTTATTTAAAAAATTTCCTGACGCCGTGGTAATTAATCGATTTTAATTTTGCAAATTGCAAATAAAAGGTACAGGACACTTCTATATTCAAAAAAAATTAAACTTGCTATCTGCTTTATTTTCAGTCCTGCAACATTTTAAAGAAATGAATTTTTTTGCCAAAGCTGGATTGCAAAATTGATTTTGCAAAATCTATTAAACCGATCTTAATGAAATTTACAGTGTTGTTTAACTATATTATAAAGCTTTTCTGGGTAAAATATGAAGGTCCTACATGTAGCATAAATGGTTGAAAAATGTAAAATGCGAATACTTGTTTTTGTATGGGTTTTTTCGCAATTATTGTTATTTTGCAACAAGGGTGACTATTTTTTAAATCTTTAACCAATTTTATATTGTAGAAAATTTAATTACGCAACTTTTATGTCAGTACAACTTTTCTCAGAAATGAATAGTTTTAAAGTTATAATCAAAAAACCAATAAAAAAAAGAATGTGTGTGTACTTTGTACGCACGTAAGAAGTTATACTTCTATTATATGATTTAAACGAAATTAATATACTTTTTATTTATATTTTGTTTAAATATTAAACTAATTTATACTTACTACTTCTCAAACATTTTTATTAGAACAGTGCCAAAAATTAAAATAATAAAAGAATAAAACACACACAAACACATTAAACAAGCCACAAATGATGTCTGAACATTAATTGTCGAAAATTTTTTTAACTAAATACGTATTTTCTGAAAATACAATTATATAATAAATATACTTACAATCATAAAATGTATTAAAAAAAACAAAAAAGAAAGTTTCTATTGGGACTCGAACCAGCGCTGATAAGAGCGGTTGGTATTGGAATTCATTCGCCTTCTCCGCTTAGCCACGAACACTATGTGTCATTATTTACGAAGATCGACTAACTAAACGGATTAAACTTATGATATTTTGATATTTTGAAAATTGATCAAATTATTTTAATTTTGAATTGAAATGATTTAGAATTGAAAAAATACAACAAAACATGGAGTAAAAAAACAATATATTAGGTGAATATTGATAGAAATTTTGATGGTAATCAAATTATATAAATAAAAGTATTACATACTATGTATTTTGGCAGATCAAATAGGTAGGTTTATACCCATGATACATTAACAATTATTACGTACCTGTTGCTTTTAAAAACTATTTAAAAGTCACTACAATATTATAAACTTTTTTGTTTCTGTCCTCACAACAATAAAACTAATATATTATACATTTGTTTACCTTTACCTTTACCTCCAAACCACAGCTGCCATATCGGATAATTTTTGACATGTCATTTGAACATCCAATCAGAACAAAGTTATAATGCGCATGCGCCGGGCTGATAGGTTTTAACGTATAAAAAATCACCCTCTATCGCCGGTAAAGAAGTATAACTTCAAAAATCGAATTTTTCCTTCATATTTTGACATTGTGATTATTTAAACAATGTTCCGGACCATTTTGAGTGGGAGGATAACTCAAATATTATTATTTGATTTATTTTCAAGCAATTTCTGTAAAAAAATTTGAGTCACCTCTCAACGTCCATCTCAAAACAGATGCGCCCTGGACTAAGTTTAAAATAGCCAATTGTAGCTACTTAAATGTATGCCTTCGTGCATACATATGAAAATAAAAATATAATAAGATGACAAAATGTACAAGAAAATGTTTTCATAGTTTTAAACATTTTAGCCGTTTCATTTACACTTGACTTCTCCGTATCATCACATTCTTCTTCTTCTTGTGTATACGCAATTTTGCTTTGTTCATTGGGTTGTTGCCTCTATGGAAGATATGAAAGGTGGACGATCCATTTCTTGTGCCATCGGCCGATACTTCTTCTAGCACTTGGTGATTTGTCCTTTGCTGTTTTCTTTTGTCCGCCATTCTACGAATGTGATTATTCCATTCTTTTTTTCTATTTAGTGTCCACTCTGTAGTGTTTATATCTTGTACATTACATTTTGTTCTGATTTCGTCACTCTTTACTCAGTATATCTCAGTGTTTACTGTAATTTTTCTAAGTATTCTAGTTTCTGCTGTTTTCAGCATTCTCTGTGTTTGGCTGCCGAGTCCTGTTTCTAATGCGTACGTCATTATTAGTCTTGTACTGTCAATATACATTCTTGATTTCATCTCACACTTAATATGTCGGTTCTCAACGAAAATTTTTGCACTCGATTCGTAAGAGCATTAGAAAATTTTATGATGATGTAGAACTGAAAAATGCATTATTAAACAAGAAAGTTTCCATAGTGCATTTCGAAGTTATACAGGGTGTCCAGAAACTCTACCGACAAACGAAGACAGGAGATTCCTCAGATAATTTTAAGGCAATTTAACCCAATTCACCTAGTTCGAAAATGCTTCTGAAGGGAGCTAGAGCTCGTTGAAGATGGCGCCATGAAATTAGTTTTTCTTAAATACCTCTAGAAGGCTTCAATTTAGAAAAACTAAAATTGGTATGCATATTTACTTTTCAGAGATGAATCGATTCCATCGATTGCAAATTTCTAGTACCGGTCATAGGCGTCCGTTTTGGGTAGAGCAACGGGTATTTTATCGTATAACTTTTTTGTCCTTAATTTTTATGCATTTTTGACACCTGATTATTAAATTGTGAGGTATTCTAGTACTAAAAGGTACTCTTGCTTTAAGTCCGTAGGATGCACCGTTTTCTAGAAAAATCAATTTAAAAGTTTTTCGTTTTTGGAATTTGAAAAAAAATTGAAAGAACTTTTCAACAAAAAACGAAGTATTTTACCAACATAAAGTAAGAGTAACTTTTAGTACTCGAATACCTCATAATTTAATAATCTAGTGTCAAAAATGCTCGAAAATTCAAGACAAAAACATTATGCTATAAAATAACTGTTGACCTACCCAAAACGGACGCCTATGACCAGTACTAGAAATTCGCAATTAATGAAATCGATTTATCTCTGGAATATAAATAAATGTACCAGTTTTCGTCTTTCTAAACAGTTTTTTTTTGAAATTTTTTTTTGTAATTCAGAAAGTGAAAAATTTTCAAATCGATTTTTCTAGAAAACGGTGTGTCCTACCGATTTAAAACAAGAGTACCTTTTAGTACTAGAATACTTCACAATTTAATAATCCAGTGTCAGAAATGCATAAAAGTTAAAGATAAAAAAGTTATGCGATAAAATAACCGTTGCCCTACCCAAAACGGACGCCTATGATCGGTACTAGAAATTTGCAATGTATGGATTAGATTTATATCTTGAAGATAAATACGCGTACCAATTTTTGTTTTTCTAAATGGAAGCGTTCTGGAGGTATTTAAGAAAAACTAATTACAAGACACCATCTTCAAAGAGCTCTAGCTCCCTTAAGAAGCATTTTCGGACTAAGTGAATTGGGTTAAATTATCTTAAATTTACCTGAGGAATCTTCTTGTATTCATTTGTCGATAGAGTTTCTGGACACCCTGTATAAACGATAAATTTATAAGAAGGAGACTAAGTTTTCAATCGAATAGCACATAAAATAATATTAAAAATATTACTCTACATCCCACCAGATTGAAAACAATGGGAACCTTCTCTGGTTACACCTCCGAGGCTTCTAAAATTTGCAAGTCATACGGATGCTGAGACTAAGAAGATGAGGGAATTTTACAATTTATAATTCACGTCTTATCTGCTCAGCGCGGTAAAATTCCAACGACAATGATTCCCTTCGTACTCCAATCAGAGTAAACATGTAAATCAAAAATGAATAACCATTTTCAATTTCGTTACAACACGAAACTACAGCCGCATTATATTCTAGTTCAATCAGAGAGTGCAGCAAGCACCTCTACCAATTTCGAAACTTATTAGTCTCTCATCAGGAGGCACATATGCAGAATTACAAATTGTAAAATTCCCCCATCTTCTTTAGTCTCAGCATCCGTCATGGCTTGCAAATTTTAAAACCCTCAGAGGTGTAATCAGAGAAGGTTCCCATTGTTTTCAAGCTGGTGGGATGTAGAGTAATATTTTTAATATTATTTTATGCGCTATTAGATTGAAAATTTAATCTTTTGCTAGCAGTTGCCTAGGGCATCCCTGCCATTTCGTTCGTTGCAATCCGTAACTGCACGCCTGGGTTGGTCCTGGTTGGGTCAGAGAGAGCAGCATATGTGCCTCCTGATGAGAGACTAATAAGTTTCGAAACCGGTAGAGGTGCTTGCTGCACTCTCTGATTCAACTAGAATATAATGCGGCTGTAGTTTCGTGTTGCAACGAAATTGAAAACGGTTATTTATTGTTGATAAATTTATAATTCAGCACTTGAAAAGATTATATCTTCTGGAGCAAACTTGCTTTACGGAGAGCAGAATGAAGAAACAACTTCTGCGCAAAGAACAAACTTTAATTCCCATAAAACTGACTCTAATACCTGGTCCAAGAAGCATCATGAGCTTGATATTTCCACAATCGGTGCAAAATGGACTTTGAAAATTTATTTGGATACATAAAACAAGGATTACATTGTAGTGTCGCGTACAATAATTGCGAAGGCGTTAAAAAATAAATAAACGACTCTAAAACCACTCGAATAAGGGCGAGTTTAAATTGATTGTGTATCGAATTTCCACAAAACTGCAGAGGATGAGTCTCGCCTTGGGTATCAGGTAGCTCGGAAACCATCGTCGACATGATATTCGTATTCAGCGACCCCAGAAAAGGCCCCGAGTGTCAAGTTTGCACTAATTTTGTATCTAAATTAAGCAAAACCCCAGGAGATGAAGCTCGTTCTTCGCACCAGGTACCTAGAATTTCCATAAAACTCCAGGAGATTGGTTCCGTCTTATCTGGGCACCAGATCACTCGAAGACCATCGCAAGCATGATAATATATTCGTGTTTAACAACCCGAAAAACACTCGAGTGGTACCTAATATTGAACTCATTTCCGTGAATTGTTTCCGAATTACAAATCTATCAATTTTCATCACTTCGAAATGCACTTTGAAAAACGCATTTCCTTGTTCAATAACGTAATTTTGCGGAATGGGACGTTTCGATGCCGCCGGTTCATCGCCAGCCGTTTCGATGCCGCCGGTTCATCGCCAGTCCATTTCATCGCCGTCATATCTCGCATTTCCTAGAATTCCTAATTAATACTAAAAATAACTAATAATTGTAACTGTCGAAAATTCGGAAATATATCAGATAGCGATTAATTGACTGGCGATGAATCGGCCGGCATCGGCATCGAACTGGCGTCATCGAAACGGCGGCGATGAAACGTCCTAAACTGAAAAAAATTGTTAGGCTTTTTTGCTTCGTTGCCTGGCGTATAGAAATTTATTTGAATTTAGATATTTTCTCGCAATTTTTCTTTATTACTACTTCCTTATGTAACAATGTAATAATTGAAAACATAAGCGACCACGGATTTGGTAATCATAAACACCTGTTTAAAACCATTAACCCAGATAGTAAATAAAAAAAATTCATAGATTTAATTATAAATAAATATTTATGCTTATTTATTATTAGTATTTGCATCTAACCACAGTATCATAAATTTTATTGTATTTTTAATGACTATCTGCTACCATCTATACCTGTGTGGTCATCTTACGACTTTTAGGGTCAATTTACAAGTTCTGCCTTTGATGTCACTTTTATGGGCTGCTAATAGAAAAGAAGTTGTTTCGTACCTGATGTGTCTGAATGCTTTATTAAGATAATAATTCTTGCTCTAACTTTGTGGTTTAAAGCGACAAAAGAAATGTTGGTTTTTTACTTTATTTATTCAAAATCTTGCAATATATACCTACCCACAATAGGTAAACCAATATTTCATTAAATTTTTATAGCTCTTAACTATTCAATTATTTACTACCTTTGTCAGGTCCTTTGTCGTCTGCCAGGCTTTCGTTCTACTTTTTCTTCCATTATTTTCTTCCAGTATCGTCGCCCCCGCTAGCGAAATTATTCAGATTCGATTTTTTTGCACAAACTTACTCAAAAAGAGGTCCTTATAACATATCCACAGGGTGCCGTGGTCGAAAAATTGTTTACAACAATTTTTTTTAAACAAATTCACAAAAATAATTTTTTTATTTCGAACAATTTTTTTTAGATAATTTGGGCCATTCTGAGCAAAAAAGGCCTCCTGCCATTTTTCTCTAAAATTGACTGTTGTCGAGTTATAGGCGATTAAAAATTTGAAAAATGCGAAATTGGCTATTTTAAAGGCTTTAACTCGATTAAAAATGATTATTTTGAAATTCAAAATGTGACTAAATCAAGTCTCAGACCCCTTCTTCAAGGTCCTGAAGAGATTTTTGTCATTATTTTATTACAAAGCTGTTATTTTTAATTATTAACAATTAGAGCTATAGTCCAGGATGTATCGTCGCCTCCGTTAGTGAAATTATTGCGATTCGATTTTTTTGCACAAACTTACTCAAAAAGAGGTCCTTATAACATATCCACAGGGTGCCGGGCGGTGCCGTGGTCCAAAAATTGTTTAAACAATTTTTTTTAAAACAAATTCACAAAAATAATTTTTTCATTGCGAACGATTTTTTTTAGATGATTTGGGTTATTCTGAGCAAAAAAGGTCTCTTGAGATTTTTCTCTAAAATTCATTGTTGTCGAGATATATGGCAATTTTCGCATTTTTCAAAGGACACCGCACACATCTTATGGAAAATATATTGTCACTCAAATTCAATAAAATGTATATGAATAGAGTCGTTTTAAATTAACGGTCAATTCTTATCATTGCGCCAACTCTTAATTATGATTACTTACGGCGCAAATTGCAATTAAAATGTATCGAAATCACATTTTTGGAGTTCATAAATGTGTCAGTTACAATCACTATTGCTCTGGGTGCTATTCAAAACAGCTTAAACCCCGCTGGGCCTAAGCGGATAAGTGAAACTAATCCGCTGATTTATGGAGTACCGATAATTTGGGTATTTTAAAATATTTTTTCTCTCTCTAACTTATGTACGTAGGTACCCATTTGATTTCAGATTTATTTATATCAATTTCTGCTCTTATTATTGAAAATACAGAGTTGGCGCAATGATAAAAATTGACCGTTAATTTGAAACGAATCTATTCATATAAATTTTATTGAATTTGAGTGACATTATATTTTCTATAAGATGTGTGCGGTGTCCTTTTAAATCGCGTATAACTCGACAACAATCAATTTTAGAGAAAAATCACAAGACACATTTTTTGTTCAGAATGTCCCAAACAATCTAAAAAATTTCTCGAAGTGAAAAAATTATTTTTGTGAATTTGTTTTAAAAAAATTGTTTAAACAATTTTTCGACCATGGTACCGCCCGGCACCCTGTGGATATGTTATAAGTACCTCTTTTTGAGTAAGTTTGTGCAAAAAAATCGAATCAGAATAATTTCACTAACGGGGGCGACGATCCATCTGGACTATAGCGCTAATTGTTTATAATTAAAAATAACAGCTTTGTAATAAAATAATGACAAAAATTTCTTCAGGACCTTGAAGAAGGGATTTGAAAATTGATTTGGTCACTTTTTGAATTTCATAATAATAATTTTTAATCGAGTTATTAAGCCTTGAAAATGGCTATTTTCACATTTTTCAAATTTTTAATCGCATATAACTCGACAACAGTCAATTTTGGAGAAAAATGACAAGAGAGCTATTTTGCTCAGAATGACCCAACTTATCTAAAAAAAAAGTGTTTAAACAATTTTTCGACCACGGCACCGCCCGGCACCCTGTGGATATGTTATAAGGACCTCTTTTTGAGTAAGATTGTGCAAAAAAATCGAATCGGAATAATTTAACTAACGGGGCCGACGATACTGCCCGGTCTGTAAGCTGTTCCATAAGGTTTGCGGTACGATAAGAAAACCCAATTTGATTATTTGAAATACACTTTTAAGTATAGTCTCTCTGAACATCAATACACCTGTTCCAAAACGAGATTCCAATTCATAAATTTCATCCCTGAAGTGAGAATCTGGAAGGGCTACAAAATAAGGGCTTCAGCTGTCATGACCTCATCCTTTGATGAAAAACGCTATACCTACGCATGAATTTTTTTAGGTATTGAAACAGATGGGGCCAAATCTGACGAATACGGTGGATGGTCCAACAATTCGAACTTTAATTCATGGATTTTAGACATTGTTAAAATGCTTTTATCATGAATGTTTTCCTTCATCTGGTCTAAAAGGTTACAATGATATCAAGAATTTATTGTTTTACCAGTTTGCAAGTAATCCACAAACAAAATTCTTCTCGCATCTCAAAAAACTGATGCTAACACCTTCTTGGTCGGTTTCTGGACTCGAACTCGTTCCGGAGCTGAAGAACCAAGTTTGCACCACTCCTTAGTTAGCCTCTTGTTTTGATTCAGGAATATACAAGATCATGTTGCTAGATTTAAGGCTCATCCGTAGAGATGAATCGACACACATAATGTACTTTCATCATTCTCTTTGCCTTATCCCTATGCGGGGTCGGCTTCCCTAATTGCATTTCTCCACACAATTCTATCTTGGGTCATATCAATGTTAATACCCTTTACCAACATGTCCTGCCTTATCGTCTCCCCCAGGTCTTCTTTGGTCTTCCTCTCCTACTCCTTCCAGGAATCTGCACTTCAGCTATTCTTCGTATTGGGTGATTAACGTCTCGACGTTGAACATGACCAAACCATCTTAACCTATGCTCTCTCATTTTGGCATCAATTGGTGCCACACCTAGACTTCCCCTAATATACTCATTTCTAATTTTATCCTTTTCTTTGTCACTCCACTCATCCATCTAAGCATTCTCATTTCCGCCACATGCATTCGTTGTTCCTCTTTCTTTTTCACTGCCCAATATTCAGTTCCGTACATCATAGCAGGTCTTATGGCTGTTTTATAGAATTTTCCCTTCAGCTTCATTGGAATTTTTCTGTCACACAACACACACCACTCATCACTCGCTTCTTTCCACTTCATCCATCCAGCCCTAATTCTACTGCATGCATCTCCATCTATTTCTCCATTACTCTGTAATACCGATCCTAGGTACTTAAATCTATTGCTTTTCACAATCATTTCACCATCCAAAGATACCATTTTATTTGTAGTAACTCCATCTTTAAATGCTACCCTGTAGTTTCGCTGTTATCTGGTCCAAAACTAATGAGAATAAATAAGGACAAAGCACCGAGCCTTGGTGCAATCCTACTTTCACCTGAAATTTATGAGTCTCTCCCACACCTGTCCTAACACTAGTCGTTACTCCTTCATACATATCTCTCACACTCTTTACATATTCAACAGGGACTCCTTTCTTATTGAGTGCCCACCACAGAATCTCTCGAGGAACTCTATCATATGCTTTCTCAAGATCAATGAATACCATATGAGCGTTGGTCTCTTTATTCCTTTATTTTTCCATCAGTTGCCTTACAATGAAAATTGCATCTGTTGTTGATCTGTCCTGCATAAAGCCAAATTGATTATCGGATATTTCGGTTTCTTCACGTATCCGTCTATCAATTACTCTCTCCCATATTTTCATGGTGTGGCTAAGTAGTTTTATAGCCCTGTAGTTTTTACATTGCTCTTCATACTTCCCCAGGAATATCATCTGGTCCAACTGCTTTTACTTTCTTTATTTTTTGAAGCGCTTGAGCCACTTCCGCGTTTGTTATTCTGGTAAACTGGTAACCATTGCTGTTACTGTCTCCGTTAGCTCCACAGGCTGTCTGTCAAATTCTTCATTTAATAAACTGTGAAAATACTTTCTTCATCTCTTTTTGACATGCTTTTCGTGAATTAGTATTTTGTTATTTTCATCTTGGATACATATAATCTGATTAAAATCTCTTGCTTTCTTTGCTCTCTGTTTGGCTATTTTATATATCTTTGCTTCGCCTTCCCTGGTATCAAGTTGATCATATAGGTTTGAATACGCTTCTGCTTTAGCTTTTGCTACTGCTACTTTCGCTTGCTTTTTGGCGACCATATAGTTTTGAAGATCTATGTCCGATCTGGTTTCTTGCCACTTTTTATATAATTTTCCCTTCTCTTTTATTTTTCCTTGTAGTTCATTTGACCACCACCAAGTCTCTTTATCCTCAAACTTCTTTCCTGACGTTTTCTCACGTATTTCAATAGTCGTCTCTCTAATAATATTGGCCATTTTTCTCCAAATTGTGTTAGGGCTTCCGTTCATGTTCCAACATATTTTTTTACTATTCTTTCCCTGAATAGACCTTCTTTCTCATCTTTTAGCATCCACCGCTTGATTTTTTGCGGTCCTCTCCGATATTTTTGTTTAGTTTCGCTTTTTACTTCGATGTCCAGAACAAGCAGCTTATGTTGTTGGCTTACTGTTTCACTAACTATTACCTTGCAGTCCTTGCATTCACGTATGTCTTCTTTCCTTATCATGAAGTAGTCTATTTGGGATTGATGTTGTCAACTTATGTACTTGTACGAAATTCCCTTTCCCTTTCGAAAACGAATTTAGATCAAAACCCATTGTGAACACAGCTCTCTAAGACCAAATACTTCCAAATATTGCTTAAAGTGCCCAATAATATGGCCAGAGCTTAATAGCTGTAACCTGTAACGGCATTAATGGCTAGTAAATTTTGTGTAGATAAGTAGTGAAAACAAAAGTTTTCAGTGTTTTAATATTAGATAACATATGAACTTCCATCAAGTAACGGGCGAATCCATCACTGATCTAAGTTTTAATCTTCTGAGAGCTTTACAATTTTACTGTGAATGTTATGGGACCAGGTGCTTCCCCAGTTTTCATGTTTTTTAATGCGTATTTTGTTTCTGATGTTTCGTCTATGTATTCTTGACTTCCACATATTTCCAAACTTATTAACACTATTTTTAAACATTCAATTTTTGTATTTTGTTCATACTGTATGTAAAAATTGAAAACTTTTACTATAATTATTGTTTTGGTAAGGTTACATTTTTTATTCTGGCGACATGATACAAATAGATCCAAAGTTCAACAGATTGGATTTCTATTAGAATCAGGAAATTTGTTTGACTAATATGATAAAGAGAGTAGATTTATCTAAGAACTCTGTTTGCTCGTATCTATATATAACTTTTAGACTATCATAATCTTATTATTTTCCCATAACTGTAATCTATGTATTAAAGCCTTCAAATGCTCTATGAAGTAAACAGACATTTTAGAACCATAAATGTTAAATTATCAACCCAAAATGTCTTATTAGGTCGTAAAACAGTGTTTACGACAATGTTTCATCGACACAAGCATGTGACTCAATAACCAAGGAGACCAGGGCTTAGATTGGGCTGTAGAGCCATAGGGTAGATATGATACTAACATATGTAGCGGAAGCAAGAGATGAAAACCATACGGGGAATTCCTCTTAAGGGCCGTTTTCACGCTACGTCTTATTGTACGTTTTGTGTGTCATACAAAACGTACGACAAAACGTACGTTTTCTCAACAAGCGGATTTAATTTTTTTGATTCAACAAGCGACGTATGCTGTTTTTACGCTACGTCTTATTGTACGTTTTGTGTGATAGGACAAATCCTATACATTTTTCGATTCGACAAGACGTACGTTTTGCTGTTTACACGCCACATTATACACTGGACAAAACGTACGTTTTGTCGTACGTTTTGTATGACACACAAAACGTACAATAAGACGTAGGACGTAGCGTGAAAACGAGCCTTTAGAGATAGAATAACGAATGAGAATACATTAAGAAAAACTGCAGTTCGGAATCTGATGAGATGAATGCGAGCAGGATGCCATAAATCGAGTGATCATGTCGATAGAATGGACCCAGGAAGAGTCGCTGAATGGGCAAAAGCACATAAACCCATTACAAAAAGACCACTAGGAAGACCCCCGAAGATAAGGCATGAAGCTTGGATATCAATATCACACGAGCAGAGGTGATAGAATAAAGAGGTCCAAATCCTACAAGAAGAAAAAGATGAAAAAATAATGTTTTAAAATAAAATAAGCCCAATATACTTATTAAGGACGACTGATAGAATAAAGTTTAAACTTTTGATTTAAAAAATGATATTTTTACTAATGTTTTGAGCCTTAGAAATCGTCATTTTTGATTTTTTTAGTTTATTGTTTATAACTTGAAAACGATCAATTTAAGGAAAAATTATAAAAGACCTTTTTTATTTCGAATGATCCAAAAAATCTAAAATAATATCTGCACTCCTTGTCTTTTTAATTTTTAACATACTAAATAACAAACAGATGTTATTTGCTTCTAATTCGTATAGCATTTGTTTAGCATAGAGCATAGCATAATAATTTTTGTCTTTAAATATTCTGTTTATAGGCGTGGATTCCACGTACCAAAAAAAGTTGATTAAAAGCAAGCTGAAAATTTGTTAATAGCTTAATGGTGTCTAGTTGGACAAACTTTTATGCATGGGAACACTGGAACAGGGGAAGTTTTAATTGTGGAACGTGTCACCCTGACAAGTTTATGATTTTGAAAACTAGCAGGTTGTTTTTAAGTTTATTTAATAGCAAACTTTAATTAATATATGAAAAAATGTTTGTCCGGCAAATATGTTGGGCATTTTAATAAGTCCGACACGTAAAATAAGTCAATTGACAGGAATTATATTAGTGGTAAATAGCAGTCTAATTTTTACATGAAAGTTTAATGAAAGAGTAACCAATTAATTGAAAGACAAAATACATAGGACGTTTTTGTAGTCTGACTTTCGAAGCCCGTAACCTGTTCCTCAATGAAGACTACCCCTGTTCCAGTGTTCCCGTATATTAAAGTTTGTCCGACTAGACACCGTTAAGCTATTAACAAATTTCCAACTTTTTATTAATCACCTTTTTTGGCACGCGGGATCCAGGCCGATTAATCATGATATACCTACTTTCTGAATACTTATACTCAAACGAAACACCTACTTTTTCGATCAAATAAATATGTTTATATATTTGATTATTGATTGTATTTGATATTTGAAGTTTGGACTACCTATTATGTTATAGAAGTCTCGAAAATATTACGTTGTTAAAAATTGAAAAACATACTTTTTTTTAAACCGATACGCAGGTGTATTTAAAAATAAGTTACCGTTAAGTTTTAAATAGAATGTATACGCAGGAAGAACAGTAACTTGGACGCTTTAGGAAATAGGAAATTATTGCAGAAAACCTTAATGTTTGGCTTATTACAAAGTCCTTTGCATTTAAGTGGCGTGGTTAAGTTCCCGACACAGGTAGAAAGTAATAAAATGTTAATTTATTGTACATTTAATTATCATACCTGCTACTCAGTATGTTTACACTTGAAACTTAACGATACCACTCAAATACAAGTGACTTTGTAATAGAATTAAAATTTTCTGCACTAACTTGATGGCAACTGTACTATCATCCTTCAGTTCTCAAAATCTTGGGTCCGATCCACAGATGTCAAGATGATGGTGCTGGAGTAGCCCTTTGCATCATTTAGGCATCTCTTTCATGACTTCCATTTGGGCGACCGTGCGTCCGTTCAGTTTATGATGAAGATAAGCTCTTTTTGTACTGCAGATGAACTATCCATATTAATTTAGTACTTTTTATGTCAAGCACATATTGGATTCTATATCTTTCCTCTTTCCTCCACCTATATTTCGCAGCCGTAACCACAGGTTTTATAATAGTGCGGTATAGTTTTATAATATAGGCTAGGAAATCGGCTAGAAAATTTAGACTGAATATAACAAACTTTGGCAGTTTGGCAACATTGTGCGAATACCAAGTCTCAACAAATTGAGACGCTAATCAACTTGATTTTTTGCCACGAAAAGTAGAAAAAAGTTTAATTTTTCTTGAATCATATTTATCGTCTAATTATTTTAGTTGTAACTATGTACTAACATTCAAGTGTTTACTGTAAGTTCTAAGGTGACTAATTTGCAATGAATAATGGGATGTTAAAATACCGACAAGTGCTTATTTCTAAAGCCTCTACTCGAATTTCTTAAACATTTTACCAAACATTGATACCGCCACATTGTTGCGCATTCTGCCCGATTTCCCTTTCTACTATACCTTTTGGGTTTCATTTCCAGGACTTATGATTTTACGCTATACTATTATATGTTTTGCCTCTCTTCTCCTTTATTTCCATTAAACATCAAACATTATAAACTTAGCAATATAAAATGCTATACCAGCGTCGTACATGATGATTCGATTCTACTATCCATTCATCACCACTCCACTTCAAAATAGTGTGTATTATAAACTTTATAAACATTAAATAAACTATTTATAAACATAAATTATAAACTTAACCTCTTTTGTTTTCAATCTGGTGGGATGTAGAGTAATATTTTTAAGGTTATTTTATATGTTATTAGATTGAAAACTTAGTCTTTTGCTAGCAGTTAGTTACCCCTAGGGCATCCCTGCCATTTCGTTCGATGCAATCCGTAACTGCACGCCGGGATTTGTCCTAGTTGGGTCAGAGAGAGCAGCATATGTGCCTCCTGATGAGAGACTAATAAGTTTCGAAACCGGTAGAGGTGCTTGCTGCACTCTCTGATTGAACTAGAATACCTATAATGCGGCTGTAGTTTCGTGTTGCAACGAAATTGAAAATGGCTATTCATTTTTAACTTATCCTCTTTTTTCTGGCACGTCCATATAAATTTACTGGAAATTAATACAACCTACCTTGTGGAGAATGAGGATCTACAGTATACAATCAAATTGTTACATTGTTATTATAGCCCGATCAAAGAACAATCTGACCCCCAAAAAAAAATAAAGGAAGGATGAAAATTTGGGAATAGGTATGTACATAGTTGAAATTGTCTATTATTATATAAGAAAAAGTTTACAATTCTATATCCCCTCCATTTTTTTCAAAAATAGAGGGGAATACCCCCTCTCGAAGGTGAAAAATATACATTCTCAAGTCCGGAATTGGATAAATTGACTAATTCTAAGCAACTTTTGCTCTATAGAGTTTTTTCCCTAAGTCAAAACTTTTCGAGTTATTTGCAAGTGAATATGTTCATTTTTAACAGAAAAAACATGTTTTTGGACGGTTTTTTGGAGATAACTCAAAAAGTAAGTATTTCAGCGAAAAAAATATTATTAGCAAAAATATAGTTTATAAAAAACTGAAAAAAATGGTGTATGCATGAGGTATGTAGACCCAGTAGAAGCAGAGTTGTAGCTAATGAAAAGTAGGTTCTTCTTCATAAAATTCCAAATCGAATATTTCAATAAGAAATAACCCAAAAACGGAGCACTTTTCGGGAAAATTCATTTCAACTTAAAAAAAAGGATTATTTTTGATTTTTTAAAAAAGTTGTAACATTAAAAGTAAGTGAGTTACGCTTAAAATATTGTTGAGCCCTTTTATTTTTTGGTAAAAAGATCGCGAAAATCACACCCTAATTAGCATCACAAATAAATTTTATCATTACCACTTCACAAGTTACTTTGCTTATGTATTATTTATATGATCTGTATGTTTCATCGGTTCAAAGTGCTTTTTTTTTTAAAAAGCTGTAGTTAAAATGTCTTGAACGAGTAACAAATCACGAGTTTAGGCAAATTTTGAACAGCCATAGCATAATCAATTTTAGTATTACAAGAAAACAAAAAAGGAAAAATATTCAGAAAAGCAAAACGTACATTTTATTACTCTTTAAGATTTTTGGTAAAGAGAGGGAAGTTTAACTTCCCAATTAAAGGAACAATTAAAGAAAGAAAACTGCAGTACCTCGGACATGTGATGCGGGGCGAGAAGTATGGCATCCTGCGACTCATATTGCAGGGAAAGATAGATGGCAGAAGAAGCATCGGCAGAAGACGAATTTCATGGCTGAAGAACCTGAGAGAATGGTTTGGATGCAGCTCAAAACAACTATTTAGAGCTACGGCCTCAAAAAATAAAATAGCTATGATGATTGCCAACCTCCGTAGCGGAAATGGCACCTGAAGAAGAAGAAGATTTTTGGTATTACTAATAATTTTTAAGTTAATTCCATGAACAATTCCATTTTTTTTTCAAAATAAAAAAAATGTTTTATTTTAAACCAAATTTTTTTCAAAACTGAGCACTTTGAACCAATGAAACTTATAGATAATATAAACAATACATAAGTAAAGTAACTTGTGAAGCGGTTACAATTAATTTTATTTGGGAAGCTAATTAGGGGGTGATTTTCGCGATTTTTGTACCAAAAAATAAAAGGGACCAACAATATTTTGAGCGTAACTCACTTATTTTTAATGTTAGAAATTTTTTTTAAAAAACAAAAATAAACCCTTTTTTAAACACTTTAAAAAAGTTGTAATGAATTTTCCCCGAAAAGTGCTCTGTTTTTTGGTTATTTCACATTGAAATATTCGATTTGGAATTTGACGAAGAAGAACCTACTTTTCATTAGCACAACTCTGTTTATACTGGGTCTGTAGACCTCACGCGTACACCATTTTTTTGAATTTTTTATGAGCTATATTTTTGCTATATTATTTTTTTTTTCTGCGCAATATTTTTTTTCGCTAGAGTACTTACTTTTTGAGTTATCTGCGAAAAACCGTCCATAAACATGTTTTTTTTTGTTGAAAAATGAACATATTCACTCGCAAATAACTCGAAAAGTATTGACTTAGTGAAAAAACTCTATAGAACAAAAGTTGCTTAGAATTAGTCATTTTATCCAATTCCGGGCCTATTTTGAACGTATATTTTTTCACTCACGAGAAAATATTTTTCACCCCGTATTTCCAAATTTTTGTAAAATGGAGGGGATGTAGAATTGTAAACTTTTTCTTATACAATAATAGACAATTTCAACTATCTATTTCCAAATTTTCATCCTTCCTTTATTTTTTTGGAGGTTTTCGTAAAATTTTGTGGGAATCGGGCTATTAGCCAATGAGGATCTACAGTATACAATCAAATTGTTACATTGTTATGTGTAATAACAACTCTGTAAAGACAATAACGCTTAGTTCGTATAATAGCAATGCATTTTCCCCTCATACGGGGATTAACACACATAAATGGATTACGCATAAATAAAAAATGATGTGGTAACTCAAGAAGGCTATATTTTTAAATACATCTCGTAAATGGTGCATACCTATAATTTTTGTAAAAAGCAATATTTATATAGATTAATTTTATAATAAAATAATCAAGAGTGAAAACAATTATGTAGTTGATATTTTAGTAATATTTATACCTACTTACTTCTTTTTAAAAATTATTATTGCAATAATTGATACCAAGGCCAGAAAATAAAACAAAACCATTGCAATTGTTAGATACCTCGATACCTGTAGAATGTATGCGCCAATATTTGTTTTTGGAGAATACAATTCTCTGATGTTTGGGAAAAAGGGCTTAATTCAGAATTTCACAACAATAATGTTTTGGTCCAGAAGTCTATAACTGTTACGTAAACCGTATGTACCAATAAAAGATCCGATTTTTTTGGTCCAGAAGGCATCAAAGCAGTATTGTTTTGTGAAATTCTGACTTAAGCTCTTTTCCCAAACATCAGGGAATTAAAGACCCAAAAACATTACTTGCTGGGCTAATTCAGTATAGAAATAGAGAAACTCATTTTTATATACACTCACCCGCACAAACTTCCGCCACCCAAAATTTTTGATTAAGTTTGACAATCTATAACTTTATTATTTGTACTCCGATTTTCAAGATTATTGTATAAGTTTGTAGGTATATGTATTGACGTCGTTAGTTATTACATATTCCAAAAAAATTTTTTTATGTTAGCATCCATTATGGCTTGCAAATTTTAGAAGCCTCGGAGGTGTAACCAGAGAAGGTTCCATTGTTTTCAATCTGGTAGGATGTAGAGCAACATTTTTGATGTTGATTTGTGTGCTATTAGCCAAGCCGCACACCAAAGAAACATGAAACGAAAAACATGAAACATGAAACGAAAAACATGTTTCATGAAAAGAAAACACTGCTAAAAAAATCTCAAAGTCCGCCTACTAATGAAACGAGTGTGATTCATGCTCATGACACATTTTTATTTTCGGAGAGTCTCATAAATGGCCGGATATATATTTGTTTAGCAGTGGTTTATTTCCATGAAACGTAATTTACGTTTCATGTTTCTTTGATGTGCGGCCGGGCTAAGATTGAAAACTTAGTCTTTTGCTAGCAGTTGCCGCTAGGGCATCCGTGCCATGTCGTTCGTTGCAGTTCGTGACTGCACGCCGGGGTTTGTCCTGGTTTTGTCAGAGAGAGCAGCATATGTGCCTCCTGATGAGACACTAATAAGTTTCGAAACCGGTATAGGTGCTTGCAGCACTTTCTGATTGAACTAGAATATGATGCGGCTGTAGTTTCGTGTTGCAACGAATTTGAAAATAGTTATTCATTTTTGAAATTTTTTTTGCGTTGGTGGCATTATACGGAGGTGAATTTAAGCGTTGTATTTTCTCCTAACGTTAAAAAATTCTGTGGAAAAATCGGAGGGCTGATTTTGTTTCAACTTCTTTTGTATTATCCTGGAGGTACCACCAAGGTTTTGTTTTTTGAATTATCCGAATATCTCTTTTCTTGTAAGAGCGGTAAATAAAAACACTGCTTTGAAGGTTTTTTTAATAAAAAATATCAAACGCACTGAAATTAACAAAATAAAAAAAATTAACAACAAAACAAAATAATTCAATAGCGGGTATGTCCACCTCTTGCAGCAACGACTGCTAGCCATCTGTTTGGCATCGAATAAAGATATGTTATCCTTGCCTGGGGAATAGCCCGATATTCCTCTACCAGGACCATAACCGTACCAAATTTTCTGGAGGCCTAGGATGACGGCGAATAGCTGTTTTTAATTCATCCCATAAATGCTCAATATGATTGAGATCTGGGCTGCATCCGAGCCATCCTAATCTTATCAATCCAACCTCTATTTTATGAGACAATCAGTGTTTTTATTTACAAAAATGATACAGCTCTTACAAGAAAAGAGATATTCGGATAATTCAAAAAACAATGTCAAATTTGACAGGACTATGAAACAAAATCAGCTCTTCCATTTTTCCTTAGAATTTTTTAAAATTAGGAGAAAATACAACGCTTTCATTCATCCCTGTATAATTCATGCAACCAAATTTTTTGTGTTATGGGAATAATACCAAACGATATTAATACATGTACCTACAAACTGGTGTAAGAATCTCGAAAATCGGAGCACAAATAATAAAGTTATAGATTGTCAAACTTAATCAAAAATTTTGGGTGGCGGAATTTTGTGCCGGTGAGTGTATGTCATTTTAAAAATATATTTATATTTGAAGTTTCACTGGTCTTTGTCGTAACACTATGAGTATTAAAATATCAACTAAATTCTTTTCATATGCCTTGTTTCTGTAGAAAAATAGACAATTTCCAAATTAATCTCAAAGATTTTCTCGATCTACCGCGGTCTGTTGTAAATTATTTGTATCGTGTACAAAAACTGATGGGTTTGAAAACGCTTAATTTGTTTGTGTAAAAAGTGTAAACAATTGTATGTAAGTAAAGTAAGGTACCAAAAAGTCCTTAATCAATACTTTGTGATGTTCCAAGTATGTATTTATTAAAATTTACTTAACAATAGTACCTAACTTCGATTTGTGTCGAAATAGGACGTTGAAGAGCATTGTGTTCGACAGAGTTATTTAGTTTTTAAAGTTTTTTTCTAAAATAGGATTTTGACAGCGATTTAAAAGTGAAAAATATCAAAAAGACATCATAAATATTGTAATGGTGAAGTTAAAGTTTAGAGGCATTTTTCTAATTATGGATAGATGGCGCTATAATCGAAAAGACACTATTTATTAGCTACATCTATCAACAATTCTAAAAAATGTTTCGAATAAATGTTACTTCAGGAAATGCAAATCTGCAATAAAAAATGGGGGCTCCTATTTAATATCTTAAAGTTACCTCCCATCCCGCCTCCAAGGGGTGTTTGATGTTATTCGATAGGGTCTTGAAAAATATTAAACACGTATTTCCATCTCTTTTCCACGGATTTCCATTTCTTCGAGATTCACTTTGAAAATGCATTTTCTTATGCACAAAAATTTTTGCCGGAGAAGAATTTAGTTCACAAAATTGCCTGACTCTCTCTCGAATCGAATTCAAAAAGTTGCATGACGATTCATCTTACTGCACAAAATTCCTAGGTTTTGGGCTTTTTAGTGCTTCTTTGGTTCGCCTATTTACTCCAGATATAAAAGTATGATGTATTGTTGCTCTCGCCAATACTAAATTGTAATTACAAAATTATAATAGTTACTTAACATTGGACAACATATCTTGTTTATAATGGACTGGAAGATAAAGACTGTTTCAATAAATATTTCTTTTTTTGGTATTTTTTGCTATGAAACTATTTCAATTAAGTTTTTTCCTAAAATTTCTCTTTAGCTCTTCGACGTACTAAATGTTTTTGATTATTATGAGCAACTATGAACCAAATCTTGTATATAGTGGATAGAAAAGGATGTATATATATGATGTATGTATATCGATTCTTTGTCATAAATAAATGTTTCGATCTCTTCAACAGAATTGCGTTTTAATGTATTGCATATTGCCCTTCTTAATACTTAGAAAGTAAATTTAATTCAACATTTTTTACATCCTTCTAACTAAATACCTAGGATGTTGGATAAACGAGACAATAAATCCGGATGAAGAAATTAAAACTCGTATAGAAATTTGTTTTTGGAGTATTTATGAAACTTAGCTATCTATTTTGAGTAATTCTCAGCTGAACTTACAACTAAGAATCAATCAAAAATGTTAGATATGTGTATTCCGTATTACTATATGGATGTGAAACCTGGATCATGAAGGTTAACATGATGAACAAATTAGAAGCCTACGAGATATGGTCATATCGTAGAATGCACAGAATATCATGGAGTCAACGCATTTCAAACATAGAAGTCTTAAACAGAGTAGGTAAAGGCGATGGTGACTTAATGATGATGATAAAAAAGAAAAAATCTTGAATATCTGGGGCATATATTGAGAGATAGCAGATACTGGATACTGCAAATACTCAATGGAAAGAACGACGGAAAAAGCGGAATTGGAAGGAAGAAATATTAATGGCTCCAAAACTTTCGTCAATGGACTGGCTTATCAGCAAATGAATTATTACATGACACTCAAGATCGAGAACGACATCGGCAAATTGTCATGGAAGCTACCAGAGCACGCCTAAAATTTGGGCACGGTACTTAAAGAAGAAAAAGATGTCTGAATTGTGAGTATGAATGAGTCAGATAAAATTAAATTGTTAGAGAATTTTTTTACCAAGCAACATAAACAAAATTTGTTAATTTATTAATATTTTGTACTTTGGTAGCGATTTCTGAAATGGAACTCGAAACTTAAAATAACTTAAATTGTGGCTTATTTCCCAAGTAAAATAAATAGTAAATACATAGCATAAGATGCCACAGAGAAATAGCTTCAGAACAAGATTAATAAAAAAATTAAGTAATCCCGATTTTATTTAGCACAACAAGAAACGCTTTTTGAACCCCTGAGAAAACTGGTGTGGTTAATAGCCCGATCAAAGAACAATCTGACACAAAAAAAAATAAAGGAAGGATGAAAATTTGGGAATATATAGTTGAAATTGTCTATTATTATATAAGAAAAAGTTTACAATTCTACACCCCCTCCATTTTACAAAAATGGAGGGAATACCCCTTCTCGGGAGTAAAAAAATATACATTCAAAATAAGTCCGTAATTAGATAAAATGACTAAATCTATAAGCTACTTTGGTTCTATAGAGTTTTTTCACTAAGTCAATACTTTATGAGTTATTTGCGAGTGAATATATTCATTTTTAACAACAAAAAACATGTTTTTCGACGGTTTTTCGCAAATAACTCAAAAAGTACCTAAGTATTTTATCGAAAAAGATATTCTTAGTAAAAATAGAGATTATAGATAGTGAAAAGAATGGTGTAAGCATGAAGTCTGTATACCCAGTAGAAGCGGAGTTGTAACTAATGAAAAGTAGGTCCTTATTCGTCCAATTCCAAATTGAATATTTCAAAGTGAAATCACCAAAAAAACGGAGCACTTTCCGTGGAAAACTCATTAAAACTTTTTTAAAGTAAAAAAGGTTTATTTTTGTTTTTTTTTTTAAACTTCTAACATTAAAAGTAAGTGAGTTACGCTCAAAATATTGTTGCTCCCTTTTATATTTTGGTAAAAACAATCGCGAAAATCACTCCCTAATTAGCATCCCAAATAAAATTAATCGTTACCGCTTCACAAGTTACTTTGTTTATGTATTCTTTATAATGATCTATAAGTTTTATTGGTTCAAATTGTTCAATTTAAAAAAAAATTGTTTTAAAATAAAAACATTTTTCTGATTTTGAAAAAGAATCCTTTTTTTTTCAAAATAACTTAAAAATTATTAGTAATACCAAAAATCTCAAACAGTAATAAAATGTACTTTTTGCTTCTTTGATTATTTTGGATTTATTTTGTTTTCCTGGTAGACAAAAATTGGTGGTGCTATGACTGTTCAAAATTTGAATACTCCCGTGATTAGTGACTCGTTCAAGCCATTTTAACTACAGACTTTTTAAAAAGAAGCACTTTGGAGCGATGAAACTTACAGATCATATAAAGAATACATAAGAAAAGTAAAGTGTGAAGCGGTAACGATTAAATTTATTTGGGATGCTAATTAGGGGGTGATTTTCGCGATTTTTATACCAAAAAATAAAAGGGGCCAACAATATTTTGAGCGTAACTCACTTACTTTTAATGTTAGAAGTTCTTTTAAAAACAAAAATAATCTTGTTTTATAAACACTTTAAGAAAGTTGTAATAAATTTTCCCTGAAAAGTGCTCCGTTTTTTGGTTATTTCACGCCGAAATATTCGATTTGAAATTTGACGAAGAAGGACCTACTCCTCATTAGCTACAACTCTGCTTCTACTGGGTCAACAGACTTCATGCGTAGGTACACCATTTGTTTCACTTTTTTATAAGCTATATTTTTGCTAAGAATACTTTTTTCGATAAAATACTTACTTTTTGAGTTATTTACGAAAAACCGTCCAAAAGCATTTTTTTTTGTTAAAAATATAGGTACATATTCACTTGCAAATAAATGGAAAAGTATTGACTTAGTAAAACAACTTTATAGAACAAAAGTTGCTTAAAATTAGTTATTTTATCCAATTCCGGACTTATTTTGAATGTATATTTTCACCCCCGAGAAGGGGGCATTCCCCTCCATTTTTGTAAAATGGAGGGGATGTAGAATTGTAAACTTTTTCTTATATAATAATAAATAATTTTAACTACCTATTCCCAAATTTTCATCTTTCCTTTATTTTTTTGGAGGTTTTCGTTAAGTTTTGTATTCCTTGATCGGGCTATAATGAGGTTCTTGATTGGGACTTTAAGACTTTTTAAAAAATTTCACAGCACCCGTAAGTGATTTCATAGCGTCAAAGCATATTTATTTGAAGCCATATAAATAATGACAAGAAATAATTCTAAGTTGTCTATTTAGTCCGTTCTTTAACGGTAAAATATTGCAAAATCTCTAAATTTTAAAGAACCGCTTGGATTGACATGAAATTTGGCATACACATAGCTAACAAGTCAAAGAAAAAAAGTGATATTGTGCCGATAGGTGCTTTTGCCCTGGGGGTGGTTTTCACCTGGGTGGAAAGTCAGGAAATGGATAAACTGGCTAATTTTAAGTAACTTTTGTTCTATAGAGTTTTTTCACTAAGTCAATACTTTTCGAGTTATTTGGCAGTGAATATGTTAATTTTTTCAACAAAATAACCACGCTTTTAGACGGTTTTTCGCAAATAACTCAAATAGTAAGTATTTTGTCGAAAAAACATTCTTAGCAAAAATATAGGCTGTAAAAAATTTTAAAAAATGGTGTATATATCACGTCTCTACACCTAGTAGAAGCAGAGTTATAGCTAATGAAAAATAGGTTCATATTCGTCAAATTCCAAATGGAATACTTTAACGTGAAATAACCAAAAATGAAGCACAGTTCGGGGAAAACTCATTACAACTTATTTAGTGTTTGAAAAAAGCTTCATTTTTGTTTTATAAAAAAAAATTCTAGCATCAAAATTAAACAAGTTACGCTCAAGATAAAGTTAGTCCCTTTTGGTTTTGGTAAAAAAATCGAGAAAATCACCCCCTAATTAGTATCTTAAATGAACTTAATCGTTACGACTTCACAAGTTTCTTGACTCGTGTATATATTGTTTATATAATCTGTAAGTTTCATCGGTTCAAAGTCCTTATTATTGAAAGGGCTGTAGTTAAAAGGGGTTGAACGAGTCATTGATCACGAATGTATGCAAATTTAGAAACACCAAATCTTAATCAATTTTTGTCTAACAGAAAAACAAAAAAATATATGATATTCAGAAAAGCAAATCTGACTTTTTTTGTTTTTCGAGATTTTTGGTATCTCTAACAATTTTTAAGTTATTTTTATAGAAAAAAAACATATTTTTCAAAATTGAAATTTTTAAAAATTTTATTTTGAAACCAAATTTTTTCAAAACTAAGCACTTTAAATCGATAAAACTTACAGATCATATAAAGAAAACATAAGTAAAATAATTTGAGGAGCGGTAACGATTAATTTCATTTAAGATGCTAATTAGGGGGCGGTCTTCCCGATTTTTTTTTGCAAAAACAAAAGGGGCCAACTTTATTTTGAGCGTAACTTGCTTAAATTTAATGCTAGAAACTTTTTGTAAAAACAGAAATAAAGCTTTTTTTAAACATTTTAAAAAAGTTATAATGGGTTTTCCCCAAAAAGTGCTTAATTTTTTGGATATTTCAAAATACTTACTTTTTGAGTTATTTGCGAAAAACCGTCTAAAAATGTGGTTATTTTGTTGAAAAATGAACATATTCACTCGCAAATAACTCGAAAAGTGTTGACTTGGCGAAAAAGCTCTATAGAACAAAAGTTACTTAAAATTAGTCAGTTTACCCATTTCCGGACTTATTTTGGACATATATCTTTCACCACCAAAAGGGGGTGAAAGTCACCCCCAGGACAAAAGCACACATCGGCACAATATCACTTTTTTTCTTTGACATGTTAGCTATACGTATGCCAAATTTCATGTCAATCCAAGCGGTTCTTTAAAATTTAGAGCAAAAACCGTGAACGAATGGACTAATTTTATATTTATTGTTTAGAAATCTAATGAAAATTTCGTTTTTTTATTCAAGACAAATATTACATACATAAGGTACCTGAAAAATTATTTATTCTTAGACGTCCCCACTTAATTTCGGTATCTTCATTTGTTACGGGTTTCATGCACACCAAAAGCAATCAAATTTTAGATTAAACTCCGGTACAAATTTCTATTATCGAAAATTGAAAGTTTGTATATTCAGACTATATATGTTGTGGAGTTTATCAGACCTTCCACGTATCAGGAAGTAAAGACCGTATCTTATATGTGACGGGTAATCTATTTTTTGTTCTGGGTTCTTTTCATTTTATTACAAAGGAATAAAGTAAAATCTACAAGGAAAATATCTTCCTGTAGCTGGTTCTATACCATTCATCAGAAAAAAATAGTAAACTCCTTTATAAAAGGTATATTTTATTTAAAAATCACTTAAAGGGCTACACCACAGAACATTTTCGAACTAAAAAGTTCATTATCAGTACTGTTAAGAGGTTAATACGTAATAATATGAGAATCTGAGAATCTGCCCGCTGGACAAGCAGCCCACATGTTGTGAGGGGAGTCCTGTCATCCTGTGTTGCCGTTTGTTAAATCTAGGATTATTTTAAACTTCACATTCAGTTTAATATAAACATGTAAACTTTCTATAATTATTGTACAACATTTAAAGGGTTTTCACCCATATATTTTGGTGGTTCAAGAATGTTAAAAACCTGTTAAGAGGAAACACTAGCGATCAACATGTAGCGAAAACGCGTTCCAAGATTGCGGATGTAATTTTGAATATTTTTTCGAGATATTTGGCACAAGTATTCGTAATATAATAAAGAATGGCGGTACAGAGCCCAATTTGAAAAATATATTAATATGTGGAAATTACTCTGTAATTAAATACAATATTAAAAAAACGAGCCTGTACCGCCATTAAGAAGAACGAAAAAATACACTTTCTTCAAATAAACTTTTTTATCCGATGCCTAGATTTTGTGTCATTTTGGAACTACTAATGAAATAAAAAATTTTAGTAGTTCCAAAAATGGCACAAAATCTAGGCATCGGATAAAAAAATTTATTTGAAGAAAGTGTATTTTTTTGTTCTTCTTAATGGCGGTAGAGGCTCGTTTTTTTAATATTGTATTTAATTACAGAGTAATTTCCACATATTAATATATTTTTCAAATTGGACTCTGTACCGCCATTATTTATTATATTACGATTACGAATACATGTGCCAACTATCTCGAAAAAATATTCAAAATTACAGCCGCAATCTTGGAACGCGTTTTTGCTACCTGTTGATCGCTACTGTATCACCTTAACAGCATCGATGATTACCTATTTAGTTCGAAAACATTCTGTGATGTAGCCCTTTAAGAGATTTTTTAAATAAAATATACCTTTTCTAAAGGATTTTACTAAATTTTTTTAGTCCTAGTAACTTCGGATGAGGTAAGTAAAGTAGATCTAAGTAAAATTAATTTGTTAAAAGAGCTATTACGAGTAGTAGCAAACGGTCATAGTTTTAATCTTCATAAAAAATTATATTAATACGAAGAAACAAAATAATAAGAGTATATCTAAGAGATCTTCGAAAGACACGAAAGACCATAACTAGTACTAAAATAGGTCATTACCATAGTTGCTCTGGTATTAAAAGGAAGATTTGCTCATTTTCTGCAATGAATGCAAATGCAAGCATTAAAAGTGACAAAAAAACGTGTAAAAAAACTAAAACTAATAGACCAGGACCAGGACTAGGACCAAAATACCAAATTCGATAGGATCTGAAAATAGATAGACAGGTATGGAGACTGGGATCCGAAATAAACAAACAGATGTAGAAGATATCATAGGTAAACAAACAGATATGTATCATTTAGAATAAAAAATTATACATTGTGGCAAAGCTAAATTGCTTCGTAAGCGATTTAATAATTGACGACTTTAAGGAAAAATCCCGAAGAAAATGGATTTTTATTTTTAAATTATGATTTTTTGGCATATATGTCCCTGTAAGT
Organism: Diabrotica virgifera virgifera; assembly: GCF_917563875.1. Taxonomy (NCBI): domain Eukaryota; kingdom Metazoa; phylum Arthropoda; class Insecta; order Coleoptera; family Chrysomelidae; genus Diabrotica; species Diabrotica virgifera. Next base: position 101,402,068 of record NC_065443.1, read on the forward strand.
TGTATCCATATGGAAAACTTTTTTATTATTAATTTTACGAAAAAAAGTTATTCTTTATAAAAAGCTCTGCATGGTCCAAAACCTAAGATTTAACAATCAAATATCAATTTTTTTGAATTTGATATTCACGAGGTATGTCAATAAGTTTGAATTTCACTCAAGAGTAAAGTAGCTTTATTTTTCGTAATATTGGAAATTGCTATTATGAAAAGTTGTTTGGAATTAAAAACTATATTCTAATATGCAATTACATCCTTCTAATTGAAATTTTTTTTTTGAAATATGGATAACTATCATTATTTTTTCAGTTATTTCAATTCTGATAACTCTTTTATTATTAATTTTACGAAAAAAAGTGATTCTTAATAAAAAGTTTTTGATGGTCTAAAACTTAAAATACAACCATCTTATATCAAATTTTATCAATTTTATACGAGGTATGTCAAAAAAGATAAATTTAGATAAAAAGTAAAGTACCTCTATAGTTCAGAATATTTCAATTAGAAGGATGTAATTACATATTGAAACATAGTTTTTAATTCTAAATACCTTTTCATAATAACAATTTTCGATATTGTGAAAAATAAACGTATTTTACTCTTGAGCGAAATTCAAATTTTTTGGCATACCTCGTATAAAATTGATAAAATTTGACATAAGATGGTTGTATTTTAGATTTTAGACCATTCAGAACTTTTTATTAAGAATCACTTTTTTTCGTAAAATTAATAATAAAAGAGTTATCTGAATTAAAATAACTGAAAATAGTGTTAGTTATCCATAATTAAAAAAAAATTTTTTTTCAATTACAAGGATGTAATTACATACTAGAATACAGTTTTTAATTACAAACAACTTTTCATAATAGCAATTTTCAATATTGTGAAAAATAAAGCTTCTTTACTCTTGAGTGAAATTCAAACTTTTTGACATACCTCGTATAATATTCAAAAAATTTGATATTTGATGGTTAAATCTTAGGTTTTGGACGATGCAGAGATTTTTATAAAGAATAACTTTTTTTCGTAAAATTAATAATAAAAAAGTTTTCCATATGGATACAACTTACCCAGATAGCACAAGTACGTTTTATGGACATCCAATGGACGTACATCTGTGTACATTGGAACGTCCAATGGACGTCCCGTTAAGGTACAATGGACATCCGATGGACGTCCAACGAACGTCCAGAGTTCACAAAATTGGACGTCCATAGAACGTCCGCTACAAACGTACAGTGTACGTTGTTGAAGCTTTCAGTGTACATCTTATGTACATTCAATGTACATCTGATCTACATTCAATGTACGTCTTATAGACATTTTTGTAGGGCACTTTTCAGAAGCAATCTAGTGTCCATAATTTTTTGAATACATACATAGCAAAAAGCCTTTATCCTTTATATAGGTATAGGAAATGGTTCCTATAATACTAAACTTATACTTTAAAATATTACACAAAATACCTTTTTTATTTCTCTTTATTATAACTTTATTATGTATACTTTATTATAGGAACTTCATTAATGCACGACTGCACTTGCACGATAAACAGCAAACACAAAGATATCACATGTATTATATTGTATGTAATAACTTAATAAAGACAAAATTCAGATAATGGCGCCCTATGAAGCATGCACATTAAAAGAGGTTTATTTATGTTCTGTTCTGAGTGTTCTGTTTCCTTCCAAACATTATTTCTTAGAACTTAGGCCGATGCCGCAGTGCAGGAAGTTTGGTAGGATGGTGGATGGTAGATACCCGCCTGGCGACCATCCAGCTACTTATACCACGAATAATACAACGACGGTAGCCGCAGTGGCCTCTCACTACCATCTACCCATCCGGTGGTCCGCCAGGCGTCTATCCACCCATATCAGTCGTGTTTGATAATCCATCCGGGTAGCCTCGCTATAAATATATTACATAATGGAGGAAAGCGTAATAAGTGCTGTTTATAAAAGAAGGGCATTAATTTTTTGCATAATCACATTTGTAATACACCCCAGAATAAATGGTGCAAATTTTTTTTAACAATTTTTTTAATCAAATTGTTAAAAATTATTATTTTTGGTCCGGACAAATTGTTTTTTACCTTTCTGGACAAAAAAGGTCTCTCCTGTAATTTTTCTCCAAAGTTGATGGTTTTCGAGTTATAAGCAATTTAAAATTTGAAAAACGCGAAAATGATCATTTTTAAAACTTAAGAGGAAACAGTAGCGATCAACAGGTAGCGAAAACGCGTTCCAAGATTGCGGCTGTAATTTTTTAATATTTTTTCGAGATATTTGGCACACGTATTCGTAATATAATAAAGAATGGCGGTACAGAGCCCAATTTGAAAAATATATTAATATGTGGAAATTACTCTGTAATTAAATCCAATATTAAAAAAACGAGCCTGTACCGCCATTAAGAAGAACAAAAAAATACACTTTCTTCAAATAAACTTTTTTATCCGATGTCTAGATTTTGTGTCATTTTGAAACTACTAAAATTTTTTATTTCATTAGTAGTTCCAAAATGACACAAAATCTAGACATCGGATAAAAAAGTTTATTTGAAGAAAGTGTATTTTTTTGTTCTTCTTAATGGCGGTACATTCTCGTTTTTTTAATATTGTATTTAATTACATAGTAATTTCCACATATTAATATATTTTTCAAATTGGGCTCTGTACCGCCATTCTTTATTATATTACGAATACGTGTGCCAAATATCTCGAAAAAATATTCAAAATTACAGCCGCAATCTTGGAACGCGTTTTGGCTACCTCTTGATCGCTACTGTATCACCTTAATTACTCGGTTAAAAATTATTATTATGAAAGTCAGAAAGTGACTAAATCAAAGTTTAAAGCCCCCCTACATGAACCTGAAGAAATATGTGTCATTAATGTATTACTTACTAAGCTGTTATTTTTAAGTATTAACAATAAGCCGTAAAGCCGCGTTTACACGATGACAATTGGACAATAAAATTGTCATCACGTGGTTGCGGATTGTCGGAGGCCAGTCCAGTTGAATGAGAAGATGTTTATACGGGGCCAACTATTGCCATGGCAGTAGACAGCTAAAACATGGCCGACTGCTCGTCATCTGTTGTGTCCGGTGAGGACTTAAAACTTAATGTTAAATCAGATTTACTGGGAATTTATCAGTGAGTGTTGCAATGTGCTAGAAGATGAGTTATTTCTATGCTAGCATTTCTATCCTTGTACAAGTCGTCTTGCTGGTCCCACAAACACCTGTGTTCTTTGTAAAGTTCAACGAATTTTAAATTCATTTCGTCACTCCACTTTGGTGCCATTTTGCTAAAGAATAACCAGACGTAACACTAATAAAACAAACCACGTGTATGTTTTGACTGACACAAGAGAACTAGAGGGAACTGGCAAAAAACAAGACAGCACTACTGGCCTACACCGTTCACACGGCGCCAATTGTCGCGACAATTGAGATTTCGAGTGGTGGGGGGGGGGGCTCACTGGACGCAGCTCATTGTCCTCAGTCTACTCCCGGAGACAACTGAATTTTAGGCCAATTATGAGGGCAGTTGGCAGGGCAATTGGCCTGAAGTGTTAAGACGAAGACAATAATTTTATACCAGTCAGTTGTCTTCTGACAATTGTCGCGACAATTGTCATCGTGTAAACGCGGCTTAAGATCGTATTTACGCGGCTGTAAGTGCGAGTGAGATGCCCCATTGGACTGCCGGAATGGCATCTCTCTCGCACTATTACTTAAAAATAACAGCTTAGTAATAAAATAATAACAAAAATTTTTTTTTACATTATTTGCCATTATAATTGCCGAAAATAGTAACATTTTTTTTCGCAACTTTAGAGAGAGACATGATGTCTCCTCAGCAGTCAGTTGGATACTGTGTATTTCACTCTTTCCACTGCGTCCAGGATGCAGCGACCCTCCACCATCCACCTTTAAAGTCAACCATCCAAGCCACCATCTAGCATCCTGCAGTGCGGCATCGGCTTTAGAGTCAGTACGGTTGTATATTGCAAGCGAGTTTGCCATTCTGTGAATTATCATAAATAAATCCTCCTTCAGTATTCCACAACAATTAACAGCGATAATCCCCTAAAAGTACCTGCCTAATACTACCTTTTACGACCGATAGCGTGAAGAGCGACAACGTTGTCAAGAAGATTCTCATTTAGTTTGGCGGGAAATTTAAGTTACAAAATACACATTTAAGATTTAAATTGGTAGTGTCTAATTATTGTAAGTTCTATAATTACCGATGCGCGATGTAGCTCCGTTATTCTGAAAAAGTTTACCATCGTTTTATCATCATCTAATATTATATAGGTTTAATTAAAATAATTTTAGTGGTTCAGTGTTTTAATTCGATGATGAAAAAATATGTGACTACATTTATTAGAAGCTTCTAGTATTCTACTAATATTATTGATTTGATTACAACAAGAAGCTATATATAATTACTGATAATAATAGTCGCGTTTTGTGTAAAATCTCCATGGACCACAAATGGATGTCCAATGTACGTTGAAATCAAACGTCCATTGGACGTCGCGTAATGGACGTACATAGTACGTCCAGTTTTGGTCCATGGACGTTTGGACTTTAAATGTACGTTATAAGGACGTCCATCGGACGTTGTGTGCTATATGGGTACAGGGACATACTGTATATCATACTAGTGAGGTCATCCATCTCGGCGTGATGACGTAATCGATGGTTTTTTTTAATAAGAAAAGGAGTCGCGTGCTAGTTCTTTTAAAAGTTTATTCAATTCTCTATTCAGTAATATCAACAATACCTTAATTATTTATACAGTGTGTCCAAAAAATTTTTTTGAACTAAATTAAGTGCCACAATAAGAAGAATGTGTGTAACTTATTTAATTCAAAATACATTTTACTGCTCTCAAATAACAGAAAAATAGTATATTATTCAACGAGCATGTAATAGCCATTACATGCGAGGAGAATACTATACTTTTTCTACGACCTTTTTTTATTTGGATTAGTAGAAAAATATAATTGTCAACTACTAACATTATTTAAAATCGAAAGATTTAATTTTTCATAAGAAGACATATTTTATATAACTATGGCAACACTGTTCGGAAACAGTTGTCATTAGTGTCATGGTATAGTGTCATGTATAATGGCGGTGGTTTTTAAAGACATATTTTAAGACAATGACATACATGAAAAAGATCGTGTGCTCCCAATAAAAAATCTATTGTACAATCAATAGTAAGTGAAACAGAATTCATTGATATGAATTTCATATTCGTAAACCCTTTTACAGAATTACTACCCAGTGTTTATATTTATCTTTTAATAACGTCAATTCTAAAAATGTCAAATGTTGAAATTTAAACGTAAAAAATTTACTGATTCATTGTTACAGTTAAAAATCCTTTAAACATTTTTCGAAGTTAATTGTTGATATAAATTACAATGATTATTTTATTAAATAAACAAGTTTAAGTAATTTTATTGGCTAATAATAAGTATATTAAAAGTGCCATGCACCACTTGAATCTAACTTCAACCCGTGAGTAATGACCCGTTAGTAACTTCAGCCCGTGAGTAATGAACTATTACTCACGGCTAAAGTAATGGGTGTTCAAAAATAGTGAATAATGAGCATATTATTAAACGGTCGTAGAAAAAAATGTTTATTTCACAAATAAACATGTATTTCACAAATAAATGTTCAAACTGCCAAGAGGCAGGTGGGTAGCAGTAGCAGCTTGAATTGAACATTGAATTTAAGCGAAAAGCAATGTTTATTTCTCACATAATAATTTTTTTCTGTTTTCAGACAGCAGTACAATGTATTTTGAATACATTCTTCTTTTTGTGTAAATACCTAATTATGTTAATGTTTATATTATTGAATAGAGAAGTGAATAACTTTTCAAATGAGCTAGCACACAACCCTTATTCTCCTTTAAAAAATTATCGATTATGTCATCAGGCCTAGAAGGATGACGTCACTAGTATGATATATGCCAAAAAAACCATAATTTAAAAATAAAAATCGACCTATTTCGAAATTTTCCCTTAAAGTCACCGGTTTACGAAATAATGAATTTATTCCATTTGACTTTGCCACACTAAACCTATATGTATAGCGTTAGAGGTATGTAATATAGAAAATAAGAATTTGTTATGGTGAGTTTTTTTTGATATATCATAACAATGTAAATCACAATCACTTATCGAACACTTTAAGATAAAACCGACTTTTTAGTAATAATTTGATTATTTATAGGAGAATACTTTAAAACGAATGTTAATATAGTTGGCTTTATTTATCTTGGAAATTATTATCATGAAATCAGGCGTTACTTATTTATGGCATATAAAGCTCCTTATCTCAGAATGACTGTTATTTCTTTGAATATAATGTGAATGAACACTGTTGGGTTTTTCAAAGTGATCATATGTTAATTTAATAATAATAATGTAATATTGCTTTTAAGTCACATTTCGTTCTTATTTTTATTTATACATTTAATACTATTGGCTATTTTTCTCATTTCTACATGCTTTAACTCGATAGAAGATGCAAAAAGAAAGATGGAGACATTAGGGATGACCTGGTACTGCTTCTTCCACAGGAGTAACAGACGTCTAAGAGTAGAGTCCCGTTCGAGTATCTACACGTGGTGATCTTGTTATTCAGAGGTGTGAGAACAATGAAAAAGCAGAACATGTGGATGAAATTGGGAAATGGATCAATATCCCACATGAGCATGGACAATAGCCTCACTAGTACTACTTCAAACTTCTCTGTCCAATAATCTTTTTCCTGCAGCCCAGAAAAAATCTTTTTTCTGCAGCCGTTCCGAAAATAAAACTTTCGGTATGATTTATTAAATCGAAAGTACCATTTTACACAACTCGTACCGAAAGTAGCTACTTTCAGGACTAATTTTTTCACTTTCGGGACGCTTTTTTTACTTTCGGGACGATTTTGAGTAGCTAGGTAACGGCTTTGACAATAACATCAACTTTGTATATTATTATGACAACGCTTGTCATTTAAGATTCGTGTGTTTTCGCTCAGTTTTTCGTTTTTCTAGTCCAAAAAATGGAAATCAGCAGTGAAAGTGAAGCCGAAATGATTCCAGATGAGATTATGAAATTAAATATCAATGTAAATAATTGTTATAATTGTGTTATTAATAATCATAAGTAGATTTTTCTAATGTTGAATTCACGAGAGTAACTTTAAAGTGTTTAATAAAAGTTCATAAGTAAGGTTTATCCATATATTCTTTTTAACATACAAAACATCTGCAGAAAAAATATTGTACGTTACACGGTCTAAAAGTGATTTTACGAGACTCTCAGGATTCCAGGACTCGCCTACGGCTCGCCCTGAAAACTTCCTAGTCGTCTCGTAAAATATCACTTTCGGAACTTGTTACGTAAATTACTATTCTTGTCAAATATATACCTAGTCCAATCCAAGCACCTTGTGCTTTGTGTCAAATATAGTTAGTTATTGTGCTTGATAAATTATTATTATTTTTGACAAGTTAACAAAAGGGCTAGCTAGAAATTCATTGTGTTAATTAACTTTATTATTTTTATAATCAATCATAAATGCCTAACACCAGCTCTCCGAAAATCCTTATTAAATGCCAACAACAGTAAACACTGAAATATTGGTTTATAAAACGAGTACACGTTGCTGAGAACTATAGAGACTATTAATCTGATGGATGATATTATATTTTATCTTATGTGAGGGGTCCACATGGTAGGTAATTGTAAGATATAATAATTGATTCCGCTATAATTTTTGTTATAGGTATTCGTTAAGTAGGTACCTAGCAATACAGGGTGTAACAAAAATGCAGGCCATAAATTAAATTACATATTATGTGACCAAAAATAGTTCGATTGAACCTAACTTACCTTAGTAGAGGAAAGGCACCAAATTTGAGACACTTTTTTTGAAAAACAAATATAAAACAGAATATTCAAAAATTGTTAAAACATTTATTTCGAAAACTTAAATTTAATGTTTATACAACACAACAAAAAATAAATAAAGCGAATAGACATATATTTTTGCAAAAAAATACATTTAATTTTTTTGTGACATTTAATATTAAAAATAAAAGATCGCCTAATTTGAGATAGCCAGGTATCCAAATTTGAGACAGGTACCCCAATTTGAGATACTATTCAAAAATGCCCTTTCCTTCGCAGAAATGGCAAATAAATGTGCTGGACTTTATTTCTCCACAGTCTTCATGTGCCCACCTGCCACATTGGTAACACTTTGCCCATCGTTCTCCATATTTATCGTCGGAAAATTTTCCGGTGCAAAATAGACATTCCGCGTCATTTTCTCCACTTTCGTCGGACGATGAATCAGCTAATGGAAAGTCTTCGCTGCTATCTGAACTTGAACTCGAAGAAACTTCCGTTTCCTTCTTGATGTTTTGCCTTTTGATGTAGAAGGTTGACCTACGTCTTCGTGTACTGCTATTTCTTCTTAGGACGTTGCTGTTTTTTCTGATCGAACACTTTTTGTTGAATTGTTTTTTCTGGAGCTAATACACAATACAAGTTTAGCTAGGGTACTAGTTTTTTTGCTTTTTTCTTCTGCAAACTTTGCTCTAATTCTTCTTTGTAGGGTGTTAGAGTAATTACTGAAGCCTTTCCTGATCTGGCATGTGGCTTTTTAGTGGTGTCTCTCTTGTATGCAGGGATCGGACAGATGTCTTTCGGAGACACAAGTTGTTGATGAGGTAGTGGTGGACTAGGAGTTCTATGTTCTCGCATTTGATGATTTGGTTGTTCATGGTTTGGTTCTATTATTTGTTCGTCCCTTTCGTTTTGTGTTTCCAAGTGCTCTTGAATTCCAAATTCAAAGTCCCTAAAAATATGGCGACAAATAGGGACCAGTCCCGTTTTTCGGAAACCATTGCAAGATATTTCCATCGTCGCAGCTTTGTTATACGCTTTACAAAAAATACTGGCAATATCATAAGGCGACACAACACTCAACTGATTTTCTCTAAGCCAGTTTTCTATTTCTTGTGCGTAGTAAGTTTTCAGCGGTGCCATAAAAGCAACATCCAACGGTGCATTTTATGTGTAGAATGTGGTGGGAGGCAAATAATCGTCACATGATTCTGTTTGGCCAAATCTTTCAGAGCAACGTTTCTCGTATGAGAATGGTGGCCATCAAGGACGAGAAGAACAGGGTCTGCAGCTGAAGGTTTAGTGAATTTTATGAAGTGTTGTAGCCATCTAGTGAAAATATCGGCCTGTACCCAACCTGACACATGGCATTCTGCGACTGCTCCAGTGGGAGCTCCTAGCATCAACTCTGTTTTCATATTTTTTTTAGGGAAGATTAAAAATGGTTGTATGAAAACTCTTGCAGCATTCATACATGTAATAACAGTAATCAGCTTGCTCCTTTCTGCTGAAGTAAGTGACGAAACCTGCTTCTTCCCTCTCATAGAAATGACTTTGCTATGTTTGTGCTGAACAATTGTAATACCTGTTTTGTCTACATTGAATATACGTTGTGCAGGGTTAGTAAGCTTAAGATATTCTGGTTCATACAGGTCAAAGAACTTGGATACATTTTCATGAGTAAACGACTTTACTCGAGCAGATAACATTCCCTGAGGAGTACGCATTGAAAACGTCGGATGCCTTTTCAGAAAGAGTCTCAACCATTTCTTTCCGGCTGATTTTTTGACTACGCTAAATGGATGTGGTATTAGTTTCGTATTGCAAGTTGAAATGCCAGTCGTTTTATATCACGCGCTCTTAGCCCGAAATAACGTTGCTTCATAGTTAGGGCATACTCAACCAACTCATTTTCTAATTCCAAAGGAAGAATAGATCGGCGGCCAATTGATATCCCGACGAGTTCTTCTGGAATCTTGTCTGATTTCACATATCGTTTTAAGGTACCTTTTGGTACTCCAAAAACTTTTGAGGCCTTCAAATAGCCCATCTCTCTATTTCTTATTGTATTTACAGCCCGTATCATATCATTTGCATTCCATTTTTTATTTTTTGGCGGCATCTACAAACAAAAAAATACATAAAAATAAAAATTGTACACGGGGTCCTAATTTGAGACACTCTCAAATTTGGAACCTACAGGTGTCTCAAATTAGGATTTTTCCGTCAAAAAATAAAACGGATTTTTGTTGGTTATGTATGCCACACAATTACCGTTTAATTTGCATAAAATGTATTAACTAATATTAAACTACCAAAAAAAAAATTACTGGAGTAAATGTAATCATCTTACCTTGATGTATTGTAAGTTTTTATAAATTCTGAAAAACTTTGTGTATGGTGTAAATCAAATTAACGTCGACAAAACAACAACGGTCACTTCTAAGCGCCAACTAAAAGCAGATCTACTACTAACTTCACAGAATGACCAGTTTTCATTTATTCCCTCTAGATGTCAACCCATCGTACACAAATATCATAGAGATATATATTAACATAGAGGGAGCCTACCTTCCGCACTTCCTGACGACAAGATCTCATGGACTGGTTTGCTGCATCTCTTTCTAACACATTGTATCGAAAATCTATGATTACATTCAGTGTGAATATAGGCGCGGAAGAGGAGGACAACTCTAGCAGCTTTACTATGCGTAAGAGTGAAACAGCACTAATCCAAATAAAAAAGATGGTGTCGTCACTTCGCTCTGAATGACACTCTCTCTATGCTAATATATAACTCTATGACAAATATACGACGGTGTTTCAAATTAGGCGCCTGTCTCAAATTTGGTGCCTTTCCTCTACAAATGTGCACATAAAAAAAGTTACAGCCCTTTGAAGTTACAAAATTAAATCGATTTTTTTTCAATATATCGAAAACTATTAGAGATTTTTCATTGAAAATGGACATGTAGCATTCTTACGGCAGGACCATGTTAAAAAAAATAACATTGAAATTTGTACACCCCATAAAAATTTTATGGGGGTTTGTTCCTTTAAAGACCCACAACCTTTTGTATACGTTCCAATTAAGTTACTATTGTGGTACAATTAGTTAAACACACTGTTTTTAAAACTTTTTTGCCTCTTAGTATTTTTCGATAAGCCAGTTTTTATCGAGATGCGGCATCTTTTTAATATGTTTACATAAAAATTTATGGGGGTTTTATTCCTTTAAACTCCCCAAATGTTTGTGTACGTTCCAATTAAACTGTTATTGTGGTACCATTAATTAAACAGTGTTTTTAAAAAATATATGTTTATCGATAAGCGACCTTTTATCAGGAGCGTCATTTGAAATTTTGATAGGGGGGGGGCAAGCATTATAAATACAATACATTTATATGCAAACATAATACAAAATTGATCTATTTTTTGTAAATTTCAGTAATTTTCAGGGCCAGGGGGGGGGGGGCAAATGCCCCCTGCCCCCTATCAAATGACGCCCCTGCCTTTTATCGATTGTGGTCTTTAATATGTTTCAAAATATGTTTCTAAAAATGTAAATTAAGTATACAGTTGAGTCCCTGAATCTTTACCCGTGCGTCATCATTTAAAGCATACGAAATAAGTAGGAAATTTACTAAATGCAATAGCAAGTGACAAAAAGTGGGTATTATTCCGATCACGGGTTATATAGTATAAAATTTGACGTTATCAAATAAATAGAATGTCAAATTTAAGTTTTGCTTTAAAATTTTGGTGCATAATTACAGCTACATTCGAACTAGCTTAATAAATTATTTTATTATTATTGATTAATAAATAAATAAACAATTTTTAAAAAAATTCAATAACATATTTTCTTTTTGTTATTTTATTCACTTTGGCGGAACATTAAACACAAGCATTTCTTGTACGTTGTCAAAATTTATCGTAAAATAACATAAACTTATTTATCATAAAATTTCTAGGTCCATTATAAAATTAGTTGTAAAAACAACTGTTTGTATACCTATTATAAAAAACTTCAAAATGCAAAAATTCGACAAAATAACAGCAATAAATTCAACAAACTGACAGCCACAAAAGTAAACAAACCAAAACGTCAGAAATTGTACTTAAAATATGTGAAAACATCCCCAGTCGTCTTTCTTTGTATCTATCTCTTTTCAATGCACTGAGTCTAAATAGTTCATAAAAATAACATGTGTTTTTACTTAATAGCATGCGGCAGCTGGTTTGTCATTAGATTCATGCGTGGAAGAGAATGATGCTAGATAAAAAGTATGTGATTTATCTCGCCAGGTATTAATGACGCACGGGTAAAGACTCGCGGACTCAACTGTACCTAAATAAATTTTGAGATTATTAACAGGTCTCTATAATCGTACTTAACCATAATACTCTGGACTAAATAGCAAAATACAAGGAATATTTATTTATGTACCAAGTCAGTAAAGTTACTCTTTATCGAACGAGTCTGATATTATGAGCAGAGCGAGCGTTAGCGAGCGAGGCGAATAACAGACGAGTTCGATAAAGAGTCTTTACTGACGTGGTGCATACAAAATTTTATCGCCAACAATTTGATATTGGTTTTAACACTTACTTACAATTTACAATTTAAAATTTTTTTAAAAATTTTAGACGTAATAAAAATTTCACGACAATGATGACAGGTGAGACTTCTGCATGATGGCCGCTTTCGATTTTTAATCGATAGTTATCAATATTGAATAATTCTAATAATTCGGTAAGTAAAGTGTTGATTTATTTTATATGAATATAATTACAAAATACTACAGAATTTCACTTTTCGACATTAATTTAATTAACAATGTCGTAAATTTTGTACAATATTTTTAATAATTAAAGTAAATAAATTGTAAGTTAATTCGAATAAATAATCGATTGCTGCAATCGACCACTTACATTCAATTCCGATTAATCGCGGCAGGTAAAGTAAAATTCTTCTTTCAGTACAATAAAGTGTTACTTTACTGCCGCAAATGAGGGCAAATGAGTACAATAATGAATGACTTTAGTGACGGTTGGCGATAAAAGTTATTTACCAGCAATTTTATTGCTGGAATCGAATCTTAATAATATATAAGTATTAATAATATAGATATGCAAAGTCCGCAGATAGTATGCTACTTTTTTTATAAACAAAATGGCGCCCCCAAATCGTGTTTTTTTAATTATTGCTCGACAACTCCAAAGATTTTAAATTTACACCAAAAACACCCCAATAAAAATTCACCTTAATTAAATTCTACATAGAGATAGGTTTTTCTCGATTTACTTCGACAAAAAATTTCCTCGGAAAATGCGGGTTTTTCCGACAAAATCTTAAATTTTCAACTAAAATTTTTGGTAAGTAAATATTTATTAATAATTAAATAACTTGGTGACACAAAAGTCCTTTTGGTATAGATTAGATTTCCAGAAGCCGATGGAAATTGAATGGACAGTTTAACAACAATTAAATTGCTAATTAACAATTTACGGTCCCTATAAGTAATAATACCTACATAAGAATAACTATGATTTTTGTATAAAAAGGCACTATACCTATTTAATGTACTTTACAGAATTGAAATTGGACTATTTAAGGGTCCTCAGGAATATTTTAAAATTATAAACAATTCTTTGGCTTATAAAGAAAAAGAATATCTCGGCAACTATTAAATTAAATTAAATTATGGAAACGGTATTGGAAAGAACGCGACATGTCGCTGCTATAAAAGAAAAATCGTTAAATTGCGATGAGTGGTTCCTGAGATAGATACAATCGGTCAAAGTCAATAAATTAATTTATTATAACAAAACAAAAGCCACTTTAACATTTAATAATGCATTAGTTAGATGGCATTTCTCGAGTTACTTAGGAACAAAAAAAAATTAAGAAAATTGCTCCATGGGAAGCCGATATAATGAATTTTTTTAACGTATGATTTTGAACTTTGACATTCCATTTTCTCCAACATAATTTTTGATTGAAATTCTGGTATTTTTGGCATTTTTCATTCGTGATACCGATAGTTTTTATTGTTATGAGTCTTTTAAAGATATGAAAATTTGTGTGGATAAAGGAGACCGAAATAAAAAGGTGATTGTACAAAAATTACCATCCTATTGTTTATATCTGCATATCTCAGGAACCACTCACCGCAATTAAACGTTTTTTCTTTGAAAAGAAGCGTCCTGCCGCGTTCTTTTCAATACTGTTTTGATAATTTAATTTTATTTAATAGTTACCGAGATATTCTTTTTGTGTGGAAGCCAAAAAATTGTTTATAATTTTAAAATATTCCTGAGGCCGCTTAAATAGTTCAATTTCAATTATTATATAAAGTACATTTGATAGATATAGTGCCTTTTTATACAAAAATCATAGTTATTCCTGTGTATCATAAAATAATTACTATGGATATTATAGCGACCGTAAATAATTGTTAATTAACAATTTAATTGTTGCTAAACTGTTCAATCAATTTCCATCGGCTTCTGGAAATATAATCTATACCAAAAGGGCTTTTATGACACCAAGCTATTTAATTATTGATAAATAATTACTTACCTAAAATTTTAGTTTTGAAAATTAAAGATTTTGTTGGAAAAACCCGCATTTTCCGAGGAAATTTTTTGTCGAAGTAAATCGGGAAAAATTTGCCTCTATGTAGAATTTAATTACGGTGAATTTTTATTTCGGTGGACGGTGTTTTTGGTGTAAAGTTAAAATCTTTGGAGTTATAGAGCAGTTATTGAAAAACACGATTTGGGTTCGCCATTTTGTTTATAAAAAATAATAATAAATAATTCAAATATATTATATATATGTAAGTCTTATTCCGTTTAAATCACAATTAATTTATATTTTTACAACTTTTTATACCTGCATCTCACATATTTTTGTACATAACCTATTATTATTTCTTCCGTGAGTTCATTGATTTCATTATTTTCCCGCCAACGTTTTGCGTGTTTAATTTTATCTGGTAAAATTTGTTCAGTCAAGGCGGAGGCTTAGTTGAAACGATAATTCCATAATTCCGTTTATCTATCGATAATTCGGCACTTTAGATTATTTCCCATCATTTTAGTTTATGTGGTTTTATCAGTCGTTCACCACAGACTACGAGCACACAATGGTTTTAACTGCAATAAATTTGATAATAGTACTGTATACAATTATAATAATTTATAAAAAGGTATAACTAGAAAAGAGTCAGGTATTTCAAACAAAATTTAATACTGTCGGAAAAATGAAAGAATACCCATGAACGAACATATAAAACACGCTGTATTTTCCTGTCACCGTGTCACTAAGAAAATTGCCCAGCGCAAGTACATGTAAAAATAATTATTACGATGAGGATCTTTCAGTGCGTCACAGTTTTTCAATTTCTTTCTAACGCGTTAAATTGCATGTGACAGAAAAAAACGCACTTCGGTGATTACATTTCGTCGGTGACATTTATAACATTTATTCTAGCTGTCAATAGATGGCGCTATAATCGAAATAAAAATTATTTTCGAATTATTTAATATATCTACGAATATAATCTGTACAATTTATAAGACTATACAAATCAAAGAAAATACCATTTTATAAATGTAATAAACAGAATTGATTTGTTTTTATACCAAATTGCAAATAAAATTTGAAATATTATCACGGACTTACCTTTTTTTGTATCATTTGTGACGCACTGAAAAATGCTCATGAAAAGAAGCATACATGTACTTGCGCTTGCCAATTTTTTGTGTGACACGGTGACAGGAAAATACAGCGTGTTTTATATGTTCGTTCATGGGTATTCTTTCATTTTTCCGACTGTAACGCTTCTTTTTAAAGAATTATGTGAAAAAAATTATTAAAAACAAGATTAACAGACACACAGTGTAAGCTTTCCCAAAACTGCACATTGTAAATCATCAAAAAAAATTATCCACCTATCCATTAGTTTTAATTTCTATTAGGTACTGTTCTTATTCAGAAGTCCAATCTCTGAGTTGTAGATTCTAGACCTCAAAGTATTAAGAATTAAGACAAATTACTTAAATACAATGTGACTCCTTACTGAGTTGCAGGGTGTTTTATTTAAAAACTTAAAAACTATTTGTACCCAGTACTTTAAAACTATTTGACATATCCTTGCCATACTTGGAAGAAAGTGTAGGTACTATACATTCTACTAAATTATGATAAATAAACGTTTCTGGCTACTACCAGAGGCGTACGAAAGGGGACAGTGACTGGCTGTTATTGACTGGCTGAATTGCTATTTTAGAACGATTTTTTGCGATATTTAGATTCATCAATACTCCCTATGTAAATAATATACTCTTCACTCGTAACGATAAATTCATTAGTTTTTGAGATATTTGAAGTTAAACATGTAACGGCACAGTTATTTTGATTAATGTATTGTGCTTTTAACTTCAAATATCTTGAAAACCAATGATTTTATTGTTAAGAATGAATAACTACTATTAATTCCACATTCCATTAGTTTTCGAGATAAAGTTTAAAGTTAAGTGGCACAGTACATTAATCAAAATATCTGTGCCGTTACATGTTTAACTTCAAATATCTCGAAAACTAATGACTTTATCGTTACGAGTGAAGAGTACATTATTTACATAGAGTGTATTAGAGAATCGAAAAATTGCTCTAAAGTAGCAATTCCGCCAGTGGCTTAGAATTTGGGAAGGGTCAACCATTCACTGTCTCCTGTCGTACGCTTCTGGTAGTAGCCAGAAACGTTTTTTCATCATAATTTAGTAGAATGTATAGTACCTACACTTTCTCCCAAGTATATAGTTTTAAAGTACCTACTGGGTACAAATAATTTTTAAATTTTTAAATAAAACACCCTGTAACTCAGTAAGGAGTCACATTATATTTAAGTGATTTGTACCTGTATACCCCGTATACTTGTCACCCTGTATATTCATAAACAGTGAAGGGTACCAATGGAAGACTAAAAAAATCGAAGGGATCAACAGTGGAAATAACGCAAGAGATAGAAAAAAAGTAGAAAATTGGAGATAATAGGAAAGTACACCAGAAATTGTAATATTCTTTTAGTGATACTCATAACATAATATACTTAAAAAGAAAATATCAATAGGTATCAATATTTTTTCTAAATTTGTGGCTTACCGTAAAATGTGGCTTATAAAATCAAGATAGCGGCTGACGCAATGGCGGAATTCAGTCGAGATTTTAAATTTACACTACTATTGATCCTTCCTAAAGATTAAAAAAATAAAATTTGGGGCAGCTCCTAACGCAAGGTTAGGCCTGTTATTCGTCTAACCCGACTGGACTATTTCTAAACTAAGTCCAAATAAATTTAAAAATATTTAAAATAGTTTCCATCGTATTTTTTTAATTAAAAAGAATATAAATTATAATTTATAATTTTATGAAGTTTTGTTCAGAATTTTTTTTATCGCTGGTTACATTTATTAGGCTGCAAATCCTCTAATCTCCAAAACATTTTCAGTCGTAATCTATTCGCATCAAATGTAATGTATTTTTTTACGTTTCAGCATCATTTAACATTAATTGCTAGACGCAACAAAACATTAACTTGTTTTTTAAACAAGGATTAATTAAATCCTTTATTATACACCTACTCCATAAAATATGTGGACACTATGTCAACAACTAGCTTAGTTAACAATTAGATGTATAATATATATATCTTCGTATTGTTAATTTTGCTAACATTTTAGTACTTAGAATTAATTGTATTAGGGGAGTGCATATAGATTTTCACTTCGGAAAAAATCAAACAAGATAGAACTTTTTGTAATTTCATTAAGAAATGTTTAATAAACAACATATCAAAAAGTTCTATTCGAGAAGTGGGTGCTTCATTTTTTATTAAACAAATGAACTACGAAGTTTGATGTTTTGTTAAATAACTCCGAATATATAAACTTTAGAATAAAACTGACTTGACCATTGAAAAATTCAGAAAATTTTACAAAAAAACCTTATATAAAGAATTTTCTAAAATTAAATCTGTATCTTCTATAATTTTTTATTTATAACGCTAAAGTCACCCTTCTCACAAACATTGGCGCACTGTAAACTAGCGTACGGCGAACTGCACGGTTGAGTTATTTTAATATAATTCTTTAACTAATGGATCAAATGAAATTTTACAAATTGATCCTAAAAGAAGAATAATCAAGCTATCTTACGGTTATAATAAAAAGAAATAAAATGTATGGGCATAAGTACGGTGGGGGCGGAAAGTGAGCCTTACACGAATTTTGTTTAAAAATGATTTAACAATGTGTAACTAATACAATTTTTCTTAAAAAACCCTAAATTTTGCACAACTTACCTTTCAAGCATCGTACTAAATGATGTTTCATTAAAAAAAAATCTTAAAAATTTAATTCAAACGATATGACGTCTTAAAAAATGTAATTTTTGAAATCTTCGTAGTTTTATAGAATTACCACCACTTTAAGACGGTATTACTCAAGTTTGAACAGATCTATTACAGTTTTATAAGTACTTTTTTATAGCTTAGGATGTAATATTTAAAATGAACTAAATTATTTTACTTTAGAAATAAAATAGACTATTTCTTTTTGGGAAAATTAAGAAAGATAACAAAAATGTAATACATGTTTATATAAAGTGATCAAAACTTTTTTTCTGTAAAACTTACCTAAAATACATTTAATAATAAACTTTAACAATAAAAAATGTTCAGAAAAATTTTTTTTTTAGCTCTTATACAGTATGTCTGCGTAACTTGGAACTTATTGATAACTTTTTTATTATCAGTTTTACGAAAAAAAGTTATTCTTTATAAAATACTCTGCATCGTATATAATCTAAGATGAAATCATCAAATATCAAATTTAATGAATTTTATACGAGGTATGTCAAAAAATATGAATTTCACTCAAGAGTAAAGTATCGTTAAATTTCACATTATCGAAAATTGTTATTAAGATAAGTTGTTTGGAATTAAAAAATTTGTTTTAGTGTTCAATTACGTCCTTCTAATTAAAATATCGTGAATAATAAAGGCACTTAACTCTTAAGAAAAATTAATATTTTTTACATACCTCGCATAAAATTAAAAAAGTTTAATATCTGATGGTTGTATCTTAGATTTTAGACCAGGGAGAGCATTTTATGAAGAATAACTTTTTTTCGTAAAAGTGATAATAAAATAGTTATCATAATTGTAATAAAATGATGATGAGTATCGGTAATTTGAGAAAAAATTGAAAATTTTTTTTCGATTAGAATAATGTAATTGTATATTTAAACATAGTTTTTAATTTCAAACAACTTTTCGTAATAGCATTTTTTGATATTCTGAAATAAAAATGTACTTTACTCTTTAACGAAATTCATATTTTTGACATAACTCGTATAAAATTGATAAAATTTGATATCTGATGGTTGAGTTTTAGATTTTTGACTATCCAGAGCATTTTATGAAGAATAACTTTTTTTCATAAAATTGGTAATAAAAAAGTTCCATGTGGTTCCTAGCTACGCAGACATACTCTATAAGAGCTTTTGTATAAGAATTTTCAAATTGCAATGCCATATTCGGATTCAGTTTAATCAAAAACAAAATAGATATTTGATCAAAGTAAAATGATGAATTTAACATTATTTTTCATTATTTTTAAAATTGTTAATAAAAAACAATTGTTATTGTTTAAACAATTAATAAATAATTAGCGGCCAAATCTGCGAGTAGAACTTTTTACTTTAACATGTATATAAACTAACAAAAAAAGTTTTAGAAAAATATAAGCTTGTTTGAATTTTTACGAAACAATGCATGTTTTAGTTCTAATTACACTCCCCTATATTATAAAATAAAGTTCAGATCCGAAAATTATTTTTTTGAATCTTTCAGATCTGCCGTGTCCTTTTTGGTGTTTCATTGGAAGTTCCCCTCACCCCTACAACCGCCGCTGCTTGTGAGGCTCGACCAAAAGGTTTATGACATCTTGAAATATAACACAATAAATACGAATATTATAAATATAAAACTCGTAGATTAAAAAAATGACCATAGTCAATGGGGGTTATGAGGGATGTTCAAGTTCATCTTTATTTTTATGATGATCTTTATCTTCAAGTCTAAGCAATATTGATTTTATATTTTTCAATTCAGTGGCGGTGCCTTGAGAGGGAATGGGGGACTTTAAATGAAACACCAGCCAAAAGACATAAAAAAGATAATCCCAAACCACATAAAATACATAAATTAATAATATATGTATTAAGTTTCCTTAATTTTCCTAGCGTGTTTATTTTGTTGAATTTGTCTGTCTGGCTTTAGTTTCATGTCAGCCAATATATTTTTCCGAAAATCGGCCAGGTTAGACATTTAGAAACGTTCGATATTTCCTTATACTTATCCGTTACCTGGAAACGAAAAATAACTGTACGGAAATGTTATTTCCTTTATTTCTATATTTTTTCCTTACATCTGATTCAGGACAAATTCATTAAAAAACAACGCTACAAGAAGTATGCCATTACAACATTTTCTGAGAAAGCACTTGCATTTTTATTCTTACGATAGTCAATGAAACGGTTTTATGAATAGGTATATTTGTCTCTGGACTTTGTTGGCAATAAATCTAATGAAGCATTCACGACTTCCATCAGTTCTGGAGGGGTACCAGTAATCGAACACTCATCATCACTCATGATTAAATTATGTAATTTTGCTTTTTAAAATGATTACAATCACATAAAACAAGAGAAAACTCCAAAAATACTGCCAAAAATAAGCAAAAGCGTCAAATTTGACTACTCAATATTTTTGTTTCTATAATAATTACAAATAAACCTATATTTAGTGGCTTCACAAATATTTGAGTCAAGGTACTACATATGTCTATTTGAAAATTTTTACATTATGTTTATTTAGATATAATTTAAATGTTCGATTTCGGAAAAATAGTATGTAGATATACCTACCTTGTAGGAAAAGCCTCGGACTCTGTATTGCCTTGTCTCGTCTTGCGAGAAACGGGGAAATTTCTCCGTTTTCCCTCCCCGTAGATCCGCCACTTTTTAAATTTAAAATATAATCTAGCCCAATGTTACGAGAACAAAACTTTTTGATACCCTGTATAATATCTCTCGTCTGGTAATATCGGCTGCTTTTAGTGATTATCAAAACTTTTAAAACACCTACATATAAAGTTATCTGGTAACACCTAACAATCTGAAAAAAGGATAGATATATTTGTTTGCCTTTCTAAACTAAAGAATTTTAAAAGAACTGTAGAAGAATTTTAAAAGAACTGTATTAAAAAGTATATCCTTTTGAGCTTGATTCATTTCTGCACTACCATAACCATCGAGAATCGACAAAGCGGGGAGAAAATAGTAATCGAAGTTCTTATTGCGCATGTTCTCCAACTTCCCGTCAATACCATCACCAATCGGCGCTGGTGGAACAAAACAACAATCCGATCCCAACGTAGCGGAATATATCTAGTCAGCGTTGCAATGTTCTTTACCGTTTTCGTGGCATACTTTGCGGTGGCTAAGCCAAGGAATAGAAAAGACCGTACATGCTGCTGTGCGCCCACTAACGACTTGATACCATTTAACAAAATGGCCGGATAATGATGTGAGATTAACACAGGAAATGTGAGAAAATTTGAATATTGGTTGGTGCCTGAACAAATAAGAAACATAACATTCGGTTACAGCGTCGTTGGTTACTGCGTTAGGAGAATTAAGTTTTAATCCGAGTATTGTCCATATGCGGGTTAACATAATTATCTGAAATATTATACCTACCTAAATCGATATTTTTTAACAATAAAGGTCATCAAGAGAACGTGCTAATTTTCTTTAGGTATTTATATTTATTTTTAACTTCGTAGTGCTAGTGAGTGCATAGGCGTAACCAGGATGATCCTAAGGGGGGATTACAACTACCTGAAAGGGGGGGTTACAACTACTGGAAGGTCTCTGAGGGCTATGGTGTTAAGCGTATAGAGCTCAAAGTACATCTTAATGGGGGGGGGGGGGGTTACAACCCCCAAAACCACCCCCCCTGGTTACGCCTATGAGTGAGTGTCTCTTCTACCTCATTTCTTGTGCTTTTTTCTATCGATTTTGGGTATTGACCTCTTCTTGTCTTCCACTGATTCCTATCCAGTTGTCATCTATGAGTCGTCTATCTTGTTTCAGCACCTTGTTTTCGCTTGTATTCCCGTGATCGCAGATACACTACCTAGTTGTTCTATCTTTTATCATTTTGTAAAATGGGGTAACCTTCTAGTCCCATTTTAACTTTTAGGTTTCCTATGCGAGTAAACAAGGTCTGGCCAAATTTTTCTTAAACCTTAGGAACCGATCTCAGTATATCCGCAGCATCACCTCGTAAAGCAGCAGTCAAGGAAACAGCCTTTTCTTGTCCGGTCCAAGGATTAGCTGTCGCAATAGCTTCAAATTGTCTAAGGTATTATATGGACCAAGAAGACTTACCATCAAATGGTGGCAGTTTGAATCACATATGATGATTGTTTTCACTACATGATCTAAAACTACTGCATTAACTGGTGGTAGCACTCTCTTATCGGTTATCATGCTCTGTAATTGTTTGATCGTCTGTTCTAACATTTCTATACTATCGTCTACATTTTTCTGTATCTTTTCTAACGTTCTAGAAGCTTTTTCAAATTTCTTATTGTTCTCTATACATACTTCTTTAATTATTTGAGAAGTCTAGTCGGATCTTCTAAAAAAATTTCTTGTTCAGAACATTCATCAGTCGTTCTTGAAGGATCTTCTTGGATCCGCTGTAGTCTTTATTCTGTTCTTCTAGTTGTCCACGCAACTCTCTTACTGAAAGTTCTACTAGCAGCATCTTTGGTCAGGCACACACGTACTTTTTAAATGGAGTACTTTTCAAATGCTTACTTGCATTTCTCCAAAGACCACATGGTAGACCACCAACACGATGCGATGGCGAGAATGCTGGACCACACCGTCCGGGGAAGACTTGATGGCAATTAACAGGCAGTAGCTTACTAGCATGATCGATCATGCTAGAAAGAAGAAGGAGAAGACAAATCGTTTCGATAAATGAATTCAATTTCGAAGTTGTTACAGAATTAAAATACCTACTCGAGAACAGTGATAACACCTGAAAACTGCTCGAAAAGGGAGCTAAAACAATGGTATATACTTAATATAAAACTATAATTTGTCCTATAATTTGTCCCAATAACGTCTTGAAGTTAGACTTGGACACACCAGCGTGAAACAAAAAAAATGTTAGTTTTATTAGACGAAAACACAACCAGAAACTCCAAGTAGGTACTCTATTGAAACGAAAACATAGTACCATACCATGCAGGCGCTGATCTAGAAATTCATAAAAGGGGGGTGCCAGACTTACCTCAAATACAGTGATGCCACAGCTACCGGTAGATCTACCGAATACCTGTCAAATCTACCGATCTACCTAATTTTCTTTTTTTTCTACCGAAAAATAAAAATTCTTAATTTTCAAAAAGACTAAGTTTTCACTCCAATGGCATATAAAACAACATAATGATTCTACATCCCACCAGAATGAAAACAATGGGAACCTTCTCTGGTTACACCTCCGAGGCTTCTACAATTTGCAAGCCATACGGATGCTGAGACTAAGGAAGATGAGGGAATTCTACAATTTACAATTCACGTCCCATCTGCTCAGCGCGGTAAAGTTCCAACGAGAATGGTTCTCTTCGTACTCCAATCAGAGTACTCTATGGGACAGAGCAGATAGGACGTGAATTGTAAATTGTAGAATTCCCTCATCTTCCTTAGTCTCAGCATCCGTATGGCTTGCAAATTGTAGAAGCCTCGGAGGTGTAACCAGAGAAGGTTCCCATTGTTTTCATTCTGGTGGGATGTAGAATAGCATTATGTTGTTTTATATGCCATTAGAGTGAAAACTTAGTCTTTTTGCTAGCAGTTGCCGCTAGGGCATCTATGCCATTTCGTTCGTTGCAATCCGGGACTGCACGCTGGGGTTTGTTTTGGTTGGATCAGAGAGAGCAGCATAAGTGCCTCCTGATGAGAGACTAATAAGTTTCGAAACCGGTAGAGGTGCTTGCTGCACTCTCTGATTGGACTAGAATATAGTTCGGCTGTATTTTCGTTTTGCAACGAAATTGAAAATGGTTATTCATTTTTGATCTTAATTTTCAAATTAATCTGCCGATTTTTTTTCTACTGAAAAATCAAAATTATTAGAAAATTTTTTTAGCGGATAGATTTGGCAACAGAATTTAGTCAATTTTCAAGAATTCTTGAATTGCTTTTACTAGCTTGTGACACAATGTGCGAACCAGCAAATGCGGATTTACCGATGTCAATTTTATGACCAGTCCTTTGTCCTTTTATATTATGATTTTGGGAGTAAAATGTATCTACCTGAATCTGAATAGTGAATACTGAAGGATTGTGGCTTATTTTGATATGGAAGATAATTCCAAACTAAAAATAGTATTTATATTAAAATCTTAAAACAGGAGAAATTTATTTTGCACCTTTTTAACTTACAGTATTTCGACATAACTAAAGAACATTAAAAATTTTTCTCGTTCTTAATTGCTTCAATATCCGACATTGTTTTGTTTTTAAACGATTATAAAGTGTAAAAAATCATGTTTTTGCCTATAAAACATTCCTATTGCCTATAAAACAGATATATTTTAGAGAAAAAATGTTTCAAATAAATATTCTAGATCTTAATAGTTTCTAATTTGAAATACATAAACAATTAGAGATAATTGCAAAAAACCCTCATTTTAAAAAACCACATTTACTCTAAGGATAAAATCCACTATATTATAATCCCAGATACCTACGGTATCAAAAGGATTGATAGACAATTCACGACTATTAATCTCACTGGTCGTTCTTTACCATAAAGATTAACCTTTCTACCATCAATGGGCAGGTACGCATGGATTATCTAGTAAAATACAAATTTTTGTATCTTTATTGTATCGCAAATTTGAAACGTGACTTTTCATGAGATAAGGTTTATACCCAGTGTAATGTATTTGCATTTTAAAATATCATTTTTGTTATTCTTTGAATTGAGAAAAATATTTTCGTTGTTTATGGTTCCTCCGGTACCCAAACAAATGCGCCTGCAGATTATTTTTCAGAGAAGGGTGTTTTATTAGATTTTATGGCTTCTTTCAATTCCTTGCAAGCGGTTGTCGTGTAATTTAGTGTTGTACTGATGGCTTAAAGTTTAGAGTTAACAGGAAAAAATAAATCTATATAAAAAAAATACTTATAGACTAAATACAATAGGGGGACCTGTTGACCCCCCCCTGTATCCGCGCCTGTATCAAGTCAAATCATATAAGATGGGCAGGACATGTACTGATAGCAAATGATGAAATACCACTAAATTCAACCTTCTGGGAAAAACTCAATGGCAGAAGGTCAGTTGGTCGCCCAAGAAAAAGATGAAAGGATGCTGTGCCGAGTGATCTATGTATGATAAGGCTCCAACAATCAATTTCTTCTTCTTTAAGTGCCATCTCCCCGACGAAGGTTGGCAATCATCATGGCTATTTTGACCTTCGAGGCAGCTCCTCTGAACAGTTGCCTTGAGCTGCTCTGAACAACCAACAGTGGGAGATTAATGCACAAAATCGGTAAGAGTGGAGGTAAATAGTAAACGCGGCCAAGACTTACTTAGATTTGTAGAGCCAAGAAGAAGAAGAAGAAAATAAAATATGTAGTGGCTCGAGATAAGTCACCCATCTAAAAAAAGAAGCATATTATTACGTCGATTTAGACAGTGATAGGATGGCAATATTCCAATAGAACGGGGCCCTCGTAAAGGTAACTGGCGCCTGTGTGCAAAAAAGGATTTTGGCGCCACTTAAGGCATTTTGGATCATGTTTTTCTATTTATTTTTTAAGGTAGGTAGGTAGGTGCTTGAAATAAAGCAAAAAACTGAACTTTAGAAGTAATATTTATAGTCCAGTCACTCACGGTAAAATATTGCAAAACCTCCGAATTTTAAAGAATTGCTTGCATTATTGACATGGAATGTGGCATACACATACCTAACATGTCAAATAAAAAAAGTGATATTGTGGGGATGCGTGCTTTTGCCCTGGATGTTAGTTTCACCCCTTTTCGGGGGTAAAAAAACATAGAAACGTTCAAAAAGGAATTGGATAAAATAACTAATTTTAAACAACTTTTGTTCTATATTGAATTTTTTTAGTAAGTTCGGTAAGTATTTTATCGAAAAAAATGTTCTTACCAAAAATAAAGCTTATAAAAAATGAAAGTGAAACATTATTTTTTTTTTGTTTTTTAAGATTCTAACTTCAAAAGTAAAAGTTCTGTACGCTAAAAATAATGATGGTCCCTTTTTTAATAAAAAAAATCCTGAAAATCACCCCCTAATTAGCGTCCCAAATGAAATTTACTTTAGGTATTGTTTATATTTATGATCTGAAGTTTCATCGGTTCAAAGTACTTTTTTTGAAAAGGCAGTTCTAGTTAAAAGGGCTTGAACGAGTACGTTAATCACGGGTTTATGCAAATTTTGAACAGCCATATCTTAACAAATTTTTGTTTTACAGGAAAACAAAAAATCCAAAATATTCAGAATAGAAAAACCTACATTTTTTACGGCTTGAGATTTTTGGTATCACCAATAATTTTTAAGCCATTAAAAAAACAATTTTTTTCAAGATAAAAAAAATTTGTCCAAAAGATTTCTTTTATCAAAAAATTTACCAACTTTATTTTGAGCATAACTTACTTACTTTTGATGCTAGAAACTTTTTTAAAGAATAAATATAAGCTTGTTTTAAACACTTTAAAGAAGTTTTAATGAGTTTTCCCCGAACAGTGCTTCATTTTTTGAATATTTCACGTTGAAATATTCGATTTGAAATTTGAAGAATAAGAATCTACTTTACATTAGCTACAACTGTGCTTCTACTGGGTTTACAGACTTCATATGCCAGCCATTTTTTAAACTTTTTGTAAGCTATTTTTTCGATAAGATACTTACTTTTTGAGTTATTTGGGAAAAACCGTCTAAAAACAGGGTTTTTGTTAAAAAATGAACATATTCACTCGCAAATAACTCGAAAAGTGAAAAAAAGTGAAAAAATTCTATAGAATCAAAGTTCTTTAGAATTACTCAGTTTGTCCAATTCCAGGCTTATTTGAACGTATGTTTTTCATACCCCGAAAAGGGGTGGAACCCACTCCCAGTGCAAAAGCACACATCGGCACAATATCACATTTATTCTTTGACTTGTTAACTATGTGTATTATGTGTATGCCAATGTGTATTTCATGTCAATGCAAGCGGTTCTTTAAAATGCACAGCAAAAACCGTGAGTAAATGGACTATTGTTTGTAGACTAAAATATCAAAATGAAACAAACATACTAAAATCATAAAAAAATAAATTAAAATGCCTGACTTCCGACATGGTCTTGCATATTATACTTAGGAATCGGCAGTAACTGGATGATATACCTACTAATAAATACCTTCGTCTTCTTTATCTAATATTTCACAACCATGAAAGTTAATTACGACCAATCCATCTCTTTTCCTCCACTTTTTCTTGTATTAGGTGTAAGGCGAAGTAAATGGAATTTAGGTCCTCTAATTAATAAATGGCCGAAGTATTCTGTTTTTCTCATGTTTTTCTTCTATTTATACGTAATCCTATTTAATTTCTGAACTTTTATTTTAAAATTAATTTTTGTTTTTTTTTTGTTTTTTTTTTCAAATTTTTTGCAATTTTTTACCCTGGGTTTTGGCGCCGCTAAAGGATGGCGCCCGTGTGCATTGCACACTTTGCACATATGGTAGCGGGGCCCCTGCAATAGAATCCAGTGCCGGCCCCTAGGTAACCCAAGCTATGAGGCCCCTTAAGAAACCTAGGTTTCTCAGTTTTTAATAATTTTTATTTTTGAAAATGTCCGTTCGCCTGTTGCGAAATAACCCAAAATTACTGTGAAGCAGGAATAAAAATTGTTTTCCCTGAAAGTTTGAAGCTGGGCTATAAAATATTTGAACTGTTCTAGTTCATTTTCAAGTTCAGATTCAATATCATCAGGATAGTTTTCATGTAGTTTTGAAGCACACTCCTTTATTTGAGTATCACTCAATTTTGGAAAAACACAAAAGACCAAATACTGAGTTCATTGATCCGTACACTGTCAACCGACGACTCAGCTCAGTAATTAGAGTATATTAGAGAATATTTAGAGTATTGTAGGTCGCAGGCCATCTGCTCGTAATAAGCAAAATTATCTTTTTGGAATTTTAAGAACTCCAAAAGTGAATTTAGAAGCTGAACTGCAGTTTGAAGTTCAATCTCTTCTCTCTGTAATGATTTACTACTGACAGCGTTGATGCGTTCTAAAATTGTTACCCAAAACTCATTCATTATGAATGTTTCTTTTTTTGACATTTCTTTCAACAAAAACTTAGCCTCATGAACTTTTTCAGCTTGCTGATTAGTGTCTTCAGCAAGAGTATGAAGAGCAGATTTAACAGCGTTTTAATCTTTAGGCAAAGGTTCTGTCATGTGCTGCTTGTTCTTATAAGGACTAGATCGTGGCGAATGAGATCGCTTAGTGGAGTTGATCATAACTTCCCAACGGTGGGTAGAGGGTGAAAAAAGATTGTACACAGACTGAACAAACCCAAAATACGATATTCTATTCGAGGGAAAATACGTCAGCCAATCTCTTTTAATTTTTGTTCCACTGATTTGTTTTCGAAAAACCATAGATTGTATAAAAAGCTTGTAATGCCTTCAAAATTTCTTTTTGACACTGAAACACTTTCATCAAGGTTTTTACATTCTGAAGACCTTTCTCAATCCAAAATGTCCTTACTTCTTTAGTTACTGTATTCCGTAATCCTATGCCGTTTTCCGAATTTAGGACCCAATTTATCTTTAACTTAAATTTTTAACTTAGTTTCGGTTTCTGGTTCTTTAACTTCTTGAACTGGAATAGAACTGTCGTTACATGTTTTTTTTATCTTCTTCAGTTAGGGAAGCTATGTTTCCCTCAGTTATTTCTATTCAATCACGTGCATTTTCATTGGTTGATGCTTCACTAGCTATGGATTTCCGTGTGGAACTGAGTTTAAATAAGTTTTGCTTCTGTTTTGGATTTTGATTAAGGATCTTTTCTTTCTCCTGATTTTTCTTGTGTTTTTTGCTCAATTTCGATTCTTGTTTCCATCTGTAGTACTGGTCCTTCTACCAAAGGGCATTCATTAGCGATGTATTCCCACAGCATATACTTTATATGTGAACAAAAGTATGCATTGTAATGTAGCTTTATACGTCCACCACTTTTATGGTATTGCGCGATATTAATCGTTCAATATTTTTTCGTTTTGGTCCCCGCGAGGCCCCCTTTGGGGCCGAGGCGTCAAAGGCAAGGCAACTGCCTACTTTGCCTAATGGTTAATCCGGCACTGATAGAATCAGAGACAATATTAAAGAAAAATAGGCAATACCTAGATAACAGTAGTAGGAAAAGAAGAAAATTTTATGTATTCAATGAAATAATACGATTAATTTTTTTTATTTATAATTCAGTAGCGTTGAAAACGCCCCCCGTATAAATGGATCTCGCATGAAATAATGAAAATGTGTTGGCAAGTAAAGCGTTCCAAACGTCTGACTGAATTTCTAGTGTTGGGCTTAAAGAGTCTTGTAAATATTAGTCTATCACAAATACGTCATTCCATCATTGTGTCAAATGTTTACACAAACACAATTGGCATAGGTCATGGAAGATCCTTTCCGAAGTGTCTAATCTACAATTATTTAATTGATATATCGTTGATAATTAATAAATAGAAATGTTTACACATATTACATGCCATAGTTTCAGATATTATTGCCAATTATAAATAATATAATCCTAAAAACAAATAGATCGAAATCATCTTTTTGTAAATGTTTACTTTCAAAATATTTACTGTTTGAGTGTTTATTTATTTGCTAACGAAGCTGCTCGTGATTTTTTATTTGTAATTAGTAAAACACTCTTATAAATATATAGGCCTGGATCCCATGTACCAAAAAAAGTTAATACGTTAACGGTGTCTAGTCGGACAAACTTTAATGTATGGGAACACTGAAAGAGGGGAAGTTTTATTTGTTTTTATTGGCCTTAGGATTAGACCATGCGGCCAGAAACAAAGTAAGCAGTACATATGTTACGGACAATGACGTAAATCCGGCCAATAACTTTATTGGCCGGCCAATATCGACAATGGCCGGTTGAATTGGTCATTGTCGACAATGGCCGGATATTAACGTTATTGTCCATAGAAACTGGACATTGATGATAATTTTAAATTCTTGATAACATTTCTATCATTGCCCGGCCAATGTCGACAATGCCCGTTGTTAATCGGTCAATGTTGAAATTTTGACTAAAAGATAGGTTATGTGTAGGTTTACTATTGTTTAATTCATGTGTGTATATTGTGTATTGTTTTCGTGCTGAAATTACTCGTAAATTTATTTAATAAGTGTTCCTAATAAAGGAATTTATTCCTTTTATTTGCACCATACTGTATATAAAAATAGGTTGCTACAAAATATCATGCAAGGAAAAATAGCAGGTAAACGCAGTCCAGGACGAAGAAGAACCTCATGGTTGAAGAACTTGTGAGATTTGTATGGTGTTGATACAAGCATGCTATTTAGGGTGGCAGTGAATAAAATTAAGATAGCTATGATGGTAACCAACATTCTGAAAGGACATGGTACATGAAGAAGTATATAAAAATATTATTATTTCCTTGTTTGTATTTATGAATATGTTACCCATATTATGATAAATAAATAAGTTTTATTTATTTTTAATAACTACTTCTGCAACTACTTTCAGAAACATCTTAGTATCTCATTTTAAACACTTATTGACTTACATCGATTGGCTTCTGAGGCATCGATTTATCAACATTGGTCATTTGCTTCTGGCCACTGTCGTTATTGACCGGTTATTGATGAAAAATCTAATTTTACGTTAAGGTTTTACAACATTGGCCAATATTTAAGGTTATTGTCGTTAATGGCCGGGCATTGTCGTTAATAACCAAGAAAAATGGACATTCACGACAATGCCCGGCCATTAACGTCAATGTCCAATTTACATCATTGACCGTAACACATACATAACATATCTTATCTAAGTTAGATATCTAATTAGTTATCTAAGTTAAGGTTATCTAAGCCTGACCCACCTTTTTGTTAAGAATATATTTACATTTTTTTTCAAAGTAATTTTTTTTTAAATAAAAATGTATACCATTTTTATTCAGTTGCAATGCGAAGGCAAAACAATCTTACTTTTCCATTAGAATACGGAGTGCAATCCAGCTCTCTGAATCGCGATTTTCGAGTCTTATTGGAATCTTATCGGAGAGAGCGCAGGCTTGTTCTCCATATCCTAACTGACCAGCACCGAGAGCTTTTCCCACACATTACAACTGAAACAAATAGGGTAGGTGACTAGCGTCATCTGGCAATTGAAAGATGAAGTTTTTCAATCCTAAAAGCAACATTAATAATATTGAAAATATTAAAAATATTACTAAAATATTTTTAAATTGAAAAACTTATTGGTACACTTTCCTGGTGACACCTCCAAGGCTTCTACAATTTGCAAGCCAAATGGATGCTGCAGTGAAGACAAAGGGAAGGAATTCTACACTATGCAATTCACATCCCCGTCTGCAGCTTGGTAAAGTTCCAACGGAAAATGCACCTAGTTACTCTACGGAGTAATACGACTATAAAATAAAAATGTATACCATTTTTATTCAGCTGCAATGCGAAGGCAAAACAATCTTACTTTTCAATTAGAATACGGATTGCAATCCAGCTCTCTGAATCGCGATTTTCGATTCTTATTGGAATCTCATCGGAGAGACCGCAGGCTTGTTCTCCATATCCTAACTGACCAGCATCGAGAGCTTTTCCCACGCACTTTTTTTGATTTTTTTAAATTAATCTTAATAAACATTTTGGGATCAAGACAACAGGACAAGAGTCACATTTGGAACTAAGTTTTATTGTGGAACGTGATTTTAATTGTGGAATGTGTCATCCTGACAAGTTTATGATTGTGAAAACTAGCAGGCTTTTTTTAAGTTTTTTCAATAGCAAACTTTATACAATATATGAAAAAATGTTTGTCCAATAAATACGTTGGGCATTTTAATAAATCCGACACGTAGAACATGTCAAATGACAGGAATTATATTGGTGGTAAATAGCAGTCTGGTTTTTGCTTGAGAGTTTAATGAAAGGGTATCAAATCAATTGGAGTTTCTGTCCGACAAAATACATGGGATGTTTTCGTAGTTTGACGTTCGAAAGCTGTAACCTGTCGCAAAATTAAAACTTCCCCTGTTCCAGTGTTCCCCTACATCAAAGTTTGTCCAACTAGACACTCTTATAAGCTATTAACAAATTTTCAGCTTGCTATTAATCAACTTTTTTTTTGGTACGCGGTATCCAGGTCTATTAATAAATCGCTGATTATCTTCTCACCTGTAGTAAATTGACAAGTTAAATGCTGTAAGCGATTCTTCTATTGTTTAAAATTTTACTCCCAAGTTTAATCTCAGAAGAACGACATCACAGAATTATGTCGTTAAAAATAATTCCCTAAATAAAATAATCATGGAATATTTCTTCTTCTTCATGTGCCTTGTCCGTTCCGAATGTTGGCAATTAACATGGCTATTCTGGGATGCTAATTTTTTTGCCAAAACAAAAGGGACCAACTTTATTTTGTGCGTAAATTGTTTACATTTAATACTAGAAACTTAAAAAACAGAAATAAAGCTTTTTTAAATACTTTAAAAATGTTGTAATGGGATTTCCCCAAATAGTGCTTCATTTTTTGGTTATTTCACGTTGAAATATTCGATTTGAAATTTGACGAATAATAACCTACTTTTCATTACCTACAACTCTGCTCCTGGGTCTACAGACTTCCCATATACATCTTTTTTTTCACTTTTTTATAAGCTATATTTTTACTAAAAATATTTTTTTCGATAAAATACTTAATTTTTGAGTTATTTGCCAAAAACCGCCTCAAAACGTGTTTTTTTGTTGTTGAAAAGTGAACATATTCACTCACAAATAACTCAAAAACTATTGACTTAGAGAAAAATTCTATAGAACTAAAGTTGCTTAGAATTAGTCAGTTTATCCAATTCCGGACCTATATCTTGAACGTAAGTTTCAAGGGAGGCGGGCCCGCATCCCAACTGGAACCAGGGCCCGCTGATCTATCGGTACGCCACTGCTCTTAGATCTATGAATTCCAGAATGAACTTTCACTAGAGTCAATACTTCAATTCCCCAAATGAAATCGTTTGTCTGTCTTTCTGGTCTAAGCGCTGCTTGTTCTTCTTCCACTTATTTTTCTACCCCTTGTCTTAGCCTCTTCTCTACTATTCGGGTATATCGGGTATATTTTAAAACATACTGATATGACAAACATATTGCTCTATAATTTTCGCAGTTGACGTGTTCTCCTTTTTTGTATATTGGCATTATAAGGTTATTTTGCCAGTCTTTTGGGATTTATTGCTTTTTCCATGCCTCTTTGTAGGTATATTTTCCATAGCCAGTTTATCCCTTCTTCTGCTATGTATTTTACCATTTACGGGTATATGCCATTATCCCCTCCAGTTTTGCATGTTTTTATGTTTGATACTTCCTGTGTCCTGTATTACTTCTTCTCGACTTATTTGCTCTATTTCTTTGTTTTCGTCATTTTGTCATGTTTCATTTCTAAATTTATTTTCGTAGTATTGTTTCCACATAATGTTTACAACCTGCTTTTTTCATTTAAATGCGAGTATTCTTCTCAACAATAAAAACAACTAGCCCCATATCTCGCGCCCCTCTAGCCATTGCAACTAAACTTTTCGTTTATCCTTATCCACCGTTTATTCTAAATGCCTTTAATTTGACTAATAACATAACAATAGCGGTAATAGTTGTGAAGGCTAAAGTAGGGGTGTAAATCCACCCTTTACAAGATAAAGATTCAATCTGTCGTCGCAGTATCCCTTTTCTGGTCACGGTCTGTCGTCGGTGGGTGTTGTGGATATGTGTGTGTGATTTCAACATATGGCAATAAATGAGTCCTAATGTGCAGGCTTTTATCCACGCGATAAATTGAGTTGTTGCTGGGAAAGCAGGATTTGCAAGACAATCGAATATAATTAGTTGTATCAGTCAGCATTTTTTTATAATATTGTATTGTTTAGTAAATAATATTTACCACATGTATAGGTAAACAAAGTAAACACATTATAAAAAAATTTGTGTAGGTGTAGAGAATGAGACAAAATACGTTTTAAATCCTTCAAAACCTAGTAATAATAGCAGACGATAAAGAGAAAATGCAAAAATTAATCGATATCTAGGCGAAAGAAATAAAAAATCTGAAAATGGAGGTAAATGTAAAGATAACGAAGACCATGATAGTAACACAAAAAGGAAGGGAAGAAATAAACCAAACGATATTTAGGTGCAAAAACGAAAACATAGAAACAGTCTCGACGTTTGAATACCTGGGAGTAATAATATCATAGGATGGAAAGCTAGACCAAGAAATCTCATACAGTGCGAAAAAAGCAATATGCGCTAAATAAAACAATATTTGGAAAGGAAGAAATAGATAAAGAAATAAAAATGAAGGTATACAATGCAATATCTGTAATCTGTACCAACTTTAATATATGCAAGTGAGACATGGGACATGGGTAAACAATGTAAAAATAGACAGTACAATAAACGCAGTTGAGAAAAATAGCAGGAAAAACGAAATTGGACCGAATAAGAAATGAGGATAATTGTAAGACAAAGACTAAAACAGGAATCGATAATAACAAAGATCCAAAAAGGAAAATTAAAATGGTATGGACACATTAACAGAATGGACCAGGGAAGACTACCTAAGCAGGCGATAATATCAAAAAGAAATGGTAAAAGAAGGAATGGGGGACCAAGGAAAGGATGGATCGATCAGATTATAGAAATTGGACAGGAAAAAGGAAAAACACATCAACAAATGAAAGAGATAGCAAAGGACCGCAAGAAATGTAAAATATGGATAGAGGATGAATAAAAGCTCCGACGCCCCTGAGGGACATAAGACATTTCGAGAAAGAAGAAGGAGAAGAGGAATCCTTTAAAACATCTGATAAAAATGGTACAAGATTTAGAGAATAATCCTTATCAGAAAAAGTTATGCTATGCCTCATAAAATCTTTTACTACAAAAGATAAAACTCTCACCACTGATAATTACTTTACAAGTGTCAAACCAGAAACCAGTAAAGAAACTCGTAAAATTGAAGACAAAGACAACAATTATCGAAACCGTAAATAGATAAAAGAGAGAAGTACCAATAGTTGCCAGCGAATATCTCTTGCTATTTTCCAGTTCAAGTGGTTAGCTACAAAAGTACCATCTACTTTGATAGCCAGACACGGAAACAATCTGCTAATATCGTTGTCTGACTTTAGAGCTATACGACATTTGCAACCGTTCCGTGTATGAATTTATATTAACTTGAGTGTTTGATGAAGAAGGGATGCAGAAATGTAGTTTGTGTAGTTTGACACCGATTTATATTACGGAATGTTTGACGAATTGTGCTCTATGTGCCATATTTATCTCGCTTTTCAATTCATCAAAGCGGTAGCATGCTGAAATCTGTAAACCTTTGGCTAAAAAAAGACAGACAACGATATTAGTAAATCGTTTTTGTTTATGGCTATCAAAGTAGATGGTGCTTTTGTAGCTAACCTTTAGCATTAACAAAACGGAATATCTTAGAATAAAGGACGTAGAAAGAGACTCACAACTCTCGATTAAATACATAAAAAAATCCGAAGAATTTAAATACCTAGAGACAGTTATAGCGAAGGAGCGAACATCGAAACGGGACATTCAGCAGAAAATACTAAACTCATAACTTTGGTCTCCCAAAAAACCGGTCTACGAACAAAACTGACCATCTACAAGTCAGTTGTTGAAGCTAATTTTTACGTACGAATCTGAATGTTGGCAAATGATGGTGAAAGAGTAGAACAAACTGGAAGTGGTATAAATTTATTATTTAAAAAGAGTGTGTCGTATATCCAGACTTGATCACATCCCAAATGAAGAAATGACAAGAATAGTAAGTATATACAATACCGTAGATACAGTAGAATCCAAACAACTTTTATGGTACTGGCACTTAATGGGACTGAACAACGAACTATGTTCAATGGAATAGAAGGAGAGGAAGAGTAGTATTAGAATGAAGAGAAGGCATCAGAGGAATAGTGAGAGATAGAACCACAAATAGAATGGTCCAACCGAAAAAGGTGGAGATCGAAATGCGAAAATATATTAATAATACTACGTCTAATAGGGTCTAAAAGTCATAAAAAGAACAGAGAGGCATTGTAACAGTGTATGTAGACATTTGTATACCACAAAATACATATTGTGTGATCTTCGGATCATGTTTTTAAAGGTGGATATCAATGATGGATGTATCTGATATCACATTAAACTGTTTGTAGATATTTAATAAATTTCTTTTATTTGACGAAGTGACATAAAATTCCTTTGCAAACACTGTCTTTAAACTACAAAACTTTCATTTGAATTTGTTTACTGAAGTTATACAGGGTGTCGAAAACCTACACTGAAGATGCTTCCTAAGGGAGCTAGAGCTCTTTGAAGATGGCACCTTGTAGTTATATAGTTTTTTCAATGTCTCCAGAATGCTTCTATTTAGAAAAACTAAAACTGGTACGCTTATTTATCCTCCAGATTCCAGATATGAATCGATTCCATCAATTGCGAATTTCTAGTACCGATTATAAGCGTCCGTTTTTGGTAAGTCAATACATTTTGTTTTGTGACGAAGTTTCATTCACAAAAATCACAAAAATGTAATTTTTTTGTTCATAATTCATCTTAGATATTATTCGTACGTTGGTGACAATTCGCATGTTGTTCAAGAATTTAAGCATGAACGTAATAGGCAGTGGCGTAGCTAGCCCACAGGGCCCCATA
This sequence comes from Diabrotica virgifera virgifera, assembly GCF_917563875.1. Taxonomy (NCBI): domain Eukaryota; kingdom Metazoa; phylum Arthropoda; class Insecta; order Coleoptera; family Chrysomelidae; genus Diabrotica; species Diabrotica virgifera. The sequence continues at coordinate 101,439,199 of NC_065443.1, forward strand.
TCAAAGTGTCGCGGGGCCCTTTTCCACCACTGATATGGGGTAGTGCTAGAAAATGTTCTATAAAAGAAGCAAAAACGCTTGTATAGAATCGAATAGAAATATGCTTTATTGTCACTGATTACAATTTTATGGACAAAGCTTACAAAGATTAGGAAAAAACAATAATAAATACAGTTTACTGAAATTACATAAATCGTCAATATTATTACAAAATAAAACATAAGGAAATAAAACAAAACAATACAGGGTGTTTCATTAATAATTGGAAATATTTTAACTGTAGATTCGTGGGCTCAAAATATTGAAGATTATCCCAAATCACCTACTCCGAAAATGCTTCTTAACGAACACTTCTATTTAGAAAAACCAAAACTGGTTAAGTTTAAATCGATTTCATAAATTGCGAATTTCCAGTACCGATCATATGCGTTTTCTTTGGGTAGGGTTATTTTATCGCATAACTTTTTTGTTTTTGACACTGGACTATTAAATCGTAAGGTAATCTAGTACTAAAAGTTACTCTTACTTTAAGTCGGTAGAATACATCGTTTTCTAGAAAAATCGATTTGAAAATATTTCGTTTTTTGAATTTAAACAAAATTTGAAAAAATTCTCAAAAAACGTCGTATTTTACCGACTTAATGCAAGAATAACTTTTAGTACTAGAATAACCCATAATTTAATAATCGAGTGTCAAAAATGCTTCAAAGTTAGATAGTCCAAGTAATGAAGCTTAAAATAGGAAAAAACCTCGCAATTTTTACGGAATGGATCGATTTGCTTGAAAATTTGAGAATAAGTAGTGGATAGTCCAAGGATCAAAATCTATATGATGCCGAAAGGCGCTTTTACCATGGGGGTGGTTGCCATCTGGGCCATCTGGGGGGTGGAAATTTTTTATTATATTTTGACTACAAAAGTTGGTAAAAACATTCATTCTAAGCAAAAAACGTTCTACCTATATAGTTTTGTGATCAAATTAATAGTTTTCGATTTATTCGCTATCGAATGTGTTAGTTTTATATCGAAAAAAACAAAGTTTTCTGCTAATAACTACAAAAGTTTTCGTTTAATCAAAACAACTGTACTTAACAAAAATGTACCTTTTGAAGAAATAAACAAAATCGTTTTTTTTTATTTTCTTTAAGACCAATAGTAATTGAGCTATACTTTATTATATGTTAGATCTTCTTCGTCAAATGCTAAATATTGTAGTTTCAAAGTCAAAAGACGGGAAAACTATGCATTTTTCGAGGATAACTTGTTTAAACTAATTTAAAGTATTTAAAAATATATATCTCCAGAAATAGAAATGAAAAAATGCATTTTTTCAAAATTAAAATTTTTAAAAAATTTACTTTTAAACCAAATTTTTTCAAAAATAAGCACTTTTAATCGATGAAACTTACAGATCATATAAACACAACATAAGTAAAGTAACTTGTGAACCGGTAACGATTAATTTTATTTAAATTGCTAATTGAGGGGTGATCTTCCTGATTTTTTTGCCAAAACAAAAGGGACCAACTTTATTTTGAGCGCAACTTGCTTACATTAGATGCTAGAAATTTGTTTTATAAAAACAGAAATAAAGCTTTTTTTAAACACTTTAAGAAAGTTGTAATGTGTTTTCCCCAAGAATGCTTCATTATTTGGATATTTCACATTGAATTATTCTATTTGGAATTTTTCAAATAGTTTTCATTAGCTGTAGCTCTGCTTTTGCCAGGTATGGAGACCTAATATGTACACCATTTTTTTCACTTTTTTTATTGGCTATAGTTTTGCTAAGAATATGTTTTCGACAAAATGCTTACGTTTTGAGTTATTTGCGAAAAACCGTCTAAAAACGTGGTTATTTTGTTGAAAAATGAACATATTTATTTACTTGCAAATAACTTTAAAAGTATTGATTTGGTGAAAAACTCCATAGAACAAAAGTTGCTTAAAATTAGTCAGTTTATCATTTCGGGACTTATCTTGGACATGTATTTTTTCACCCCCCGAGATGGGGTGAAACGCACCCCCAGGGCAAAAGCACACATCGGCACCATATCACTTTTTTTCTTTGGCATGTTAGCTATGTGTATGCCAAATTTCATGTCAATCCAAGCGGTTCTTTAAAATTCACAGCAAAAACCGTGAAATAATGTACTAAAAACCCAAATACACTAACACTAGGCGAGAAGAGAGTGACCCTGTTTACCTGTTGTTTTGTATATTTATTTTAATATAAACTCAGACAACCATTTCTATCATGTTGAGTCTGGCTGAATGACTAAAAGTCTATGCCAAAAAAAAACACCCCAATATAGATAATAATTAATAAACCAAAGTCGAAAAATAGATTTGAATTGTTGATAGTGATGAGCAAAACAAGAACAAGACCAATACCAGGCTAGTCTTGGTCTTGGTCTTGTTCTTGCAAGCTTGGTCTTGGTCTTGGTCTTGCAGCTAAAAGGCAATCTTGGTCTTGGTCTTGGTCTTGCACTAGCCGGTCTTGTTCTTGGTCTTGGTCTTGCTGCAAGAGTCTTGCTGGTCTTGCTTTTTTGGTAGTAATAATTTGAACCAAACAATTTCGAATAAAATGTACATTGAAATAAATAAAGATGTGAAGAATGAAACTATATTTTTTGCTTTAAAATTTTAACAGAATGTAGAATGTAGTTTCAAACGGATACCAATTTTAACATTATACATTCACCTAATGACCTAATTATTTCATTAAAAAGTATGTTTCAAATATAAAGGTTTATTTTCAAATTTCAATTTTAAGTTGAATTGAGACACAACCTGCTTTTTATACATTCAATAGCATATGATATAAAAGACAAAAAAAGGAAAAAAAGAAAAAAAAAAAAAAGAAAAAGTTACATTAGTTACATTTTATTTTATTTGGCAAAAAAATTTATTTACAAGGCAAAAGCAAAACTGTGTGTTTTTTTATGTGGACCAAAAATTTAAAAAAACCTTCAATTTTAACCAGATGTAAAATTCCTTTTGAAATGATGCATCGAACGTGAACAGTGATTTCTCATTAAAAAAAAAAATATTTTCAGTTCATATGAACGTTTAACCTGTAAAGTAACCCCTCTGTGGCGCAGTGGTAAGAGCGCCTACATTTGGATCGAAAAGTCCGAATGGTGGTGAGTTCGAATCTCACCAGGGTCAGGAATTTTTTCATTTATTATAAATTATTAGTGGATGAAGATAGTTTCTGTCCTTGTGTCCTTGTGTGATCGGTACTCACCGGGGGGACCGCAGACGTTCGGATACAATTAGCATCTCTTTGCAAAGACAATGACGTCGACTTTGCAAAGTAACAAGACACTTACTCAACATACACACTACACATGACACTAATACCCATGCTGTGACTGGCCGAATGACATAAAGTCCATGCCATTAAAATAAAAACCTATAAAGTTTGTACACATACTTATTAAACATTCTGCATATACAGGGTGGCTGTATAGTGTGACAAAGCTCGATATTTAGGGAAACTGTTCATAATAGAGAATAACTGAAAATAGAAAAATTAAAGAAAATCATTTTCTGAAGAATCCAGTATCACTCAAAAAAATTTCATTATTTTTAGCTTTTAAGTTCCAATTAGAAACAAATATGGCGGAAAATCTATTATACTGGAAACTGTTGAACTGTCATAGGAATAATTTTATTTCTGTTTTTACATATACTACAGTTTTTTAAATGTCATTTTTGGGTAGTACAGAAACGACGTCATCAGTATTCTCATATTCTTATTTCATAAAATGTGTTCTTATACGACAGTCTAATACGGAGCATTTTTTAAAATTCGATTGTGCTCCCCTTTGTATTTTTTATATGTCTTATATCGATGACATGGGCTTTACCAAATTACGTATTTTTGAAAGATTAACGAAGTTTGTAATAATATATTTGTTTGAAAGAAAATATATTTTTAATTAATCTTCATAATTATAACATTATAAGTAACTTGGTATCAGCTGAGTTATGTCAGCTATCAAGTAAAAAAAGCAAAAAAATTAGGTATATTACTGTATTACTTAAAAAAATACTACTTAACATATAATAATTAACTATAAAAAATATATGAAAAACGAGTAGCGAGTTGAACCAAATTCACATTTTATTTAATTTGTGTTGTCCACGAATTGATACAAAGTAACCAACCAGCGGACGGATTCATTGTTCAGTTTGTTGCGATGTTTGCGTATCACCAATGAAGCTTTTGAAAAAAGTCTTTCTGCTGGCACCGAAGTTGCAGGAATAGATAAAAAATCACCTCGATATGCGGAAAGAATTGAAATAAGTGTCAGTATTTTTATTAGACAAAAAAGTGAAAACTACTGGTACATAAAACCGTTTTTAATTGCATTTTTTTTAAATGGATTACCCTATCCATAATTACATTTTTCTGTCTTACAAGTAATAGGTCTGAATCCCGCGTATGAAAAAAAAAGTTGTTTAATAGCAAGCTGAAAATTTGTTAATAGCTTAAGGGTGTCTAGTCGGATAAACTTTGATATATGGGAACACTGGAACAGGGGAAGTTTTAATTGTGGAACAGGTTAAAAATTTGGAACGGTCACACCACGAAAACGGCACATTTATTTTGTCCGACAGAACAGACTTAAACTCTCCGAACAGAGATTAAACTCTCATGCAAAAATCAGACTGCTATTTATCACCTGTCATAATTCCTGTCATTTGACATATTCTACATGTTCCACTCATTAAAACTCCCATTTGGTGATAAATAGCAGTCTGATTTTTGCATGAGAGTTTAATCTCTGTTCGAAGAGTTTAAGTCTGTTCTGTCGGACAAAATACATGCGCCGTTTTCGTGGTCTGACCGTTCCAAATTTTTAACCTGTTCCACAGTTAAAACTGCCCCTGTTCCAGTGTTCCCATATATCAAAGTTTATCCGACTAGACACCCTTAAGCTATTAACAAATTTTCAGCTTGCTATTAATCAACTTTTTTTTCATACGCGGGATCCAGACCTATAATTTCAATTGTCCTTGAACTGTCGCCGTTTGAAAACTTGCCTTCTGGAAACTTTGAAGGTTGAGAAAATGCAAACCGTTTGACTTAATCAAAACGACTTAAAAATATAACTAAAATATTATGTATTTTAAAAATTCGATATTGTTTAAGGTTTATTACAATGTCAGTATATATTATTGAACTAAAAAAATAAAGTTAAATAATAAAAAACCAATTTCGCAAAAAAGTGCAAGAGTCTTGCAGGTTGGTCTTGGTCTTGCGTAGTCTTGCAAGATTCGGTCTTGGTCTTGGTCTTGTTCTTGCAAGCTTCGTCTTGGTCTTGGTCTTGGTCTTGGTCTTGCTGCAAGAACAAGACCAAGACCGCAAGACCAAGACCAGTCTCGCTCATCACCAATTGTTGAGACTTATTGTTTTAAAATAGATTCAGTTTTTTCAAGCCAATGGTAATGGATACAAGTTTTATGGGGGGGGGGGGCAGACGTGAAGATTTTGCATATTGCATTTTGTAAACTTTGGATAGCAATATATAGTTTAAAGCACCTGAATGTCGGAGGCCCCGTATAATTGATACGGTTGATACGGCGCTAGCTACGCCTCTGGTAATAGGTTTAGCATAAACGTCTGGATAAGAGTAGGTAGTTGACGATTATCTACTTGAACCTGTGCAGTGGAATTGTCTGCTCGTTTAAATGTAAATGGCGCTGCTTACTTATATATTTCCTGCAAAATATTTTTCCACCTACCTCTACCGAAAGTATACTTTTCCGGACCTGATTGTAGGGAGCAAAGTTGTACTTTTCCTCCTCAGGGAGGAAAATATTTTTCCTCCCTAGGGAGGAAAAGTAAAAGTGACGTCATGGTATTTCATTCATGAAATATAACTTATTGACGCCCTGTACAATATCTATTTTCTATTACGTAAGTATCAATACATTTTAACGTTTATTTATAAAACAGCCTGTAGAATGCTTTGTAGAATGGTAAAAAACAGTAAATTGTTATTTTGATTTAACAATGTTTACATTAATAATTTGACTTATATTTGACAGTTGACAGTTATATTGTACCTACTTGTTAGTTTTAGTTCTAATAAATTTTGTTGGCTAGTTACATAAATAAATTAATAAAAATGAAAAATTGACTTGTTATTTGAGGAAGATGGAAAAACCATATGTATAACATGGGAGTAAAGTTCCTTTTCCTAGTAAACTTCATTCTCGGGAGGAAATGTAGCACTTTCCTCCCTTGTTATACAAATAGCTATTACCTGATATGTTAGATGAGGGTGCGTTTAAATATTCGGCAAAACTTAGGGTTTCTACATGAGGGCTGTCCAGGTCACTTTAGCAGGAATGTACGAGACTTTCTTGATAATAACTACGAAGACCATTGTATTTGAAGGGGGCGGTCCAGTTGCTAGGCCAACAAGCTTGCTAGATTTTAATCCTTGCGATTATTGTGTTTAGTGATATAAAAGCATTTGTTTATTCCGTTCCGATACAAAATCGTGAAAAACTCAGGCTAAGGATGTATCCCAGATGCTTGCAAGGAATTTTAAAATACCTTTGGAATTTTTGCAAGAATTCGACGTTCTCTAAGCAAAAGAGCAAAATGCATTACTAGGCAAAGCAACGAAGCACTAAAAAGCCCAAAACCTAGGAATTTTGTGCAGTAAGATGAATCGTCATGCAACTTTTTGAATTCGATTCAAGAGGCTGTCAGGCAATTTTGTGAACTAAATTGATCTCCGGCAAAAAATTTTATGCATGAGAAAATGCATTTTCAATGTGCCTCTCGAAGAGATGGAAAATGAAAAATTTTGAACTCAGGAAATATTGGCGGAAATGAGTTCAATTTTTATGCTCGGTTTTGGAGGTCAATGAACACCAATTTCTTGACGGCGATGGTCTCCGAGGTACCTGGTGCCCAGGGTGAGTTCGTCGCCTGGGACGATCGAATAACTCGCGAAATGAATAAGATTGGATAAAAAAACTGAAAAATACGCATTCAATATTTTTCAAAAATCTATCGAATAACATTAAAGATCACCCACTCCACCCTCTGGAGGTGGGGTGGGGGTAACTTTAAAATATTAAATGGAAATCCCTATTTGTTATTAAATATTTTAAATATAAGCAACTTTTATTCGAGACATTTTTTCTAATTGTGGATAGATGGCGCTATAATCGGAAAAAATGATTTATCGTTATACCATATGTAAATTATAGAAACGGTCTAATATCTCAAAAGATATACTTCCAAATGAAAGACCAAAAAATACGTATTTAATATTTTTCAAGAATCTATCGAATAACATTAAACACCACCACATGAAACTCCACCCCTAGAGGTGGGGTAGGGGTAACTTTAAAATACTAAATAGGAATCCCCATGTTTTATTGCAGATTTGGATTCCTCATGAAAAAATAAGTAAAATTTATTCGAAACATTTTTTAGAATTGTTGATAGATGGCGCTAATAAATAGTGTTTTTCCGATTATAGCGCCGTCTATCCATAATTCGAAAAAATGTCTTGAATAAAAGTTACTTATTTTTACGTAAGGAATCCAAATCTCCGATAAAAAAGGGGGCCCCTATTTAAGATTTTAAAGTCACCCCCTCTCCACCTCAAGGGGTGGAGTGTAGGATCGTATTTAATCTTATTCGATAGGTTATTGAAAATATTAAATACATATTTTTTGGTTTTTATTCGGAAGTGTATTTCTCGAGATATATACCGTTTCTCTAATTTACCTATGTATGGTATCACAAAAAAATCGTTCTTTCCGATTATAGCGCCATCTATCCACAATTCGAAAAAATGCCTCGAATAGGACTTTTCATTCACAGTCATTTGTTTCGAGCTTCTGTCATGTGTCACATAATATTAATATATCTACGTCATACGTTATTGGTATATAGATATATTAATATTATGTGACACATGACAGAAGCTCGAAACAAATGACAGTCGATGAAAAGCCCTATAAGAGTTGCTTACTTTAACCGTTGATTGATGTATTGGGGGATGTACCCGTATTAATATTTCAATCAACGCTTTTACGTAAGCAATCCAAATCTGCAATAACAAATGGGGTTTCTCTTTAAGATTTTAAAGTTACCCCCACCCCACCTCCGGGGGGTGGAGTGGGGGGTCGTATTTAGTTTCATTCGGTAGACTTTTGAAAAATATTAAAAACGTATTTTTCAATTTTTCGATCCAATCTTCATTTCGCGAAATATTCGGTCGTCCCAGGAGACGAGTTCCACCCTGGGCACCAGGTACAGCTGGTTCCTAAAAAAACTGATACGACTCTTAGTAAGATTTGATCATGTTGAGCAGTGTATTTGATTGATCTGACATTATATTGATTATGACAGACAAATAATAAAATAAACAAACAACAAACAACTCATTCATGAAAAAACTAATAAGTCTTTTAGAAAAATTTAAACGCAGGATGAAAGGTTACATTATTACCGAGGGCGGAAAGCCCCTTAGAATAAACAAGCAGTTTCTATTGAATGAAATATTTGAAATTAAATATCACACCTTTTTTTTATTTTCATCCATGTAACTTATTAAAATAAATATTATAGAAGTTTTCAGGGACTTTCAGCCCTCGGTAATAATGTAGCCTTTCATTCTGAGTTTAAATTTTTCAAAAATATTTATTAGTTTTTTCAGGGTTCGAAAAAATTGAATACAATTAAAATACATTGAGAATTTTGACATGCGTCACAATTTTGCATTAACTCAATGTAAAATTCTAAACTGTTGAATTCCAGCTTCCCTAATTATTTGACATCAAAAGACATTAGAAACTATTTGTAGATGATTGGAATATGTATTGAAAACAACTGTTAAAATTGGTCTACGTAATTAAACATATTCCAAAATTTTGTAAAAATGTAATACATTTCAGTTTTCAGCCCAAACTTAGGCCACACACAATGCAATAATGTTCACATTTTTGAACTGTCAATATTTTTATTTTATCATCTATTGTTTAAAAACAATACAGTTGATAAGATACCCTCAGTTGCGGAGAAAGGATTAATAATAAAGATTAATAATAAAGTCTAATAACCGTGGAACAGAATAAGCTATCTGACAAATTTTAAGATTTGGCAGTGACATTGACAGTATGTAAATATTAAGTATTTATCCTTCAAAATACACTGCTCAATTTTCTACAAAATACGCGTCAAGAGTCGTATCAGTTTTTTTTGGAACCAGGTGTACCTCGGAGACCATCGCCGTCATGAAATTCGTGTTCAGTGACGTCCAAAACCCCCAAGTGTGAAAATTGAATTCATTTCCGTCAATATTTCCTGAGTCCTAAATTTTTTTATTTTCCATCTCTTCGAGATGCACTTTAAAGATGCATTTTCTCATGCACAAAAATTTTTGCCAAAGATCAATTTAGTTCACAAAATTGCCTGACATTGTCTCGAATCGAATACAAAAAGTTGCATGACGATTCATCTTACTGCCCAAAATTCCTAGGTTTAATGCTTCGTTGCCTCGTCTATACCTTCGATAGGTACTTGTTTTTTTTTATTAGTTTCGTGTCATCGTATTAAATACTTTGTTTTTAAAAACCTTTACAAAACATTTTGTTTTAATTTGATTTTTTGCTTCTCTCCCCAATTTTTGTTACAAATTGTGTGTTGCATTTATTGAAATAAAAGATAATTTATAAAACTAATTATATTTTTAATTGTCCATGCTTTGATAGTCCAAACCAATTTCGACTCTAAATAAGTAGGTACCTACTACCTAATAATTTAAATTTCATGACGAAGAAACGAAAAATTTTCAAATCGATTTTTCTAGAAAACGGTGCATCCTACCGACTTACATCAAGAGTACCTTTTAGTAGGTACTAGAATATCTAACAAGTTAATAATCTTGTGTCACAAATGTTTAAAAGTTAAAGACAAAATAGCTATTCGTTAAAATAACCGAAATCGACCTACCCAAAACGGAGGTCTATGACCGGTACTAGAAATTCGCAATTGATGGAATCGATCACCTTTGAACGATAAATAATCGTAACAGTTTTCGTTTTTCTTAGCTCTAGCTCCCTTACACTCTAGCTCCCTTACACTGCCTTCCCACGATCGGTAATATCGCGGACGGACACGGACCAGCTCGCACCACGCACCGTGGGAAGTGTATCGTCCGTGGTAGCACAGACTCGTCTGTGCTGGTCCGTGGTAATCCGTCGAGAGTCAGTAAAGATCAAAGGTGTGGTGTGAGCGCGTGCTGTCACGATTTTTTTAAAAGTTGATAATTAAACACATTTTGTTAAAAATAAAATACATTAGTATAATTGATTTGAATTAAATAACACATTTCTTCTTAGTAGCTATTAATAAAAATTAATAAACTCTTTTCATGAATATTATTGCATTAGTAATTCTGATTTATGAGTAATAAACAAACGTTTGAAACAATAAAACATTTTACAAGCACTACATTTGTGGCGAGTTTGTGAAGATTTAACATAGGTATATTTCCAATCAGACTTGGATGACCAAGACCTCAGAATAATTTCAGAACTCTACTGAAATCAGACCGCATATATGAAAATTAACGGAGAAGAAAAAAATCACATAAAAATACTACGTGGAGTTAGACAGGGATGTATCATATCGCCGTTGATATTTAACATGTACTCAGAGAGAATTTTTAACGACGCTCTATAAGGAGTAGACGAAGGCATCCTTTTAAATGGAGAAAGAGTAAACAATATTAGATATTCCGACGACAACATGGTGATAGCAGATAGTTTAGAGGGACTTCAGAGGCTAATGGACAGAATCAACGAGTACAGTCAACAGTACGGACTAAACATTTGATATGAAATACGCGATAGACTACCCCAGCTAATTGAAATACCATTCGAAAATAATATTTCAACCAACCAAGATAGCCATCGTTCACCCCAGCCTAGCTCAGTCTCTCAGGGTGTGTGTTAGTCTTGTCCTAATCTTATAATATGAACTCTGAAAATTTAGAATGGAAGCAAACAAAACAGTATTTTTAACCAATCATGTTTATTGTTGCTAGTAGTATGTGTGCTGTAGTCTAGATGATATGGTCAATGGTCTTCATTCTTGTTGGCCTTAGTTCCATCACCGGTGTGGATGGTTTGATGCTGGAGGCTCCCGGAGGGAGAAAGGTTGATTCTATTCCCAAAAACTATAAGATAAAGACACATATCAATCATCAAGAAGAAAAACCAAAAACGAGCCTTTGCCAAATAATCGTAAAATGTATTTATTGGCAAAGGAATAATTAAATGGAATTAGGATTAAATATTACTAGTTAAAATTTGATTACTAAACGTGCATATTGCATATATGTAAATTAAAAAGATATATTTAAAACTAAAATATCAGAACACATGCTTCGACATTGGAGGTTAGGTTAGATATAAAAAATATTAGAAAAACAGATGTAGAAATGTAATTAAAATATGATAATAAATATTCTTACCCCAAGAGAATATGGTCTGCTGAAATAGATGGGGCCTTATGGGCTCATCTCTTTAAATAGATTAATTTTGCCCCTCCGTTACTAATTGTCACTCTCATTGACATGACAGCGCAAAGTATGAGCACAGAATAAGGAACAAGGTATGAGTAGATGGGCAACCATGTTCCATATTGAAAGACAGATATCTACAGAGTAACTGCCTTACTAATAAAACACTCGTATTCTAAGGTTATTCCGTATTTATATCTAGAATAGTTATCCTAGGTATAAGGTAGATATAATACGAAAATAATTTGTTACCAATAAACTCGGTATAAGTTAGTTATAAGTATTCCCACTTTATTCCGAAATAATAGTTTGGCAACGGCGCAATCTTCTACACAATTGCATAAAACAACGATATATTCGGTGAAATATGTCAATTTTGACTTTTATCTACAACTGACAAGCCAAATTCCGTCATTTTTCGTACTTTGTATTTTCTGCTATATTTTAATAAATCGTTATTTCGTATGTTGTATGTTTAGTTTGAGTATTTTATAAAATGGCTTCAAATAAAAGAGAACGTTGCATTAACCCTTAAACGCCCAACCTTTTTTAGGTTCCATGTACGCCCAAGGGTGGGTAAAAAATGTCCACCTCGAAAATAGCTAATATATTTATTGAGAGTTGTTGGAAATGGGTTAAACTTAAGAATCTTATGCTTAAATAACACAGCATCTTCTAAAATATTAATACAAACAATTTACAAACCTTAAAACAAAATTACAATGTACATCAAAATTAACACACCGGTAAAACCCAGTAATTAAGATTTGTCGATTTTCTCCACATTCTTCCTTTCAGCTTCCTCATTGGTGGATAATTATGTAGATTGTGTAATTATACGTCGATAATTATATGGATTATCTTCCTACTAACGAGAAATTGTATAGAAACCTTTAGTAACAAGTTTTACCAAGGGTGTACTTTTTATGCCCACCCATATTTAACTCAAGATGCTACTTTTATTTTCAAAAATATCGGTAGAACCAAATTAACATTCGATAAAGGGCTGTCTTTTTAACAATAAATAATTTTTAAAAAAATTTTAAACACGTAATAAATATGTTACAAGGGAATACTCAATAGGTGGACATTTTTTACCCACCCTTGGGCGTTTAAGGGTTAAATGGAAAAGTGAAGAAAAAGTAAACAAATTGATTTATTTTACTTATAAATGCAATGTAAATATGTTAATTTCAGCATATTGTGAAGAATATTGTGAGAGATGCTCTACATATTATAGAAAATAAAGACCTTATTTTTCTTGTATATTGGAGGATAAGCCTCCGTTTGTTTGCAATAAGTGAATCACCTACTATTTTTTCTAAAAACCGTACATCATCTTTAGGAAACCGGAATTTTATTCTGCATTCTTTGAAAAGGAATTTATGCTTTCTTTGAAAGTTTTCCTTTTTCGTGTATTTTACATCATGTTAATTAAATTATCAACTTCCTCATTAGCCGCAATACCTCTTAAACACATTTTTTTATTATATGTCTACTCAAAAGACAAATAAAAAAATAATAAATTTTTATCTGTGATGACTTTGACATTCGTAAAATAGGTTATACCAGACTTAAACAAGGGTGTGGGTCGGTATAAACTTGGACTAAATTCTTATACCAAGTATAATCTATACCGAAGTTATTCCATGTTTATTGGTAGTGATTTTGCCTATACTTGATTTATTCTCAGTATAACTTTTATATATATATATATATATATATATATATATATATATATATATATATATATATATATATCTATATATATATATATATATATATATATATATATATATATATATATATCGGTTTTAAAACGTTCTCCTACGTCTTCCGATGCCTAGTCGCCATTCACTTCGGTCCATCCAAAGGTCTTCATCCAATTCTCTTTCTCTCATTTCTCGATTTATGCCTTCTCTCCAACTCAGGCGGGGTCTTCCTCTTTTTCGTCTACCATGAGGGGTCCACGTTAGGATTTGTTTCGGGAGTCGTTCTTCGGACATTCTTTGTACGTGTCCATACCATTTAAGCTGTTTGGTACTAATGTCATCTACTATTGTGTGTTTCACATTCATTATTTCCCTAATTCTGTTGTTGGTTACCCTTTCTAATCTTGATTTTCCTGCTGAGCGCCTCCAGAAATCCATTTCTGTTGCTTCAAGTTTTCTCTTGTATCTTTCTTTTATTTGCCCTACTTCACTGCTGTAAGTGATTATACTCTTAACAATTGTATTGTATATTCTATGTTTGTTGTTGTTTGATATTGACTGGTCCCAGAGGATGCTATTGAGAAGGGTAATTGCTTTTCTTCCCTGGTTGTTTCTTTCTTCTATCGTCCGGTCTACGCTTCCTTCTTGTGTGATGGTCATACCAAGGTATTTATATGCGTCGCAATGTTTAATAATTTCGCCATTCCCCAGTGTAAGGTCCTGCTGTGTCCCACCGATACACATATATTCGGTCTTCTTTATGTTTATTTCCAAACCACCTTTTTTGTACTCCTCTATTAATTTCCTTGTCATATATTCTATATCATCGTAGTCTTGCGCTAGTATAAGTTGGTCGTCTGCAAATGACAAAGTGTATATTGTATTGTTGCTGATCGGTAATCCCATGTTTTTGCATTTGCGTTTCCAAAGTTTTAGAGTTTGTTCGAGGTAGATCTTAAATAATGTCGGTGAAAGGCAGCACCCTTGTTTTAGGCCTTTGCTAATTTGGAATCCTCTCGATAGCCTGCTTCCAACTTTCACCCTTGATGCAGTTTTGGTATACAATTGTTTCGTCGCTGTTATTAAATTTGCGCTTATATTGGTTTTCTCTAATGCTTCCCATAATTTGTTTTGTGGGATGCTATCATACGCTTTTCTTAAGTCCACATATAACAGATGCACCTCCTTGTTGACGGCCAGTTTCTTCTCAATAATCTGTGTAATACAAAACAGATGGTCAACCGTTGATCTCCCTGCCCTGAATCCTGCCTGTTCTTCAGCTTCTATATCTTTATATTCGTTTTCGATTTTATTTTTAATCAGTTTTCCGTATATTCGGCTGATCGAGTTCGTTACAGCGATGCCTCTGTAGTTGTCACATTGATCCCGTCTGCCTTTTTTATGTATGGTGGATATCCATGATGTCTTCCATTCTTCTGGGATTTCCGCTCCGTTGATGCATCTTTGAAAGAGTTTAGCCAGGTTTTCATATAATTTTGTTGTGCCATATTTTATTAGTTCAGCTGGTATGTTCCCTGGTCCTGGTGCTTTGTTATTTTTTAAAAACTTACATACTTCTTCTACTTCTTTTGTTGTTACCCGTAATGGTGAGGCTAAGATATTTACATTGCTGGTATCACTGTTATTTAAAAATTCCGCTCTGTCCTCATTTAGGAGTTTTTCAAAATATTCGTCCCATTGATCCGGTGTGATTGCTGATATTATATCTCTTTTCTTTTCCTGTCGTAGCGATTTTAATACTTTCCAACTTTCTGTACTTCTCCGTCCTCCTAAATGTGTGTTAATCATGTTACACTTTTGCTCCCAAGCCTCATTCTTCTTTTGGCATATCATTTTTCGCACTTTAGCTTGGACCCTCTTGTATTCTACCTTATCGGCGTCGGTCCTTGTGTTCAGAAATTTTTTATACTTCTCTCTTTTATTTTTAATCTCTTGTTCTATTTCTTCGTCCCACCAATACGGAGTTTTTCTGTGGTTTTTTATTTGGAGTCCGAGGGCCTCTGTTGCTGCTTCCTGAAGACATGTTTTTATATAATGATAATGCTCTTCATTGCTGGTAAATTGCATGGTTTCTAACTTTTTATCTAATCTACTCCTGTATAAATCCCTCACGCTTTTATAGTATAACTATAATATATATACCAAGTATAACTTTTATACTTGGTTTATTAGTAACAGTGTAAGAATATATTATGAAGTAGGTACGTTCCGTACAATGATTTAGATTTTAGATGAAAATAGAGATAGGAAATAGAGGATAATAAAAGAGGGCGCCAACGAGTTTTTAACGAAGAAAACAGGTAAAACAAATAGAAGAAGATTATTATTAAAGAATTAATAAAGAAGATAGAATAAAATAATTATTTAAAAATAAAATAGCAAAGATGTGGCATTTGTAACGTTACACATTAATACCCAAAAAACGAAACAAATGATTATCAGCAAGGAGAATATAAACGAAGCTCATCTATATATTAATGTAACGCAGATTTCGCAGATACAGCGCGTAAAACAGTATTGCTATTACCTGGGAACTATTATAAAAGAGCACTGGAGCAATGTACAGAAAATAAAGTGCCACATAGGAAAGGCAAGAACGGTCTTTAACAAAATGGGCAATCTTCAAAAGACACAACATATCCCCAGATACAAAAATGACATATTTAATATGTTATTTTTCTCTGTATTATTGTACGGAGCGGAGGCATGGATGCTTACAGACACCCCTATTAAAAAACTTGAAGCATTTTATATGTGGCTTTATAGAAGAATGCTGAGAATATCATGGACAGCAAGGATCACGAACGAGTAAGTTCTAAAAAGATTGAAGAAGGAATCGGAGATTGTGTGTTTACCATCAAACGCATAAAATTTTGTGTTTACCATCAAACGCATAAAATTGCAGTATCTGGGACACGTTATGAGAAATCAGCACCGTTACTACCTGCTGAAGTCCATATTGCAAGGTAAAGTCAAAGATTCACAAGGAAAAAATTTTCCTGTGGTTGGCTGTATACCATGTAATACAAAAAACAGTAAAATCCTATATAAAAGGTATATTTAAAAACCCTCAAAAGGGCCATATCAAAATCACATAACTAGTTTTCGACTAATTTACCAGTCATCATCAGTGCTTACGTGCAATGTACATGCTAACCAACAAGATAGTATTTAACAAAAATATATGGGTCAAAGCCCAGTAAAAGAAGTCCGTCAAGGAAACATTGATTTAAAAAGCTACATTAAGTATGGATGTTTAAAATTTTTAGCTAATCTGCCCCAGGTAACATCTGAGCTGTGGATTTGACTTGTTTACATGTTGAAAGTTGAAAGTATGACGGTATGAAGTGTTACTGGGCTTTGACCCAGTAACACTGGGTCAAAGCTAGTATTTTTGTTAAATACTATCTTGGTGGTTAGCATGTACGTTGCACGTAAGCACTGATGATGACTGGTAAACCAGTCGAAAACTAGTTATGTGATTTTGATGTGGTCCTTTTGAGGGTTTTTAAATATACAGTTTTATACAGGATTTTACAGTTTTTTGTAAAGTCAAAGGTAAGCACGGTCCTGGTAGAAGGAGAATATCATGGCCGCGGAATTTGAGAACATAGTTTAAGAAAATCTCAGCGGAACTGTTTGGAGCCACAGCGGGCAAGTTTATGGTTGCCAATATGATTTCCAACATCCGAAATGGATAGGAGCAGAAGAAGAAGAATATTTCCAATCATGGCTGTTTTTTTGGTCTTTCGTAGCAAGCCGTACATTTTATTTTCTTATCATCATCAACTTAAACATGATTTTCGTGGATTTGATTAGGCGTAAGAGGCGTTGTAAAACTTTAGTCCAGAAGATGAGTGACAATTTGTTCCTTGAATTTCGCGATGGACATTTTTTTCTTTGTTGTAAACAATGCGAATTTATTATCGTAGTTCATGTTAGCAATTCTACTGCTAATTTTCAGTAACATTTGATTCCTTTTAGTAAACTAGTAGTTTTTGCCTTCAACTCATCAGAAAGACCTACAAAGGCTTTGCATTCATTGTGGTTTAAAATTGTTATCGGTTTTTCTATTTCCTCGTCGCGTCTTTTATTGTATTTTGATATCCAAACGGCGTGGTTTCTTTTTCCTGTTACTAGCTCGCATAATATTGTAATAGCTCTTTCACTTGGCATTTTGAAATAAAGTTAAATGGTTCAATCTCAATCAAAAACAGTCCGTGGTCGTCGGCTGTGCGTGATGATCCGTAGAATAGCAGACCGTTGGAAGGAGCTATTAGGAAAATTTCCAGACTAGGTGAATTAGGTTATACATATTGCTAAATCTCCAGTCTTCAGTCTTCGTTTGTCGGGAGAGTTTCTGGACACCCTGTATATAAAAATACTTGCGCCTTTTCCACAATGGAGTGCGAGTGTGGAAATTCATAAAACCATAAATAATATTTTTAACTTTGGAGGATGTTATTTTTCAACATTCTCGGTTTACGATACGGAACATTGCGTCATTGGGTATAAGGTATGATAGAGATAAGAGGTAGATTATGGCGTTATCTATATATGGTTGTACAGTCTCGACAAAATATCATACACCTTCAAGCATACTAAATCCGTGCGAACGTTCTTTTTATCTATTTAAAAAATGTTGTTCATGAATATTCGAGGTGAACGTTTTAAGAAAATATACTTGCGTCATATGATTGGTATTTGCACTTAGGTTGTTGGATTGTAAAAACTCTTAAAAATTAATGCTATAAAATCTCACATAAAAATAAGATTGTTAAATTCAAACACAAAATTACAACAATTTTACTGGGAATAAAACATTTTGTAATATTTCTTTATAATTATTAAGATAATGACAATGGTAACAAAAACACAACTATATAAATATTCGGTAACTGTTGATGGCTGCAATATTAATTAAATATCGGATCTACGAGGGGAATACGCCCCCCTCCCCACAAAACAAACTCCATAATAATTAAAGATTGTGGAAGAAAAAATAGAAATATAATTAGATGACATGAAACTTAAAGCTTAAACAGACAAATTCAACTCAATAAACCCCCTAGTTAAAACTATATTGGAAATAATTAACAACCTCAAACTAGTACTATTAAATACGGGAATGCCTACCCGTTTCAACGCATACAATGGCACGTTTTCAACCATTGATTTATCCCTCAGCGATTCAACTTTAGCACCACTACTTGAGTGGAATACGCTTTCACACTTATATGACAGCGACCATCTACCAATTTTAATCACTCATAAAAGACGCAAACATTAATACAAAACCATATGAAACATGGAAATTAAAGTCAGCAGATTGGGAAAAGTACATTAGTTTAGTAACTGCACGAATGGAAGTCTTCAAAATATTAGAAGATGTAGACACAACAATAACAAATTTTAATAATGTTATAGTTGATTCAGCAAGAGAAGCGATTGGAAAAACTAAAGCTACCACTAAAACACCCATACCCTGGTGGAATATCGAAATAGAGACTTCTTTGAAACAAACAAAACACTCATTTAATATATTTAAAAAACACAATTCCGAAGTCAACTTAGCTAGATTTAGAGCCTTAAGAGCCAGATCCAGATTTCTAATCAAAAAATCTAAGAAAAAAGCTGGGCCGATTATGTCTCGTCAATAAATTCATCTACACCAATAAGTGATATATGGCAGAAAATAAGGAAAATAAAATTTTAACTATTTAGAATGGGAAATAAGCCACAATATTATTAAAAAATGATTTTTATTAACGTTTCGACGCCCAAATCGGGTGCCGTTGTCAAAATACAAAATACTATTAATATAAACAAAAATGTTGTTGCTTAGTAAAAAAATTCTTCTAATAATTTATTTAATTTGACTCATTTATATCGGCAATTCAGATACATATGATACATTTTAAAGTAGAAGACTTTAAAATGATATTGCCAATATTTATGAGTTGCGTTCCTGGGACGACTTTACTGAAAGATAGTTCATTCGATTACATGAAATCAACCCCAACTCAAGAATATCCGTCACAAAAAAAAAAAAAAAAAAATCATAGCATGTGATCTGTCTTTAAAAAGACAACCACATGCAACGGTGACATTAAAATTCTCGCGTTAGAGATCTCATAGTAAATCACGAGGGAAAACCAGGAAAAACCTCGTGATACTATCCCGACATCGTAAGTATTTGGGCTTACATTTAATTTACTCTCAAAATTAATACCAAATTCTGACTTTACTATAATTTTGTTTAAATTATAAATAATATCAATAATACATGGATATATAAGTAATACTAAAATATAAAATATGTACTAACTCGACTATTGACTTATTAATTGTGGTATTTTCTTTCTATTGACTTCCTCTTTCAGTATGGGTATCCACATCCTACTGCATTCCACCGAGGAATTTGCGACACAATTGGTTTCGTTTAGCATAACTAGGCCGCTTCTTTGATTTTTCTCTTTTTACTATCTGTTTCTTTCAGGACTATACTTGAATCTCTCCACTGAACTCTATGTTCATTATCCCATGCGTGTTGACATATTTGAGATCTATCAAATTCTCTATTTTTAATATAAGATTGATGTTCACTTATTCTAACGTTTAATGGTCTTGATGTTTCACCTATATAAAACTGTTCGCATTCACAAGGTATTTTATAAATACAATTCTTTGTCCTTTCTTGTTCATTGTTAGGTTTAGTTTTAGATAGAATAGATCTCAATGTGTTGGTTGTTTTGAATGTTGTTGAAATGTTGAATTTATTTCCTATTGTTTTAAGTTTCTCGGATAGTCCTTTTATGTATGGTATTGATATTTTCCTCGTATTATTTCTTGTGAATGTTGTAGGATCCCGTTCTATGTTGTTCTGTTCCATTCGATCCAATCTTGACAATTCCTTAATTATAAACGATAAAGGATAATCATTTTTTAATAAAACAGATGTTAAGAATTGTTTTTCTTCTAAAAAGGAATTTTCGTTAGAACAAGTAATTTTGGCTCTATCATATAAGGATTTTATGATTCCCTTTTTAACGTTGATGTTGTGATTTGATTTGTAATTGAGATATCTGTTGGTATGTGTTGGTTTTCTATACACTTGAGTCTCATATCCAGTATCCTTCTTTAAGACTAAAACATCGAGGAAAGGCAGGGTGTTATTATATTCCTTTTCCATTGTAAATTTTATTGTCTCTTCTTGATCGTTTATAATATTCAGGAATGTATCCAACAATTCTGATCTATGAGGCCATATTGAAAACACATCATCTACATATCTCCACCATACAGTGGGTTTTAAATTTTGTTTAGAAATGATATTAGTTTCGAAATCCTCCATAAATATATTAGCCAATAATGGAGATAAAGAGGAGCCCATTGCTAGACCAAAATTTTGTTTATAAAATTCATTATTTAGTTGAAAATAGGTATTATTAGTACATAATGTCAATAACTCCATTATAGCTGATACATTTAGTTTTGTCCTAGTTGTCAATGTATCATCATTCTCTAATTTCGTTTTGATTATGTTTAAAGTTTTATCTAATGGCACATTTGTAAATAAACTGTTTATGTCAAAACTTACTAAAATATTATTTGGATTAAACTCAATAGTTGATAATTTGTTTACAAAATGTTTTGTATTTTTTATAAATGTGTCATCATTATTAGCAAATGGTTTTATAATGTTTAATAAAAATTTTGATAGTTCACTACAAGGAGAACTGATGGTACTACAAATGGGTCTAAGTGGTATGTTCGCTTTATGAATTTTCGGTACTCCATAAAAATGTGGTGACTTACTGTAATGAGGTTTAATAATTAATTAAAATTTAATTTGGTATTAGTTTTTTGAAGGTAGATTAAATGTAAGACCAAATACTTACGATGTCGGGATAGTATCACGAGGTTTTTTCCTGATTTTCCCTCGTGATTTACTATGGAATCTCTAACGCGAGAATTTTACTGTCATCGTTGCATTTGGTTGTCTTTTTAAAGACAGATCACATGCTATGATTTTTTTGCGACGGATATTCTTGAGTTGGGATTGATTTCATGTAATCGAATGAACTATCTTTTAGTAAAGTCGTCCCAGGAACGCAACTCATAAATATTGGCGATATCATTTGAAAGTCTTCTACTTTAAAATGTATAATATACGTCTGAATTGCCAATATAAATGAGTCAGATTAAATAAATTATTAGAAGAATTTTTTTACTTAGCAACAACATGTTTGTTTTATTTTAATAGTATTTTGTATTTTGACAACGAAACCCGATTTGGGCTTCGAAACGTTAATAAATTCATTTTTTAGTAAAATTGTGGATTATTTCCCATAAAAAATACGTAATTAATCATAATTACTTATGATTAATTATTTATATGGGAAATAAGCCACAATTAAAACGAAAAAATAATTTTATTAACGTTTCGACGCCCAAATCGGGTGCCGTTGTCAAAAAAAAAAAAAATTTAAAAAAATTCTAAATAGTTAAAATTGTAAAAATGCCACAAGAAAATAGCTTCAGAACAACATTAAGGAAAATAAAAGGCTCAAACAAAGTTAATCATATCGACACCATTACTACAGATAACTTAATTACTTCAAATAAACTAGAAATTGTAGAAATCTTAGCGGATCACTATCAATTACATTCAAGCAATGACCAATTTAACTCTATTTTCTTAAAACACAAAGAAAAATCCGAATTGTCACAAATCGAAATAGAAGATATTTTATGCCCTCTCAATATGCCTATTACACTAGACGAGCTTAACGAAAGCCTAAGTAATGCTAAAAAAACTTCTCCAGGACCTGATGATATTCCAACTATATTTATTGAGAAATTACCGGAATCGGCAAAGAAAATTTTAGTTGACATCTTTAACAATATTTACACAAATAAAAAGTTCCCTTCAATATGGCGTCAAGCAATTATAATTCCATTTTTAAAAATGAATAAGCCAAAAAACTTACCATCCTCATATCGTCCAATATCCCTCACCAGTAATATATGCAAAGCAATGGAGAGAATATTAAGTAAAAGACTGAAATGGCACTTGAAAAACAGAAACCTTTTTACTCCAATACAAAGCGGATACCGTTCAGACAGATCGACACCTGATAACATTGTCGCACTAGAATCCGAAATTCATAAAGCATTTACAAAACAACAAAAAGTAATCGCAATATTTTTTTACATTAAAAAAGCTTTCGACACGACATGGACGCATTATATTCTCAAAGTGATGAAAAACTGGAAAATAGATGGTAAGTTTCTCGCTTTTACCAAAAATTTTCTTCAAAACAGGTCCATACAAGTAAAAACCAATGGATTCATATCAACATCGAAATCACTCCATAATGGAATTCCTCAAGGATCGGCCTTAAGCCCAATATTATTCTTAATCGCAATTAATAATATAACAAACTATATAGAGCTTCCTGTAAAAGCTAGTATTTATGCTGATGATCTAGTTAGTAATATATGTTAAAAGTAAAAATGTAGGTTTAGCTAGACAAATTCTACAAAGAACATTAAACAGCCTGGAAAAGTGGTCTTTAGAGACTGGTTTAACATTTTCAACTGAGAAGACTAAAGTAATAATCTTTGACAAAAGAAGAGAGGAATACAACTTAAACCTGTGTCTAAATGGATATTCTCTGAAACAAGTCCGTGAAATCAAATTTTTAGGTATAGTATTTGACTCACAACTCACATGGACTTCACATATCAACAATTTAATTCGATCCTGTCAACAACGAATAAATTTACTAAGAGTGTTATCCAATCATAAACGGGGTTCAGATACTAGAATTCTCCTAAAGCTATATCAAACATTAATAAGAAGCAAGCTCGACTACGGATGCATGTGTTATGAAACAGCAAACAAAAATCAACTAAAAAAACTGGATATCATTCAAACCACATCTCTACGACTAATCTTTGGAGCCTTTAGAACTACTCCAATAAGAAGCCTTCAAGTTCTAGCAGGAGAAATACCATTATACCTCAGAAGACAATACCTATCACTATGCTACAATTCAAAAATTCTAAGCGCAAAGGAAAATACCTTTCTCGCAAGTTTAGTATCGGAAGAACCACCAGAACAATACAGAAATTACACCACCAAGGCAATACCATTTTACAAACGCATTAAACGATTACCGTATAGCATCAATCAAAACACCTTAGCATCCATAAAAAAAAATATCAGACACCCCCCTGGACAGTTTCTTTACCAATAGTAGACCTCTCCTTACATAATTCTAACAAACATTCACACACCTCTGCTGAGATCAGGCTTCAATATCATACAAATTTACTCAAATACTCTTCTTACAAACTTTTCTTTACCGATGCCTCCAAAAGTTGCAACGGAATAGCTGCTGCTACTGTATCAGAAAACGTTATTTCCGCCACTAGATTATCTGATGGCCGCAGTATTTATACCGCAGAACTTCAAGGAATACTTGACGCACTAAATCATAGTAAAAATACAAATGAAAACCAAATACTAATATTATCAGATTCACTAAGTTCTTTACAGGCCATCAAACATGTTTATCCTACCCACATCAATCTATTTCTAATTAAAGACGCGTTGCATCAGCTCCAATTTTCTGTGAAAACCATCTTATTATGTGGGTCCCATCCCATGTAGGAATAACTGGTAATGAGTTAGCAGACAAAACAGCGTTCAAAGCGATAAACAATGTGAACATTCCGACTACAGCAGGCATACCAATCTCTGACACTAAACCTTTATTCAAGAATCATGTAAACAAAATCTGGCAAGAAATATGGGATCAAACAAACACAAATCTGAAAACCATTAAACCAGACGTATCTTCAAAAAATCTTCCTATGCCACCAAAAAGAAAAGACCAAGTAATTATCAGCAGACTCCGGCTTGGACACACACGACTTACCCACAGCTACGTAATCTCCAAGGAACCGCCACCAACGTGCCAAAGATGCCAAATACCTCTCACAGTTAACCATATAATAATAGAATGTCCAGAGTACACTTCAGCGAAAACGATATTCAAGATACCCAACAGCCTGAAAGAAGCACTGGTCACAAAATTCAATGAAGTTCTATCTTTTGTAAATCATTGTAAACTGTATAACAAATTATGATTCATTTTTTTTTCTTTGTAAACTCTAAATAATTTCCATATTTTTGTCATTCTTATATTCTAAAAATGTATCTTTTGCTCTATCTATTTTGTATTATAAATGTACCGCTAATAACCCGAGTGGTTGATGCGGATAAATAAAAATAAAAAAAACCCCTAGTTAGGAAAATTAAGATTACTTACTTACTTACTCCGTGAGGTTACAACCCTTCGAGGATTTTAGCCGACTCGACAACATACAACATGTCTCTATTCTTCTCTGTCTTGATCATTCTCCATCCAGTTCTCTATGCTTATAGCTTTCAGGTCTCCTGCTATATTATCGCCACCGGAGTCGAAGGAGTCTTCCATTTGAGACTTCTTGCCATACCAGCCTTCCTGTCCTTTTATCAGAATGTCTTCTAAGGTGACCTGTCCATTGTAGTCTTCTGAAGTTTATTTCTTTTATTATATTGGCGTCTGGGTATAGTTCTTTGAGCTCTTTATTAGTTCTTATCCTATATCAGGCCCGGCCCTAGGGATTTTGCCGCCCTGGGCAAGATGGATAACACCGCTCCCCCCCTTGGTAGACTCATGAGATGCCATATTACCACAGAGCAAAGAAAAATAAAATTGCGGATTTTATTTGCCAAACAGCTTGCCTCATGAGCAACTGCTTTATCGTTGTTTTCATTGACGGTGCTTTCTACAAGAGCATCGTAGATTTCTTCAATTTGGTATCTGATGGGGGTATCAATTCAATTGGGGATGGCATCAATTCTACTTTTTCATCTAGTTTCGTAGTTTGTAGTTTCATTGAAACCACAAAGGTTTCAATGTCAGGCTAGAAATATGATTTCAACGATGAATAGATGCTGCAAAAGGTTGTCAATTTTTGTCACTAAGGAAAAGAAAGAAACTGCAAACTGTGAGGATTTAGCAGCATCGTTCACGACTAAGTTGAGTGAATGGCTAGAACACGGGATAAAAAATGCTCTAATATTCATTTTCAAAATTCTGTTTTGAACTCCTAAGTTCTTCCCTTTCATGTTTGCCCCATTATCATACCCTTGTTTTCTCATATCTTCCAAACGCATTCCCAGTTCATTCAGTTTTTGTAAAATAACTTCTGTAATCCCAAGCCAGTGGTTTCCAGTACAGGCACAAATGCAAGAAAATGTTTGCAATTTTAACACTTTGTGAACAGGAACCTAAATTGATAAAACGTACAACAATAGTCATCTGTTCCGCCCCAGAAATATCAGGTGTACAATCTAAAATTATGCTATAATACTGTTCTGATTTCAAAAAGTTTAAAATTTTATTTTTGATTTGGTTATGAAGGAGCTGAATAATTTCGTTTTGAATACGTTTTCCCAAGTAGTAATGCTGCTTGTTACTACCTTTCGTTGTTCTCCTAACGTGCTCTTGTAAAACATAATCAGTTTTTCCAAAGAGCTGAACAAGCTTTAAAAATTTACCATTGTTTTGATGAAACAGTTTATCAGAATCGCCCCTCAATGGAAGACATTGTTGTGCTAAGAACTGTATTTTTGATATAAGTCGTTTTATTACATTTTTCCAATGGCGAGTGTCTGAATTTAGAACTTTTTGTGTTTTTTCGTCTATAGTTTTTCCCGATTCTAGTCTAATTGTTTGTTCTACCCACTGTCGCTGTGACTGTAGATGAGCTGGAGACTAAAGTTGTGCTCACTACGGAGAGCAATGGATTTTATCCTCGCTCCGACCCTTGCTCCCTGGTGTTTATATTCGTTTTATTCGTGAATTCTCGCATTTAAAATAATGTATTTATTTTACATAGCGATCGATAATATAGTTTCGATCGCTATGTAAAATAAATACATTATTTTAAATGCGAGAATTCACAAATATAAATACCAGGGAGCAAGGGTCAGAGCGAGGATACAATCCATTGCCCTCCGTAGTGAGCAAACCCTTAGCGCGGCTGGACAAAGCTTCAGACATATGTTTTAAAATAATTATCCATTTTCAGGAAATTTAATTTTGACATTAGAAAATATTTTACAGAAAAAAACAATACACAGAATTGTTTGTCAGAATAAATTAACGACTTTCTCTAAACATTTTCACCATTGCACATTTTGTAACTGTAGTAGTTAGTTGTAAATCTACGATATGTTATCTGTTATGATCTGTTATCTGTTAATCTATGATTATTATTTCTTCAATTTAAAAATTGGCTGTCCTCTAAAATTTGCCGCCTCTAACTTTGCCGCCCTGGGCAGCCGCCCAGTTCGCCCACCCCTGGGGCCGGGCCTGGGTCCTATATTGTCCTACTGCTTCATCAAGCATAGGCCCAAAGATCTTCCTTATGATTTTTCTTTCCCAAACATGTAGTCTCTCTTCGTTTGCCTTTGTTATCGTCCACTTTTTCGCTGCCTTACATCACTACGGGTCGTATGCTTGTTTTATATAGTTGTATCTTTTTACGTCTGGTTAGTTGTTTCGATTTTATAAGGTTTTCAAGAGCCTAAAGACATCTGTTGCCGGCCATCTGTTATTATCTTCAGTTATTGTTGTTCCAAGATACTTAAATTATCTAACACGCTCAAAGTTAAAGTCATTAATGGTGATGTTCTGACCGATCCTGTCTCTGTTTTGGTTATTGCGGCTCTTATACATAACAGTTTGTAGGTACATATATCTAGTTTTATTGTCATTTTAGCCGCATTTATAATCCCCAACGATTCCTTTTGTGTATGTATGTTTTGATTCTTTCTAACAGGATGTTTGCAATTGCAAGGACTTTGGTAGGTGGTATTTAGGAGCGTTATTCCCTAGTAGTTAATACATTGTTGTTTCTTTCCTTTTTGTGGATTAGTACAATAACCTCTTCTTTTTATTCATCTGGAATTGTTTCTTGTCTTGAATTATTCATCTGGTATTGTTTAATGTCTTGAATTAACTTATATTAAAATATAAAACTGTACAACGCTTCTCCTCCGTATTTTAAGCACTCTGCGGGTAGGTATACCATCGCCACCTAGTGCCTTATTATTTTTAAGTTTTTATTTGCCTGTGTTATTTCTTCGTATGTCGGGTATTGGTCTTCTATTTCAGCTGTATGTACTTCAATGTTTGATGTATTTCTGCTAGATTGGTCGTTTAACAGTTGATAGATGTATTCCTTCCAGTTTTTTAGAATTTTCTTGTCATCAGTAATGAGCTGCCCGCGGTCGTTTTGAAGGAAGTTTCCTGTTCTTGCTTGGTATCCGGCCTTGATCTCTGAAACTTCTTTTAACAACAGTCTTGCCTGTTTGTTCTTTATTTTTCCTTCTATATTTCTGATTATTTGTTCCTGACACTCCCTTTTCTTTCTTTTCATTAGTTTTCTTGTCTCTGTTCTTGTCTGTTAATATCTGTCACTGTTGTTGTGCGAGGGATTTTGTAACATGTCCCTTCTAGCTATATTTCTTTCTCTTATGCATTTCAGGCAATCATCATCGAAAAACTTTTTGTTGCTCTCTTTTTGTATCATAGTATTTCATCTGATAGATACGCTTGTCAAAGCTAATTTTATATTTTTCCAAGCTGAGTCTATGTTGCTTTAATCCTGTCTCTGTGTTAGATCTATTTATATCATCATCATCATCATCATCATCATCATCATCATCATCATCATCATCATCATCATCATCATCATCATCATCATCATCATCATCATCATCATCATCATCATCATCATTATCATCATCATCATCACATCATCATAATGGTACTACAGCCCTTAGAGGGCCTCGACCTTCTCAAGCTTTCCACGCCATTCTGTTCTGTCCCTTGCTTGTATTTTCCAGTTGCCGACTCCGATCTTCTCGGCATCTTGTGTTACCCCGTCCATCCACCTCAGCTTTGGTCTATCCATCTTCTCATTCCCACGTTTTATTGTCATTTTAGCCGTTCGTGGCGCGTTCGTTGGATTAGTACGTGTTTTCAAGTGGCGCACAAACGTCGCGCACACGGAGCATCACGATTTAACTTCTGTCGGCGCCACAAACGCGCGACGCACTCACGGCGCCGCATATCTATACGTACCTTTAGTCTAATATACAGTCGAACCCGCTTATTAGAGTACCGGTTATAGGAATATCCCGGTTTAAGGAATAGAAATTTGAGGTCCCGAAACGTTTCTATTTACTCCTTAATAAATTTATCCTTTTATAGGAATACATTTTAATTAATTAATATCGCTTAATCGAATATTATTCAAGTGGACGAACAACTTTTTATTCATATTTTCAAAAAAAATTTAAATATGTCTGGGTTATTATATTTTTCAGATAATAAATACTTTATTACGCACCAGTTGGACCCTTTTACGAAATACAGCAGGCCATAAACTACCTACTTTTACTTGTCTCACAAAACTTGTAAAAATTTCTATTGCGACCTACCTCGTTGCAGTTATAAATTTTATTGGTTAATGGTTTATTGACTTCGACAATACAATGGCAGGCAAGAATAGAAATGTTCTCTTTTATTGATAACCGCCCTGTCCATTCATAAACCCGACATGAGTTTGAATATTTTAACAATCCGTTTTTTGCCTGGTAATGTGTCAATTCATCAAAACACAGAATTCGACAAAATAAAAGACGAATATTTTTAAGAGTTGTTTCGTTTGGCGATAATTTATCGGTTTTCGAAGATACTGAAGATTTAGAACAAAACAATGAAACCACCCAACTCAATATTAAAGCGAAAGATGAAGATTTTTTCGATTTTGTGGATATTCCATCCAATTTGGCAAGCCCTAACCGTTTGTAATATTATAAGAAGATTTCCGGAGGGCCAATTCAATGTAACTTTTTGTAATTTGTATAACTTAAAGATTTTTCAAAAGAAATGAGAAGTAATTTTGTCGTATGCATTTTAAATAAGATAATATATACATGTTTACATATTGCACACATTTCATGCTTATTAATGGATTTATCCACAGAAAATGTAATTTGGTTTTTTAATAAAATAAGTTACACTGCTGTATCATTGACATAAAACGACCTAAAACCATATAAGTATAATGTAAATGTAGGTACATACATAGTATGTACTATTATTATGTAGGTCTATTCAGTAGGTACCCTTATTTCTACCAGCCATCAATGATCGGGTATTAGAATATCCCGGTTATAGGAATATTTTTGCTTGGCACGAAGGCTATTCCAATAAGCGGGTTCGACTGTATTGTTAGGCGGCACACATAGTGGACGCGGTTTCCGCTTAAGGGCAAACCGCGCGGTTATGGTAACACAGTGAAGACGGGTAAAAGCGAGAGAGATCGTTCAAATTTGTCAGTTGCGTCTACTACTTGTAGCAAAATGTCGTCTTCCGATGACCATATAATTGCTATAGATTCTGTTTTGACTAAACTGAAAAGAAAGAGAGTTGATGTACATCCTATTAATCGAGAAACATTAATTTATGGAGAATATCATCATCTATTTCAAAAATTAAAAGATAATGAACGATTCGTCCAGTATATGAGAATGACTAAAGAGACTTTTAAATATATTTTGAAGAAAGTGGAGTATCGTTAAAAACAATATTAAACGCTCAACTTACAGTCAACCAACAGAATATCGAAAGAGTTGAGCAATATACATATCTGGGTACGAATTTAAATAGCCAATGGGACTGCTCAACAGAAATTAAACAGCGAATAATAAAAGCGATAGCAGCATACGTTAGAATGAGACCCATTTTCAACAGTCGAGACATATCATTAAAAACAAAATACCGTCTGTTGAAATGCTACATATTCACAGTTCTGCTCTACGGAATGGAAGCGTGGACACTAACTGTTGCATCTATGAATCGGCTCGAAGCTTTCGAAATGTGGTGTTATAGGCGCATCTTACGTATATCCTGGGTTGACCGAATTACTAATGTGGAATTCCTGCGTAGAATGGGGAAAGAGTGTGAAATTTTCATAACCATCATAACAAAAAAATTAGAATATCTAAGACATGTAATGAGAAATCAAGAACGTTACGGCCTTCTCCAACTGATTCTCCAAGGGAAGGTAAATGGTAAAAGATGACCGGGAAGAAGACGCATTTCCTGGCTTCAAAATTTACGAAAGTAGTATAACACCACTACCACTGGTAGTATAACACCACTACCACTGAACTGTTCCGCGCTGCGGTAAACAAAGTTAAGATAGCCATGATGATCGCCAACATCCGGAACGGATAGGCACTTTAAGAAAAAGAAGGAGTATCGTTTAATTAAAAACTGGTGTAATTTACATAAGCAGGCTATCCTTCCGGATGAAAGGCTTGTTATAACATTGAGGTAAGTAGTTTTGTTGTAAATTTATTTTTCAAGTACTTATTTAGTTAATAGTTAATACTGGAATGATTTTAGAAATACCTAAGTCACACAAAATTACAGTTTCAATAAGATTGACTTCATTACTTTTGTTTATTATAATGTACAATTTATAAAATTAATCCATGGAGAACTATTAATTCTTATTATAAAAGAGGGAATAAACTAAATTCTCATTCGAGTAAACATTAAAACCGCGCGGAAAAAGCTAAATTCTCATTCTAGCAAAAGCGGTCAGGCGGGTTGAAGCGGTTGGCCCGCGCGGACCTGCTTTGTTTATGTTCGTGTACATTTAAAGACGTGCATTCTTTTTGAAAACGCTTAAAAGCGGGTCCGCGCGGTTTAACCGTAAGCGGAAACTGCCTCCACTGTGTGCGCCGACTTATACAGCCTTAGTCGGCGCACACAGTGGAGGCGGTTTCCGCTAGCGGGCAACGCTAGCGGGACCCGCTTTTAAACGTTTTCAAAAAGAATGCACGTCTTTAAATGTACACGAACATAGTCAAAGCAGGTCCGCGCGGGCCAACCACCTCAACCCGCCTGACCGCTTTTGCTAGAATGAGAATTTAGTGTAACGTTCTTGATTTCTCATCACATGTCCTAGATATTCTAATTTTTTTGTTTTGATGGTTATGAGAAATTCACACTCTTTCCCCATTCTACGCAGGAATTCCACGTTAGTAATTCGGTCAACGCAGGATATACGTAAGATGCTCCTATAACACCACATTTCGAAAGCTTCGAGCCGATTCATAGATGTAACAGTTAGTGTCCAAGCTTCCATTCCGTAGAGCAGAACTGTGAATATATAGCATTTCAACAGACGGTATTTTGTTTTTAATGATATGTCTCGACTGTTGAAAATGGGTCTCATTCTAAAGTATGCTGCTTTCGCTTTTATTATTCGCTGTTTAATTTCTGAGTAGTCCCATTCGCTATTTAAATTCGTACCCAGATATGTATATTCTCAACTCTTTCGATATTCTGTTGGTTGACTGTAAGTTGAGCGTTTAATATTGTTTTTAACGATACTCCACTTTCTCCAAAATATATTTAAATGTCTCTTGAGTCATTCTCATATACTGGAAGAATCGTTCATTATCTTTTAATTTTTGAAATAGATGATGATAATAATATTCTCCATAAATTAATCTTTCTCGATTAATAGGATGTACATCAACTCTCTTTCTTTTCAGTTTAGTCAAAACAGAATCTAAAGCAATTATATCATCATCGGAAGACGACATTTTGCTACAAGTAGTAGACGCAACTGCCAGATTTGAACGATCTCTCTCGCTTTTACCCGTCTTCACTGTGTTACCATACCCGCGCGCGAGAACCGCGCGGTTTGCCCGCTGGCGGAAACCGCTTTCACTATGTGTGCCGCCTCAGGTATACAAATTACAGTATAGTATCCTTTACAATACTTTTAACTCAATGACAACTATAAACTTCAAATACAACTTGTTCTATGAATGTCAACTTTGCAATATTTTGTGCATTTATTTAATGCAAAAACCTTTTAATACCTATCTGCTTAAAATTCTTGCAGGCTTTCGTTATTTTTTTGATATCGAACTTTCAACCGACTTTGGAAAACCTGCTTTAGATGCTGCTTTTCATATCTTGCCTCTAAAGCTTGAACATGAGAGTCATAACTATGAACTAGGTGAATTCTGGGAAGAAATTGCAAGAAGGTTGCTGCCTGTCCACGAAGTTACACTACCAAGGAAGCTGCCATTTCTTTCTCAGTCCAGCCATTTGCTCTAGCTGCAGCTTCGAATTTAAAATGATAAGTTTCCCCGGTGCCGCCCAAAATCCCGACAGCCAAAATCCCGACGGCCAAAATCCCGACGGCCAAAACACCGACACGCCAGAATCCCGACAGGCCAAAATCCCGACATGCAACAATCCTCACATAAGTAAAAATTCCGACTTTTGTTTAATACTTTTAATACAAAATACTTTTGTTTATTAACAAAAAATAAAAAACAGATGGCCATAAACAAAAAACAAGAAATAAATGTAATTATATGTTAAAAGGAAACTTATCAAACCTGTCGGGATTCTGGCCTGTCGAGATTTTGGCCTGTCGGGATTCTGGTGTGTCGGGATTTTGGCCGTCGGGATTGTGGCTGTCGGGATTTTGGCTGTCAGGATTTTGGGGTAGACGCAAGTTTCCCATGCTGTTTGGCCATCGAACGTGGGTGGCTTTAAAATGTTGCTCTTTCCAGTTGTGCCTGGTTCAACTATGGAAGATGATGAAGCTGTTTGTTCTGTTTTGACGCTAACTTTGGGTGACCAAATCATAAACTTGAAAAAACGGGGCACATCCAAAAAGTGTTTGGAGATGATACTCTTACTCTTCACGGGCTCCATCGAGACGTAATCATTGAAACATGCTCTTTTCAGGTAATTTGAGACATAAACCATTTTAAATTTTATCTATGTAATTTAATGTAAAATCTGGGGCGAATAATAAATAAAGCATTTTTGAAGCTTACAAAATGGGGCAATCCCATTTTTACGGGACGTTTGGTCACCCTACGTGAAAATTTTCATGAATTTGGGATAAATTATTGATGATTTCTATCTCTACTTTTCTACGCCTCTCCTTCTCCTTTTCCTCTTCTTGTCTACGATTCTCTTTCAGCTCTTTCTCTTCTTATCCACGATTCTCTTTCAGCTCTTCCTCTTTTTGTCTACGACTCTTTTTCTGCTCTTTCTCTTCTTGTTTACGCTTCTCGTTTACCACCCTACGCTTTTCCTCTTCCAATTTTAAAACCCATGCGTGAGTCCGGATGTATTCTATTTCTTTACCAACACCATTAAAAATTGATAATATCTCTTGTATCTCATAGCTGTCACCAATGCTACACAGCTTTAAAGCCGACCACTCACGGTACTGCGGTGTCGTTCGACAAAATCGTCGATGATATCAATTTCTGCAGTACTGCAGCAGACAGGCCAGTCTCTATGTGGTCAAATTGTACGAATTTGTTCTATGCGCTGTCACACACGATCAAAATTTTTGCCAATTAAAATCAATTTACTAGGTTGTTCAATAAGTTTCGCTGTTCGATAAGAAAAACACAATTTTATGGATTACAATAAACTTTATTATTCAGTATAGTCATAGTCTCTCTGAACATCAATACACTTGTTCCAACGAGACTCCAATTTACAAATTCCATCCCTAAAGTGAGAATCTGGAAGGGTTGCAAAATACGCTTCCACAGTTGTTATGTACCCATCATTTGATAAAAAACGCTTTCCACGGATGAATTTTTTTAGGTATTGAAATATGTAGATGGAAGTCACTAGGGGCCAAATCTGCTGAATAAGGTGGATGCTCCAACAATTCGAACTTTAATTCATGGATTTTAGTCATTGTTAAAGTGCTCATATGACACGGTGCATTGTCCTGATGAAAGATGATTTTTTCTTTTGCAAACCAGGTCTTTTTTCACGAAATTTTTCCTTCAGCTGGTCTAAGAGGAAGAGGTTACAATATTATTCAGCATTTATTGTATTACCAGTTTGCAAGTCATCCACAAACAAAATTCCTCTCGCATTTCAAAAAAATGATGCTAACACCTTCTTAGCCGATTTGTGGATGCGAACTCGTTTCGGAGCCGAAGAACCAGGTTCACACCACTCTTTAGCCTCTTGTTTTGATTTAGGATCAAGCTGATAGACCCAAGTATTATCCATAGTGATGAATCGTCGTACAAAATCTACTTTATCCTTTCGAAAATGCTCTAAATGCTGCTGAGAAAGTCGCATTCGAATGTGTTTTTGTTCCGTTGTTAGCGAATGCGGCACCCATTTATATACAGGATACAGTTTTCTAAAACCCAATACTTCAGTCAAAATATTGGTTACACTGCCAATGACATCCCTAGGGCTTCTACTAAATCTCTTTCGGTCACTCGACGATTTTCCAGTACCATGTCATGTATTTTTTCTACGATTTCTGGGGTTGTTACTGTTTTTGGACGTCCTTGACGTGGACCATCTTCTAGGCTTGTACGACCACCTTTAAATTCAGCAACACATCTTTGTACTGTAGATACTAATTGAAGGGGAAGAGTCCTTATACAATTTCAACATTCGTTCATAAATTTCCTTTGCTTTTAAACTTTCCAAAAATAAAAATTCAATCACTGAACGATACTTGAAACGAAAACGACAATAGACTACCCCAGCTAATCGAAATAATATTCGAAAATATTACTTCAATCATCCAAGATAGCTATTGTTCAACCCAGCTTAGCTCAGTCTGTCAGGGTGTGTGTTCGTCTTCTCCTAATCTTAGAATGTGAATTCTTGTGATGTGAAAATTTAGAATGGAAGCAAACAAAACAGTATTTTTACCCAATCATGTTTCTTTTTCATAAAAGATATATAATAAAAATGTGACTTATTAAATGCATTAACAAAAATATATTCAAATTCTTGCCAAATACTAACAATTTGTAGATTATACTTATCGCTTTTGGTATCTGGTTCGATGGTAACTTCTTGATGGTATTGCTGTAGACTTCTTGTAGACCAGGGCAGATGTTCGGCCCTAGGCCCCTGCAGCTGGAGATGGTAGTCGTTGCAGTCTAGATGTCATGGTCTCATTGCTGTCAGCCTTAGTGTCATCACCGGTGATAAGCTTTATGCTGGAGGCTCCTGAAGGGAAAAAGATTTGATTCCCTTCCAAAAAACATAAGATAAAAACACATATCAAACATCAAGAAGTGAAAACCAAAATGTACCTTTGTCAAATAGTATTCAAAAACTAGTAGATGGCAAGGGTAAATTAAATGGAATTAAGATTGATACTTACTTACTTACTTAGTCCTAAGCCTTTCTACCTTTAGGTGTAAGGCTGGTGGAGTTGAGTTTGGATTGTACTACTAGTTAAAATTTGGTTTACACGTGCATATATGAAAATTAGAAAGAAATAGGTTTTTAAAATTGACCATGTGCTCGCAGACATGGAAGGTTAGGTTAGATACGTAAAAATGATTATAAGGTATGCAAAACTCACCCCAAGAGAATATTAAAGTTGATGGAAAATAAATCTAATATTCGAATTTCATCCTTTAAATAAATTAATTCTCCCCTTCCATTTTCAGTTTGTGTCAGGGAGTAGGGATGAAGTGTCACTGTCATATCAGCGAAACACACAACACAGAACATGAAATTTGAAATAACGACTATGGAACACAAGATTATATCAGATTCTAGAATGTAAGATTATGAAGTATGTTCAGTTGATGATTTAAATGTTAGATGAAAAGAGAGTTGGCTATAGAACGGGCGCCAAACAAGTTTTTAACGAAAAAGCAAGTTAAAACGAATACAGAAGATAATTATTAATGTAGTATTAAAGAAAATAAAGTAAAATAATTATTTAAAAATAAAATAGCAAAGATGTGACGTTTGTAACGTTACATACTTGATTGTTTTCATTTTGATAAATACTGTGACACGTCGATAATAAATGGCTTGTAAACAAAGAATTAATTGACAGATTTACATGAAACTTCACACACGTTCATATGAAGAGTGTACCAACATAACCTAAAAAAATTATGCTAAATAGTAGCAACGCCCTCTCTTATCGAACCGCAAAACTTATTGAACAACTTTATTTGCATGCGCATTCCTTAATATTTATTTTAAGGCCTTTTTTTATTCATCATCATCAATGGCGCTACAACTCTTCGTGAGTCTTTGTCGCGTTTACTATTGCCTTCCACGTTTGCCTTTTTTATTGTGTATTTTATATTCTGTCCAAAATTATTATAATTTCAAATAGAAAAACCAAACATGCTGGCAAACTAGCTACCAAACACTCATTCTGCGAATTACAAACACAAATCAAAATGCAAACAGGCAGAATCGACAATTGATAATAACGTTATCATGGATGACTTGTTTTCAGGATGAGGACGCCGAAGTAGGTGAGAATTCTGGGAAATCTGCAACACTGTAAACATTTACCAGCGTCACAGTTCACATATTTGTCTTTACGATTGGTTTTAGAACCATATTTCCGAATGGCGGCAGTTTCTTGGAAATGGAACTATGCATTTTATTTTTCTAGATTTTTATATTTTTGTAGTTTTTATCGGAAATAGCTTAGAATAATACTGTTAAAAATATGGGTTATTTTTCTTAATAATAGGAAATACAAAAATGTAAGTCATTTTTTCACTTGCGTGGTTTTCTATTTCTCTAAACCTCCGGTTTTCATGTCAGTTACACATGCTGTTCAAGCTAGTTCTTGAGACAATCAGCAGAAAACTAATGCAACCGGGCATATAAATATCAAATCAGTACAAATTACTACATAAGAGGGGTCTAACTGCAAAACTCACATTCTCCACTTTTTCAAATTTTACAAGAACTAAAAAAACTTATAAAATTCACAAAATTAACTATTTTTCATTTGTCATATCTTCTTTGTAAATAGTCTAACATAAGCAACATTTTTAATAGCTTATAAAATGATTAACTAGCCTAATAAGGCAGATATTCCACATTAAATGTTGGAGAATGTAAGTTTTGTTTATTATCGGTTTTCTTGTTTTTGTTTCCTTGATTTCCCTTGGTTGGACGTATTAACTAGAGTTACATTTAATTCCATTTTATAAAAGACTTATTCAAAAATATAAAAATATAAAATTACATTAAGGTATTAATTAATAATAAATTACTAACTAAAATATCAAAAACAACTCACTACTGCACCGCTTGAATAATATCCAACCGCACAATGTTTTAAACACATAGGTCACGTGACCGAAATGCGTGCCTCTGGTTGGACTGCAGGGAGGAAAATGTGAGTTTTCAAAATAATTCGTGTTTTTGTACTTATTTTACATGGGATATTGTTAGTTTTGGTTATAATCCTCTAGTAAAAATTATGTAGTTCAACATGTACAGCTGGAATCAACTAAAAAGTCATTTTTGAAAAAAGTGGAAAATGTGAGTTTTGCAGTTAGACCCCTCAATAAACCAATGATGTAACATGTAGCTATTAGTAGTAGGAGCCAGCAGCGGCTAATGTAGACCATAGAATTTAGCACAAAATAAATCGATGCAGCACCTAGAGACTTTTTGCGCATTGTGTTCAGGATGATGCCAGGAAAAAGTCTACTACAGAAAAATGGGTGGAAATGCATAGTTATATTTTAAAGTGCATAAAAAAGCATCCAAAAGTGCAGAAACATGTCAAAAGAGCCAAATTTTGTTAATTGGGGGTTTTTGGGATCGTTGCAGACGAATACGCCATCAGAACCGACCACCGGTGCACCTGGTGCTCAAAAACCCTCCAAACTTCAGAAGATAACAGCATTAGCAGTTCTGATGGCGTATTCGTATTCAGCCACCCCAAAAATCCCCGAGTAACAAAATCTGGCCCTTAATATGCTTATTTTGATTGTTTTTGCAGTTTTGGATGCATTTATGCACTTTAAAATGTAATTATGCATTTCCACCCATTTTTCTATGGTAGACTTTTTTCCTGACATCATCCTTAACACAATGCAAAATGTTGTAAGTCTCTAGGTCCTGTTTTGAAGAAAGTGTGGAAGAAAAACTAGACACTTGGACGAAATATTTGAAACTAACTTTTGCAGATGAAAGGCAGAATATTATTGAAGACACGGAATGCCAATAAACATGAACCCCTGCCATTGAAAAAGTCACGTTAGCTATTAAAAAAACTAAAGATAATAAAACTGTAGGGCCTGACAAGTTTTGTGCAGAATTCCTAAAATTTATGTATCAACAGGAATAAAATGGATAACGACTATATTTAACAAAATTGATGTAACTGGAACAATCCTGAGGCTGTTTACAGTCTACCTTGTTATCTATACCAAAAACGTTAAATGCAAAAACATGCGAAGACTACAGAGCAATTAGCCACTTACGTAAAACGTTTAAAACTAAAAAAAGTTATACACACCAGAATTTATAAAAAATACGAAAAACGAGTATCATGGACACAATTTGAATTCCGTGATGCCTTAGGCACCCGAGAGCCTCTATTCGCTGTACGAGTGCTTTATGCAGAGGATTTCAACTGTGAAGTATATGTTTTGTTGCATCGACTACAAAGGCATTTATTAGAGTAAAAATTATCATATTAGCTAATAAATTATCTTGAAAGAAGCGGGCTTAAATTAGTTAGAGACTTGAGAATCATAAATTTATATTACAACAAAACTGCCAACATTAAATTGGGTGACCAATTAACAGATACAGTCTCCATCCATAGATAAATGAGTGCGACGAGGATGCATTCTGTCCCCGGTGTTTTCTAACGTGTACTCTGAACCTATTTTCGAGCAAGCACTGGGATAACTACAGGAAGGCGTATTAGTTAACGAAGTGCATCTGAACAACATTAGATATGCCAACGACGCGCGACGCGGCAAAACGGCATTAAATGATTTGCAAAGAATAGTGTCGCGCATATCAGATAAAAATAGAGAACATGGACTCGATCTCAGTATGAAAAAAAAACAAAGTACGTGGTAGTATTAGAAAGTAAGCGCGAAAGATTAAATATACGGTTTTTGGTCAACAAACAACCAACTCATAGGATAATTAGCTAAACGATTTTGGTACCAACATAAACAACCAATGGAACCTTTCTACTGAAACTGAAATAAAACAACGCATAGGAAAAGCAAGATCAGAGTTCGTAACCATTGAAGTCTCATTCGTAATGATTGAGGTCTCAGATTCCCAAGGTGTGTGTAAGTCTTGTCTTAATGAAGATCTGGATTGGAAGCAAACATAACAATATTTTAACTAATCATGTTTATTTTTCAATAAAGATATAATAAAATATGACTTATTAAATTCAATGACATATATATTCAAAATCTTGCCGAAAACTCGCAATCTTGGATTATACATACCTACTTATGTATGGCTTGTGGTATTTGACGGTAGCTCTTCTTGATGTCGGATGGTATGACCTCAAACAGCTGTTGACCTGGGCTCCGATATTGATGGACAACTGCAGATGGTGGTTGTTGCTGCTTAGTAGATATGCATCTTGTTGCATCGCCGGCGACAAAAGGTTCAGCATTCCTCCCGAAAGGAGGGACGATCTAATTTAGTTCCCAAAAACTAGAACACAAGGTGTGTATTAGATTGACATCAAGAAGAAAAAGTACCTTTCCATTCTTCAAAAAGTATTCAAAAAACTAGCAGATGGCAAGAGGTAAATTTAATGGAATTTAAAACGCGCCTTAAAGCTTGTTTGTAATTGATCCAACCTCATGTAAGTTTACTCCACTGTTATCAAATTGTGACACTAATGACATTCAAGAAATTTTGACACTATTTGCATTTCATAGGTTAATTTAAGTTATATTAGCGATATTTTTGTATTTCGTGCGTTATTCTTTTAATTTTTAGATTTTTAGTCTGTTTTTATATGAAAAACAGTTGTTTTTAGAACTCTTTATCGTATTAGTATAATATAATATTTATGGATTACCATCAAAGGCCGATATGATCAACCAAAAAAGAAGATGTAATTGGTAATATTTCTAGTGACTTTCTTGGGTGTGAATCTGTCTTTTTAGTTTACTCCTCTTTGTTTAAAACAAAGCATAATAAAGTTATAGCTAAGTTTTCAATCTAATAGCACATAAAACAACACCAAAAAATGTCATTCTACATCCTACCAGACTGAAAACAATGGGAACCTTCTCTGGTAACACCTCCGAGGCTTCTACAATTTGCAAGCCATAACGGATGCTGAGACCAAGGAAGATGAGGGAATTTTACAATTTATAATTCACGTCCCATCTGCTCAGCGCGGTAAAGTTCCAACGAGAATGGTTCCCGTCGTACTCCAATGGGAGTAAACATAAATCAAAAATGAATAACAATTTTCAATTTCGTTGCAACACGAAACTACAGCCGCATCATTATTCCAGTTCAATCAGAGAGTGCTGCAAGCACCTCTACCGGTTTCGAAACTTATTGGTCTCTCATCAGGAGGCACATATGCTGCTCTCTCTGACCCAACTAGGACAAACCCCGGCGTGCAGTCACGGGTTGCAACGAACGAAATGGCAGGGATGCCCTAGCGGCAACTGCTATCAAATAACTAAGTTTTCAATCTAATAGCACATAAAACAACACCAAAAAATGTCATTCTACATCCTACCAGACTGAAAACAATGCGAACCTTCTCTGGTAACACCTCCGAGGCTTCTACAATTTGCAAGCCATAACGGATGCTGAGACTAAGGAAGATGAGGGAATTTTACAATTTATAATTCACGTCCCATCTGCTCAGCGCGGTAAAGTTCCAACGAGAATGGTTCCCTTCGTACTCCAATGGGAGTAAACATAAATCAAAAATGAATAACCATTTTCAATTTCGTTGCAACACGAAACTACAGCCGCATCATTATTCCAGTTCAATCAGAGAGAACTGGAATAATGATGCGGCTGTAGTTTCGTGTTACAACGAAATTGAAAATGGTTATTCATTTTTGATTTATGTTTACTCCCATTGGAGTACGAATGGAACCATTCTCCTTCTAACTTTACCGCGCTGAGGAGATGGGACGTGAATTATAAATTGTAATATTCGCTCATCTTCCTTAGTGTCAGCATCCGTTATGGCTTGCAAATTGTAGAAGCTTCGGAGGTGTTACCAGAGAAGGTTACCATTGTTTTCAATCTGGTAGGATGTAGAGTAACATCTTTTGATGTTGTTTTATGTGCTATTAGATTGAAAACTTAGTTATTTGATAGCAGTTGCCGCTAGGGCATACCTGACATTTCGTTCGTTGGAATCCGTGACTGCACGCCGGGGTTTGTCCTAGTTGGGTCAGAGAGAGCGGCATATGTACCTCCTGATGAGAGACTAATAAGTTTCGAAACCGGTAGAGGTGCTTGCAGCACTCTCTGATTGAACTGGAATAATGATGCGGCTGTAGTTTCGTGTTGCAACGAAATTGAAAATGGTTATTCATTTTTTTTCATAATAAAGTTATTTGATTTCTACGTGCGTATTAATAAGTAAAGATAATATTAAAAATGTAAAATATGTGAACATGTGCTTTTGGAGGTGTGGTTAGGTATAGAAAAAATGGTTATAAAAACTATGAATATAGCTATGAAAAAAAAATTGTACAGTAGTAATAACACTTACCCCAAGAGATGATGGTCTGATGAAATTAAAATAAAATTATATATTACCCTGAAACCATTGGTTTTATAGCCAGAAAAATTAGACTCACACCATATTGAAAGTGGGGATAGATAATACTACTAAAACGGTGGGGTGACATTGACAGTGTCTAGAGAATAGAAAGATGAAATAAGCATGTTCCGTATTATGACTTAGGTTAAACGTACGACAGTACATCCAAAGCTCAAAGTACATCCAAATGGGGGGGTTATAACCCCCAAACCCCCCTGGTTACGCCTATGTGACTTAGATATTTTAGGATGTGAAGAGAATTGCTTATAATAGGAAATAGAGGGCGCCAAACAAGTTTTTAACGGGGAAAACAGATATAGGAAAATTATTATTAATGAAATATTAAAGACAATAAAATAAAATAATTATTTAAAAAAAAATATTAAAATTGTGACGTTTATAACGTTACATCTTAACTATGTAACCAGAAATGAACAGAGATATAGCTTGTTGCAACTGATTCTTCAGGGCAAGGTATTTAAGAGCGGACTAGGGAAAAGGAGGATCTGTTGGCTTCAAAACCTGAGAAAGTGGTTCAGTACGTCTACAATTGAACTCTTCCGAATAGCTGCAAGCAAAGTTAGGATAGCCATGCTGCTCGCCAACATCCGAACCGAATAGGCACCGTAAGAAGAAGAAGAAAGAAGGATCTCTGTAAATAAGACAACCACCGTGAACGCCTACACTATGTATAACG
The DNA here is from genome assembly GCF_917563875.1 of Diabrotica virgifera virgifera. NCBI lineage: Eukaryota > Metazoa > Arthropoda > Insecta > Coleoptera > Chrysomelidae > Diabrotica > Diabrotica virgifera. Next base: position 101,481,954 of record NC_065443.1, read on the forward strand.
TACGGCACCCAAAGAAGAAGAAATCTAAAAAATCTATTTACGTTATACTTTGGAGCTTTTTATAACAGTCTGGGCTGATTATCGGAGAATAGGCCATTTTTGGGAAAAGTTATTTACCAGCAATTTTATTGCTGGAATCGAATCTTATGATTGTGTATATTAATAATATAGGTATGCAAAGTCCGCAGATAGTGTGCTACTTTTTTTATAAACAAAATGGCGCCCGAAAATCGTGTTTTTTTCAATTTTTGCTCTATAACTCCAAAGATTTTAACTTTACACCAAAAACACCCCAATAAAAATTGACTGCAATTAAATTCTACACAGAGACGTGTTTTTTCCCGATTCAGTTCGACGAAAACTTTCCCCGGAAAAAGCGGGATTTTCCAACAAAATTTTTAATTTCCAACTAAAATTTTAGATAAGTAATTGTTAATCAATATTTAAATAACTTAGTACTGTAAAAGCCCTTTTCATATAGATTATAATTCCAGAAGCCCATGGAAATTGAATAAACAGTTTAGCAACAATTGAATTGTTAATTAAAAATTTACGGTCGCTTTAATAACGACAATAATTATGATGCATAAGAATAACTATGATATTTTCATAAAAAGACACTATACCTATCTAATGTACTTTACAGAATTGAAATTGGACTATTTAAGCGGCCTCGGGAATATTTTAAAATTATAAACAATTTTTTGGCTTATAAACAAATAGAATATCTCGGCGAATGTTAAACTAAATTAAATTATAAAAACGGTATTCGAAAAGCACGGCAGGACGCTTCTTTTAAAAGAAAAACGTTTAATTATGTTAAGTAGTTCCTGAGATACAACCGGTCAAAGTTGACCGGAATTTACGGCAAAGATATAAACAATAGGATCATAATTTTCTAACCATCACCTTTTTATTTTTATCCTATTTCTCTAAACCAATTTTCATATTCTTAAAATACTCATAACATATATTATTATAATAAAAACTATCGATAATACGTGTGAAAATTGCCAAAAATAGCAAAATTCCTGTCAAAAATTAGGTTGGAGAAAATGTAACCCTCAAAGTTCAAAATCGGTATACGTTAAAAAAATGCATTTTCTCGGCTTCTCATGGAGCAATTTCCTTCATTCTTTTTTTGTTCCCAAGTAATTCAAGTAGAGCCATCAACTAACGCATTATTAAATGTCAAACTTGCTTTTTTTTGTTATAATAAATTTATTTATTTATTATAACACAAAATTTTAATTTGTTTAAATAAAAATTGTTTAAATAATTATACAGCTTTCAAATGAGAATATTTATGTTTTTAACTTTAAAAGGTACACTTGTAGTAAGTTTATCTAAAAAAAAAGTCTACAACTCGAAAAAATATGTAGTTTTCTGTTCTTATAAATAAATTAATCTATTATAACAAAACAAAAGCAAGCTTGACATTTAGTAATACGTTAGTTCGATGGCTCTGCTCGAGTTATTAGGAAACAAAAAAAGAATGAAGGAAATTGCTCCATGGGAAGCCGAGAAAATGCATTTTTTTAACGTATACCGATTTTGAACTTTGAGGGTTACATTTGCTCCAACCTAATTTTTGATTGGAATTTTGCTATTTTTGTCAATTTTCACACGTATTATCGATAGTTTTTATTATAATAATATATGTTATGAGTATTTTAAACATATGAAAATTGGTGTGGAGAAAGAGGACAAAAATAAAAAGGTGATGGTTTAAAAATTATGATCCTATTGTTTATATCTTTGCCGTAAATTCCGGTCAACTTTGACCGGTTGTATCTCAGGAACTACTTAACATAATTAAACGTTTTTTCTTTTAAAAGAAGCGTCCTACTGCTGCTTTTCGAATACCGTTTTTATAATTTAATTTAGTTTAACATTTCCCGAGATATTCTATTTGTTTATAAGCCAAAAAATTGTTTATAATTTTAAAATATTCCTGAGGCCGCTTAGATAGTCCAATTTCAATTCTGTAAAGTACATTAGATAGGTATAGTGTCTTTTTATGAAAAAATCATAGTTATTCTTATGCATCATAATGATTGTCGTTATTATAGCGACCGTAAATTTTTAATTAACAATTCAATTGTTGCTAAACTGTTTATTCAATTTACATGGGCTTCTGAAATTATAATCTATATGAAAAGGGCTTTTACAGTGCCAAGTTATTTAAATATTAATTAACAATTACTTATCTAAAATTTTAGTTGGAAATTAAAGATTTTGTTGGAAAAACCCGCTTTTTCCGGGGAAAGTTTTCGTCGAACTGAATCGGGAAAAAACACGTCTCTGTGTAGAATTTAATTGCGGTCAATTTTTATTTGGGTATTTTTGGTGTAAAGTTAAAATCTTTGGAGTTATAGAGCAAAAATTGAAAAAAACACGATTTTCGGGCGCCATTTTGTTTATAAAAAAAGTAGCACACTGTCTGCGGACTTTGCATACCTATATTATTAATACATACAATAATAAGATTCGATTCCAGCAATAAAATTGCTGGTAAATAACTTTTCCATGTATTTTGCTAATTAGCCCAGACTATAAATGCAACACTCTCATTTGATTTTTTGTTTGTTTTTGTTTACTGTTGCTGATACTTCATTATTTTAACAGGCAGCGTTACATAAAGCATAAATACTTCTTTTATTTTTATATTCTTTCTCTGAAATAATATTCTTTATAAAATCCCAAATGAATAGTTCCATTTTAATTTATTATTGTTCGCATGTTCCAGCTTGGTACAAAATTTAACTTAGTTGATGAAAGTCATGTAATTAAACTTATGCAGTGGATTTTATTGTTTTATTTAACAATAATTATTAACGTGAGTGCCTCGCCAAATAAACGCATTGTTCATCGCATTTCGCGTTTTACAATTAAATCGAAATGAAATTTCCCAAGTGTTATTTAATTTGTAAACATAATTTAAATCCTTCGCACATATATTTTAAATAATTAATTGTAAATATTTTTTCCTCAAATATTTTTATTTATCTTTCAATATACTAAACACAATTGTATGTACCTATTATACAGTATGTCCCTGTAAGATGTATCCATATGGAAAACATTTTTATTATTAATTTTACGAAAAAAAGTTATTCTTTATAAAAAGCTCTGCATGGTCCAAAACCTAAGATTTAACCATCAAATATCAAATTTTTTGAATATTATACGAGGTATGTCAAAAAGTTTGAATTTCACTCAAGAGTAAAGTAGCTTTATTTTTCACAATATTGAAAATTGCTATTATGAAAAGTTGTTTGGAATTAAAAACTGTATTATAGTATGCAATTACATCCTTCTAATTGAAAAAATTTTTTTTTTGGAAAATTATGGATAACTAACATTAATTTCAGTTATTTTAATTCAGATAACTCTTTTATTATTAATTTTACGAAAAAAAAGTGATTCTTAATAAAAAGTTATGCATGGTCTAAAATCTAAAATACAACCATCTTTTGTCAAATTTGATCAATTTTATACGAGGTATGTCAAAAAATATGAATGTCGCCCAAGAGTAAAATACGTTTATTTTTCACAATATCGAAAATTGTTATTATGAAAAGTTATTTAGAATTAAAAACTATGTTTCAGTATGTATTTACATCCTTCTTATTGAAAAATTCTGAACTATAAAGGTATTTTACTTTTGATCTAAATTTATCTTTTTTGACATACTTCGTATAAAATTGATAAAATTTGATATAAGATGGTTGTATTTTAAGTTTTAGACCATCCAGGACTTTTTATTAAGAATCACTTTTTTTCGTAAAATTAATAATAAAAGAGTTATCAGAATTAAAATAACTGAAAAAATAATGAGTTATCCATAATTTAAAAAAAATTCAATTAGAAGGATGTAATTGCATATTAGAATATAGTTTTTAATTCCAAACAACTTTTCATAATAGCAATTTCCAATATTACGAAAAATAAAGCTACTTTACTCTTGAGTGAAATTCAAACTTTTTGACATACCTCGTATAATATTCAAAAAATTTGATATTTGATGGTTAAATCTTAGGTTTTGGCTCATGCAGAGCTTTTTATAAAGAATAACTTTTTTTCGTAAAATTAATAATAAAAAAGTTTTCCATATGGATACAACTTACAGGGACATACTGTATAAACTCTCTAACAAAAATTGTGAATATTTTCGGTAGGATCTTAATTTTTCTTTCGATGTGAGGATGTTTAAGTATACAGGGTGTCCAGAAACTCTACCGACAAACGAAGACAGGAGATTCCTCAGATTATTTCATTCATAGGAGATTCTGACCAATAGAAAGCTACAGAAATCTGAATTAAATCGATAATTTTTGATAATCTCCCGTCGTTAAGTATACGTCAGATGCCCTTCGTTGCTACGAAAAAATACATTCAGTGACATTAATGACAATTAATGTTTTAAAAATTATAAATGTGATGACTTTCAATCGTCAAATATTTATAAAAACTGTGTGTTTAATGGTACTTACATAAATACATTACAATAAAATTTTGGTTTTGAACAGTTTTATTCATGAAATAATGGCAACAAAGTGCACTCGACCTCTGAAATTAATATAGAATTTTTGCTCTCGTGACACTTTGACATAATTTCACTCGCCTTCGGCTCGTGAAATTAAAACTGTCAAAGTGTCACTCGGGAAAAATTCAATAATTTCAGAGCTCTTGTGCAATTACTACTGATAATTTTAAGACAATTTAGCTTTAGCTCAATTCACCTAGTCCGAAAATGCTTCCTAAGGGAGCTAGAGCTCTGAAAATGGCGTCTTGTAATTAGTTTTTCTTAAATACCTCCAGAACGCTTCAGTTTAGAAAAACGAAAATCGGTACGTATATTTATCTTTCAGAGATAAATCGATTCCGTCCATTGCGAATTTCTAGTACCGATCATAGGCGTCGGTTTTGGATAGGACAACGGTTATTTTATCACATAATATTTTTGTCTTTAATTTTTAAGCATTTTTGACACTGGGTTATTAAATTGTGCGATATTCTAGTACTAACAGGTACTTTTGCTTTAAGTCGGTAGAATGTACCGTTTTCAAAAAATCGACTTGAAAATTTTTCGTTCTTTAAATTTGAAAAAAAATGAAAAATATTTTCAAAAAAACGGTGTATTTTACCAACTTAAAGCAAGAGTAACTTTTAGTACTAGAATACCTCATAACTTATTAATCTAGAGTCAAAAATGTTTAAAAATTAAAGACAAAACTGTTATGCGATAAAATAACCGTTGACCTATACCCAAAACGGACGCATGACCCGTACTAGAAATTCGCAATTAATGAAATCGATTCATCTCTGAAATATAAATAAACGTACCAGTTTTCGGATATCTAAATAGCTTCTTTTTTGAAATTTTTTTGGAAATTCAAAAAAAGAAAAATTTTCAAATCGATTTTTCTTGAAAACGGTGTATCCTATCGACTTAAAACACGAGTAACTTTTAGTTGTCGAATACCTCTCGATTTAATAACCAGAGTCAAAAATGATTAAAAATTAAAGATAAAACAGTTATGCAATAAAGTAACTATTGCCCTACCCAAAACGGACGCCTATGACCGGTACTAGAAATTCGCAATTCATGGAATCGATTTATCTCTGGAAAGTAAATATGTGCAATGTGCACCTATTGTGTTAAAATATCTTAAAATTATCTAAGGAATCTCCTGTCTTCATTTGTCGGTAGAGTTTCTGGACACCCTGTATAAACTGATCGTCAAAAATTAGGGATATTATCAGAAAATGCTTTAAAAATAAAAATATTCAAACGTAAACGAGAAAAAGTCTTTATTATAAAATAAATTAAGATCACTGCATACTTTTTGTATCAAAAATCTACCAACTCAAAAGTTTCGTAAAAAAAAATAAAAAAAACTAAAATTGACAAAATTTCTTGTAACATCCGAATCATTTTCAAGATCTAAGAAAAAACTTTTTAATAGGTGGTGTGTCTTCAACGAGCCTCGATATCTGCTTGGCAACGTATTGGCATACTTTCCGCTAAATTGTTAAGAACCTTTTGCTCTTGCCTGATTTGCATCCAAAGTTATGGCAATAAGCGTGGCTCATGTGCATGTGCTGCTCTCTGGAGTTGATACCAAGCATGTTCAATGCAGTTGAGGTCAGGAGACCTCTGGGTTAATGGCAAATGAGAAATAACTTCTTCTTCTTCTTTTTGTATAGACATGACTCTGCCTGTGTTTTCAATGTGCCTCTAGTAAGTTGTCATTCCATCGTTTTCGTGGTCTTCCCACTGATCGTCTTCCTATTGGGAAACCGTCTCTCGCTGTCCTGACTACCCTATCCGTTGTCATTCGGCTTATGTGGTCATTTCATTATATTCTTCTGTTTCTTACCCAGTTATTAATGTTATCCACCTTGTACATCTCCGTCGCATATCTGTACTTCTAGCTCTGTCCCATAGAGTCTTACCATCGATTTTTCGAAGGGTTTTCATCTCCGCTGATTCGAGCAATCTTTTTGTCCTCTCTGTGTCGGGTCGTGTTTCTGCCGCGTATGTCATTATTGGTCTGATGACTGTTTTGTAAATTCTGCGTTTCATTTCTTTTCCGATATTTTTATTTCTCCACACTGTGTCATTCAGGCAACTTGCGGCTCTGTTTGCTCTATTCACTTGATCTTCCACTTCTGTTTCGAGTCTTCCGTAGCTAGATAGTGTGATGCCTAGGTCTTTAAACTCCGTCACTTGTTCTATTATCTGACCTTCCATCTCCAATTTACATCTTATTGGATCTGCTGTTATAATCATGCATTTTGTCTTTTTTGAGGAAATTAACATGTTAAATTTTCTGGCAATTATGTTGAATTGGTGCAGCATACGTTATTAGCAATTATGTTGAATTGGTAAATCATCTTCTCTTTGAAAGATTAGTATTGCATCGTCCGCATAGCAGATTATTTTAAGTTGTTTTTCTCCCATTTGGTATCCTTTTTTAGTTCTTACTTTTTTTATTATTTCGTCCATGATCAGGTTGAACAATAAAGGACTCCCCCTGTCTTATCCCATTGCCGGCTTCAATTGGGTCAGTTAGTTCTTCATCTACTTTTACTTTTATTGTGTTGTTCTGGTAAATGTTTTCTATCGCTTTAATTATTCCCAGAGGTACCTCTCTCGAGTATAACAATTGGATAACGTCCTTTAATGTGACCCTGTCAAATGCTTTCTTAAGGTCCACGAAACATAAATATGCCGGTTTGTTGTATTCCAACGATATCTCTTGAACTTGCCTCATTATAATTATAAATATAGCATCAGTGCATGACCTTGACCTTCCCGACCTAAAACCTTGTTGTTCTTCTGCTAATGTTATAATTTCATTCAATTTGTTTGTTATCACTTTTGTTGTTAATTTTAATGTTGTGTTTAATAAGTTAATCCCTCTGTAATTCTCCGGGTCTGATTTGTCTCCTTTTTTGAAGAGAGGTATTAGGATGCTTGATCTCCATTCTTGCGGTATTCTGTTTTGTTCTATTATTTTTTGTATTAGTTTTAATAGTTGTTTAGTTAGATCTTGTCCTCCGTACTTTAGGAGTTCGTTCGATATTCTGTCCTCTCCTGGAGATTTTCTATTTTTTAATTTTCTTAATGCTTCGTTTACCTCTCCCTCCTCGATGTTTATTTCTTCGTTTGTCGTAACTTCAGGTGTTGGTGGTTCATTATCGTCGCCTTTAACAAATAGAGATCAGAAGTAGAAATAGCTTATGAGGAATAATTCAAAAATTTACATACTTGGCCTAATACTTCTAGGCCACAGCAACCACACAATTGTTTTATCCAAACTTATAAACTTGTTGAACTAAAAAGTTACGAAATGGAGACCACGAGCAGATAGAAGAAGCCGAGGTAGATCACCTACACGCTGGACAAACGACGTAAAATAATCGCTGGGAACTGGATACAGGAAGCTCAAAACCGACAGAACTGGAAGAAATAAGGGGAGGCCTATGTTCAATTTTGGACGCAGAAGGATGGATGATGATGATGATATTTTGTACTATTAGGCGAGCGACACACCCCTAATTTGAGGCTTAGAAATCGAAAAAGATACCGTGATAGGTGAATGGCAAATTTTGGTCATTCTTTATATTTTTAAGGTCGGTGAATTCGAATGTGAAGTTTATGTTTATCTAGAATTGGTAAAACATGTTCAAAAATCAAATTTTAATCAAAAATTCGAAAAATAAATTTTGATGATTTTTCAACTTCAACTCACTCTATCTTTGGTCGCTGTAAATATTTCCTTTTGAAAATGTTACTGTCTCATCTTTGAGACAGTAAGACTTAAAATTGAAGCGCTTATTGTATAAAGGGTATAAGTCCACAATACTTAGTTTTGAGAAAAACGAAGAAAACTATTTAGTTTAGAAACTTGATGATCTATCAAATTTTGTTCTACAGATGAAATGTAGAAGGAGACTAGAGAGTGACATGTGATACAGCAAACTTGGCTTTGAAAACAATTAAGGACAAACAGTCGTTTTTAAAGGCTGGGACTTGATTCCTTTATACAATCAATGAATAAAAGACCACATAGTGCTGCTTCTCTATACAGCTAAATTATTAATTTATTTATAAAAAAAGGTTTATTATTACAAACCAGACCTAGAATATATCGTAAGACTAACTAACGTAAGCTAGCCGAAGTAATAAAATAAACGACAAAGTGCCACAAACGATGGTGGTGCCACACTAATTATTGTATAAAGGTAATCAGTCTCGGACTAGTTCCCTTTATACGCTCAACAAAAACTGTATCGTGCGATATTTCGCGTACGGTGAGAGATACAAATTTCCTTTATAGACTCATCGATCCGTCGGCGTTGGTTTAACAAAATGTTCTCACTTTAATTTCGTACGGAAGCGGACTTATTCCCTTTATACAATAAGCGATTAAATTTCAAGTCAAAATATGCAATAGGTAAAAAGCTATGTGACTTTATAGACGAGTGGCACTCTCCTAAAAAACGCTTATTTCTCGAGATACTGACCACGGTGTGGTGAATGGCTAATTTTGGCCATACTTTATGTTTTTGACGGTACTGAAAACGAAAATGAGGTTTGTTTTGAATTTTAAGTGGGGAAACATTGACAAAATCGCAATATTACCCTAAAAATAAAAAAAATGAAATCAAGTTTTTTTGCATTTAATTCGCTACAACTCTGTTCCGTTTTAATATTTTTTTCTGAAATTTTTATAGTATATAATATATTTCTCACATTTCTGAAGACAATGGGACCTGTTTGAATCTTTCAGTCTTATTATAATAAAAGTTATGAATTTTTTGAATAAAAGGTGCAGATTTCTGAATTGCAAAGTTTAATCGCAAAAGTTGAGTGACAAAATTTGAAATTTAGCTTTTTAATTAAGTTAAAATATAGTTTTAACATAGTTAAAAATAGCATTTTTTGATATTTTGGAATATAAAAGTACTTTACTCTTTAACGAAATTCATATTTTTGAAATAACTCGTATAAAATTAATAAAATTCATTTGATAAAAGTCCAGAGCATTTTATGAAGAATAATTTTTTTCCTTAAAATTGATAATAAAAAAGTTTTCCATGCGGTTCCTGGCTACGCAGACATACTGTATAAGAGCTTCTGTATAAGAATTTTCAAATTGAAATGCCATATTCGGATTCAGCATAATCAAAAATAAAATAGAAACATATTTGATCAAAGTAAAATGATGAATTTACCGATATTTTTAAAATTATTAATACAAAACAATTGTTATTGTTTAAACAATTAATAAACAATTAGCGGCCAAATCTGCGAGTAGAACTTTTTACTTTAACATGTATATAAACTAACAAAAAAGTTTTAGAAAAATATAAGCTTGTTTGAATTTTTCCGAAACATTGCATGTTTTTGTTCTAATTGCACTCCTCTAATTTATTTTAATAACTTTATATAACAAATTCTGCTTATATAATTTGTCTTTCTATCGATTTGTGGAGTTATTTTAATAAAATAATTTTCACCTCCGAGAAGGGGCGGTATCCACCCTCAGGGTAAAAATACGTAAGATTTGTGGTGTCAACAATAATAAGTTGCTGCTGAAATAGATAAATAAACTTCACAGCTAAAATACTTTGGCGCTCAAAAATAAATAATTTGGTATTATAATTTTGGTGCTCAACTGTTTGGTGTCAAAAGAAAACCGTTTGGAGATCATATCGATTTTACATTGGTGTTTGGTTAAATACAAACCTTTTTAAATGCCATATATTTATTTTAAATTTATCTTCTATTCTTTAAACATATTATTTTTTTAACAACAATTGGAATATACCGACCTCTAGCCGTTATTAAAAACAAAAACTTGAACGCAATAGATACGAAATAAAAACAGGCAAAATAAAATCAATTCTATTAAACATTCATTTTGCAAAAATAGTTAGAGGTCTGGATCCCGTATGAAAAAAAAAGTTGATTAATAGCAAGCTGAAAATTTATTAATAGCTTAAGGGTGTCTAGTCGGACAAACTTTGATATATAGGAACACTGGAACAGGGGAAGTTTTAATTGTGGAACAGGCTAAAAATTTGGAACGGTCACACCATGAAAACGTCAGATGTATTTTGTCCGACAGAACTTCCAATTGATTTGTTACCCTTTCGTTAAACTCTCATGCAAAAATCAGGCTGCTATTTGTCACCAAATGGGAATTATAATGAGTGGAACACGTAGAATATGTCAAATGAGAGGAATTATGACAGGTGATAAATAGCAATCTGATTTTTGCATGAGAGTTTAATGAAAGGGTAAAAAATCAATTGGAAGTTCTGTCGGAAAAAATACATGTGACGTTTTCGTGGTCTGACCGTTCCAAATTTTTTACCTGTTCCCCTGTTCCAGTGTTCCCATATATCAAAATGTATATCAAAGTTTGTCCGACTAGACACCCTTAAGCTATTAACAAATTTTCAGCTTGCTATTAATCAACTTTTTTTTCATACGCGGGATCCAGACCTATTAAACCTATTCAATAAGTGCCAAACTCGGAATATCTAACTGTGTTTGAAAAATAGGTTTAACCTTTTACGTTTATCATTGTACTCACTATCTCCTTTAAAAACACTCAAATTAACTTTTTCTGTCTAATATTTACAAATTTTTGTTGACTATTTAATAGAATATGTTTGCCCGAGCAAATATACATTCCAAACGAAATAAACTTACGGACAAAAATGTTGAATGTATTCGTTTTGGTTTTTAATTTGTTTCTTCAATTCGGAAACTGGAAAAGTTGATGTTGTATTAGTCCAGGGCGCATCTGTTTTGAGATGGACGTTGAGAGCTGACTCATATGTTTTTGCAGAAATTACTTGGAATTAACCCATATAATAATAATTGAGTTATCCTCCCACTCAAAAAGGTCCGGAACATTGTTTGTTTAAATAATCAAAATGTCAAAAAATTAAGAAAAAATTCGATTTTTTTATTGTTTTTTTGATTATAACTTAAAAAGTATTCATTTCCGAGAAAAGTTGCACTGACATAAAAGTTGCGCAATTAAATTTACTACAACACAGGTTTAGTTAAAAATTTTAAAAATTGTCACCCTTGTTGCAAAATAGCAATAATTGCGAAAAACCATATAAAAACAAGTATTCGCATTTTACGTTTTTCAACCATTTATGCTACACAAAGGACCTTCATATTTTACCCTTAAAAACTCTATGATATAATAAAATCTGTAAATTTCATTAATATCGGTTTAATAGATTTTGCAAAATAAATTTTTTCTACGAGCGTGCAAAAATGTCTACTTTCGCGCACGCATTTTAGTTTAGAAAGTTTCACTTTTCCGCACGCGTGTTACTTTTCCGCACGCGTGTTACTTTTCCGCACGCGGTTTTTACTTTTCCGCACGCGTGTTAATTTAGATATGTTAATATGGCCTTAAAGTAATTATAATACATGCAATAAACTAATATTTAGATATTATTTACTAATTTATTTCAAATATATATTATTGTGTTCCTATTTTAATGAAATTAACGCGACAATTCGATGAAATAAAATTATTTTAACATAATATTCGAAAGTCAAATCGGTAGACAATAACAGTGGTTTTGAATCATCGTCATGGAAACCAAGATCGTCGTCGTGCTAACTAATTATATTGAAAGTTTGGTTTTGACAACCTTGTCAAATAATTAATTTGTATATGTATTTTCATATTAATTAAATTAATTGATTAAGATTTGGTAATTTTTTAAAGACTCTTAGAAAAAATATTGTTCCTAACTCTTGCAGAAAGTCTCTTTTCCGCACTCGACTACTTGCCTAACTCCCGCTTCGCGTCGTTCGGCAAACTGCAGTCGCGTGCGGAAAAGAATGACTTTCTGCACTTGTTAGGAAATAGTATATTGTGCAACAAGTGCAGAAAGGTACTAATTTCTCACGAGTTTGAAAAGTTGCGGTACGAGCGCAAGCGAGTGCCGCAATTCAAACGAGTGAAAAATTACCTTTCTGCACGTGTTTCACACTATACTTTTTCTACAAGCACAGTTTTTCCTAAAAATAAAAATCACAATTTCCAAACGACGATTAATTATAATAGGTACCTATGTGATAAATTTTAAACTGTATTTAATTAATACCTACTAATCAATTTAAATTCCTTATACCTAAATAAATTGCACAGAAATCAGTTAAAAAATTAATGCACTGCCTTAATTTGTTTAAATTTAAACAATTATTACACATTATTGACATTATATTTATGCAGTCACGGATTTACACAAAACCTACTTCATTCGACGTCTCTTGCACAGGTTGCTAAATCCTTATTGGTTATTTGATAATTATAAAATGTTTAATAAGAATAAAATTGTAAAATAAAACAGTTGTAACATCCATAATTTAGTTTCTATGCTATAGTTAAATATAATAATTGTCTTATAGGTTATATATTTGTCTAAAGTTTAACCACGGATGTAAACAGAATATAACGTTACTTAGAATGCGGTAGTCCACGGTAGTGATGTTGAAAAAGTAACTATTCGTTACAAAGTACTCGTTACTTACGAATACCGAAAGTAACGATTACTATACAGAGAGACAAATCGTTACTTTGATTACTCTGATTACTTCGTTGCTTCGTACCAATCGTATCAGAGCTAGTAACGACTATTGTATCTACTTTGATTACTTCGTTACTTCATACCAATCGTATTAGAGCGAGTAACGACTATTATATCTACTTTGATTACTCTGATTACTTCGTACCAATCGTATCAGAGCGAGCAACGACTATTGTATCTACTTTGATTACTCTGATTACTTCGTATTACTTCGTGAAGGTCGTTATTATATCGGAATACCTATACAAAATACCCACCTACTGAGAAATACCATTCTCTATATGATTACCGGTACTCAAATACAAAAGTGATCATGGTAATCAAAGTAACGAATACTGCAAATGATTACTTTATACAAAATACCTACCTACTGAGAAATACGATTTTCGATATGATTACCGGTACTCAAATTCAAAAGTAACAAAAGTAATCATAGTAATCAAAGTAACGAATACTGTAAATGATTACTTTATACAAAAGTAACGATTTGTAACGAATACTCGAAAGTAACTAAAATTAACATCACTAGTCCACGGATGTAAACAGAATATAACGTTACTCAGAATGTGGTAGTCAACTGTGCAGAAAAGAACTTTGCGGCACAGAAACGTCACTTTGCGGCACAGAAACGTCACTTTTCTGCACACTAATGTCAAATATCTTATACTGTGAGAAAATATCAAGTTTGCTAACATAAAACCGTGCAGAAAAGTGCACTTTGAATAGTGGTTGTAGAAAAATAACTATTGCAATCCAGCCTTCGCAAAAAAAAATTCAGATAGCAAGTTGAATTTTTTTTACACATAGAAGAATACTGTACCTTTCATTGAAAATTTGCAAAATTAAAATCGGTTAACTGCGACGGCGTCAGAAATTTTTTTAAATAAACATTAATTTTTGGTGCTATGCACATGACAGCTGTGTTCGATTCACTCAAGTTGATTTCCACCAAAATTTCTTCCAATCTTTATCTAATATATTATTTTCTTGTTCTATATTTTGTTGTATTTTAATTATTTAATTCCACAAAAATCAAACTAATTTGATTATTGTTTGTGAAATATTATTTAAACAATTGCATGTGTTTAAAAATAATAAACTTTTATTCTCTAAGTTAATATATATGAACAAAGAAAGTTTATAAAATATAAATGTAAAAATATAAAAATAAAATATAAAAATATAAAGCACACATACAGCCGTTTTTGAACCTCAAGATATCTTTCTGCCATCAATCCCATAATTGCTTCTCTGGTCCCTGTAGCTTTTCTAAAACCCTATTGAGAACGACTTAGATATTCTTCACACTTTTTGTGAATTCGGTTATAAATTATAATGTATGAAATTATTATCATGTATAAAAACAACAAAGCAGAAATAATTTTTTTGCAGATCAGTGTAATCGTAAAATCGTGGTCTATGAAACGTGTTATCTATTCTCCTATTACCCCTTAAAGAGGTCATCATACATTAAGAAGGTTAACGCTCGAAATATATTGAAAATAACTGCATTCAAAATTATCTGCTTTTATATCTAATATGTTTACAAAAAAGTCTATTAATAAAATGAGAACCGTAGGTATATTAATTAAATGAATTTAAAACGCTCCAGGCAACAACAAAAAAATTACGAAAAACACCGTTTCATTACCATAGTGCAAATCTCGATTTAATTCGAAATGTACACTGTTCGTTACTTTTCCATTGTAATTTTCATTTTGTCAGTTCGGAATTGAGAAACGGAATCTATTCCAGTTCGTTAGGTTTGAAAAATTAACAACTTTTTACATTCCATTAGCAATTTCAACAGACTAAATACTTTAGTTCCTCTTCAAATTACTTCTATCGGCCGAAATGAATGATTTTTCTCTGAATAATTTTATTTTAATTGTGTTGCAAGGGCTTAATTACTTTTGCTTTTAATTTTTATTCGATAAATGAACCACGGATTGATTTAATCTTAATGATAAAAAAGTCTTCCGCTTCCTTCTCAACAACAGGTACACTCTTAAAAATCAATGGCTACATTGAGTTGTTAATCACAAATGTAGTAATATTTAAAAAATAGCACGAGAAAAAATATACATTAACAACTAAAAGTCTCGAATAAAGAATAAATATCTAGGTACTATTTGTTTTTTTTTATTAGAAATAACCCGCATCAACCATAAAAGGTTATTAGCGTTGGTACAATACATATTAAATTGATATAAAATATAAACTATAGAGTTTTTACAAAGTTGATTTTAAATTGTTCATAAGGTAGCACTCATATTTGGTTATTACTCTGGGCTAATTAGCAAAATACAAGGAAAAGTTATTTACCAGCAATTTTAGTGCTGGAATCGAATCTTGTTATTGTATGTATTAATAATATAGGTATGCAAAGTCCGCAGATAGTGTGCTACTTTTTTTATAAACAAAATGGCGCCCTAAAATCGTGGTTTTTTCAATTCTTGCTCTATAACTCCAAAAATTTTAACTTTACACCAAAAACACTCAAATAAAAATTCACCGCAATTAAATTCTGCATAGAGACGTGTCTTTCCCGATTTATTTCGACAAAAACTTTCCCCGGAAAAAGCGGGTTTTTCCAACAAAATCTTTAATTTTCAACTAAAATTTTAGATAAGTAATTGTTAATCAATAATTAAATAACTTGGTAATATAAAAGCCCCTTTCATATAAACTATAATTCCAGAAGTCGATGGAAATTGAATGAACTGTTTAGCAACAATTGAATTATTAATTAAAAATTTACGGTCACTACAATAACGACAATAATTATGATGCATAAGAATAACTATGATTTTTTCATAAAAAGATACTATACCTATCTAATGTACTTTACAGAATTGAAATTGGACTATTTAAGCGGCTTCAGGAATATTTTAAAATTATAAACAATTTTTTGGCTTATAAACAAATATAATATCTCAGGAAATATTAAACTAAATTAAATTGTAAAAACGGTATTCGAAAAACAGCGGCAGGACGCTTCTTTTAAAAGAAAAACGTTTAATTATGATGAGTGGTTCCTGAGATACAACCGGTCAAAGTTGACAGGAATTTACGACAAAGATATAAACAATAGGACCATAATTTTCAAATCATCACCTTTTAATTTTTGTCCTCTTTCTCCACACCAATTTTAATATCTTTAAAATACTCATAACATATATTATTATAATAAAAACTATCGATAATACGTGTGAAAATTGCCAAAAATAGCAAAATTCCAATCAAAAATTAGGTTGGAGAAAATGGAACCCTCAAAGTTCAAAATCAGCATACGTTAAAAAAATGCATTTTCTCGGCTTCGCATGGAGCAATTTCCTTCATTCTTTTTTTGTTCCCTAATAACTCGAGTAGAGCCATCGAAATAACGTATTATTAAATGTCAAACTTGCTTTTGTTTTGTTATAATAGATTAATTTATTTATAAGAACAGAAAACTACATATTTTTTCCAGTTGTAGGCTTTTTTTAGATAAACTTACTACAACTGTATCTTTTAAAGTTAAAAACATAAATGTTCTCATTTGAAAGCTGTATAATTATTTAAACAATTTTTATTTAAACAAATTAAAATTTTGTGTTATAATAAATAAATTAATTTATTATAACAAAACAAAAGCAAGTTTGATATTTAATAATGCGTTACATCGATGGCTATACTCGAGTTACTTGGGAACAAAAAAAGAATGAAGGAAATTGCTATATGGGAAGCCGAGAAAATGCATTTTTGTAACGTATACCGATTTTGAACTTTGAGGGTTACATTTTCTCCAATCTAATTTTTGATTGGAATTTTGCTATATTTGGCAATTTTCACACGTATTATCGATAGTTTTTATTATAATAATATATGTTATGAGTATTTTAAGGATATGAAAATAGGTGTGGAGAAAGAGGACAAAAATAAAAAGGTGATGGTTTGCAAATTATGATCCTATTGTTTATATCTTTGCCGTAAATTCCGGTCAACTTTGACCGGTTGTATCTCCGGAACTACTCATCATAATTAAACGTTTTTTCTTTTAAAAGAAGCATCCTGTCGCTGATTTTTGAATATCGTTTTTACAATTTAATTTAGTTTAATATTTCCCGACATATTCTATTTGTTTATCTGCCAAAAAATTGTTTATAATTTTAAAATACTTCTGAGGTTGCTTAAATGGTCCAATTTCAATTCTGTAAAGTGCATTAGATAGGTACCTATAGTGTCTTTTTATGAAAAAATTATAGTTATTCTTATGCATCATAATTATTGTCGTTATTATAGCGACCGTAAATTTTTAATTAACAATTCCATTGTTGCTAAACTGTTTATTCAATTTTCATCGCCTTCTGGAATTATAATCTATACGAAAGGGGCTTTCACATTACAAATTATTTAATTATTGATTAACAATTACTTATCTAAATGTTTAGTTGAAAATTAAAGATTTTGTTGGAAAAACCCGCTTTTTCCGGGGAAAGTTTTCGTCGAAGTAAATCGGAGAAATCACGTCTCTATGCAGAATTTAATTGCGGTAAATTTTTGTTTGACTGTTTTTCGTGTAAAGTTAAAATCTTTGGAGTTATAGAGCAAAAATTGAAAAAACACAATTTGCGGGCGCCATTTTGTTTATAAAAAAAGTAGCACACTATCTGCGGACTTTACATACCTATATTATTAATATATACAATCATAACATTCGATTCCAGCAATAAAATTGCTGGTAAATAACTTTTCCCCAAAAAGGCCTATTCTCCGATAATCAGCCCAGACTATATATAATTAAGTTTCCTTTAAAAACCTAATGATTTGGTCACACTCCGCACCGTCTAACGCACACTTTATATCACTTGGTAGTCCATTAGTTTGTCTTTCCAGATGATATAATTGACAGTCTATAAGAATGTGATCTAGGATTATATTGGTGTCACAGGCGTAGCACATTCTAGGAGGTGTCTTCCTTAGTAGGTGTTCGTGCGTCAGTCTGGTATGCCCTATTCGGATACGATGTAGTACAACCTGGTCCCTTCGCTTTACTAAATTTGGTGTTTTCACAGATAGATCTGGGTTTACTTGTCGCAATTTATTGTTTGGTAAGAGTTGCCATCTTTGTAACCATAAATTCTTTGTGTACTCATTGATGCATTTTTTCATACCTGAGTGAGGAATTTGTGGTTAGTTATATATTTGGATCTCTCCATTTTACAAGTTTTTTGGCCATTTGATCAGCTATTTCATTTCCTGGTATCCCCACATGGGATGATATCCACACAATATGTACTTGTTTATGATTATTTTGTAAAGCCACAAGGTCTTTTTTAATTTGTTCTAGGAACGGATGATTCGGATATATTTTCTGAATGCCCTGAACTGAACTTAAGGAATCGGTGAATATTACTGCCATGCCTTCAGGTCGATTAAGAGTTTGTTGCACTGCCTTGGATATTGCAAAAAGTTCGGCGGAATATATTGAGTAGTCCTTAGATAGTGGTAGTGGAAACTTGCGCACAGAATCATCTGTGACAATGGCAGATCCCACTGTTTCAAATTCGGGTGTTTTTGATGCATCGGTGTAAACTAGTTGACAGGTTGGATATTTATTTTTAATATTGTAGAATTATTGGAGAATATTTGTTTCTTAAAAAGTCAAATTATAAGATATAACTATAATCTCAGATATATCGCAAGCTTGTTAAATTATAATTAGTCTCGATTTCTAAGCATAATGCTTACTTAATAAAATGGTAAACGGTAAATGATAAAAGCCGAATTATTTTATTCTTAAATATAAACGAAATATGCAAATTTAAGTACTTTGACACCACATTTTTATGCCTTTTTTGCTTTTTTCTTTAATTTATATGACTTTTTTGAATTCCTGTTATGTCAAAAAATATGAATTTCGCTCAAGAGTAAAATACAATTATGTATAGTTTACAATATTTCATTTAGAAGGATGTAATTGGATATTGAAACATAGTTTGAATTATAAACAATTTTTCACAATAACAATTTTCAATATTTAAAAAAATAAAGGTACTTCGAAAATAATATTTTTTGACACACCTCGTATAAAATTAATAAAATTTTATATATGATGGTTGCATTTTTCGAGAATAACTTTTTTCGTAATATTAATAATAACAGAGTTATCATATGTGAAATAAATAAAAACGATGTTTGTTATTCATAATTTAAGAAAAATGTGTATATTTTTTAGAAACGTGTAATTGCATATTTGATAATACATAGTTTTAGAATTTTCGATATTGAAAAAAATAAAGGTATTACCTACTTTACTCTTGAGCTAAATTCATATTTTTTGACATACCTACCTCGTATAATTTTCATAAAATTTGATTTCTGATGGTAAGAATATCTTTTTTTTTGGTAAAATTAATAAAGAAAAAGTTTCCCTTATGTTTCTAACTTAAGTAGATACGCTGTTTGTTAAAATAAATCGCAAAAATTGTATTTCAATCTTACTGCAGTAATTTTAATTTCAATTCATATAAAAAATATTTTTTTAAATACCAGCTGAAAGGCATTTTAGATTCTTATTAATATATAAAATATTTTTAAGAAGCGCCTAGTAGGCGCAAAATTTCGGGCCAATGCTTTTTAAATGCATTCATTTTTTTCTAATGCTGAGAAAACTAATACCTAAGTATTTTTGAAAAATTTAAACGCAGAATGAAATATTACATTATTACCGAGGACCGAAAGTTCCTGAAAACTTCTATGATGTTTATTTTAATAAGTAACGGGGGTGAGAAGAAAAGAAAATTGAGTGTGATTTTTAATTTCAAATATCTCATTCAACAGAAACTTTTTGTTTATTCTAATGGACTTTCGGCCCTCGGTAATAATTTAATCTTTCATTCGGTGTTTAAATTTTTCCAAAATGGTGACCAGTTTTTTCAGGATTCGAAAAAAAACAGCAAATTTAAAAAGCACTGGTCCGAAATTTTGCGCCTACACTCTTAAATGCAAAATTTATGAATAAGACGATAATTAACGTCTGAATATTTGCATATATTATATATATTCTGTAATTTTTGCATATTTGCTTTATTTGTTGCATATATTCCAGCCTTTATTTCTAAGTACATACAGTAGACTCTCTCTATAACGAACACGGTTATTACGAGGATTCGCTTATAACGAGGTACACTAGATGTCCCATGAAATTCCTATTGAACTGTAACACCTCTATAACGAGGCATATTGGTTATAACGAGAAAAAATGAAATCGTAGAATATTAACAGGTAAGTAGAACAGGTAAATAACTTTACCTGTTTTTGGCACTGTAATGGCTATAAATAAATACCCCAACTGACTGTGTCGACACATCTGTGTCTTTATCGAGGATAGTGCTGTAATAAAATCCAACTGCCCTATTTTGTTCTCTTCCTGTTCTGTTTACCTATCGACCGATGTTAAATATTGTAAAAAAATTTATAATTTATGATGGCGAAGCCTTATTGTTGAGGAAACAATATTTAGCATCTTATATTGCTCCCAATGGCTTCACTATAGGAAGTTATAATGTTTTATTATGTTTTAATATGTTTATATGTTTATGTATATGTTATCATGTTTTAGAAAACTATATTATATGCATATTTATTATAAGCACAATATTATTGTTGTCTGATATAACGAGATCCGCTTATAACGAGGTAATTAGTCCGCCATTTCAGTTCTCGTTATAGAGGGAGTCTACTGTAATAAGTTTATTTCATAATTTATGATTCATTTCCCAAATCATGTCGTTCCCGATTTTTAAGATAAATGGCCGTGTTTTGTGTTGAAGATAGGTACAGTTTGTCTGTTGTACCTATATAATAATCGTGTATCGATCGGCAAAGATAGTATCATAAAGTTAAAATAAAAAGAATTGTAGAACAATTGCAATATTATAATGGAACCTGTAATAATAAGAGCCATTATATTCGAATCTTCATTTTTACAATGATGACATTCGACCATGCTCGCAGTCTTGATGTAAAATCAATCTGAGTGTTGAATTTTTAATGACATTCACGTGCTCGCAGGGAAATTACTGTGTCGAGCTATTCACATTTGACACTAGCACACTAGATATTCGTGCTTTGAATTTCCCTTTTTGAATATTTTTGTGTTTACTGGAAAAACTTTGTTTAGACAGGAAAAAATCAACAATCATAGGAGAGTTAATGAGCAAATATTAATTTAAGCATTAAGGTGATGGGATCGAGATATTTTGAGTTTTCGTTACTATACTAAAGAGCAGATTATTAAAAAGACAAAAAAATCTAAAAAGACGAAAAAGATCATTTTAGAGATGATGTTTGGAATTTAGAATAGGAATAGGAATATGTTGATCAAAAAGACATTCGTTGCATAGAAGCTCTTTACTGGAATCAAACAACTGTCGTCAAGGTGAATAACGAAACGACACAAGCTCAAAAAATTCCCAGAAGTGTAAGACATGGATGCATTCTCTCCCTACTACTGTTCAATTTATATTCAGAAAGTATCTTCCAGGAAGCTCTTGAGGAATGCGAAAAGCATCAAAGTAAATGGTACCTGGGTCAATAATATATAATATGCGGATGACTTGGTCTTAATAGCGGACAATATGAAGACCTCCAAAACCTTCTTAATAAAATTGGAGGATATAACAAGAACACAGGACTTAGCATCAACATAAAAAAGACGAAGTTCCTTATAATCAGCCGTCAATTATGTCAACATCAAAATTCAAGACTAACATATAACAATCAAGATGTAGAGCGCTTAAGAAAATTCAAGTACCTACCTGGGAATCTGGCTATGTGAAGACTGGATGTCGGATATGGAAATTAAATGTCGAATAGAAAGGGCCAGAAACGCATTCATAAAATTCAGAAACGTCTTTACGAACTCTGACTTTGACCTGAACCTAAGACTAAGATTCACGAAATGATATATGTGGTCGGTGCTCCTATATGGCATCGAAGGATGGACTTTAAAAATAAACACAATTAATAAGCTAGAGGCATTTAAGATGTGGATTTATAGACGAATCCTGAAAGTTCCCTTAACCTCACGAAAAGAAATGAAGAAATCCTGAGAAGAATTGGTACAGAATGACAACTGCTATGCACAATTAAACAGAGAACAACGGCATATCTGGGGCATGTAATTAGAAACGAAAGATACCAATTTCTGTAAACCTTAGTTGAAGGAAAGATCGAAGGAAGAAGGGGAGTGGACAGGAAGAAAATGTCATGGCTCCATAATGTAAAAACAATGGATAGGGCTAAGAAATATAGGAGACCTAATACAATTTCAAGCGATAGACAAAAATGGTCAAGCGTGAT
Source organism: Diabrotica virgifera virgifera (assembly GCF_917563875.1). Lineage (NCBI taxonomy): Eukaryota > Metazoa > Arthropoda > Insecta > Coleoptera > Chrysomelidae > Diabrotica > Diabrotica virgifera. Next base: position 101,504,448 of record NC_065443.1, read on the forward strand.
CGCGACAAACTAAAATTAGTTAATTGGGAAGGATATTTATTAGAGCATAAATTGAAAATGGTAACATGGAACATAAAAAGGGCCTATGGTGAAGGAACATTAAGAAAATTAAGATGAAATAATTGAGAAATATAGAATCGACATAATGGCCTTACAAGAAACCAAGCTGCTAGGAAGTGAGATAATGAAAGTCGGAAAAAGTATTCTTTTTAAATACCTTTGAGGTTTTATGGTAAAAGAAGAGAAAAACAACTAGAAATAATAGAAAATAACTATGTCCAAAAAGAACTTAGAAATTGTTATCAAGGAATAAAAAAAGACATCAGTGACATAAAATAAAAGCAATAATACTTTACTCACATTGAGTTAATAGTATTGTTATGAAAACTTTTTATATTTCCCTTTCCGCATGAAAACTTTTTATATTTCCCTTTCCGCTACCTTCTCCGAAATGCTACTTTGTAATCTAAATTGACAATTAGTAACACTTCATTTGTAATTAACTCAAGATTACTGTAATTAAAGCTACGCTCCTCTATACAATAAACAATTTCCATCAATATACCTGTACGTCTTAAGGGGCCTCGAAAATGGAAACTGGAGTTAGATCAACCATTATACCACAGAACAGAAATATCAGAATAAAGCATAATATGTACTATATTTAGCATTCTTAATTGACTTTATGGATCATATTTCAAGCACTAAAAGCTCCTAAAAGAAATAAAGGACCTACTTTCAGTCCCGGATTAGGAATCTTGAGACCACTAGGCAACCTAAGCTATGAGGCTCTTTAAGAAACCTAGGCTTTCTCCGTTTTTAATAATTTTCACAATTTTTGACCATGTCAGTTCGCCTGTTACGAAATAACCCAACATGTTTCTGTAACAGAAATAATTTTCCCTACAAGTCTTGAAGCTGGGCTATAAAACAATTGAACTGCTCTAGTTCTTCTTTAAGTTCAGATTCAATGTCGTCAGGATAGTTTTCATGTACTTTTACCCAGCACACTCATTTATTAGAGTATCACTCAATTTTGTAAAAACACAAAAGACCTTATACTGAGTTTACTGACCCGTACACTGTCAACCGACGACTTTGCTCAGTAATTAGCTTATCGAACATTGGTGGATACTTTTCAACCTTTAACTTTTGTCCACACTGTAGAAAAACTTCCATTGAAATTAGCATCATCAAAATGTAGCTTTCTTGCTTGTTTTCGTTTACTCACGTCGGAATATTCAGAGTATTGTAGATCGCAGGTCTTCTGCTCGTAGTAAGCAAAACTATGTGTTTGGGATTAAGAACTCCAAAAGAGAATGTAGAAGTTGAACTGCAGTTTGAAGTTCAATCTCTTCTCTTCTCTCTGTAATGATTTACTGACAGCGTAGACGCGTTCTAAAATTGTTGCCCAAAACTCATTCATTCTGAACGTTTCCCTTTTTTTACATTTCTTTCAACAAACACTTAGCCTCATGAACGGTTTCAGCTTTCTGATTAGTGTCTTCAGCAAAAGTATGAACAGCAGATTCAAAAGCGTTGTAACCTTTAGACAAAGGTCTTGTTGCATATACCCTTGCAGACTTGCAGACCATTTTGTGCTGCTTGTTCTTTTAAGTACTAGATCGCGGCGAATGAGATCGCTTATAATCGCAGATATTAAGGCCGATCGTCCATTGGAAGCGTAGTCGCGCGATTCGAAGGTAGCGCGTATACTCCCGTATAGAAGCGACTAATCCTAACAAAAAAAAGGTAACTAAACAACGTCCACTGCAAACGACTTTGAGCGACCGGGCTCGGTTGACCACAAGCGACTGATCCCTCTAGAATGGGATTAGTTGCTGGTAATCGCATGTTGATGCTACATTGGTTTGCAATAAATATATGTGCAGGTATTTTTGATATTGTATTAATTTTCGATAATTGTGTTATTTTCGATATGGAAATTGATAACGAAAAACTGATTAGTGCCGTTTATGAAAAGTCTCCGTTGTGGGACAAAACGTGAAAGACACAAGATATAATTCACGTGATGTTCAAAGACATTGTGATCGAAAGTTGCAGAAGAAATAGGTGCTAGTGATAAGAGTTTTTAATATTATTGTTTTATAATATATAATTACAATGTAAACGAAAAATAAAAAAAATAGAACGTGGCACTTGCGAGTGCCGACAGAAGTGAATACTTCTTATAGTTTTAGGATTAACAAACTTTCGAAAGAATTTTTATTTGAAATTTTTACAATAATAAACGTCTTACATCTAAACCAAGTAAATATAAAGTTATATAAATCTTTAAATTATTTTTATTAACAAATTACTTAATGTTTTTTTTTCAATTTGGTGAAAAATGTAATTAAATACTGATAAAGTATACTAAATATTTCGTTTGAATCGCCAACAATATATGGAAGAGTCGATTCCCGCTAAAGGGGAGGCCATTGTACAAAGGTACAAACCTTTTTTTAAAGTTGTTAATAAATAACATACATATTTGTGTAATAAATTATTCCTTTCAAACTATGCTTTCTATGTATATTTTACACGCTATTCACAAAAATGCACCTTCTTTTGATGATGACAGTTAGTTTGACAGTCGCGAACTAAGTTGTATACAGTCGTCTGCAGTGGATGATACCAGTCGCTCAGTCGCATGATCGCACATAATATACGGACGTATACGCGCTACCTACGAGTCGCGCGACTACGCTTCCAATGGACGACCGGCCTTTTATAGTGGAGTTTCATTTATGCATTTGATCATAACTTCCCAACGGTGGCTAGAGGCTGAAAAAAGTTGTACCTACACGGTCTGAACAAACCCAAAATACGACATTCCATTTGAGGGAGAATACGTTAGCCAATCTCTTTGAATTTTTGTTCCACTGATATAGTTTCGAAAACCCATAGATTTTGTAAAAATCTTGTAATGCCTTCAAAATTTCTTTTTGATGCTGAAAAACTTTCATCAAGATTTTTACATTCTGAAGACCTTTCCCGATACGAAATCACCGTACTTCTTCAGTTATTGTATTCCGTAATCCCAGTGGCGGTTCTAGACCAAAAAAACTGCGGGGACAAGTCACAATAGATTTTGACTGACCGGTTTACAAAAGTCCTGTAAAAACTGGACCGGGCTAGAACCACCACTGCGTAATCCTATGTCGTTTTCCGAATTTAGGACCCGATTATTTATCTTTCACTTCAATTTCTAAGTTAGTTTCTGTTTCTGGTTCTTTAACTTCTTGAACTGGAATAGAACTGTCGTTCCATGTTTTTTTATCTTCTTCAGTTACGGAAGCTACTATATGTTTCATTAAGTTATTTTTATTTCATCACGTGCATTTTTATTGGTTGCAGCTTCACTAGCTATGGATTTACGTTTGAAACTGAAATTAAGTAAGTTTTGGTTCTGATTTCGATCTTGCTTAAGGGTCTTTTCTTTCTCCTGCTTTTTCTTGCGTTTTTCTGCTCCACTCTCGAATCGTCTTTCCTATTTCCATCTGTAGTACTGTTCCTATTACCAAAGAGCATTCATTAGCGATTTATTTTCACAACATGGACTTTCTATGTGAAGAAAAGTACCTATGCATTGTAATGTAATGTAGTTTTATACGTTCACCATTACTCTTATGGTATTGCTCGATATTTGAATTTTTCAACATTTATAGTTTTTATTTAATTCTAATTATTATTTTTTTGTTTTGGGCCCTGCGAGGCCTCCTTTGGGGCCGAGGCCCCTAGGCAACTGTCTACTTTGCCTATTGGTTAATCCGGCACTGCCTACTTTGTAATTATTGCAGCAGAATTTAAATAAACGTCATTTTACAACTTTATGTCTTCTCTTGAAGATTCTATCTGTTTTTCAAAGTGCCTACTTTAAATTATCGTTTCATCGTTTTCGTGGTCTTCCAGTGATCGTATTCCTATTGTGAACTTTTGCACCAAAATCACAAAAGCACTTTGACATCAAAATCTCATTATGATGCGATTCTGTCTGTTTTTCAAAGAGCCTCCATTAAATTATCTTTTCTTCGTTTTTCTGGTCTTCCCTCTGATCCTCTTTCAATTGGAAACCGTCTCTAACCACCTTTACTACTCTATTTTTTGTCATTCTGTTTATCTCATCGTATTCTACCCTTTTCATTCTTACCCAGTTTTTCTCTTTCTTATCCAAGTTCATCAAATTGTTCGAGAGTTGTATGTTAAAGAAATAAGTTCTCTACTCACAATCCTTTAATTGGTTTTATTTAATTGAAAAAAGACGATTGGGTGACCGGTTTCGCTGTTACAAATTATACAGCATCTTCAGGCCCACAATAAAATAAGGATATCGGTACAAGAGGAACTAGTTTTCTGAAGTTTATGTTACTTTCATTCAAACCAGTCGAAAGTCATTACTCGGGATTTTCGAGGTTGCTGAACACGAATATGATAATCGTCTGGGCAGATTATCGGAGAATAGGCCATTTTTGGGAAAAGTTATTTACCAGCAATTTTATTGCTGGAATCGAATCTTATGATTGTATATATTAATAATATAGGTATGCAAAGTCCGCAGATAGTGTGCTACTTTTTTTATAAACAAAATGGATCCCGAAAATCGTGTTTTTTTCAATTTTTGCTCTATAACTCTAAAGATTTTACCTTTACACCAAAAACACCCAAATAAAAATTCACCGTAATTAAATTCTGCATAGAGATGTGTTTTTCCCGATTAACTTCGACGGAAATTTTCCCCGGAAAATGCGGGTTTTTCCAACAAAATCTTTAATTTTCAACTAAAATTTTAGATAAGTAATTGTTTATCAATAATTAAATAACTTGGCAATATAAAAGCTCTTTTCGTGTAGATTATAATTCCAGAAGCCGATGGAAATTGAATGAACAGTTTAGCAACAATTTAATTGTTAATTAAAAATTTACAGTCGCCATAATACCCACAATAATTATATACATAAGAATAACTATGACTTTTGTATAAAAAGACACTGTACCTATCTAATTTACTATACGGAATTGAAATTGAACTATATAAGCGAACTCGGAAATATTTTAAAATTATAAACAATTTTTTGGCTTATAAACAAATAGAATATCTCGGGAAATAATAAACTAAATTAAATCATGAAAACGGTATTGGAAAAAAAGCGACAGGACGCGTCTATTAAAAGAAAAAAACCTTTAATTGTGATAAGTGGTTCCTGAGATACAATCGGTCAAAGTTGACCGGTATTTACGGCAAAGATAAAAACAATAGGATCATAATTTTCGAACCACCACCTTTTTATTTTTGTCCTCTTTCTCCGCACCAATTTTCATATCTTTAAAATATTCATAACATATATTACTATAATAAAAACTATCGATATTACGAGTGAAAATTGGCAAAAATAGCAAAATTCCAATCAAAAATTAGGTTAAAGAAAATGTAATCTCAAAGTTGAAAATCGGTATACGTTAAAAAAATGCATTTTCTCGGCTTCCCATGGATCAATTTTCTTCATTCTTTTTTGTTCCCAAGTAACTCGAGTAGAGCCATATAACTAACGCATTAATAAACGTCAAACATGCTTTTGTTTTGTTATAATAAATTAATTTATTGATTATAACAAAAATTTTTAATTTGTTTAAATAAAGATTGTTTAAATAATTATACAGCTTTCAAATGATAATATTTGTGTTTTTAACGGTAAAAGGTACACTTGTAGTAGTTTATCTAAAAAAAGTCTACAACTGGAAAAAATATGTAGTGTTCTTTTCTTATAAATAAATTAATCTATTATAACAAAAGAAAAGCAAGTTTGACATTTAATAATGCGTTAGTTAGATGGCTCTACTCGAGTTACTTGGGAACAAAAAAAGGATGAAGAAAATTGCTCAATGGGCCGAGCCGAGAAAATGCATTTTTTTAACGTATACAGATTTTCAATTTTGAGATTACATTTTCTCCAACCTAATTTTTGATTGAAATTTTGCTATTTTTGGCAATTTCCACTCGTAATATCGATAGTTTTTATTATAATAATATATGTTTTAAGTATTTTAAAGATATGAAAATTGGTGTGGAGAAAGAGGACAAAACTAAAAAGGTGATGGTTTGAAAATTATGATCCAATTGTTTATATCTTTGCCGTAAATGCCGGTTAACTTTGACCGGTTGTATCTCAGGAACCACTTATCACAATTAAATGTTTTTTCTTTTAAAAGAAGCATCCTGCCGTGTTTCTTCTAATGCCGTTCTCATTATTTAATTTAATTAAAAATTTCCCGAGATATTCTAATTGTTTATAAGCCAAAAAATTGTTTATAATTTTAAAATATTCCTGAGGCCGCTTAAAAAGTCCAATTTCAATTCTGCAAAATACAATAGATAGGTACAGTATCTTTTTATACAAAAATCATAGTTATTCTTATGTATCATAATTATTGTGGTTATTATAGTGACAGTAAATTTTTAATTAACGATTCAATTGTTGCTAAACTGTTTATTCAATTTCCATGGGCTTCTGGAATTATTATCTATACGAAAAGAGCTATTATACAGGTTGTTTGGTAGGTCGATGGAAATTTTTTAAGGGATAATAGGGGACGCCATTTGTAACATTTTTTGCTAATAATGTATCGCTCAAACTGTTAAACCACTTCATAGCAGGTAGATTGTTTTTTGTTTGTTATGCGTTCGGAGAATGACGATAGCTGATGGAAATTATATGCGAAGAGTGTTGTAGGTTTACATTTTTATTCCATTCGTAAAACAGGGAGGTAGTACGCCTAGAAAATTTTTAAACGTGAAATAGACGGTTGTCGAATATTGACAAATTTAACTTTATTTCGGAAAGCTTAACAGTTTGAGCGATACATTATTAGCAAAAAATGTTGCAAATGGCGTCCCCTATTATCCCTTAAAAAAATTTCCATCGACCTACCAAACACCCTGTATTACCAAGTTATTTAATTATTGATAAACAGTTACTTATCTAAAAATTTTGGTTGAAAGTTAAAGATTTTGTTGGAAAAACCCGCATTTTCCGTGGAAAATTTTCGTCGAAGTTAATCGGAAAAAACACGTCTCTATGCAGAATTTAATTACGGTGAATTTTTATTTGAGTGTTTTTGGTGTAAAGTTAAAATCTTTGGAGTTATAGAGCATAAATTGAAAAAAACACGATTTTCGGGTGCCATTTTGTTTAAAAAAAAAAGTAGCACACTATCTGCGCACTTTGCATACCTACATTATTAATATATACAATCATAAGATTCGCTTCCAGCAATAAAATTGCTGGTAAATAACTTTTCCTTGTATTTTGCTAATTAGCCCAGAGTATAACGAAGATGGTCTTCGAGCTACCTGGTGCCCAGGGTGGACTTCGTCTCCTGGAGTTTTTGTTATTTTCATTCAAACCAGTCGAAAGTCATTACTCGGAGGTTTTCGAGGTCGCTGAACACGAATATGACGAACGTCCTCGATCTACCTGGTGCCCAGTGTAGAGCCTAGCTAGTTATTTTCATTCGAAGGTATATAGTGCCCAAGGTGGACGTCGTCCTATGAAGTCTTATGCTGATTTGTTATTTAATACTTTTATGAAAGTGTGGTATCAAGTACGATTTAAAAAGATTTCTTAAATACTTGTGTACTTTGTCTTGAACAAATCAAATTATTAACAAATAATCGCATCATTCAAATTAAGGGTACATGGGAAAAACAGCCAAAGTCACAAATCTGTTGTTTTAGTCCTGTCGCCAGGGGGGGTACAACGGCCTCCTCTATTCAGATGAACTCACCCAAGTTTTTTATGTATCTTGACCCGTAGAATACGAATTTTTTGGGTAACAGTTGATCCGGATGTCGATAAGATTGTTATAAACAAAGAACTTGAGGAATCACATAACAGCGATTTTTCGCAAAACAAAACATGTTTTTGTATTTTTTGGGTCATTCTAAGCAAAAAATGTTTTTACAAGTTTTTTCGTAGGATGCATAGTTTTCGACATAAACGCGGTTGAACTTTCAAAAAATCGAAAAATTGCAATTTTTGAACCCGAATAACTTTTGATTAAAAAATAAAATAGCAATTCTGCTTACTGAATTTGAAAGTTCAAGTCAAATTCTATCGGTTTTGATTATTTTCATTGCTAAAAATAAATTTTTTTTATTGTTAAACAAAGCTATAAACACATAGTGTTTGAATGATGTTTTCTGTCATACAGACATTTTCTCATTAAAAAGCATGCATTGGGCACGGGAAACACTATGTGTTTATAGCTTTGTTAAACAATAAAAAAAGTTAATTTTTAGCAATGCAAATAATTAAAACCGATAAAATTTGACTTGAAGTTTTAAATGCAGTAAGCAGAATTGCTATTTTATTTTTTAATCAAAAGTTATTCGGGTTCATATAAATTGCAATTTTTCGATTTTTTGAAAGTTCAACCGCGTTTATTTCGTTCGATTTCAAATTAGAAATGCATTGAAAACATCATTCAATCACTACGTGTTTATAGCTTTGTTTAACAATAAAAAAATTAATTTTTAGCAATGCAAATAATTAAAACCGATAGAATTTGACTTGAAGTTTCAAATGCAGTAAGCAGAATTGCTATTTTATTTTTTAATCAAAAGTTATTCGGGTTCATATAAATTGCAATTTTTCGATTTTTTGAAAGTTCAACCGCGTTTATCTCGAAAACTATGCATCCTACGAAAAAACTTGTCAGAACATTTTTTGCTTAGAATCGCCCAAAAAATACAAAAAAATGTTTTGTTTTGCGAAAAATCGCTGTTATGCAATTTCTCAAGTTTTTTGTTTATAACAATCTTAGACATCCGGATCGACTATTACCCAAAAAATTCGTGTTCTGCGGGTCAAAATACATAAAAAACTTGGGGAAGTCCATCTGAATTAAGGAGGCCGTTGTACCCCCTCTGGCGACAGGACTATTTGGAGTAGGTACCTAATTCTTATTTTTAACTTTAAAACGGCATCTCCTTGTAGGGTACGGTATATTTTCAAATGTTAATAAGTATGACTCCATTTTGGACCCTAATCTTCTCTGTTATCTTCTGTAGCTAATTTGCCATTTCCTGTATTTTTCCTGAATCTAGTAGTGTCCTCACGTTCCAAGATCCAAGTTTTTTTCTTTTATTTATTCTCTTCCGTTTCTTATTGTCTAACTTTATCATATCTTCTTGTGTGCTCGTTTTCCTTTTTCTTGCGGTTGTGTCCGTATTTTCCAATTTAGTTATTCCAGTTATCAGTTTTTTGGATTTGGACTTGCGCTTGTATGCTCGTTTGGTTCCAATTTCTCTCCCTCATTGGTCCATCTTCACCGTGCTCCATTTATCCACAACTTTTTGTACCCCATCTTTATTCTGTCCATCTTTATTCTGTTTCCTTGTTTCCTTTCCATGTTAACCCTGTCACGTATAATTTTCTGTATTTTCCGTTTATTCTTACTTAGGTCTTCGTCTATAAAGATATGTGTTCCTTTCAATTGCCTTTTTTCTCGCAATATTGCTTTTTTGTCCATTAGGTTAGCAACTGTAGCAATTGTGGAATATTTTGAACGTTTGTTATTTTAATATCTAGCTTGAGTTTTTCTTTAATTAGCTGTTCTATTTGTTTATGCGCATTAGGCTGTTCTATTTTTATTCCCCTTATGACAATATTATTTTTGGTTGTTTCTTTTTCCTTGCTTTCGAGTTTATTTTCCATCACTTCCAGTCTGCCTTTCAAATTTTCGAGGTCTTTGCGTAGTTGTTGGATTTCTTCCTTTATATTCTTAATTATTTCATGATTTTCTTTGTTTTCTTGTAGCAACTCTTTAACCATTTTCATTATATCTGCGCACATTTCCTTAACCTCGTCCATTTTTCTAACCGCGTAATCTTATTTGTCAACCTAAAGCGAGAAAAATATATTTTTATTTCACTTAAAACTTAAAGTGTACCCAAAAATAGAAAAATATAACCTGTTTCCAATAGTAACTATACTTTTTGCCTAAATAATTTAGCTCTTGGCATCTGACAGCGTTGCTGGACCTATAACAAGAAGAAGGACAAGGGCAGGGGATGCCCTGTCAACTGAGTTATTCATTACAGCTCTAGATTGTGCAATAAAAGAAGCAACAAATAACGGAATAATTAATAAAAATGCAGTACAAATAGTGGGTTATGCAGATGGTATCGTTATAACAACCCGGGACAAAAGATCATTAATTAAGGCATTCTCTGAAATAGAAAAAGGGGCAAAAAGAAGAGGACTAGACATAAATATGGAAAAAACAAAGTACATGAACGCAAGCAGATTTAAGAAAACAAGACTAACACAAATGATAATAGATAATTACAGATTTGAGGAAGTAAATACATTCAAATACTTGGGAACGATGATTAGTAGAGATAATGAAAGAATAGACCTGAAACAGAAACTACAAGCAGGAAATAGAGCTTACCACAAAAATAAAAAAATAATAAAAGATAAAAAATTAAGCAGAAATACAAAGATGCAAATATATAAGACTACCATAAGGCCAGTGGTAATGTATGCCTTAGAAACCAACACCCTAACGTTAAAGGAAGAAGAACAGCTGAAAGTATTTGAAAGAAAAATAATGCGCAACTTTCTGGGACCAAAATTAATAAATGAAAACGAAAGAAGACTCTGGATGAACCACGAAATAGAACAATGGATGGAAGGAGAAAACATAGTGAAAGAAGCAAAAGCACGAAGAATAAGGTGGTATGGTCATACAAGTAAAAAAAGTGAAGATGATCCCATTAAAGTTATTACCAACTGGATACCCCCTGAGACAAGAGCACGAGGCAGACCAAAAGCAAGATGGAAACAGCAAGTCGAAAATGACTTAAGAGTTATGGGAATTCGAAACTAAAAAAAAAAGACTGAGAACCGAAATGAGTGGAGAAAAGTTGTGACGGAAACGAAGACACACCAGAAGCTTTGAGGAGACATATTAGAAGAAAAGTGGACTGATCCCCCATGTCTTAATGGATCATTAAAGTGAAAAACAGCTATAACTTCCATGGGAGTGTATAGCTTATATACATACATATAAATACAATAAGTATGAACTAAGGCTATAATTTGCATTTTTTTACAACTAGAATAGTGACTTCTGATGGTTTAGTACAGAATGGCGCAAAAAACTCAATTTTGAAAAACTGTGACTGGCTGTTTTTCCCCTGTACCCTTCTTATTTCTTCCTTAGTTCTCCATATTCATGCAACTTGAACCAAGCACAATTTTTACATGCTAACTTGTAACCATGCCATTCTTTCTACATCGACATGTAGGTACTGCCGAAGTCTTTTTTGCAACTGCAAAACGTTAAATTCATAACATTTAATAGAAGGACAATCGTCGCTATCATGTTCGTATTTGATGGTATGGCTTGAATTTATTGGTAAATAGAGGCTAATTACAAAATTTCATCAAAATCGATGCATGTTGATGATAATAGGAGGCTATAGCATATTTTTACCGTGGTACACTGGACTAAATATTCATTGTTTATTTTGATTGAAAATTTTTATAATATGATTATGTTAGTTGTACATTATGTTAGTTATATTATATTTTTCCTTCGTATATCGATAATTGTCAGTTTATAATTAATTAATATTCATATATTAATTGTAAACAGTATTAATTATTTATATACTAAATTTTTTTATTTAACATTTAATTAACTGTAAATTTATAGACTTCACGTGTCGCTCGCGATTTTGAAATAATTCATAATAAAATGCAATGCTTTATAATTAAATACGTAATTTTTTATTTGTACCATTTCGTTGCCATCTATAAAATATTTTATGTCATATAGTTCATTATTGCGTTTGTATTGCTTAGTTAAATTTGGTCAGTGTTGTATGGTATGACTGATATGATGAATCGCCTACAGTTGATCCCAAACCCTTTTTTCAGTGCGTCATAGTTTGTCGAATTCGCACTACCGCATTAAGCTCGAAGTGACGAAAAAAAACGTACGTCCGTGATTATTATACATAGAACTTTGAAAATTATCTATTCGTAGAAGGACATTTCCATATTAAAGCGACTTATACTTATAGATATATAATTGGTTGACAATTACAATACTCTAAATAGATTACCAATCCATGATGCGAATAAAGATAATTTGAAACAAAAGTAATCTATCGCGACAGTACTTTTACAATGTTAACGGATAAAATGAGAATTTGTAATTATATGTTAGAAATTTGTCAACGACGTAAATATAAATATTTTATGGCATTGGTATATTCAGATATTGTATAGTGAAATTGCATTCTTCTATTTATTTATTTTTTCCTTAAAATATTTTAAATAATAATATTCTGGCAAATATTTATATATATTGATATATTTATATATTGATATTAAATATCAATTTATGTATGTGGGTTTTTATCATCTTTTTCAAATCTTAACAATTATATTTTTTAAATAATTGGCCAATCAGTTCCGTATTCTTCATAAACTAAACTTGAAACTAAAACCATTTTAACTGCAAATATTTAAGGGTGATTCCATTTCAAACTACTCAATTTTGGATTCAAAAAATTCTTTGGTCTTCGATTTGTCAGAAACTTGGTGTATAGATTTAAGCCCGAACAGTCAGTCGTTTTTTTCCTTGAGTGTTTGGTGTTTTAATAGTATACAACAAGTGAGAAAAAAGACATATTCCTCACGAGCGCAGAAGTTTGTTAAATCAAGCGAGGGAGAAATATGTCATTTTCTCATGTGTTGTACACTGTACTTTTTCTATGGATGCAGTTTTGGCAAGAGTTCAAACTTCAAAATTAAATAATTTAGGTGCTTTTACGTATATTATATGCATAAATTGAAATAAATAAATGTAGGTATTTAATAGTCTTAAAACTTATATACTTACTTTATTTATTTAAAGTTCTAATTAACAATTATTTTCGAACAGTTTTGAAAGGTAATTCCTGGTAAGTTTTGCTTCAACACATTTTATTTGACAATATTGATTGTGTTTGTATTGTGCATGTTACCATGGAAACGGCGATCATATATGGAAAACCGTAGGAGAACCCGTGAGAAAAAATATTTCTCACTGCAATGACCGACTTTTCTCACACTATGAGAAATTGTTCGTTTTGAATGTATGTAAGTAGAGAGAAGTTGCACATTGTATAGCATCCATAGAAAAATATTATTTTTAACGATTTTACAGTGATTTGGTATTTATTTAAATATATTTGTATATAAAGTATCAATGGAAAAAATAATATTTCAACAAAAGGGACTCAAAAATATCATTATACGGCATTATAACAAGTTATTTTGATCATTTCGATCAAATTTTAATCTAGAAATCGTTAAAATACCGCTTTTTACATTTTTCTCAATGTCTAAAATACAGATCCTTCGATTTGGCTGAGAATTTGCCCACAGATAGCCAGAATTCAGGACTTTGTGGTTACGTGGAATTTAGGCTTAAATTTATATTTTTTTTAATTCTCGGAGGGGGTATGGCCCCATGGCCCCCTCTCTGGATCTGCACTTGATATTATCCTATCCTAGTTCAAATAAATTATTGCTCTATTTCCTTCTTAGTTTACTTCAGAAACTTCCATAAGAATGAAAAATAATTTCAAATTTTTATTTAAAAAAAAACCATTGAGATTTCTGTAATGAATATTTTCCAAAAATGTCGATATTTTCACCACGATTTCGGGAACAAAAGCCCTAGTCTTGGGATTCTTTAAGCCGTCTTCCCTTTTTTATTGTTCTCGCTTTATAACTATATAAACCCACCGTTTAATATTGAATAAGTGATTCTTTTCATCCCCTTAAAATACGGGGAAGCAAAATCCTTCGACCCTGGGGGCGCAATCAAACTTAAGCCGACAATTGTGTGTTCATTACACTGCCCGGGGCGTAAATCTGGCCAATACAAATTATATCCGTCGGATGATCACCCCGTTTATGAGTTTGCCGCCCTCTCTACGTGCATGCCACCCCCGAATATATATCTTTGACGTCGAACAACTTCTGCCACCAGGAATGCATCTAGAGCGACGGTTATAGACGGGGAAGTTGAATTGGAATTGGTTTATATTGAGAACATGCTTTGGTTTACTTCGGAGTAGAAATGACTGCAGGGAAGTATCGGAAAAGTTATAACTTTTGGACTATTTATTTTGTTTTATTATGTATAAATAGTAAAATCAAAGAAAACGAACATTTATAGCTGGTACAGAACATTTAGAACAGGTTCAAATAGAAATTTGATAAAATTATCAAAATTTTTAATATACCTACTTACACTCACCGGCACATAATTCTGCCACCCAAAATTTTTGATTAAGTTTGACAATCTATAACTTTATTTTTTGTACTCCGATTTTCAAGATTCTTGGATCAATTTGTAGGTACATGTATTGATGTCGTTTTTTATTATTCCGGTAACAAAATTTTTTTGCTTGGATGGCATTATACGGGGTGAATGGAAGCGTTGTATTTTCTCCTAACTTGAAAAAATTCTGTGGAAAAATTGGAGGGCAGATTTTGTTTCATATTCCTCTTGTATTATTCTGGAGGTATCACTAAGGTTTTGTTTTTTGGATTATCCGAATATCTCTTTTGTTGTAAGAGCTGTAAATAAAAACACTGCTTTGAGGGTTTTTTAATTAAAAATATCAAATGCACTGAAATTAACAAAATAAAACAAAATTAACAACAAAACAAAACAATTCAATAGCGGATATGACCACGTCTTGCAGCAACGACTGCTTGCAATCTGTTTGGCATCGAATAAAGATGTGTTATCCTTGCCTGGGGAATAGCCTGATATTCCTCTACCAGGTCCATAACTGTACCAAATTTTCTGGAGGCCCACGATGACGGCGAATAGCTTTTTTTAATTCATACCATAAATCCTCAATAGGATTGAAATCACCCTCTATTTTATAAGTCAACCAGTATTTTTATTTACATAAAATGGTAGTGTGGCGTAATTGTCTTTTTACGCGATTGACTCTACTATTTTATTTATTTATATCTTTAGGCACTAAGTTTAATTTAAATAAAGGAAGACTTACTTATATTATTTTATTTACATCACTTATTTATTTTAATAATTAAAAATAACACCAACTAATACATCTAATTTATTTACAAACTCAAATTTATGATTTAATTAACTAAACATAATAATTACGATAACTAATAAATACATTTCACTAAATCCGATTCGAATACAATTATATCACGCGTCGCGGCTCGTTCATTGACTGACTGGCCTGTGCTCGAATTCCTGTTCTTAAATACTCTGACAGCGGTCGCCTCGAATCGCCGTGGAAGGTCTGGCCTTTACTCGTAACCCCGAGAAGCATCGAGAATAATTAGGCCGGGTTGTGAGGCGTCACATTGCCCTCTCCTTAAAAGATGGTTCCTCCTGGAACCTTGTCGGGACTGGAACTGGATGCTGGTATCTGCAACTGGACCCTGTTTTACAACTCCCAGTTGTATAAAAGTGACAGGGGACGGTTTTCTCTCCGCACCAGTAACTATGCGGATTGCAACAGACTAACACCTGGACCTCGGTGTCTTGGAAAATTTCTTCTACCATATTTCGGATAACTCTCCAGTCTAATTGGCTGCATTCTAACTTTGGCATGGCTAACTTTTGCACGTCGGACTCCAACACGTGCTCTCTCAATTGAATTAATGCATCCCATACATCTTGGTAGGTAGGTTGGTCACGGACAGTGTCTTTTGTTACCAGATAGAATAGGTAACGTGATGCATCTTGGAGTTTCAATGCTTTGCCAGGAGCTGGCAGTTGGCATTGAAGTTCTGCAACTCGACCAAACTTCCTTCGGAAGGCGGATGCCAACCCTCGTGCGTCTTTGATACTGGCCGGGATGGTATGGGCCAGCGAATAGTCATCGGGAAGTGCGAGAAGATCTCGCTTTTCTTCAGTGGTAACACCATGTCTTGCTTTACCGGTACCTCCGTAGGCACCCATGAACTCTTCAAAGGTAAGGTCAGGTATTCCTCGAATTTGGTTGACTTCCACTTCTTCATCTACGTCGTGGTCTCCCTCGTACGGCGCCAACCGGTTATGGTGGACTATCATCGGCTTTCCCCTAGGAATCTTGCTTATTCGGTAGATAACGTCATTGATTTTCTTGACAATGAGGTACGGACCTTCCCAGAACTGCTGCAACTTGGGAGAACAACCTGTTCGCTTCTTTGGATTATAAAGCCAGACTTTGTCGTGCTCCTTGAAACATCTCTTCTCGGCTTGGGTATCGTATCGTTTCTTCATTCGGTCGCTAGCGATCTGAAGATTAGAACGGACCAACTCATGTATATCGTCCATTCTTCTTCGTAATTCATTCACGTAATCCTCACCAGCAACATCTTCTCCAGGTCGACATCCAAACTCTAGATCACAGGGTAGACGCATCTCACGTCCAAAGAGGACTTTTGTTGGTGTTTGCCCAGTTGATTCATTAACAGCAGATCTATAGGCCATTGCGAAGAACGGAAGGTACTGGTCCCAGTCTCGTTGATGATTGGACACCATCTTTGTCAAATACTTGCCGACTGTCCTATTCATACGCTCCACCATTCCATCCGATTGCGGGTGATAGGCCGTGGTCCTTGTCTTCTTCATGCCTAGTTTATCACGGATTCCTTGAAATAAATCGCTCTCAAAGTTCCTTCCTTGGTCACTATGGATCTCCAGAGGTACTCCAAATCGGCTGATGCAGTCTTTGATTAACACATCTGCAATAGTGGCGGCCTTCTGGTCTGGAATTGCGTAGATCTCCACCCACTTCGTGAAGTAATCCATTACCACCAACATGTATTTGCATCCATTGTCACTTTCTGAAAATGGCCCGGCAATATCCAAAGCTATTCTTTCAAACGGACTTCCAACATTGTACTGTCTCATAGGAGCCTTTCTTTTCCGGTAGGGCCCGTTACTTGTAGCACAGGTAGTACATTTCTTACACCAGTCCTTCACATCGTCGGAACTATTCATCCAATAAAATCGTTCCCGAATTTTCTGAAGGGTCTTCTTTACACCAAAATGCCCTCCTGATGGACTGTCGTGTAACTGACGAAGTACTTCGGCTACTCTGCTCTTTGGAATCACCAACTGTGTTCTCCTCACCGAACCATCATCATTTTCTATTACTCGTTTAAGCAAGCTGTCTTCCAAGATAAATGAGTCCCACTGGGCCCAATACGTCTTAACTACTGAGCCTAGGCTTGATATTTCTTGCCAAGATGGTCAGTGTACAGAATAAACAATAATGGACTTAAAATACTTCCTTGAGGCAATCCAATTGATGTTGATTTGGGCGTACCTATCACTCCATTTATATTTAAATACACTTTTCTATCACGGTATAACTTCATTAAGTTCGCAATAACCCCTTCTGGAATTCCTATGGCGTATAATTTATCTGTCAATATGTCTAGATTAACTACATCATATGCTCCCTTAATGTCTAAAAATAAGCAGGAGATTGAGTTGTTACGAGTAAATGCTAATTGTACATCAGTAACAAATGATGTTGTAACTTCTTGAGTTGAACGTCCTCTTCTGAATGCATATTGGACTGCTGATAATAATTGATTTTTCTCCAGCCAGTGTTCTAACCTGTTTTTAATAAGTCGTTCGTACGTTTTCATTATACAAGACCCCAATGCAATAGGTCTGTAGGAGTCTGCAGAATCTCTAGGTTTATTAAGTTTAAGAATAGGTACTATTAAATATTTTTTCCAATCGTCTGGTATGTTCGACTTGTTTGTATATATACTGTTATAAATGCCTAATAAGCGCTGCTTAGTTATAACTGGAATCTCAGCAATCATTGGGTAATGGATGTTGTCTATTCCGGGAGACGTATTATTTCTTTTCTTACAAGCTTGTTGTAATTCGTTCATTGTGAAAGGTTTATTTAGCATGTAATCATCTGTATAATAATTTTTGAACTCTCTTGGTTTTTCGTTAACCCAATTCGGACAGATATTACTATGAAAATATTCTATCCAGTCTCCCCACTTTATTTGATGTCTATTTGCTTGTTTCCTGTTTTTGAATCTGTTTAATTTAGCCCAAACATCTTTCATTGGAGTATTTTTGTTCAAACTTTCACAATATGATTTCCAACTAGCTCTTTTTGCTTCATTTGTAATTCTTTTAACGATCGCATCTTGATTTTGATACTTATTAAGATTATCCAAATTTGGATTCTCTTTATATTTACTAAATAACTGCTTGCGTTTCGTTACTGCATCCTGGCAGTCATTATTCCACCATGGCTTGCATTTTTCCCAAGTATTTCGTTTATTTGCACTCTTTTTTGGTATAGCTACGGTAGCTGCTTCGTTCATATCTTCTAATAATTTGTCATAACCATCGTCAATAGCATTCAATGATTTTTCATATAACAAAGTGCTAAATTTTCTCCAGTCTGCCTTGTTAATTTTCCATATTTTATGACTTTTTGTTGGTGGTGGCGTCCTCCTCTAAGTTGACATCTCATGAGTATTGGCAAATGGTTAGAGCCATGGGGATCTTGAAGTACCTCCCACTGAAATAATTGACTGATATTTTGAAAGCATATAGTAATATCAATAGCACTTTTTCTTTGGCCTGGTCTGGTAACAAGGGTTGGTTCCCCTGTGTTTAAAAATACAAGATTTAATGAGTTTATTGCTTCTAACAGGTCTCTTCCTTCAAAATCTTCTAGATCTGATCCAAAAGCCGAATGATGCGAATTAAAATCCTCACCAATTATACATGGTTTTGGTATGCTATTAAAAAAATTAAGAAATTGTGTCAGTGTAACTCTACTCAAAGGTTTTATGTAAACTGAAACAAGATAAACTTCCTTAAATTGACCAATCCGAACACATACACACCTAACCATAATCTTTTCCATTTGAGGTAAATCTATCTCAGAAAAACTAATTTCATCCTTAATTAAAATTGCTACACCAGCTTTTCCATCTTCTCTATCTAAACGTGAACAATTATAACCTACGAAATTATAATAAATATTTGGTTGAAACCAAGTCTCCGAAAGAAGACCTATATTGATTTTATATTCATGAAGTAAATACTCCAAATTACATTTATTTGAAACTGCCGATCGGCAGTTCCATTGTATAATAGAAAACGTTTTGTTCATGTCTGCGAGCTTAATCCCTGTTTATTGAGTCTGTCCTTAATAATATTAACCACTTCAAGCTGTTGAACATTTAAAATATTATCCCTATTTAAAGACTTTAATATATCCATAACTAATTCAAATATGTACTAATGTTATCGTTTCTGTTTCTGACATTTCATTCGTTTTAATAATATTCTCTCGGCAAGATTCTTGACTTAAAATACCCCCTTGTAACCTAGCGATTTCCATTGGTTTAGTTATTTTGATTGCTTCATTAATACAAGGATCAGGTGTTTGAGGCCTGGCCCTTTTCGTTGGATTTCTATAGATAGTGTATTTATGGGAATCTATGGGGCTAGACTGCGAAAAACCTGAAGAATATGGAAGAGCAGCTTGACTGGAAAGGAGTGGAAAAGCTTTTTGAGACGCTAATTCTATGGGAAATTGAGGAGTTAATGTTTTATTTTTACTAGTAGTTGCATTTGCATATGTTCTATTTGGGATTCATTTAACTGCGTCATTGTATGTTAAATTTTTTTGAGACATAATATCTTTAATAGTTTTTTGCCTCAGATATTCAGGACACAGCTGAAAATTTTTAGTTAAATGATCTCCTTTGCACTGAAGGCATTTATTGTTTGGGTTTTCCGTGCATTTGGAGGATAAATGTTCACCGTGACATTTGAAACATCTAGACTTACCACGACACTGCCCACCTACGTGTCCGTAACGATGGCAATTAAAATACAAAATTACTTTCTGTACAAATAGTTCGACCGGAATTAATACGTTATTATTAACTACATAGTTAGGTAAACTTTGTGCCCCTAAAGTCACAATAATACTTTTAGTTGGAACATATACCGTAGTATTATTCTCAACAATTTTCCTTTTTAATCTTTTCACTTCTACTACTGTAAATTTACAGTGGTAGTCATAGGCTTTAATTTTATTTTTTAACTCCTCATCTGAAATGTCTTTATCAATATCCCTTAAAATACCCTGACGATGAATCATAAATTTAGGTACATAAGCCTCAAGTTTATTTTCAGTAAACCTTTTTGATTTATTTTGATCTACTAAAAAATTGGCCCATTTTGTCTCTCCAAAAACTACTTTTACTTGATGTTTTCCTGCCAAATCAATTCTTTTTATTTTATTATCCAGTTCCTGCCAATTTTTTAATATTATGTCACCAACCCTAATCGCATTTAAACGTAAATCACTTTTATTTTCAATTATTACTTTAAAAGGACCTGTGTCAGTTTGTAAATATTTATAGGTAGTTCTAATGTCATTTGTATTTAATTGGGACGAGTTTGACGAAATATGAAGTTGAATTTTACTTACGTTTGAGCTGCTATTGACATTTTTATTAATATTATCGATACCTGAAACCGCTGTTATTTCCATATTATTATTCTGTTCTTCTCTAAACTTGTAAAATTCGTCCTCTCCGGGATCGGGAGGGTCACCGTCACCGTGTCCGCTCATCAAGATTTAATCGCTTCGAACGCTAAAACTGACTTATATTTATATAAAACTTAAACTTTAACTAAATTAACGAAACTAAAAAAGAAAATTTAACGGATTTAACTAATAAAAACTGCTAATAAATTTAAATTTTCGAGAGGAACTTTGAAATGCGTCTTTACACTTTGACAGTAGTTTGACGTTTGGTCTGTTGATATATCAGTCATCAATTCCGACTCTTGGTTGACTAATGTTTTTCCTTAATCTTCTAGTGGCTCATCATGGTTTTGTTGGCTGTTGTATAGTTCTGTATAGAAGTCTTCTACTATCCTTAATAATATATCTCTGTTGGTAATGATATTTCCATATTTCCATCTCTAATCCTTTAACTTCGTTATCTAATTTTTCCTATTTGTTAATTTTCTCCTTAGAACTTTGAGGTTCTTGTTATCTTTAATTGTTTGTTGAATTTATTTGTTTTTATATTTTCGGTTGTCCGTCCTAATACATTTTTGTATCCTTTGACTTATCTCTCTAAGTTCATTGTGTTCTTTACTTTTATTACTTTGTGTTTTTCTCCTCTCTTCCATTAATACTTGTGATTGGTAACTTATTCATTTGTTATGTGATGTCTTTTGGCAGTGTACCTTCTGGCTCTCTTCTTAGCTTCTATTATAATGTCATTAAGGGTGTTAACATTTAGGCCTGTATTCATATTGCATTCGAGAATTCTGTTGGTATGTTCTTCAAATGCATTTATATTATTAAGCTCTGTCCAGGTAGTTATGGACTTTTTTAAAACGATAAGTATATAATAATATTCCGCACATTGAATTAATCGTTGGATGTGATATACTATCAAAGCTTCAAGCATATCGAATTAAATCTTTTTGCTTGATATATATATTTTCACCTCAGGATATAGATTTTTATTTGGTTGATTTATGGAAAACATATGTTTTGAAAAGCCCGACTTTATACTTAATTCCGTGTAAACACTGATAAAAAATCAACCGCGTTTAATTTCCGTCCCACCCACAATAAAAGAGAAGTTATCACATTTTCGGATACTAACGCCCATATGGCGCTCATTAAAAATATATATGAAAGTGTAGTCAATGTATGTAGACCAGGAAACAATTCCCATAATAAATGCAGTGATAACTTCCTTTGTTTATATTAAGTACGTTCGCAGAGACTGTCGGCGACGCGCGACGTCAGTGATAAATTATCAGAAAATCGCATGCGAACTTTAAAATAATATAAATAATATCGTAAAAATTATTAGTTATTAATATTAATTAATAGTCCATTGAAATGTTACAACATTTAGGGTTGCATTTCTTAGAGGAGTCAATTTTATTTTCTTCATGTATACGGGGTTTCAGTAGAAGCTTAAGTTCAGGTTTTTGGGGTCACCGCCCTTGTACCCCGGCCGCCACCTTGAAAGAAGGGCTGCTAAGGGCTTTCGCGCTACATCTCCTGAACTAGCAACCTCACAGAAAATTTAATTGCACATAAAATGTAGCAAATTAAATTTTCTACAATTTTATGTGTATTACTTTTTATCGTTAAGTGACCAACAAAAAAGTTATAAACAAAAATAATGGAACATTTTATAAGAAGTTTCCTTTTGGAGGTTATAACTTTTTTTCCGTCCATTTTGCAATAAAATAATATATTAACGATTTTATAGAGGATTTTTCAACGAACAATTTCCACTATAAAGGTGTTTAATTTTATTTATTTATCTAGTAGTCCTGTCGCCAGGGGGGGTACAACGGCCTCCTTAATTCAGATGGACTTACCCAAGTTTTTTTTATATATTTTGACCCGTAGAATACGAATTTTTTGGGTAACAGTTGATCCGGATGTCGATAAGATTGTTATAGACAAAGAACTTGAGGAATTACATAACAGCGATTTCTCGCAAAACAAAACATATTTTTGTATTTTTTGGATCATTTTAAGCAAAAAATATTCCTACAAGTTTTTTCGTAGAATGCATAGTTTTCGAGATAACCGCGGTTGAACTTTCAAAAAATCGAAAAATTGCAATTTTTGAACCCGAATAACTTTTGATTAAAAAATAAAGTAGCAATTCTGCTTACCGCATTTGAAAGTTTAAGTCAAATTATACCGGTTTTGATTATTTGCATTGCTAAAAATTAATTCTTTTATTGTTAAACTAATCTATAAACACATAGTGTTTCCCGTGCCTAATACATGCGTTTTAACGCATGCTACGTAGAAATTGCCTCGCTTGCACTTGTAGCTACTCTACCTACTAGTTCGATTTTAAATGAGAAATCATTGAAAACATCACTCACATACTAGGTGTTTATAGATTAGTTTAACAATAAAAGAATTAATTTTTAGCAATGCAAATAATCAAAACCGGTATAATTTGACTTAAACTTTCAAATGCGGTAAGCAGAATTGCTACTTTATTTTTTAATCAAAAGTTATTCGGGTTCAAAAATTACAATTTTTCGATTTTTTGAAAGTTCAACCGCGTTTATCTCGAAAACTATGCATTCTATGAAAAAACTTATAGGAATATTTTTTGCTTAAAATGACCCAAAAAATACAAAAAGATGTTTTGTTTTGCGAGAAATCGCTGTTATGTAATTCCTCAAGTTCTTTGTCTATAACAATCTTATCGACATCCGGATCAACTGTTACCAAAAAAATTCGTATTCTGCGGGTCAAAATATATAAAAAAAACTTGGGTAAGTCCATCTGAATTAAGGAGGCCGTTGTACCCCCCCTGGCGACAGGACTATAGATTTTATAGCGCTCCAAACTTGACCAGATTCTCGAATTCTCATAGGAATACAATAAAAACAAAACAATGGGCTTACTTTGCTATCTATACATTTATTTATTATACTTTTAACATTCCTATGCTATTATTTAGCTATTTTTGACCCTTTACCCGGCCACCTATGAGGTAGAGTCTGGCGGCGCGTTTTTTGTGTGGTATCCCCAATAGGCCTAATCCACGGACAATTTCTAGACAAAATAATATTATTTATTATTATATGTTGAAAAAGATCTATCATAGTTATTATTTTTTCATTTTTTTTTTCGATGGTCCAGGCTGCGAGTCAAGATCTGAGTCAGTATCCGAGGTTACTTTTTGTGGTATAATGAGAGTTAGAGTTGGCGTCATTGTCGGTAATTCATCTATTAATTCATTTTCTTAAATAATTAATGATGATATGTCCACGATGTTGCTGCAACTTTCACCACCACAATAGAGGCACATTGCTGAACATTTGAGATCTGCTTTTCGGCAACCACATGCACTTCCATATATAAAGAGACGAAAAACTTTCACCGACAACAGTGAGTAAAGATGGCTCGACTTTCTCACTGACAAATAATTTTCCCTAGAGGTTTCTTACAAATAAAATAACCACCACTCATGATGCGCTCTTACAAAAAACACAAAATGCTTATTTAATCACAAAAATATAAATTTTACCCACAAGACTCTCAATAGTATTATCTATAAAACTCAAAATACTTTTCACAATTTTTAATACGACTGCACGTGGCCAAATAGGTAGCACAACTGTAAGAATAAGTTAAGTAGAGGGGGACCGACTGCTGTGCCACCTAGGATAAATTATAATAATAAAACTAATAGCAGGCAGATATTCAATCCGGTACAGAAGAAAAATGACGTAACTACAAATTTTGTCAATTCCTGTTTATTGCGCAATTAACTTCTAAAATACTATGTAAAGATGATACAAAAAGACCGAACTGCACAAATGTGCTGAGCCACTATAGGGTACTTGCGTCGTTATTGAAATACGCGCTACGTTAGACCTTGCTTGCATGCATATAATGACGCAACTGTAGATAGCAATAGCGAAAAAATAAACGCCATAGCGATGCTCTTGGACGATCACTCTTCATTTAATCCTTATTTTAAATATTTAAAAATCGTTTTCTGAAGAATTTTGCATTTTGCGGTTGCGTTATTCTTCTTCTGGACCGAATTTGTCCGTAAACAACTTCTTGGGTCTTTTCTATTTATGAATATGGTTCTAAGTTTTATAGTGGGGAGAAAGATCAAAAATAGATGAATCATAGCATAGGAATGTTAAAATTTTAATAAATTAAATAAATACACAAATATGAAGATAGAAAAGTAAGCCTAACGTTTTGTTATTATTTATTATTGTATCCCTATGAGCATTCGAGAATCTGGTCAAGTTTGGAGCGCTGTAAAACCTAGATAAATAAATAGAATTAAATATTGTCGTGGAAATTGTTCGCTGAAAAACCATCCACAAAATTGCTATAATATTATTTTATTGTAAAATGAACTGAAAAAAAGTTATAACATCCAAAAGCAAACTTGTTAAATCGCTATTTCGCTATTTGTATAACAAGGGACGAAAGTGCTACTTTTCCTCCCGAGAATGAAGTTTACTGCCCGACGCGTAGCGGAGGGCAGTATTCATTCAAGGGATAAAAAGGCACTTTACTCCCATGTTATACAATATGGTTTTTCCACCTTTCTCAAATTAATAACAAGTCATTTTTCATTTTTACTTAATTTATTTATGTAACTAACCAACAAAATTTATTAAAACTAAAACTAACAAGTAGGTACAATATAACTGTCAACTGTCAAATATAAGTCAAATTATTAATGTAAACATTGTTAAATCAAAATAACAATTTACTGTTTTTTACCATTCTGCAAAATACAGGGTGTTTTATATATAAACGTTAAAATGTATAGATACTTACGTAATAGAAATTAGATATTGTACAGGGGGTCAATAAGTTATATTTCATGAATGAAATACCATGACGTCACTTTTATTTTTCCTCCCTAGGGAGGAAAAGTACAACTTTGCTCCCTACAATCAGGTCGGGGAAAGTATACTTTCGGTAGAGGTAGGTGGAAAAAAAATGTACTTATTTTTGTTCTTCTTCTTGTAGTTTCATGGCCTCCACCTCTTAGGTACTTAACCACTTATTTTTGTTTATATATTTTTTGTTGGTCACTTGTGTGAGGTTAGGAGTTGTCAGGAACAAGATGTCAAGCTCTGCGAACGCACTTATTGTATCGCTTATTATCATGTACTGAGTAAACCGCAAAGCTGAAATCTGTTTTAATAAAATTGCCACTTATTTCAGAAGATAAGTTTCAAATGATACTAGATATTTATTAAGTTCAGTTCTACCTTTTCAAAAAATTGTTACAATAGGAACCAAATAAACAACTTTTACTCTAGTAGTAGTCTAGCTTTCTCTTGATGCTTTTCTTCTTCATGCTTTTTAAGAGTATTCTAGAGACGTATAAAGTATTGTGGATATTTGAGTCTTCACCACCCTAGAAACTTTTAAAATTCTTGTGTCGCACGCAATTTCGAACGCCTCAAAGCAATTTAGATCACTTTTATTTACAGTCCAAGACTCGACACCGTAAAGTAAGACCGATAACACGTAGAAGCGAGGTAGGAGGATCCTCAATAGCAATTTTAGGTCTCTGTTACATAATACCTTTGACCTTCATCTAAAAGCGACTCTGGCTTGCTCAATTCTAGATCCAGGAAATCCAGAATCCAGGATGTCCACCCTCACCAATGCCTGAAGATCCAGGATATCTAGGCGTTGGTGAAAAAATGTTCCTGATATAAGGAGGTGGCCTTTAACAATGAAGGATATCTGAATATCTATAGACATCATTAGGATATCAAGCTTGACATGGTGGATTGGTAGTTAATGTTTAGTCTGGATTTTTCTATATTCTCTGAGAAGAGAATGACTTCTTCGTAGTTTCATGGATGGGAAGACTCGGTGTTGGTCTAATTTTACCTGAGATTATTCGCATTGTCTTGGTTAATTGGGTATTAACAATCTTCGTGTGTTTGCTATTGAGCCAAACTGGAGAAGGATATTCAGCTGCCGAGCATACAAGTGCGAGAGCTGATGATGTCAGTACGGAGGTTGTGGAATCCCATGTGGAGCCACATAGCTATTGGATCATATTATTTCACGATTTTAATTTTTCTGTTGATCTTTGTGGTATTCTTTAAAATATAAAGTTCTGTGGCGGCCGTAGCGTGGCGGCTATGTTACTGGCTTTACAATTTTTCCATTTCTAATTTAACTCAGCCGTTACCTAGCTTCGAAGGGCATATAAAGCTGTCAGTCCTGCCTACGTAAAGCAGTCATTAAGTCATGTTAGGGCGCTTGCGTGACCTTAAAACTTGTCCCTAACCCTAACATTAATCCTTAGCCAGAGGGATAAACGAACTGATTTACTTACGTACTTACTTACTTACTTAGAATTCCGACAGTTACTCGCAAGATATTTTAGTGTTGAGTTATGTATGACTCAGTAGTCTGACTTCGGTTTTTGTTGCATTAGGCCGGAGCCTCCATTTGGAGTAAGTATTCTCCCATAATGGGAAGGGCATCCGTTAATATTGTTTCTGTAGCAGTCATGTTACTATGTCTTGCTGCAATGACCCAGTCGTCAGCGTAGCCAAGTTTCTAAGAAGTTGTCCCGAGTACATCTGCGATGTATAAATTAAACACCTTAATATCTAAAGTGATAAAAAGCATGTGAGTATTTAATTCATTCTGTTTTATCCCATCTCTTCATTTTTCTTCTTCTTACGGAGCCTATCTTTTCCGGATGTTGGCGATGCTGCATGGCTATGCTAACATTGATTGCTGCTATTCGGAATAGTTCGGTTGTCGATGTATTGAACCGCTTTCTTAGGTTTTGCGTCCAAGATATTCTTCTTCTCCCTGGTCCTCTCTTTCCAAATACGTTGCCCTGAAGAATGAGTTGCAACAAGCCATACATCTGTTCGTTTCTCATAATATGGCTATAAGATATAGGTACTAGTTAGCGCTCTTTGATAGTGTTAATAATCTCGCATTCTTTGTCGATTCTACGTAGGACCTCAACATTAGTCACACAATCCACCCACGAATTTCTTAACATGCATTTGTAAAACCACATCTCGAATGCCTTGAGTTTTCGTAAAGAAGCTTCGAAACGTGTCCATTCCTCTACTCCGTATAATAACGTATAAACTACATAGCATCTGATGATAGAGATTTTGGTGTCAAGTGGTAACTCGTGACTTCTTAAAAGAGGCTCCGTCATTATGAACGCTGATCTCGTTTTTCCTATGCGTTGTTTTATTTCACTAGAGTGGTCCCATTGACTGTTTATGTTGGGACCAAGGTATGTGTAGCTGTCCACCCTGTCAATTGGCTGTTGGTTAACCAAAAGCAAAAGCCGTGTATTTAATATTTCGTGCTTACTGACTACCATGTACGTTTTTTAGCCTCTGTCAGTTAGCCATCCTCTTTAATGTTGGCTCCCTTCCTATTCCCCCCTTTTTGAAGTTATACTTCTTTAGGCGCGTTGGAAGTAAATTTATATGTGCCCGAATTCATCAAAAGTCTTGGTCCTGAGCACAGCTCAAACGTTATACGGGCTCTGATTGGGTAATTACAATGACCTGTCAACAATTGTTCAATATGTCGGTTGTGGGTACCTAAACAAATGTTGTTTAGTTGTAAAAGTAAGTTTATAATTGTAGTGACTTTTTAAATAGTTTTTAAAAGCAACAGGTACGTAATTATTGTAAATGTTTCAGTATTGTAATAAAAAATTACATAGGTACTTACCTACAGTGGAACTCCGATTAGTCGGATTAATCGGGACCACGGCCGATCCGGCTTATCGAAAATCCGAGTTAGCCGGAGAATATGGTAAAAATTA
The DNA here is from genome assembly GCF_917563875.1 of Diabrotica virgifera virgifera. Taxonomy (NCBI): domain Eukaryota; kingdom Metazoa; phylum Arthropoda; class Insecta; order Coleoptera; family Chrysomelidae; genus Diabrotica; species Diabrotica virgifera. The sequence continues at coordinate 101,532,890 of NC_065443.1, forward strand.
ATAAAATACTGTATACTTACAGGTAAACTCCATTATAATTGTGAAGACATGAAATACATATGGACAATACATCTAAATTACGTACAGTTGTATAAAGTATTGATCATTTCTTGTTAAAAAACTCAATCAAACTGAAAAAATGTTTGTTTTGTCTGATGAAAATCGGTCCGGGTTAGCTGGGCTTTCGGGTTATCGGAGTCCGACTTATTGGGGTTCCGCTGTATTTGGAAAATGTATGTACCTACCTATCTAGTAGGTACTGCTTTGATTTACATAAATTGATTACCAACATAATTTTTACCAATCTTCATCTAATATATTCTTTTCTTACTCTATGTTTTGTTGTATTTTAATATTTTAATTCCACAAAAATCAAACTAATTTGATTAAATTCAGAACTGTCAAACAGCAAAACGTTCAGTTGGCCTATCTTCGCACATGACAGGTACGTGTAGGTGGCAAAATAAGTAGAGGCTTCGACTTCAAATCCTAAGCACCCGAATAAACGCGGGTTCGAATCCCAATGCAAGTTTTTCTTTTTTATTTTTTAATTTTTTTTATACATTTTATGATTGTAAGTATATTTGTTATCGTATCATGTAGTATATTGTAAGTATCAAGAAGATCAAGAACAGAAAAGCAGCGGATTATGACAACATAAACGGAGAACTCATCAAATATGGTGGAGAAGCTCTAACTAGAAAAATACATGAATTAATTGTAACGATTTGGAAAGAGGAAAGAATGCCAGAAGACTGGAAAACGGGAATAATTATAACGGTACCCAAAAATGGAGACCAAAAAATATGCAAAAACTATAGAGAAATCACCTTGCTAAATGTGACATATAAGGTCATGACGAGAATAATAAAGAACAGACTAGCAGAGCATACCGAAAAAATCATAGGAAATTACCAATATGGATTCAGAAAAGAAAAATCACTATTCATAAGACAAATCACGGAAAAAGCATATGAACACAACATGGAACTGCACATGCTTTTTGTGGATTTTAAACAGGCCTTCGATAAACTAAAAGAGGAGAACTAATAGAAGATCTAACACGCATAAAAATACCAGGCAAATTAATACAGTTAATAAAAATGACAATGAAAGAGGCACAACCAGTAATAGATTTAGGTCAAAAGACAACAGAGAAGATTAGGGTCCAAAACGGAGTCAGACAAGGGGATGCCCTGTCAACTGAGTTATTCATTACAGCTCTAGATTGTGCAATAAAAGAAGCAACAAATAACGGAATAATTAATAAAAATGCAGTACAAATAGTAGGTTATGCAGATGATATCGTTATAATAGCCCGGGACAAAAGATCATTAATTAAGGCATCCTCTGAAATAGAAAAAGGGGCAACAAGAAAAGGACTAGACATAAATATGGAAAAAACAAAGTACATGAACGCAAGCAGATTCAAGAAAACAAGACTAATGATAATGATAATAGATCATTATAGATTTGAGGAAGTAGATACATTCAAATACTTGGGAACGATGATTAGTAGAGATAATGAAAGAATAGACCTGAAACAGAAACTACAAGCAGGAAATAGAGCTTACCACAAAAATAAAAAAATAATAAAAGATAAAAAATTAAGCAGAAGCACAAAGATGCAAATATATAAGACTACCATAAGGCCAGTGGTAATGTATGCCATAGAAACCAACACCCTAACGTTAAAAGAAGAAAAACAGCTGAAAGTATTTGAAAGAAAAACAATGCGCAACTTTCTGGGACCAAAAGTAATAAATGAAACCGAAAGAAGACCCTAGATGAGCCACGAAATAGAACAATGGATGGAAGGAGAAAACATAGTGAAAGAAGCAAAAGCACGAAGAATAAGGTGGTATGGTCATATAAGTAGAAAAAGTGAAGATGATCCCATTAAAGTTATTACCAACTGGATACCCCCTGAGACAAGAGCACGAGGCAGACCAAAAGCAAGATGGAAACAGCAAGTCGAAAACGACTTAAGAGTTATGGGAATTCGAAACTGGCAAAAAAAGACCGAGAACCGAAATGAGTGGAGAAAAGTAGTGATGGAAACGAAGACACACCAGAAGCTTTGAGGAGACAGATTAGAAGAAAAGTGGACTGATCCCCCATGTCTTAACGGATCATTAAAGTGAAAAACAGCTATAACTTCCACGGGAGTGTACAGCATATATACATATACATATTTGTTATATCATTTTTTTTTTCAGAAAATGCGTATTTAGTTAAAAAACAATTATTGTTCAGAAATCATTTCTTTGTGGCATTTTTCAATGTGTTTTTGTGTGTTTTATTCTTTTATTTTTTTAATTTTTGGTATTGTTGGTATAAACATTTTTGGAAAGTAGTAAGTATTATAATTTGTTTAATATTTAAATAAAATATAAATAAACTGTTTAAAGAACATATTAATTTCGTTGGAATCTATATATGTAATAGAAGTATAACTTCTTACGTGCGTATAAAGTATACACACATTCTTTTTTATTTTTGATATCCCTAGTGAAATTTTTAGACCAATTTTTTGATATTTTTTACATATGAAAATTACTTGGTCATAGTTTCCTGGACTACTCATTAAAAATGTATAACTAAGAATCATTCGAGGGAGGAGTACATAAAAATAAATGTAAAAAAAAAACAACCCATTACCCCCTGACACAAAATGTTCTATTTTGTGCCAAGACGCTTACGAAACACGATATTTTTTGTCAAATTACGTGATTAATTATTAACGTAAATTCACGTAATGTACTGGGGTTAAATGTTTGATACCTGTTCCGAAAGTCATGCAATCGTTCCAGAGCGGTCAGTTCAACATGCATGACAGGTGTAAGTGAGACACGTACTTCAATTTAACTACAGATAACATACGCAATTGTTTTATTAAATCGTTAATAATTATTACTCATGCATTTAGTATTAAATTGTACCGCAGAAATCTAAAGTAACATTGTAAAATGAAAAAATAAAAAACGGTTCACTGCGATTTAAATTACTACCAATTAAAAAAGATTAGACCATAAATACATATTTTTTACCAATTTATTTAGTATTCTAGTTAAAAAGTCCTACACACGTCCCGACAGTCGGATCTGATAACGTTGGTTCTGACTGTTTGGAGCTTGTGCAGGCTTGTCGTGCGACAAAAATCGGTCAGCTAAAAACAAAAGTTTGTCTGACTGTTTGGAGCGTGTGCAGGTCCGATAGTCAAGCTGACCGATTTGGTCGGGTGGCCATGCTATTCCAACTAGAGCTTCACGATACTATACAATATCGATACTTTTTAAGTAAGTATTGAGTGTTGTATTGGTTATGTCAATAAAGTATCGTAGGTATCGTGTATCAATATCGACAATACTTTCTTATAAAAATATCGTATTCATATTGATTTCGATAAGATATCGATAGAATACTTGTTAAAATATCGACATATAGTATGATACTCGTACAATTGATTCAAAAGATGGCATAACCCAGACATCCAAAGTGAAAGTTATCCTCCAACACCAAATTGTTCTTTATATGGTCCATATAATGTTCAGGAAAAAGTCACACCATTTTGAGAGAGTCGGGTTTGGGGGGGGGGGGAGAGAAATCGATAAACTCGTAGTTTTTTACGTTTTTCGTCAATATTTCTATAACTATGCGTTTTAGCATGAACAATCTTCTATAAAAAAATGTTTTACATTAAATTTGAAATAAAAAAGGTCCTATGCATAATCCTTCTAAAATGAACGGTTCCAAAGTTACGGCGGTAGTATAGTATAATTGGTCCAAAAAAAGGCCTAACCCAGACATCCAAAGTAAAATTTTTCCTCCAACACCAAATTGTTCTATATGGTCCATATATTGTTCAGTAAAAAGTAACACCATTTTGAGGGTCCGCTTTGGGGGAAGAGATGGGGAAGAAGTCGGTAAATTAGTAGTTTTTTTTATGGTTTTCGTCAATATTTCTAAAACTATGCTTTAGCGTAAACAATGTTCTATACAAAAATGTTCTACATAAAATTTAAAACAAAAAAGATTGTATGCATAATTGTTATAAAATCAACGGTTCCAGAGTTACGGAGGGTAAAAAGTGGAGGTTTTTGATACTTTTTATATTTTTTGGGCAATTGATGATGCTTTTGGGTGGTGAGGTTGACGTTTCTTCAAGGGATTATCACTAACATACCATCGGCCACTGAAATAGCAAATTTTATTTACAAAACACAATCCTGTGAAAGAAAATTTCTTTCATCAGTAATAATATTATAAATTGCCCAAACAATATAAAAAGTATCGAAAACCTCCACTTTCACTCTCCGTAACTCTGGAACCGTTGATTTTCTAACAATTATGTATAGGGACTTTTTTGTTTCAAATTTTATGTATAACATTTTTGTATAGAACATTGTTTACGCTAAAGCATAGTTTTAGAAATATTGACGAAAAATGTAAAAAACTACTAATTTACCGACTTCTCCCCCATCTTCCCCCAAATCGGACGCTCAAAAGGATGTAACTTTTTACTGAACAATATGTGGATCATATAGAACAATTTGGTGTTGGAGGAAAACTTTTACTTTGGATGTTTGGGTTAGGCCTTTTTTTGGACCAATTATACTATACTACGTCCGTAACTTTGGAACCGTTCATTTTAGAAGGATTATGCATACGGCCTTTTTTTATTTCAAATTTAATGTAGAACATTTTTGTATAGAAGGTTGTTCATGATAAACCGCATAGTTTTAGAAATATTGACGAAAATTGTAAAAAAAAACTACGAATTTACCGATTTCTCCCCCCTCTCCCCCCAAACCCGACGCCAAAATGGTGTGACTTTTTTCTGATTATGTGGACCATATAGAACAATTTGGTGTTGAAGGATAACTTTCACTTTGGATGTCTGGGTTTTTGTGTAGTTATACCATACTAATAAAAAGGATTAAATTAATAAAAGAAAGATTATTTATTAATTTATCACTATCTTCATTACAGAACATCTCTTAAAATATACAAGAAATATGATAAATTACATTGTAACCTCACAAATACTATCCTTTAAAGAGCTATTCATCCATATGTTCACACAAATGAGTTCTTTTATACTTTTATCTTTTAAATAGCATTTTTTATTCGTTGGTACCAGCGCTGCTTCAGAAAAACGCCGCTCGACTGGTACGGACGTCGTTTGGACATAAAAAATATCCCTAACCAACCGAGAATCAACTGGTAAAACACTACTATATGATTTTCACCATAATAAAGTATTTGTGTCTTGTCCAGGTCTTGAAGATTGCAAGTAGTTTTCAATTTCCTTTTCAAATAATCGGTATTATTTTTGATGATTTTAAAAATAAAATATCGAAATTTATTGACTTATTGGTTCATTGTCCTTCTCTCTCGCACTAATGGAGAGCATACACGCTTGTGTGTCTTATAACTCTTATAATATTTTAACTGTAGGTATGTATGGCCGATGCAGCAGCACTCACGTGGCGTTTTATTTTTTTTTTCTCGATATCGATATTTTCAATAATATCGAGGCAAGCGTATCGACAATACAAGCGTATTGTATTGATTTCAGATAATGGGTATCGTATCGACATTAATATTGCTAAGGTATTTATTGTATCGGTATCGTATTGGTTTTCGATATTCGATACGATATAAATAAAATATCGATATTTTTATCGAATATCGTGAAGCTCTAATTCCGACCGCTGGGTTGGGCTATAAGTTGTAAATTTACGGGTATTACGAGGATTCGCTTATAACGAGGTGTATTAGGTGTATATGAATTTCCTATCGAACTATAACACCTCTATAACGAGTCATATTTGGTTATAAGGAGGGTAAATGCGATCGAAAAACATGCTTCTTTACCTGTTTTTGGTGCGGTGACGGCTATAAAAATGCCTAAAATCTGTGAGCTTATCGAGGCCAGTGATGTAATAAAGTCCACCGCCTGTCAAGTTCTTTCTGTTTATCCACATACTCTTTTTCAAAAGCTTCATTCAAATAATATTTAGCATTTTATATTGCTCAGATTGGCTTCACTATTATATTATGTTTTAGAACACTATACAGGGTGTCCAGAAACTCTACCGACAAACGAAGACAGGAGATTCTTCAGATAATTTTAAGATCATTTAACCCAATTCACTTAGTCCGAAAATGCTTCCTAAGGGAGCTAGAGCTCTTTGAAGATGGCGTCTTGTAATTCGTTTTTCTTAAATACCTCCAGAATGCTTTTATTTAGAGAAACAAAAATTGGTACGCGTATTTATCTTCAATATATAAATCTAATCCATCTATTGCAAATTTCTAGTACCGATCATAGGCGTCCGTTTTAGGTAGGGCAACGGTTATTTTATCTCATAACTTTTTCATCTTTAACTTTTATGCATTTCTAACACTGGATTATTAAATTGTGAAGTAATCTAGTACTAAAAGGTACTTTTGTTTTAAACCGGTAGGATACACCGTTTTCTAGAAAAATTAATTTGAAAATTTTTCGCTTTATGAATTAAAAAAAAATTTCAAAAAAAAACTGTTTAGAAAGACAAAAACTGGTACATTTATTTATATTCTAGAGATAAATCGATTTCATTAAATGCGAATTTCTAGTACTGGTCATAGGCGTCCGTTTTGGGTAGGTCAACAGTTATTTTATAGCATACCTTTCTTGTCTTGAATTTTTGAGCATTTTTGACACTAGATTATTAAATTATGAGGTATTCGAGTACTAAAAGTTACTCGTACTTTATGTTGGTAAAATACTTCGTTTTTTGTTGAAAAGTTCTTTCAATTTTTTTTCAAATTCCAAAAACGAAAAAGTTTCAAATCGATTTTTCTAGAAAACGGTGTGTCCTACCGACTTAAAGTAAGAGTACCTTTTAGTACTAGAATACCTCACAATTTAATAATCCGGTATCAGAAATGTATAAAAGTTAAGAACAAAAAAGTTATGCGATAAAATACCCGTTGCTCTACCCAAAACGGACGCCTATGACCGGTACAAGAAATTTGCAATGGATGTAATCGATTCATCTCTGAAAAGTAAATACGCACACCAATTTTCGTTTTTCTAAATAGAAGCGTTCTGGAGGAATTTAAGAAAAACTAATTCCATGACGCCATCTTCAAAGAGCTCTAGCTCCCTTAAGAAGCATTTTCGGACTAGGTGAATTGGGTTAAATTGTCTTAAAATTATCTAAGGAATCTCCTGTCTTCGTTTGTCGGTAGGGTTTCTGGACACCCTGTATATTAATATGTATGCAAAATATTATTTTTTCTACGGCCGTGCTAAAAGAGCCACTTTCACGCACGTGTTTCGTTTCCGAAAGTTGCACTTTCCCATACGGCGTGCGGGAAAGTAAAATACCTTGTAATATGGCATTATAATATATTATAATACATGCAATAAACTAATATTTGGCTATTATTTACTAATTTATTTCAAATTTATCTTATTGTGTTCATGTTTTAATGAAATTAGCGTAATAATATTTAAAAGTCAGATCAGTAGACAATTACAATGGTTTTGAATCGTCGTTATGGAAACCAATATCATCGTCGTGGTACCCCATTATATTGAAAGTTTGGTTTTGACAACCTTGTCAAATAATTAATTTGTGTATTTTCACTTCTAAATAAAAAATGATAAAACTTTATTTTTGTGGCTTTTTTCCAAACGTACGGCCCTAGAAAAAATATTGTTCCTAACTCATGCGGAAAGTGTCTTCCCCGCACTCGACTGCTTGCCCGAACTCCGCTATCGCGTCGTTCGGGTCAACGGCAGTCTCGTGCGTGAAAGTATCAATTTCCGCACCAGTTAGGAAAATAACTATATTATTTGATATATCAAGATCTGGTTATAACAAACTATAATTAATCTGCCATTTCACTTTTCGTTGTAGAGGGAGTCTACTGTATTAGAATTTACTACCTGGTGCTAGTGTTGCCCAAATGCAAGACCAAGACGAGACTTAGACAGTCTTGGTCTTGGTCTTGCAACAGTACACCTGGTATTGGTCTTGGTCTTTGTATTGCGCTCCAGGTATTGGTCTTGGTCTTGGTCGTGCAGCAAGAGTCTTGCAAGTCTCGCAGTTACCCATTAGCCTATTACATATCTTAGAACAACGTAACAGAGTAGATAAATTTTAAGCTTGAAATATTTATTCGTTAACAATATCGCTGTCATAATATTGTTTCTGGAAGGTAAATTGTCGTTGTATAGGTACCGGATACCGTACCTGTACCAATAAGTGTACCAATCAAACTGTGTATTTTTCTCAAAGTTCGCATCATCCTGTGGAATATTCTAGCATTTAAAAAATACTGAAATTTAAACCCTACTACAATCTGGTATTTTCTTAACATACTGTTTTTTGATTCATTCGCTTATGTTGGATAACAACAAAGTTAGGTATTTTAACAACTAGCCATGTTTTTCATCAATATAGGCTCTTTTGAAATAAGTATGGCAAATTTTAAGGGGTAATTCTAAACAAACGAGTTACTCGTATGCGCGACATTGGTGAAAATTAAAATCTTAATTTTTATGTCAAAAATGCGTAATAATTACCTACCTCTTAACACCTACCAAATTTTACCAGTTTGTAAGAACAATTTTAAAATCCCCTATTTCGGAAAAGAAGCATTTGCGAACATTTTCCTGCAGAGTAATTACCCCTCAAAGTTTTCCATATTTATTTAAAAATACCCTGTATTGATGAAAAACATGGCTAGCTCAAAAAGTACCTAGCTCTTTATTATCCAACATAAGCGAATGAATAAAAAACAAAATGTTAAAAATTATGAGGCTATAGTTGGGTTTTAATTTAAATATTTTATAAGCTAGAATATTCCAAGAATATTCCATAGGGTGATGCGAACTTTGAGAAAAAAAACACAGTTTGATTGGTACACCCGGTATAATAAGTAATCCGGTAATAAGGCTATAACATATTAAAAAAATCACTATCGGACAACAGGTTTAGGAAATTGAAGACATCAAAAATGACCCGGTTTTAAGGTGGTGTGTTAATTTTTTGGAGTAGTGTATATCACCAAACACAAATAGTAACAAAAAAACAGTCGATTGATAAAACAAATGACTAATTTAATTTAACTACAGAAAAGACTGCTATAAATAATGTGCTTTTGTTTTCCATAATATATTTTACTGTAAATACCTATTTCTTTGTTCAGTGCCTCGGTAGACAGTATATGGTTATTAAATATTTCGTTATTTTGTTTACACGGTATGTATTGCCGGCATTATCTGCATTAATGTGTCTCGTTATTAATACTTTTAAAGTATGTATTAGCCGCATTCTTTCAGCAAATTTTGTCTACAGAATGAGGTCATTGTACAGTCAACAGAAAAAATATACCTAATAGTCTTAGTATTCTATATGTATACCGATAAGATTTTTGATTTTTATATTCCTAGAAATTAATAAGGAAAAAAATTGATTACTTATTAGGTATATTTTTTATCAGTAGGTGACAGATTTTTATCGACATTATTGTCGGCATCGCAAGGTCGCAACGCAAGAATATTAATTTATGATTCAAGGGCGGCTATTCTTAAAACCTGGACAATTAATTTCAGAGCGAAGAAGTCGTCTGTTGGGACAGGGGACAGAATGTACAAAATATTTTATTTTTGCATTGTAAAAATGATCTCTGAGTACGTGTCAAGTGTTCTTAGATATGTTGATTAGCTATGTGTTTATGGTATTGTTCGTAATGCGCATAAGTCCAATTTTCCACATTTTTGTTAAAACATTTTTTGTTTCTAATAGAGAGTATCTAAGAATATACCCGAATTAATATACTCCCTAAAACGACCCTCAGTTCTAACTGCAAGACGCAAGAGTCTTGCAGGCTTAGTCTTGTTCTTGCTCAAGTCTTGCACGGTAAGTCTTGGTCTTCGTCTTGCTAAAATTAGGCGGTCTTGGTCTAGGTCTTGGTCTTGCAAAAATGCACGCAAGAACAAGACCAAGACTGCAAGACCAAGACTGATTTTGGGCAACACTACCTGGTGCTGTATATCTTAAGGTGTTGCATATCTTAACGTGTTGCATTTTTTGTACTCCCAATTTTATGACGTTAGAAATTAAAAATACGACTTATACACATTATGTTTAGAAAAAATTTAAGAAAAATAATAATTTTACCTATACTTACCATTTACCATATTGGTAATACCTAGTTGTTTATTTCGTTCTTTCCGTATCCATTAACATACAAATGCACAAGTTTATGTACATAAGATAAATAAAAATAGCTCCTAGAATTGCACCTATAGACTGCAATTTAAAAAAATGAAAAAAAAATGCGCTAGGCAGTTGACTACTAACGCCTTGTCATGAAGTGTGTAGAGCTGACCACGACAAGAATGGTCCGGGAGTTCTGTCGTGCCAGGTGGTCAGGTCGGGACGTGTGTAGGCGCTTTAATGGTGAGTAACAATATAACAACCAACGTATAAGACTGGAGTTACTACCAATAACATTGGGTATTAATTGTTCAACAATAAAGTGACACTTTAGTCGTGTAACAATAAATAATCGACACTTGAGATGACAATTTTATTGTTATGCTTTGACTAGCTCTATCTCTGAGGTGTAGGTACGTCGCATCTTAAATACAAATCTGAACAATGAGAAATGGCAGGGAGAAATAAAAGGTTTAAACTAATTATATTTATTATACATAAAGAAATTAAGTTTTATATTAATAGAAAGTAAATCTTGCCTAAAGCTAGGTATTTAAGGATATAAAAACATACTTTTGACAATTGTTAATTTTTGTCACTTATAGACGTAAAGTGAAGTTGCAATTTTCAAGTAATTATTGGCTTATGTAGTTTTCAGGTGTGACAACCTCGGGTAAATCAGCGGGAGACACGATTCGTTTTTGTTAAGACATTTATTTTGAACCAAACCTACTTAAGAAAAGATAAGTATCGTTAATTACTCGTTAATGTCGTCATTTAAATATAATTATATTCTGCACATAGGGCTTTCGTAAACCTCTTTCGTCGATTTTGCTCAGCTCGCCAAATCGACGGGGTTCGGAAGGCTTCGGGATACGTTCAACGCACCTATCCCTGGTTAGTTATTCACCGCCACAAAATTGGCTTATTCCCAACTAAAATAGTAAATTGATATGACAAAGTATTATTTGTATTTAGCTTCGTAAAAAATCGTGAACTTGGTGCAATCATCTTAAAAAAATAAACAACAACAAAGGGAATCATTTTTGGGGCACTTTATACAGTATAAGCTGTCTATAAATATTAGGTATACGTCATTGGTTTCAATATGTTTTAAGCTATTTTCTTAACACGTTTCTTTCGAATCCAAAGTATTTATTTGCTATTTATTGTTTTTAGCGAACAAAACGGTCCTTAATATGCCTATTTTAAAACGAAAATCCAAAATTAATATTTAGCTGGTTCGTTATGAATCGTGAAACACTTTGTACAATATCCTTGCAAAATTCTACTGGCTCAGTCGAGATTCAATATTTCATTGCGCTCTCTCTGTAAACAAACTGCCGATATTAGAATATTTCAATCTCAGTCCCATCAGATTTCATCCCCTGTCTGCATCTTATGATGCCGATGCCGCTTTTCTTCCATTTTCTACCCTTAGAATTCCGCTCTTAACATCTCCATGCGTTGCGCCACCTGCATACAGAAAAATTTCTTTTTTAATGGTAATATTAGGTATAAAAAGACTGTAGAGAACTAGAGACTTATTTATGCGACTCTATGATGCATTTTTATCAAAATGTATATTTTTTACAAACTTAGAATATTACAAAAGGGTCTGAAACCGTTTTTGTGGCGTATCTCAGTCAAAGATTATGTTTATATGGGGTTAAGACCAGTGGCGGATCCAGAGGGGGGTCACGGGATCATGAGCCCCCCCCCCCCAAACGAAAATACATATCAATTCAATAATCCTAAAAGAAAAGAAAAATCGAGAGCTATCAAACAAAAAACAATTTAGGACCATCCAAAAAATAATTGAAAACACGCTTTTTCTAGGTGTGTGGTAAGACTAAGTGATCGTTCATCAGAGAAAAGTAATTAAATCACCCTCAAGATCATTAACCCCCCCCCCCCTAAAAATTTCTGGATCCGCCAGTGGTTAAGTAAGACACAACACAATTGATTGTAATGAAAATTAGAATTTATAATATTGTTATTTTCATAACAATCAATTGTGGTCTAATCCAATATAAATATAATATTTAACTAGAATATACCCTTCTAAAAATGAGCGCATCAGAATCAAAACCTGCTAAATCCTAAATTTTTCGTTCTGCTAAATCCAAACTAAAAGTACAAATTTCTGAAGATCTAAGGGGCATGCAGAAAAATGACAAATTAATGATTAATGTGCCATTTTACGATATTCATTGATGCCCCTTTGATTGAGAAATGCCGTATGCTTTTTGGAAAATATACATTTTTAATGTATTGGTTGGTCTCCTGAAACATTTCATAACATGGACCTAGCAGCTTTTGATTCTATAGGCCTCAATAATTATTCCCTTAGGCGGCCCTGAGTCCTTTATTTTTTAATCTGATCATGGATGAAACAATAAAACAAGAACGAAGAGTACTAAATGGGAGAAAACCAACCTAAAATAATCTGATATACAGATGATGCAATACTAATTTCTCAAAGTGAAAATGATTTACAACGTAAGCTGCACCAATTTAAAGTGGCGTTTAGACGCCCCGATAAATCCGAGCAATTTATTGTGACGATAAATTCCTACGATTTATTGATTTTTTTAATAGTATATTATGCAATGAGCATTTAATGATGGTTATTATAAAGCGAGTATGAGGGATACGAAATGAGCCGCCTAGCGGTGCGTTTCGTATAGAGTACGACATTCATAATGATAATTAAATGCAAGTTGTATACACGATTTTTTCTATGATCATTCACAACAAAAAATATATATACTAATATATATTTCAAAAAAAGTAAAAAATGGGATATGTTTTAAATAGGTTTAAAATTTTTGAATATATTTTTTGGGAGGTAACGGCATAAAGGTAGTTTATGCCTACATTCATATTGTCATGACTCATTTGATTCCCATGAATGCTAAGTGGGTGTACTTATTTTGTGGAACACTGCCTCTTTGTGAGTTAATCAGTATTAAAGAAAACAACAAGTTATGGTTCAATAAAAAAAATGGAATCAGAAGGAAAAAAATTGTTCTCTATTAAATTTAAACTAAAGAAAATTCTTACTAATAGAAATATCACGTTAAACCTTAAAATCAGATGAATGCGCTGCTACATATTCTCCACATTGCTGTATGGCTTGGAGAGCTGTACCCTTACAAAGACACTAATGAAAAAATTGGAGGCTGATCGAATAAGAAATAAGGCGTGTAGAAGCCAAGGGATACAAGTGCATTTTTGGTACTTTTGAGAAAATCAAGTTTGAAGTTTAACACCTTTCCTAAATTCTACCGCTTGTTTTTCAAAATAGTTAGTGATTGGCTGGTCTTTTTAACTTTAAAAACTTTTATGTAATAGTATATTTATATCAGATTGAAAAAACTTAGCATTTTATAAGATATTTTAGAAAAAGAAACAGCACTTATACCCATTGTCTTCCAATTAAATACTTGGACCGTACTTGTAGGTACCTTTATTCTTTTAAATACAATTTAATTAACGAAACACCGAATTTTTGTAAAAAAAGTGAACAATTGCCATATAAAATGTAAAAAGTAGGAAACACACTAGAAATACACTTAACTAGTCATCATCGCTTTCAAAGCAGTTATCTGGTTCGTCGGGTTCTTCCTGAATATTATCCTGAGTACCTTGACCTGGGATTTGTTGTCTTTCCCGTTGTTGGTAAGGCAAATTTCTGTGGAAGTTGTGATGGATGAGAGGCACAAGGCACAAACTACACTAATTCCATAAGATTACCATAAACATGTTGCCTGTTTTAATGATGGCTTTCTAGTTTCACGTGGTAGATTATTTTGTAATATTTGAGGTTTTCCCCGACGATTCGGTTTCATGCTCAAATTTTCGAAAAGAGATTCAGTTCCTACACTGTTCTTGAAAAACAATGTATTAGGATGATCTTTATATATTATATTATTAATCCACGTAAGATTTTTGTTTTTATGTTTGTTTACTCTTAATATTGGTTATGAGCAAGTGTGCTTGGTTGTACTGTAATTTCCAGCCACGTCTAAAATGTAACTAACTTCGCAAAAATATAATTACTAAAATTACTAGATAGGTATAGAAAATAGATTTAATTTAGAATTACTAGACAATTACTAACAAGTATTAACGAGTTGGTTGTCAAACGATATAACTAACACTTATAATCAAGTATATTCAAATGGGAAATAAGCCACAATTTTACCTAAAAATGATTTTATTAACGTTTCGACGCCCAAGTCGGGTGTGGTTGTCAAAATACAAAATAATACTATAAATAGTTAAAATATATAATATAATAATATAATAATTATAATACTATAAATAAAATAATTCAGTATTATTTTGTATTTTGACAACGACACCCGACTTGGGCGTCGAAACGTTAATAAAATCATTTTTAGGTAAAATTGTGGCTTATTTCCCATTTGAATATACTTGATTATAAAAATCCCACAAGAAAATAGCTTCAGAACAAAACTAACACTTGTTTGGAGGCCAAGGGATATAAGCGTACTCATATCCAATGGCTGCCAAATGATAAACAAACTACTTTCAGGATATAAGTGAAATATCCATAGATGTCACTACTGGTTTTTAAATTCACTTGTATCCTTTGTCCACAACATTAAAATGGGTATTTACTATCTATTACTGTAATTATCTCCACCTTGAACAAAATTGCACTTATACCCCTTGGCTTTTAGACGCCTCAAATGAAATAGTTTTACATCGAATGAATAAGAGCACAGAAATAACAGAAACAATAATAATTCGAAAGTTACAATATTTCGGCCATGTAACGAGACATCCAGAGAGGTATAACCTTCTACACCTCATAATACAGAGCAAGATCACCGGAAGAAGTGGACCAGGCCGAAGAAGAACATCCTGGCTCCGAAATCTCCGGGAGTGGTATCAACAGACCATCGCTATTCTGTTTAGAGCTGCCGCAAACAATTGTATTATTGCCAATATGATCGCCAACGTTCGATAATCGGACCAGGTACAGAAAGAAGAAAAAGATTAAATTCAAATCTTTCGTATAAGACACCCTTTAAAAGGAATATTTTATGGTCAATAATTTGATATAAAGCGAATATACAAAACATATTACACATTTCATCAAAAAATCTAATTAATCGACGTGTGCTTGTACTAAAACTTCATAGACCAGGGCGCATCTGTAAAAATATTAGTACATTTGGATGTTGAGAGGTGACTCATATTTTTTGCAGAAATGGCTTGAAAATAACTCATATAATAATATTTGAGGTATCCTCCCACTCAAGAAGGTCCGGAACATTGTTTAAATAATCAAAATGTTAAAAAATTAAGAAAAAATTCGATTTTTTTCTTCGTTTTTTGATTATAACTTTAAAATTATTTATTTCCGAGAAAAATTGTACCAACATAAAAGTTGCGTAATTAAATTTCCTAGAACATAGGATAAGCTAAAAATTTTAAAAGTTGTCACCCTTGTTGCAAAATAGCAATAATTGCGATGAAAAACATAAAAAAACAAGTATTCGCATTTTACATTTTTCAACCATTTATGCTACACTTAGGACCTTCATATTTCACCCAAAAAAACTTTATGATATAGTACAATAATACTGTAAATTTCATTGAGTTCAGTTTAATAGATTTTACAAAATAAATTTTGCAATCCAGATTTCTCAAAAAATAATAATTTTTTTCAAAATGTTGCACGACTGAAAATAAAGTAGACAGCAAGTTGAATTTTTTTTGCATATAGAAGAATACCGTGCCTCTCATTTGTAATTTGCAAAATTAAAATCAGTTAACTCCCACGGCGTCAGGAATTGTTTTAAATAAACATTAATTTTGGGTACTACGCGCAGGACAGCGGATACGTTTGCTCTGATTGGGCATTCCAATGACCTTTGATAATGATTGATACATTTTAATTTTTAGTACATTTCGATATAAATAAATAAATTTGTTTATTGCAAAATAAAAACACATACGTTGTCTTTTGAAATTACACTTTTTTAGCAAAAACTTTCTTTGTTCATATATTTTAACTTAATATGCAATTGTTTAAACAATATTTCACAAGCAATAATCAAATTAGTTTGATTTTTGTGGAATTAAAATATTAAAATACAACAAATGATAGAGTAAGAAAATAATATATTAGATAAAGATTGGAAGAAATTTTGGTGGAAATAAACTTGTGTGAATCGAACACAAAAATTAATGTTTATTAAAAAAAAATTCCTGACGCCGTGGTAGTTAACCGATTTTAATTTTGCAAATTGCAGATGAAAGGTACACTGTTCTTCTATATGAAAAAAAATTTCAACTTGCTATCTGCTATATTGTCAGTCCTGCAACATTTTGAAAAAATGAATTTTTTTTGCGAAAGCTGGATTGCAAATTTTTTTTGCAAAATCCATTAAACCGATCTTAATGAAATTTACAGTATTGTTTTATTATATCATAAAATTTGTCTGGGTAAAATATGAAGGTCCTAAATGTAGCATAAATGGTTGAAAAACGTAAAATGCAAATACTTGTTTTGTTATGTTTTTTTAAAGGGTGGCAATTTTTAAAATTTTTAACCAATCCTG
The DNA here is from genome assembly GCF_917563875.1 of Diabrotica virgifera virgifera. NCBI lineage: Eukaryota > Metazoa > Arthropoda > Insecta > Coleoptera > Chrysomelidae > Diabrotica > Diabrotica virgifera. Next base: position 101,549,715 of record NC_065443.1, read on the forward strand.
TATTGTAGGAAATTTATTTACACAACTTTTATCTTAGTGTGACTTTTCTCGGAAGTGAATACTTTTAAAGTTATAATTAAAAAACGAAGAAAAAATCGAATATTTCCTTCATTTTTTGACATTTTGATATTTAAACAATGTTCCGGACCTTTTTGAGCGGGAGGATAACTCAATTATTATTTATATGAGTTAACTCCAAACAATTTCTGCAAAAAAATATGCGCCCTGGACTATCAAACTTGTCACTTAAATCTTTATTCGCTTTTAACATTAATTCCAGTGGTACTTCTCTCAGTAAAAGTAAAAATATAAAGAAAGCTCTTTTTAGCTTTACAATTTTATGCTCTATTTAGTATTTACAACTGCTTAAAACCTGGTTTCAATCTCTACAACTCCAATTGACATCCAAGTTGATATGCCAACATAAAAACCCATCAAAGATCGAACGACATCGAGATGGTTTTATTAATATTTTTCATCAATACAGACTACCTACGAGATATTAACACAAATAATACTTGATCATCTGTCGCCGATAAAAACATAGCGTGCTCTGACGCGAATAACAAGTGAATTTTATGAGAGGGCGGTCGTATGAAAGAAAAAAGAATTCTTTTGTTCGTCTTTATTGAGCGCAACGGCCCAAATAATAAACCGCTTATTTCGATTTTTGTTCTAAAGCCTACTCGAAATCACCACTTGTCTCTGCGTTTTGATGGGAGCGCTCAATTGGCTAGTTTTGGCAACACTTCTGCGGACGACTGCGGAAAAACAATTTAGTTGGTTACATTATAATTTCAATTTGATGCAGTTCATGAATATAAAGTAAATTAATAAACTGATTTTATTAAGTATACACTATGGTGCAAATGAAAGAAATAAATTCGTTATTTCGTAAGCCGGCGAATTTAAGGAAAAATCCTAAAATAGGTCGATTTTTATTTTTAAATTATGATTTTTTGACATGTATATCATATTAGTGACGTCATCCATCTGGATGTGATAACGTTTTCAATAATTTTTTAAATGAGAATAGGGATCACGTGCTTCCTCATTTGAAAGGTTATTCAATTCTCTATTCAGTAATCTAAACATTAACATAATGATTTATGAAGAGTGTCCAAAAAATTTTTTTTATTAAATTACTTGAGACAAAAAAGAATGTACGAAAGTTATTTAATTCAAAATTTATTTTGCCGCTATCAAAAACCAGAAAAAAGGTATGTTTGAGAAATAAACATTGCTTATTGCTTAAATTCAATATTCAAGCTATACATAGTCGGTTCGCTAAACTCAGACACAACAGGCTAGTGATTTTAGTAAGTAATTTTGCCAATTTGGTAGAATTTTCAAAAAAAATAATTACTTAATACTTAATAGTTAATAATACTAAATAGTTAGTAATTTTACCAATTTTGGCAAAATTGGCAAAAAACAAAAAAATTACCTACTAAAATCATTAGCCAGTTGTGTCTGAGTTTAGCGAACCGACTATACCACCCACCTGTATCTTAGCAGTTTGAACATTGAAGAAAAACAATGTTTATTGATCAAATTATCATTTTTTCTGTTTATTAATAGCAGTAAAATATATTTTGAATTAAATAAATTACATACAGTCTTCTTTTTGTGTCAATTAATTTAATTAAAAAAAAAATTTGTCTCGAAAAGGTACATGGAGAAAATATTAAAGTATCGAACAGACGAAAATTTAAACAATTGGTACAAAGAGCGGAGGAAAATAGTGAAAAAAATGTAATATTTAAAGTAAAACAACGATGCTAGAAAAGTTTTGGAGACAAACTAGAAGAAAAGAGGAGAAGCAACCAAAATCTGTTAATTAAAGTTATAAATGGTCTAAGAGGCAATAAAAACAAAGAAGTAACGTAGATAAAGAACGAGAAAGAGAAAACGAGAACTATTAAGAGAAGAACTAGAAGAAGAGACAATAATGAAAAGATGAAATTATATTTCCAGAAACTTTTACAGATGGAAAGAAAAGACACATTTGCAAAAGATTAGCAAAAAGAAAAAAAGCGATAGTGAAGAATATAACATAACAGAAAACATTACATATTTTGAAAAATGAATAGAGGTAATTATAATGAAATTAAAAATGGAAATGCACTTGAACATTACTTAATACAGAATGGAAAGAAGAGCAACTACCTACAGACTGGGAAATATGTTGTGTTCTACCTATCCTGAAGAAGGGTGAAAAAGGGCACTGAGAGTAGATATGAGCTATTTTACCTCCTATTTCGTTGAACCTCCATCGATTTGCATGAGAGACGGTGAGTAGTTTGAGGATACCTCAAGGAGCAAAAATAATGTGGTGCTTACTTACGCTTTTACCATGGGGGTAGATGCCACCCCTTGTCGCAGATGAAAATTATTTTAATAAAAATGTCTCCATAAATCGATAGAGGGACAAATAAAAATCTTCAAAAATTGCGTTACGCAATAGTTAAACTCCCATAAGAGTGCGTTACGTAGGGGGGGGGGGGGGTTAAAAATCTTCAAAAATCGCGTTACGTAATACTTGAAAACGTTATTATTACCAAAATTGACGCTAATATACAAATCGAATAAATTCCTTACTCGAAAAACTTTTTATATAGGGTGAGGCAGATAAACGGTCTATTAGAAATATCTCGAGAACTAAAGGCAACAGAATCATGAAAATTAGAATGAAGGGGTTTTGAAGAGTGAACTATTTAATGAAAATATTTTCATCTATTTGCTACTTCGGGTTATACCGGAAGTTGCGTATAACTTCGTTTTTAAAATAGGACACCCTGTATATTTTTACATTTTTGGATTCTCCTGGATGTCTCCTTTCTTAATATAAGGTTGTGTAATGTTATACAGGGTAGTTTTAAAGATAATTACGTTTTTTTTTCTTAATTTCGTAGCAACATTTACACCCAGTAAAATTGTAGGTATTACAGTTAAAACTCCATTAACCGAAACCTTTTTAACCGAAACATCGTTTAATCGAAACGGCTGACAGTTTCAACAATTAACAGATATCAAATTAATATTTCAAGTCGTTCAGAGAGAGCACCATAAACGCCCTTACTAGTGGAGGTTCTAGCCCGGGGCAGGGGGGCAGCCGCCCCAATTTTTACAGGACTTTTTTACTATAATCTTTGTTAAAAATGCACGTTATCTTGTTTATTCATCGGTTATGTTCAATTTTCATTTCACACCGAACGAAACCACCGGTCACTCAAAATCTATGGTGACTTGTGCTCCCTGTTTTTTTGGTCTAGAACCGCCACTGGCCCTTACGTAAGTTTTACTTTCATTAGAGATCTTTAGAGGAGTATATATTATGTATAGCTACCTGAAGTAGCCTATATAAGCTGCACATGTAGCCTATACATGTAACTATGTAACATGTAATTTGATACAAGAGGAATACAAAAACAATGTTATTTTTAACCGAAATTCTTATTATCACGAGGTTTCACTGTAGTTTTACATCAAAAACTCTATTTATGTTCAAATGATTTTTAATATAGTCTACTATTGTTAAAAATTATTAGTATAGCTGAATGTTAAATTTTAGTATACCTAAAACAGGGTTGGTCGAAACTCGGAATTAGTATTTTCTGAGTCTTTTTAAATGGAACACCCTCTGTTAGTATTGAATTGAAATGATATTTTATGGTAATTTTTTATTTCTTAAGCATTCCCTATACCTAACTGCTTTAATTTGTGCTTAATTGTTAATCGAACGATCAATCTTAACTACGTAGGTATTTTGATATCACAACCATTATTGGTAATTTTAAGGATAAGTTTATATTAATATGTATTTAAAAACAAAAGATGTAGATCTTTGAAACACACTCAGTGATCAAAAGATCCAAGGTTAATGGTTTAACGACCACTCGTACTAAATCAAACAGATGAAATAGAGAATGTGGAAAAATCCCCTTACGAACAATTCACACATCCACCATTTCGGGCTGGGAAAATTTTTTTGAATAGAATCAAAGATCCAAATACCAGCTCTTAGAAATGTGTTTCGCCCTCTTCAACCTCTCTGGGCTCATCAGTAAAGATAAGAGGTTGAATATCTTTAGACACATTCCAATCAAAAAACAACATTCGAGACGTAGATTTACGCTCCTGCTATGTCTAGGTCTCGAATGTTGTTTTTTGATTGGAATGTGTCTAAAGATATTCAACCTCTCATCTTTACTGATGAGCCCAGAGAGGTTGAAGAGGGCGAAATACATTTCTAAGAGCTGGTATTTGGATCTTTGATTCTATTCAAAAAAATTTTCCCAGCCCGAAATGGTGGATGTGTGAATTGTTCGTAAGGGGATTTTTCCACATTCTCTATTTCATCTGTTTAATATGTATTTAGTTCCAAAAAATTCTTTTTGACTGAATATTTTCGCGGCCAACCTAAAAAAAAATTCACGTATTTTTTATTGCAATTTGCAACTGCAATAACTCTTAAATTAAAGCAGTTAGGTGTAGGGAATGCTTAATAAATAAAAAAGTATCATACAATATCATTTCTAAAGCTATTTCCTTGTGGCATTTTTATAATTACGTATTTTTTATGGGAAATAAGCCACAATTTTACTAAAAAATGAATTTATTAACATAATTTATTAATATCATTTCATTACAATACTAAAATAAAGGTTGTTCCATTTAAGAAAACTCAGAAAATACTCATTCCGAGTTTCGACCAACCCTGTATGCTATAATTAAAAAATTAGCTATACTAACAATTCTTAACAATAGTAAACTATATTAAAAATCATTTGAAATTGAACATAAATAGAGTTTTTGATGTCAACCTACTACAATTCTACAGGGTGTGAATGTTGCAGCGGAAGAAAAAAACGTAATTATCTTTTAAACTACCCTGTATAACAATACAAATGCTTATTTAAAAAAATAAAACGTCGAGGAGAATCCAAAAATGTAAAAATATACAGGGTGTCCCATTTAAAAAACCAAGTTTTCGGAATATTAACCGGAAATATTTAATGAAAATATTTTCATTAAATAGATCACTCTTCAAAACTCCCTTTATTCAAATTTTCATGATTCTGTTACGTTTAGTTCTCGAGATATTTTTAATAGACCGTTTATCTGCCTCACCCTGTATAATATCCATTAATTCAAAGTTATATGTACATAGTTGAATGTATACTTTTTTTTTTCGGCGAGTACTCAAATCTAATTATTCAAGCTTAAATAACTGGAAAACAATGTATTTTATTCTACTTACTTTCCAAAGTAGGTACTCAGAAACACCTTTCAAATGAACTCCAGAAGTAGTTGACGTTGACAGCATGCTCCATTGATGCTCCAAAAATTTTTCAAAATTTATGCTCCCAAAGTTTAGTTTTTGAGATGGCTGCAGAAAAAATAATTATTTATACCAAAATTATGAAAATGAACTTTAATTTTCTTAATGTACGCCAAATCTTTAAAGTATCGCATCGACCAAAATATTTTAATCTTTCTCTCCTTTGTCCAGTGTGTGTTATGTTTTAATTATTTTAATTAATGTCTACGACATTCTTTGATATTTTCCCCAATTTTGACGAAATGCCCCTGACTATCCTCTGAGAGCGAGAGGGCAAGATTTAATAAATTACAGTGCATCCAACCATATTTATCTTAATCAACTTTGTTTCTGTTTTTAATATTGTAAGATATATTTTAGTATATTATGGTCCAAGAGCTGTGAGACATTTTTGAGTAGGTATTTTAGGCAAGCTGAAAATTTTTCAGGTGACTCTTCCATAATAGCCTAATACAAAAATGCCGGTCTGGCTGGAGGGTAGCGGTTATTTTCCCCAAAAATCCCCCCCAAAGTTAAAAAAAGGGTAAAAATTGTTATTACAAAAAATATCATTGACGTGACTTTAAAGTAAATTTAAATATTCAAATATTAGGAAAATAAACAAGCCAGGCGATTTGAGGGCGATTTTAGCTCTGCAAGATACTTGCATGGGCGTCCCAGGATTATTTTCAGGGGATGCATATTAACTTCAGAAGATTTTATCTGAATCTGTACATACTATTAACAAGTATAAAATATACAACTATACATGCATAGCTATGTATATTCCTTCTGGACAGGGAGGTACAATTGTTATTTTGACAGGGTATTTTTTAATATTAAAAATAAATATTCTAAAAAAGGCAGCTTTTTGGTGAAATTTTCCAACTGCCATGTGATCAAACAAATTACGGGTTCATATAAATGAAAAGCGCTATAGGTAAGCAGCAGTGTGAGAAAGAGCGTATACCGATAGCTGTTTGCGTCCTCTGTTCTAGCGAAGTGAGTCCGTTCGCTCGAGAAAAATCACGTGACCTGGTGATACCCATGTTGTTGTGCCTCGAAACGTTAGAGTAATTGTTATATATTATAGTTTTTTAAGTAACTTTTCCTTAATTAAAGGAAAATAATACGTACTATACAATAGATTTTGCAAATATGATAGGAAATGACAAATTTATTATTATAAATATATAGGTAGAAAATTATAAAACTATAAACTAAATAAATTCTGTGTCCGAATCTTGTACTTCTTCTTCAAACTCCTCATCTGAGCTTAAATATTCATTCTTTTCTTCTTCGTCAGACTCCCCTCGAGACTCAGATTCTTCTTCTACATGAACTGTAGATAGTTGTAATATGCATTTAGAATTTATTAAAAATTAATTACTGATTAATTAATTGATTTGCTACGTATTCTCTGTCATTTTGTACGGAGTCGAAGCCTGCACAACCACGGGCGCATCTGAAGAAAGACTTGCCATTGTTGAGATGTGGTGTTATCGAATAATGTAAAAAAATAATGTACACAACACGTAACAAACGCGGAAACATTAAGAAAGATGAAAATTAGACAAGAAATACTCAACACTATGAAGGAAAAAAATGAGCTACTTTGGTCATATACTAAGAAATAAAAAACCTGATGTGATTGGTTATATAAGGAAAAGTATTAAGTATTGGTTTTAAAAGAAAGAATACGTAGCAACTCAATTAATTAATCACTAATAATCTTTTAATTAACTCTAAATACATATTATAACTATTTACAGATTAGGTAGAAGACGAATCTGAGTCTTGAGGGGAGTCTAACAAAGAAAAAGAGAATGAATATTTAAGCTCAGATGAGGAGTTTGAAGAAGAAGTACAAGACACAGAATTAATTTAGTCTATAGTTTAATACTTTTCTACCTATATATTTATAATAATACATTTGTTTTTTTTTTCTATCATATTTGCAAAATCTACAGTGATGAGCGCGCTAATAACCGGCAAAACAGCTCAAAAGATGGAAAACATAATACATCTTGAAACAAAAAGAGATGAAACTCTTTTTGTTTCGCAATGTGTTATGTTTTCAACCTTTTGAGCTATTTTGCCGGTTATTAGCTTGCTCATCACTGTATTGTATAGTACGTATTATTTTCCTTTAATTAAGAAAAAGTTACAACAACATGGTTATCGCTAGGTCACGTGATTTTTCTCGAGCGAACGGACTCGCTCAGTTAGAACAGAGGACGCAAACAGCTATCGGTATACGCTCTTTCTCACACTGGTGCTTACCTATAGCGCTTTTCATTTATATGCACCCGTAATTTGTTTGATCACATGGCAGTTGGAAAATTTCACCAAAAAAAACCTGTCTTTTTTAGAATATTTATTTTTAATATTAAAAAATACCCTGTCAAAATAACAATTGCACCTCCCTGCCCGGAAGGAGTGTACATAGCTATGCATGTATAGTTGTATATTTTATACTCGTTAATAGTATGTACAGATTCAGATGAAATCTTGTGAAGTTCAGATGCATCCCCTGAAAATAATCCTGGGACGCCCATGCAAGCATCTTGCAGAGTTAAAATCGCCCTCAAATCGCCTGGTCTGTTTATTTTCTTTATATTTGAATATTTAAATTTACTTTAAAGTCACGTCAATGGTATTTTTTGTAATATCAATTTTTGCCCTTTTTTTAACTTTGGGGGGGATTTTTGGGGAAAATAACCGCTACCCTCCAGCCAGACCGGCATTTTTGTATTAGGCTATCATAGAAAAGTCACCTGAAAAATTTTCAGGTTGCCTAAAATACCTACTCAAAAATGTCTCACAGCTCTTATACTAATACTTTTAAAACTGATATTTATTTCGTATAACGAGATTTAAAAAAAGGTTACGTGTGTTCCATTCTTTATGCTCGGACGCTTTGTATGATTGAAAATCGGACCCGCCGAGCCAACTCCGGAGATACAACTCCTTAAAACGTAATTTAGATGCTCTATTCACATGTATTCAACGTTTCCTTCTCGTCAAAAAGTTTCCATTGAAATTTCTAATTTCTCTTCATCCCCTTCTTCCCGTATACGCAACACAAAAACCGAAACACTCCAGCTAACAGCATCCTCGGGGACCTCTTGCGTGCATCCTGCGTACCAGGCGTTGCGCCAATGTTTTGATTTTTATGGGAGAGTGGGCCGCGCTATGGGGACTATATCATGGGGAGAGAGGATCGGATAATTGAAAAGTTTTTGTTGGTCATTGAGATTAGCAGAAACGTGCCTACATTTAATTTATTTTAATGAGTTGGATATTCACTGGAGAATTATTTGTTTATTGAGTTGTGTAAAATTGTGAAAGTAATAAAAACATTTTGGTGAAAAGAAACGACAACGATTGTTTAAAAGCAAACATCTTCCCCAAAGGATGGAATAAGGTGGCCAACAAGTATTTGACCAAAATATCTTTTATAAATTTGTACCTTAAAATCCTTCGTTGACTACCAAAAGGCATTTGATTGTGTAAGCTTGATAAATCTGTGGTCAATTTTAATAGAAATGGGCGCACAAATGCACCTGGTGACACTTATTAAAAATTTGTACCAGTCCAATATAGCGACAGTACGACTAGATCATAAGTTCTCAAACCCGTGTTGAGCTGTACCCCCCCCCTCACTTGCAAAAATAAAAAAACAAAAAAAACAAATAGCCCTGATTTATGAGCTATTTATGAGCTCTCATATTCCGCAAACTAAAAATTTTGAGCTCGTTCCACTGAGCAGGAATTTAATACTTTAGTGGGGGGGGGGGGCTGAGTCAGCCCCCCACACTACTTAAAAATAGGAATATTGAATCGGTTTTTGCGGCAGAATTACGAGCTATTTATGAGCTCTTGAAATTATATAGTTTCGATTTTTGAGCTCATCCCCTTCACCACCAAACAACCATTTAATTGATTTAACTTAAGACAAAAATGCTGAGAAAACTTAAAATATATCGCATTGCGGATATAATTCCTATAGCTTATATACTCTAAGAATAAACTATTAAATCACGTGCATTTCGATTATTGAGCTACAACCCCTTCGCAAGAAAACCACCCGGCTTAAGAGAAAGTTGTACTTAAAATGCATTAAACAAATTTTATTTGGCGACTACATATCATTTAATAATTTATAAGCTTCCAAATTACGCGTATTTAGATCAGTAAAATGCAATTTATTTTGTATAGTGCAATCACTGAAGGTAAAAATTAACGATTACCTTCAATTTCGGTGAACCTTCATCGATTTTCACGAAAATTGGTCAGTGGTTAGAGGATACGTCAAGAAACAAAGGTGACATGGTACCACCTTGCGCCTTTACCCTGAGGGTGGATACCGCCCTTTCTCGGGGGTGAAAATTATTTTATAAAAAATAACTGCACAAATCAATAAAAGAACAAATTAAAAGTAAAAGTTATTATATAAAGTTAATAAAATAAGTCAATACTTTTTAAGTTATTAAAGATCAAAGATTTTAATTATTCGTGAAAAAATGCATTATTTGAAGCGGTTTTTCGTAAATCACTGAAAAACTGTAGGTTTTTACAAAAAAGTTAATAGTAGTTTAACTCGTATAGCTTATATTCTATGAATAAACTCTTAAATCACGCGCCTTTCGATTATAGAGCTACAACCCCTTCGAAAGAAAACCTACCCATATTCCCAGCTTAAGAAAGAGTTGTACTTAAAATACTTTTTCTACAACCGTGTTAAAAATGCAATTTTTAACACTCCATACGAGCGTTAAAAATGATAGTTTAAGGCACTAGTGCTTTAAAAAAATTTTATGGCACTGCAATTCGTATTGACCGTATTTGATGTAATGTCAAAAAAATATAAAAATGGAATGTCAGTCAAGTTCAAGTAAAAGTTTTTGTAGATATTGTCCTGTAATTACGTTTGTAGAAAAAACTCGCTATCGCTCATTCTGCAAACTTTCACATGCGTGCCTTAAACGTGTACTTTTAACACTTATATCATAAATAACTATTAAATTAATTATTTGGCGACTATATATCGTTTACGCGACTATATATACGCATCTCAATTAGTGAATTGCCATTTTCTTTCTATAGTGCAGTCACTGAAGGTAAAAATCAACTACTACCTTCGATTTCGGTAAATCTCGATTCATTTTCACGAATTGAAAATAACAACAACTTGGGGTTTTAGCCTGGGGTATATGTCACCCCTTCTCGGGGGTGAAAATTACTTTATTAAAAATAACCCCACAAATCGAGAGAGGGACAAATTGTAAGCAAAATTTGTTATATAATGTGACTAAAATAAATCAATACTTTTTGAGTTATTAAAGATCAAATATGTTAATTTTTATGAAAGAAAATGCATGCTTTAAAGCGATTTTTCATAAATAAATTAAAAACTGTAAGTTTTTACAAAAAAGTTTTCATCACTAAAATTGAAGCTAATAAAAAATATAGTAAATTGCTTACTTGAAAAACCATTTAATGTTAATTTAAAGTAAGTTATTGGTAATGAAATGTATATTTTTTCTGCGACTGTTCAAATCTAAGGATTCAAGTTTAAATAACGGGAAAGAGATGCATTTTATAACACTTAGGTACTAAATACTTGTCAAAGAACTTAGAAATACCTATCAAAAATGAGCTCCAAAAAAAGTTGATAGCATCAAAATCCGCTCACCAATTTTCGTGAAAATGAATGGAGATTTACCGAAATCGAAGGTCATAGTTGATTTTTACCTTTAGTGACTGCACTATAGAAAGAAAATGGCAATTCAATAATTGAGATGCGTATATTTTGCGAGCTCATAAATTATTAAACGATATCTAATCGCCAAATAATTAATTTAAATTATTTTAAGTACAACTCTCTCTTAAGCCGGGAATATGGGATGGTTTTCTTGCGTAGGGGCTGTAGCTCAATAATCGAAAGGCGCGTGATTTATGAGTTTATTCTTAGAATATAAGCTATACGAATTAAACTACTATTAACTTTTTTGTAAAAACTTACAGTTTTTCAGTGATTTACGAAAAACCGCTTCAAAACATGCATTTTTTCACGAATAATTAAAATTTTTGATCTTTAATAACTTAAAAAGTATTGACTTATTTTAATAACTTTATATAATAAACTTTGCTTATACTTTGTTCTTTTATAGATTTGTGCAGTTATTTTTTATAAAATAATTTTCACCCCCAGAAGGGGCGGTATCCACCCTCAGGGTAAAGGCGCAAGGTGGTACCATGTCACCTTTGTTTCTTGAGGTAACCTCTAACCACTGACCAATTTTCGTGAAAATCGATGAAGGTTCACCGAAATTGAAGGTAATCGTTGATTTTTACTTTCAGTGACTGCACTATACAAAATAAATTGCAATTTACTGATCTAAATGCGCGTAATTTGGAAGCTTATAAATTATTAAATGATATGTAGTCGCCAAATAATTAATTTAATGCATTTTAAGTACAACTTTCTCTTAAGCCGGGAAGATAGGGTGGTTTTCTTGCGAAGGGGTTGTAGCTCAATAATCGAAATGCACGTGATTTAATAGTTTATTTTTAGAGTTTATAAGCTATAGGAATTATATCCGCAATACGATATATTTAAAGTTTTCTCAGCATTTTTCTCTTAAGTTAAATCAATTAAAGGGTTGTTTGGGGGTGAAGGGGATGAGCTCAAAAATCGAAACTATATAATTTCAAGAGCTCATAAATAGCTCGTAATTCTGCCGCAAAAACCGATTCAATATTCCTATTTTTAAGTAGTGTGGGGGGGCTGACTCAGCCCCCCCACTAAAGTATTAAAATCCTGCTCAGTGGAACGAGCTCAAAATTTTTAGTTTGCGGAATATGAAAGCTCATAAATAGCTCATAAATCAGGGCTATTTGTTTTTTAATTTTTGCAAGTGGGGGGGAGGCAGCTCAACACGGGTAGTTCTCAAACCAATTCAAGACCTAGAGAGGTGTTAGACAAGGATGCGTGTTGTCACCTGACTTATAGACTTATTTAACATTTACGGGAACATGTCATGAGGATGGTTTTAGAAGGATGGGCCGGTGGAGTAACAGTAGCTGGTAGGAAAATCTCCAATTTAAGATTTGCTGATGACACTACACTTATAGCAGCAAATGAACAAGAAATGTTTGATCTCCTGCGAAGAGTTGAGTACGAAAGCAATAAAGTTGGTTTAAAAATCAATAAAGCTAAGACAAAAATAATAGTCCTGTCGCCAGGGGGGGTACAACGGCCTCCTGTATTCAGATGGACTTACCCAAGTTTTTTTATGTATTTTGACCTGTAGAACATGAATTTTTTGGGTAACAGTTGATCCGGATGTCGATAAGATTGTTATAAACCAAGAAGTTGAGGAATCACATAACAGCGATTTCTTGCAAAAGAAAACATTTTTTTGTATTTTTTGGGCCATTCTAACCAAAAAATGTTCCTACAAATTTTTTCGTAGGATGCATAGTTTTCGAGATAAACGCGGTTGAACTTTCAAAAAATCGAAAAATTGCAATTTTTGAACCCGAATAACTTTTGATTAAAAAATAAAATAGCAATTCTGCTTACCGCATTTGAAAGTTCAAGTCAAATTATATCGGTTTTAATTATTTGTATTGCTACAAATTTATTATTTTATTGTTAAAACAAAGCTATAAACACCTAGTGCTTGAGTGATGTTTTCAATGATTTCTCATTTAAAATCGAATGAGTAGGTAGAGGAGGTAAAAGTGCAAGCGGGGCTATTTCTACGTAGCATGCATTAAAATGCATGTATTAGGCACGGGAAACACTATGTGTTTATAGCTTTTTTTAACAATCAAAAAATAAATTTTTAGCAATGCAAATATTCAAAACAGATAAAATTTGACTTAAACTTTTAAAGGCGGTAAGTAGAATTGCTATTTCATTTTTTAATCAAAAGTTATTCGGGTTCAAAAATTGCAATTTTTCGATTTTTTTAAAGTTCAACCGCGTTGATCTCGAAAACTATGCATCCTACGAAAAAATTTGTAGGAACATTTTTTGGTTAGAATGGCTCAAAAAAAAAAATATTTTCTTTTGCAAGAAATCGCTGTTATGTGATTCCTCAACTTCTTGGTTTATAACAATCTTATCGACATCCGGATCAACTGTTACCCAAAAAATTCGTGTTCTACAGGTCAAAATACATAAAAAAAACTTGGGTAAGTCCATCTGAATACAGGAGGCCGTTGTACCCCCCTGGCGACAGGACTATAATGGTGGTCGACAGATTCGACACTATTCAACTGACTAACATGTTACAAGAATACCAGATAGTAAACACCTTTGTCTATCTCGGGTCTAGTATAACTAACGATGGTAACTGTGAAGCAGAAGCTCGGAGACATATTGGTATGGGAAAAAATGCGATGAGTCTCCTAACTAAGTTATCTATCTCTCAAAATATCAAGATGAGACTGGTGAATGCCCTTGTATTCTCAATATTTCTATACGGAACAGAGACTAAGGGTCGATTTCTCATACCTGCGGTAATCTATGGTTCAGTAGAACCAGGTTCACCGGTGATCTACGATTTTGTTCGGAATGCATTTCTCATTGCACGTTCATGTCAGCGCTCGTTCTACAGCTTTCGAGAAATGACAATAGATGGCAAAAGGTAAAGAACTGTCGCCATTTTGAACTACCTTTTTTATGCTGTTTTTGAATAAAGTTAAATTTAAGTATTTTTAGTCAAATAGTCATTATAATAATTATAAATAAATATTATAAAAACAAAAATAATGTTATCGTTTATCGTTAGGCTTAATATAATAAAATATGATATATTTATATTATGACAGCGTTTCGTGTTAATACAACGCATGCGTAATCCATGAAATCGTCTGAACTGGGTTCTGAAATCTTTGAACGGCCGAATTCCACCGTTCAAGCATCGTTCAAGTTTAAACTGCCATCGGTTGAACGTGCGAATTGAGAAAAACGATTTTGACTTTAAACTGACGTTTACTAGAAGTTCAGGTTAAACTTGAGTTGAACTCGATATGAGAAATTGGCCCTTAGTCTCTTCGCGCATGCGAGCGCCAAAAAATTGATGCCTTTGAGATGTGGTGCTAGAGAAGAATGCTGCGCATACCTTGGACAGCTCATAGGACAAACGTTTCCATTCTAAACCAACTCAAGATTAAAAAAAGGGTGTCCACAATATGTCTGCAACGAATACTGTGATTCTTTGGTCACGTGGTTCGCAGAGGTGACGACAGTTTAGAGAGATTAATTGTTTCTGGAAACGTTCCGTGGAGAAGATCAAGAGGACGATCACCAACTAGATGGTCCGATCAAATAAAGCATTCAGCTGGAAACTCATTCTGCGAAGCTCTTAGAGCAGCTGAAGATAGAGACCAATGGAGAAACATTGTTAGGAATATTGGAAGAAATCACGATCCTCAGTAATGGGGAAACGACAAGAGAGAGACCTTAAAATAAAAAAAATGTGTGTACTTTGTACGCACGTAGGAAGTTAAACTTCTATAATATGATTTCAACGAAATAAATATACTTTAAACAGTTTATTCTTATTTTATTTAAATATTAAACTAATTTTAATGCTTACCACTTTCCAAAAATAAAAAAAAAGAACAGGAATGGTCCGGATTTGAACGCAAGACCTCTCGGTCAGTAGCCGAATGCTCTACCAATAACGTCACGAGCTCTCTGTTTATATAGTTTCTCGGACATAATGACAATTCACGGTAACAAACAAACGAAGTGAAGAAGTATCATAAATATAACAAATGTTTTAATAATACTACTTATCTTATTCCCGAGGAAGACAAATCCAAAGACACAAAAATTATAATAAATATATTTATTAAAAACACTAATATATTGGTGTTGAAGTGAGCACTCCAACACTATATAGGTCAGCTGTGTTCTTCTTCTTTAAGTTCCATCTATCGAAGGTTGGAAATCATCATGGCAATGCGAACCCTGTTGACTGCCGCTCTAAATAGCTCTGCACTACTGCATTCGAACCATTCCCGTTCCCCTAAAGTTCTTAAGCCAGGATGTTCTTCGTCTTCCCACATTTCGCTTTCCTCAAGTTTTGCCTTGCATAATAAGTTGTAATAATGAGTATTTTCGCCCTCTCGTCACATGTCCCAAGTACTCAAGTTTTCGTCTTTTGATAGTTAGAATTATTTCCGGTTTATTTCCTATCCTCCTAGTTACTTCCACGTTTGGAATTCTTTGAATCCATGATATTCGTAGGATTCTTCTGTAACACCAAAATTCAAAGGCGACCAACTTATTCAAATGGACTTGTTTCAATGTCCACGCTTCTAAGCCATAAAGAACAGTAGAGAACACGTAACACCGAAGCATCCTTAGGCGTAGTTCTAAGCTTATACCCCGACAACAAAGAAACTTTTTAAGTCTAATGAATGATGCACGTGCTATTTCAATACATGTCTTAATTTCTTTGGTTTGGTCTACATTTGATGTTATCCATGTTCCTAAGTATTTGTAGTTATCCAGACTCTCAATTACAGTATCTTTGTCCCAGACATATTAGCATCTCTGGATTGGTTTTGCATATTATGCGGTTTCTCCCACGTAAGAATGATTCCAGATTGCATTTCTCTATTATATTGACCAGTTGTGTTGTTTGGTTCAGCCGTCTAAGGACCTCCTCATTGCTAACTCCATCAATCCAATTTCAAGCGTTTAAGCATAGCATCACTTGGAATCCACGCTTCCACTCCATTCAGTACAGGGATAGATACTTAGATACTTAGATACTTAGAAAGATATAGCAATATGCCATTCGAACGTGAAGGTCGAAGGTTTTGAATTAGTTCTGTAAAATACACCAATATGGCCAGGGGCGTAACAAAGGCCACCGCAGCATGAAGCTTGCGGGGGGCCCCCATATTTTACGTTGTGTGTTTAAATTTAAAAACGTAAATTCCTAAATAGGTTCATTCGGCAAGTGAATCATCTCATATCTAGAAACTTAATCCTTTCCGGTCTCCCGAACTTTTATAGTGACGACAATAAACTATAATGCTTTGTACGTGACTATTGAAAGATTTGAGAATGGCAATTTGCCGAATTTTAGAACAATATTATTTCTAAATCTAGAAATGGGTTTTCTGTCAGGGGCCCCATCTTGCCGTCTAATATATGTGAAAATGCGCTGTTATATTATTCGCATACATACGTTTTTTAAGCAGTGCAGTATTGAAAATGAAGTTGCATATCCGAATTAATGAAATTATAGATATATCTGCTGATAGTAGTGCACGAAGAAAGTTGTTCATCTCATAGAATAATACTATGTACTAATGTAATCATTTAGTAATTTGTGTCCTATTTTATTCTATACTAATAAAGATGAAAAACGTAAATCGTCATAAACAATACATGAATACACTAATAATAGATCAGTAAATGACAGATTTGGAGTGAAATTATCAGTAATAATTGCACAAGAGCTCTAAAATTATTGAATTTTTCCCGAGTGTCATTTTGACAGTTTTAATTTCACGAGCCGAAGGCGAGTGAAATTATTTCAAAGTGTCACGAGGGAAAAAATTCTATATTAATTTTAGAGATCGAGTGCAATTTGTTGCGATTATTTCATGAATAAATCTGTTCAAACCAAAATTTTATTGTAATTTATTTATGTAAGTACAAATTAGTACAATTAAACACACAGTTGTTATAAATATTTCACGGTTGAAAGTCATCACTTTTATAATTTTTAAAACATTAATTGTCATTAATGTCACTGAATATATTTTTTCGTAGCAACGAAGGGCATCTGACGTAATATACTTGACGACGGGAAATTATCAAAAATTATCGATTTAATTTAGATTTCTGTAGCTTTCTATTGGTCAGAATCTCCTATGAATGAAATAATCAGTAGTAATTGCACAAGAGCTCTGAAATTATTGAATTTTTCCCGAGTGACACTTTGACAGTTTAAATTATGTCAAAGTGTCACGAGAGCAAAAATTCTATATTAATTTCAGAGGTCGAGTGCAATTTGTTGCGATTATTTCATGAATAAAACTGTTCAAAACCAAAATTTTATTGTAATTTATTTATGTAAGTACCATTAAACACACAGTTTTTATAAATATTTGACGATTGAAAGTCATCACTTTTATAATTTTTAAAACAGTAATTGTCATTAATGTCACTGAATGTATTTTTTCGTAGCAACGAAGGGCATCTGAAGTAATATACTTAACGACGGGAGATTATCAAAAGATTATCGATTTAATTCAGATTTCTGTAGCTTTCTATTGGTCAGAATCTCCTATGAATGAAATAATCACCGTCACCACAGACGTATTTACTTGACAATTTGGATTTAGGTTCCAGTTACACTCCACTTCAAAGTTGGACTTATGTCGTTGGTTATTTTAACTTCAGGGGCGACACCCCTTCTTGGGGTGAAAAACATACGTTTAAAATAAGTCCGGAAATGTACAAATTGACTAATTATAAGCAAATTTTGTTCTATAGAATTTCTTTATCTATGTTAATACTTTTCAAGTCATTTGCGAGTGAAAATGTTTATTTTTATACAAAAAAACATGTTTTCAGACGGGTCTTTCGCAAATAACTCAAAAATAATTATTTTATTGAATTAAATATTAGATATTATCGAAAAAATATTTGTAGCCAAAATGTAGCTTATGAGATACAAAAAAATGGCGTACTTATTCATGAAGTTTATCGACCAGTAAAAGCACAGTTGAAGCTCATGAAAAATTATTCTTATTCGTCAAATTCCAAATCGAATATTTTAACCTGAAATAACCAAAAAATGAAGCACTTTTCGGGAAAAATTCATTAAAACTTTTTTAAATGTTTCAAAAGAAGCTTTATTTTTATTTTTTATAAAAGTTTCTAGCACCAAAACTATACGAGTTACGCTCAAAATAAAGTTGGCCCCTTTTTTAGTAAAAAAAAAATCGTGAAAATCGTTTTTTATTTTGGAACAATGCGTTTTTTTCAAAACAACTTGAAAAGTATTAGTGATACGAAAAATCTCAAAGAGTAACGAAATGCAGGTTTTACTTTTATAAATATTTTGGCTTGATTCTGTTTTTCTGTAAGACAAAATTTGGTTAAGATATGATTGTTTAAAATTTGCACTTACTTGTGATTAGTGACTCGTTCAAGCCCTTTCAACCAGAACTCTTTCAAAAATAAGCACTTTGAACCGGTGAAACTTACAGGTCATATAAAAAAATTAAATAATTTGTAAAGCGATGATGATTAGTTTCATTTCGGGTGCTAAATAGGAGGAGATTTTCACAATTTTTTACCTTAACATGAGATTAACTGTATTTTGAGCATAACTGGCTTAGTGTTGATGCTAGAAACTTTTGTAAAAAATAAAAATAAAGCTTTTTTTTTAAACACTTTAAAACAGTTCTAATGAGTTTTCCCCGAAAAGTATTTCATATTTTGGTTATTTCACGTTGAAATATTCGATTTGGAATTTGACGAATGAGCAAAACTTTTCATGAGCTACAACTTTTATTTTACTGGGACGATAGATTTCGTTTTTTTTTTCATTTTTTTTATAAGCTACATTTTTTCTAACAACATTCTTGTCGATCAAATACTTACTCTTCGAACTATTTGCGAAAAATCGCCTTAAAAAATTGTTTTTTTTAAACAATAAACATTTTTACTCATAAATAACTCAAGAAGTCTTGAGTTGACGACTTCGGTGGTGACACTGAAAATTACATGGTATCGCCCTCATTATACTGGGGTGTAACAAATATAGGTATGTATTTGTTACACATCTCGCATTTAGTAATTTTTTAAAGGGGGGACCCCATTTCCAATTCTGCGGTGGGCCCCGACGGAGTTTGTTACGCCACTGAATATGGTGGAGTTTGTTACGCCACATATTATATACGATGGTTCTTAATTTTTCTGTTAATAAATTCAATGATGCAATTTCAGTAGCGTCTTTTACTTCTGGTCAGTTCTGGTAGAGTTAAAGCGTTGATTATAACGGGTTAAAGACATTTCATTTTTTAGATCCATTTTATTTTAATTGTTAGTAAATTATTACATTAAATATTTGGCAGTTAAAATTTGACATTACAAACGAATTTTATTTGTAAAAAACAAATATAAAAATGAGTTTATTTTAAAACAGTAGTGGATAAAAGTATTTGATTTTAATCAAAAATATATATTATTATAAATTTATTTTATAATTTTATAAATCTTTATAACACAAGATTATTGTTACCCCGCTTTATCCTCCTTCGCAATATTGACCAGTCCTCTCCCTCGCAACTGCCGACGATATTTGATAATTCCCGTTTTGGGAAACTTGTAGGTGTAATAGTAAATAATCCCCGATCCGTATTCTAAAACCGTCTTCCACATGGTCTGAAAAATCCCTTGTCCTCGCGAATGTGAGAGAATACGATTTCAATTAAGGACATTACTGAGGGATTTGATTTAACAACGGCGAAATCACGTCCGTACAAAAGGGCTCTATTTCCCGGCACGTGGATACCAAAAACACGGGCGCGTGTCTCACCGACTCCACCAGGAGCTTATCCGACAGCAGTCGCTGATGCTGATGCTGTTTTACTACTGCTGGATATAATATGTTCTATTTTGTTTATTGCGATTTCGATAACAAGCTTTCTTATAGTTTCTTCGTGAGAAATTTTTGCTCGCAAAATATTGTATTGTTTTTACTGAACTTTTTTTTAAATTTTTCCAAGTGGACCAGAAGCTTGTTTTTAACACAGAATATAAAAAGAACAATTTTACCGAATTGCTTCGGAACTTATAGTAAGGGAGCAAAGTATGCTAAATTTGCCGTCACTCGAGCGTTATGAGGACCTATTGGGTTGTGATTATTAGGTCCTAAAACCAAAAAAAGTTAAGTAAAATTTTCCATTTTAGTGGGGACTTTCCATTTTTTAATTTAATTTTCTATTTCCAACAATCGTTTTTTCCGATTATAGCGCCATCTATCCATAATTCGAAAAAATGTCTCGAATAAAATTTGCTTATTTTTACGTAAAGAATCCAAATCTGCAATAAAAATTTGGGGGTCCATTTAAGATTTTAAAGTAACCCCCACCACACCTCGGGGGGGGGGGGATCGCGTTTGGTACCATTCGATAGATTTTTCAAAAACATTTTGAAAGTGTATTTTGCAGTTTTTTGATCTGATGTTCATTTTGCGAAATATCGCGGGGTTTGTATTTAAAATTTTAAATTTACCCCCACCCTTCTCCGTGGGGGGTCCTGTTTAGTACGATTCGATAGATTTTTGAAAAATATTGAATACGTATTTTTTGGCTTTTCGATCTGTCATTCATTTCGCAAAATATTCGCTTTTTTGTGAATCTTTTTGACTCACCCATTTCCTCACGCCCCGCTCAAATCGTCAAATTTTTGAAATATATCTTAATATGACAATTTCGAGTATTTTTAAGAATATATTTTTTTTTCGGGCCCCCCTTAACGAATTTCCCTGTGTTAAGAGCCAATATATGGTAGAGGTATATCTGCAGGGTACCAGGTTTTTCCCGATATGATAATCTGACGCGCTCGAGTAACTGCAAAAATCCCTGCTTGTGCTCCCCTACTATTATATTTTAGAGATATTTGATGGAAATAAATACTTTCTCTTTCACGGTAATTTTTCCAAAAACACTTTCTTTTCGAGTTATTTGCAATTTTTGTTAAAAACTACCTTACTAATATGATTTTGATTTTTGTGATTTATTGAAAAAATCAATAATAACTTAACTAAAAAATCATCACATTTTTTACTGGGTATTGGAGAGGAGGAAAAATAGCTTTCATAGTTTAGTCAACTCCCTCCCCCCTTCTCTTTTTTTTATTTTATGAGAAGGGCTATTATTTATTTATTTTTATGCAATAGGCTTCTCAATCTGAATCTGAAAGACGACAAATATATCGGACTGGAGTTAGCCACAAAGATTCTCTTTCTAGATGGCCGTGTTCCGCAGCACTAAGAACAGCGGTGGTCAACGACGAGTGGACGCCTACTAAGATTAGGGAAGAACAAGAAAAAGATCCAGTGTTACAGAAGATTAGAGAGTGGAAAGCAGAAAATCGTCGATCAGCTTCGGAAGAAATACCAAGCCTAGGCTCAGTATTTAAGACGTATTGGGCACAGTGGTACTTCTGGTTTATCTTAGAAGATAGCTTGCTTAAAAGAGTACTGGAAAATGATGATGGTTCAGAAAAGAGAACATAGTTGGTAATTCCAAAGAGTAGAATAACCGAAGTACTTCGTCAGTTACACGATAGTCCTTCAAGAGGGCATTTTGGTGTAAAGATAATCCTTTAGAGAATTCGGGAACGGTTTTATTTGATGAATAGTTCCGACTTCCGACTATGTAAAGGACTGGTGTAAGAAATGTACTATCTGAGCTACGAGTAACAGACCTTACCAGAAAAAGGCTCCTATGCCTATGAGACACTACAATGTTGGAAGTCCGTTTGAAAGAATAGCTTTGGATATTTCCGGGCCATTTCCAGAAAGTGAAAATGGATTCAAGTACATGTTGGTCGTAATGGATTACTTCACGCTCCACGAAATATAGGCTCAGAAAGTTAATATTTTTGAAAAATTTAAAGGCAGACTAAAGATTACATTATTACCGAGGGCCGAAAGTCCCTTACAATAAACAAAAAGTTTCTTTTGAATGAAATATTTTAAATTGAAAACACACTAAATTTTCTGTTTTTATTTCACCCCTGTAACTTATTAAAATAAGCATTACAAAAGTTTTCAGGTACTTTTGGCCCTCGGTAATAATGTAATATTTCATTCTGCTTTTAAAATTTTCAAAAATACCTATGCCTTAGCCCAATAAATGACAGGTTTGGAGTGTAATTTTCAGGGTCTCCGAATTGCATGAAAATTTGGATTTAGGTTCTACTTACCCTCCACTTCAAAGTTGAATTTGTCCCATTGGTTGCTTTTACTTGGGGGGTGACAGTCACCCCTTCTCAGGGGTTAAAAACGCGTGTTTAAAATGGGCCCGGAAATGGACAAATTGACCGATTATAAGCAACTTTAGTTCTATAAAGTTTTTTACGTAAGTCAATACTTTTCGCGTTATTCGCAATTGAAAATGTTGATTTTTCGACAAAAAAACTATGTTTTCAGACAGTTTTTCGCAAATAACTCGAAAATAAATATTTTATCGAAAAAAATATTCGAAGCAAAAGTGTAGCTTATAAAAAAACAAAACGAAATGGTGTATCAGTAAAGTATATAAATTGAGAAAAAGCAAAGTTGTAGCTAGTGAAAAATACGTTCTTATTCGTCTAATTCCAAATCGAATAAGTCAACGCGAAATCACCGAAAAATTTAGCACTTTTCGGGAAAAGCTTGTTAACACTTTTAAAGTACCTAAAAAAAGATTTATATTTGTTTTTTACAAAAGTGTCTAGCGCCAAAGATAAACGAGTTACACTGAAAAAAAAGTTGGCACCTTTTTTTGGTAAAAAAATTTGTGAAAACCTCCCTCTATTTAGCACCCTAAATAAAATTAATCGTTACCGCTTTACCATTTATTTTAACTGTATGTATATTGTTTATATGAGCTGTAAGTTTGATTGGCTTGAAGTGCTTATTTTTGAAAAAATTTGGTTTTATAGTAAAACAAAATTTTCTAAAAATTTTTGAAAAATTTCCTTTTTTCAAAATAACTTAAAAAGTATTAGTTATAAGAAAAATCTTAAAGAGTAAAAAAATATAGGTTTTCTTATTATAAATATGCTAGTTTCATTTTGTTTTTCCGCAAGACAAAAATTAGTTAAGATATGGCTGTTCAAAATTTGCATACACTCGTGACTAGTGACCCGTTCAAGCTTTTTTAACTATAACCCTTTCAAAAATAAGCACTATAAACCGGTTAGACTGACAGATCATATAAAAAATAGATAAGTAAGTAAATTGTTTGTAAAGCGGTAGCGATTAATTTCATTTGAGGAGCTAAACAGGATAGATTTGCATGATTTTTTTACAAAAAAAAAAGAGCTACAACATTATTTTGAGCGTAACTCGCTTATTTTTAATGCTAGAAGCTTTTATGAACAATTCTAATAAAGCCTTTTATAAACACTTTAAAAAAGTTTAAATAGGATTTTCCGAAAAGTGCTTAATTTTTCGGTGATTTCACCTTGAAATATTCGATTTGGAATTATACGCACAAGAAAGTATTTTTCATGAGCTAAAAATTTGTTTTTACTCGATTGATAGACTTTACTGATACACATTTTTTTTCAGTTTTTTATAAGCTACACTTTTGTTAAAAATATTTTTTCGATCTAGTATTTACTTTTTGAGTTATTTGCGAAAAACCGTACGAAAACGTAGTTTTTTTGTCGAAAAATAAACATTTTCAATCGAAAATAACTCTAAAAGTATTGACTTACATAAAAAACTCTATAGAACAAAAGTTGCTTAAAATCAGTTAATTTATCCATTTGCGGTCTTATCTTGAACATATGTTTTTTCCCCCCGAGAAGGGGTGACTGTCACCCCCCAAGTAAAAGCAACCAACGGCACAATTTCAACTTTGAAGTGGAGGGTAAGTAGAACCTATATTCAAATTTTCATGCAATTCGGAGTTGCCCCTGAAAATTACACGGTATCGCCGTATTTCCCGTTCATTTACTGGGCTATTATTAGTTTTCTCAGGGTTCGAAAAAAATTAATGCATTTAAAGCACATTTAAAAAATTATATCATATGTTATAATAGTCCTGTCGCCAGGGGAGGTACAACTGCCTCCTTAATTCGGGTGGAATTTTTTGGGTAACAGTTGATCCGGATGTCGATAAGATTGTTATAGACACAGAACTTGAGGAATTACATAACAGTGATTTCTGGTAAAACAAAACATCTTTTTGTATTTTTTGGGTCATTCTAGGCAAAAAATGTTCTGACAAGTTTTTTCGTAGGATGCATAGTTTTCGAGATAACCGCGGTTGAACTTTCAAAAAATCGAAAAATTGCAATTTTTGAACCCGAATAACTTTTGATTAAAAAATAAAGTAGCAATTCTGCATACCGCATTTGAAAGTTTAAGTCAAATTATATTGGTTTTGATTATTTGCATTGCTAAAAATTTATTATTTTATGGTTAAACAAAGTGCTATAAACAAAGCTATAAACACCTAGTGCGTGAGTGATGTTTTAAATGATTTCTCATTTAAAATCGAACGAGTAGGTAGAGTAGCTGCAAGTGCAAGCGAGGCAATTTCTACGTAGCATGCGTTAAAACACAATGTCATGTATTAGCCACGAGAAACACGATGTGTTTATAGCTTTGTATAACAATAAAAAAATTAATTTTTAGCAATGCAAATAATCAAAACCGATACAATTTGACTTAAACTTTCAAATGCGGTAAGCAGAATTGCTACTTTATTTTTTAATCAAAAGTTATTCGGGTTCAAAAATTGCAATTATTCGATTTTTTGAAAGTTCAACCGCTGTTATCTCGAAAACTATGCATTCTACGAAAAAACTTGTAGACATATTTTTTGCTTAAAATGACCCAAAAAAAAAACAAAAAGATGTTTTGTTTTGCGAGAAATCGCTGTTATGTAATTCCTCAAGTTCTTTGTCTATAACA
This sequence comes from Diabrotica virgifera virgifera, assembly GCF_917563875.1. Lineage (NCBI taxonomy): Eukaryota > Metazoa > Arthropoda > Insecta > Coleoptera > Chrysomelidae > Diabrotica > Diabrotica virgifera. The sequence continues at coordinate 101,574,732 of NC_065443.1, forward strand.
ATCTTATCGACATCCGGATCAACTGTTACCCAAAAAATTCGTATTCTAGGGGTCAAGATATACAAAAAAACTTGGGTATGTCCATCTGAATTAACGAGGCCGTTGTACCCCCCCTGGCGACAGGACTATAAAAAGTTTGAATAGTTTTTCCCATGACTGTGGTTTTTGAAGAAAACCCTTTTTGATTTTTGTTTAAACAAACAATTTGAACAATAGAATGAAAGAAAATTTCAAACTGTATATTTCACTCTTTTATCGGCTCTATTCTCTATCAACCTCACCGTTTCCGATATCTTTCGCAAGCGCGTCTGTACCTAATCTTTCCTAATATCAATAAAAAGTAACTAAGTTAAATTGAATTCCAAAAGCTATTACCGGTTTTTTAGTCTCTTGTACACAATGAAGTTCAGGCTTTGGGAGCCGGGTATATCATCTCTTTATCACGAATATTCAAGGAGGAGAACATTTCATCTAAACCGCAGATGAATTTTTCTTTTGGGGTAGAGGTTTGTTTGGTATTTTTCTTCTTTTAACTTACGAAATAACTCAATTTTAATAGAAAACACTAACGGATTAAATTCTTTTTCGGGATACAGAGTGTAAAACAGTGTTAACTACACCGAACCAAAAAGGTACGTAAATAAAATGAAAAAAACATTGATTCAAAAACGGAGAGCATTAATTTTCGTCCAAAGAATAGTATCATTGTTCCAATGTAAGTAGATATATTAACTAATGCTCAAAAACATCAACCAATAAAAAGTTCATTATTATTACGAAATTGGATATGTTACAGTTCAAGTTGATTATCCAGTTGGAGTTGACTTTTCCTAGTTTGAGTCGACTCAAACGGCTGGTTTTAGTAAAAGTTGATTATAAATATAAAACGAAGATTTTTATTCAACATTTACTAGTAAAAGTAGACTCCAACTAGTTAAAGTATACTCTTCCCAATGCCATTTAGTAAAAGTTAATTCACACAAACAACCGATTCTAGAAATTAAATGTTACTGTATATTATGTTCAAATCGTGATATTTATAGTCCAGACTGTATCGTCGCCCCCGTTAGGTAAATTATTCCAGTTCGATTTTTTTGCACAAACTTACTCAAAAAGAGGTCCTTATAACGAATCCACAGGGTGTCAGGTGGTACCCTAATCGAAAAATTGTGTAAACAATTTTTTTTAAACAAATTCACAAAAAAATTCACTTCGGACATTTTTTTACATCATTAATTTGGGTCATTCGGAGCAAAAGAGGTCTTTTGTGATTTTTCTGTAAAATTTATTGTTCTCGAGTTATACGCGATTTAAAATTTGAAAAATGCGAAAATGACCATTTTCAAGGCTTAATAACTCAGTTAAAAATTATTATTATGAAAGTCAGAAAGTCGCCAAATCAAATTTTAACGACCCCCCTACAAGGCACTGAAGAAATATTTGTCATTATTGTATTACTAAGCTGTTATTTTTAATTATTAAGAATGAGCGCTAGGAGCCTATTGAGGCGGCTGTCAATGTGAGTGCGACTGAGATGCACCATTGGACGTTCAGAATGGAAAATCTTACTCACACTCACATTGACGGCCGCCTCAATACGCTTTTAGCGCTCATTGTTGATAAATAAAAATAACAGCTTAGTAATAAAATAATAACAAAAATTTCTTCAGGATCTTGTAGGGGGGGGCTTTAAACTTTGATTAGGTGACTTTCTGACTTTCATAATAATAGTTTTTAATCGAGTTATTAAGCCTTAAAAATGGTCATTTCGCATTTTTCAAATTTTAAATCGCGTATAACTCGAAAACTATCAATATTAGAGAAAAATCACAAGAGACCTTTTTTGCTCCAAATGACCAAAATAATCTATAAAAATTTGTCCGCAGTGAAATACTTAGTTATTTATAAAACAGTTCGTGACGTATGCATTTTGCGCACACACGCGATGTTTAGAGTACGAGCGGGCCGAGTGCTATACACATAGATATAACAGAATAGATTAGGCCAGTCCGAAAAATAGCGTAACGCGGAACAGTTTGAGTCGGTGGTCTATCTATCTCTCTCTACCGGCGCTTAGCTTTCTCTCTCTAGCATATGATGGCTGCCGCCTCTGTGTAACTGTCGTTCCATTACTCCCACCTCTTGGTAGATACGCTCACCGTACTTACCATAGATAGACCACCGTACTTGATATCGGCGTTACACCCCGATGCATTGAGTGGCATATGACTAGCCAGATCTATTATTGACATATCTCTGGCTATACATCGCCTAAGTGCGGAAAAAGTACTTCACATACAGTTTCATACAATATTTTATCTACCAAAAAACAAATAAAAAAACTGCAACTCTTCGTCACTGGAATACATTCCTATTTTACAATTTTTTAGAACTTTGACACTTAAGAATTCAAACTTCTGTCAAACCACAAACCTGTCAAAACTTTTTTTGTAATTTATTGCTCACATGTCATCACCATGACAAGGCGAAAGTTAAGGATATTTGATTATATGAAAGTGTGCTAAAAACAGTGCGAAAAAGTAAATCCCATTTAAAATACATTATTACTTCAGGCACTCTTTAAACCCTTCATGTACTGCTATCTATATTTACAATTTTCACACAATAAAAACTTATACATAATATGAGGTAGAGTAGATAAGAATTATTTTTGTGAATTTGGTTAACAAAAATTGGTTAAACAATTTTTCGACCGCGGTACCGCTTGACACTGTGTATTTGTTATAAGGATGTATTTGTTTGAGTAAGTTTGTGCAAAAAAATCGAATCAGAATAATTTACCTAACGGGGGCGACGTTACAGACTATACTAATAAGTAGTTGAAACGGTCAAAACAAAGAGACGCACACTCATCAAAAATGCACGTGAGATTATACTCATATAAATTGTATAATCTACTTTTACTAACAAGAGTTAGGAAGAGTCAACTTCAACTAGTAAAAGTTGATTTAAATTTTTCAAATCAACTTTTACTGCTCATTTCAGTTGGAGTTGACTCGAACTAGGAAAAGTCAACTCTGACTGAGAATCAACTTGAACTGTAACAGATACATTAACACAAAGTATTAGATCTGGATCCCGCGTATGAAAAAAAAAGTTGATTAATAGCAAGCTGAAAATTTGTTAATAGCTTAAGGGTGTCTAGTCGGACAAACTTTGATATATGGGAACACTGGAACAGGGGAAGTTTTAATTGTGGAACAGGTTAAAAATTTGGAACGGTCAGACCACGAAAACGGCACATGTATTTTGTCCGACAGAACAGACTTAATCTCTTCGAACAGAGATTAAACTCTCATGCTATTTATCACCAAATGGGCGTTTTAATGAGTGGAACATGTAGAATATGTCAAATGACAGGAATTATGACAGGTGATAAATAGCACTCTGATTTTTGCATGAGAGTTTAATCTCTGTTCGGAGAGTTTAAGTGTGTTCTGTCGGACAAAATAAATGTGCCGTTTTCGTGGTGTGACCGTTCCAAATTTTTAACCTGTTCCACAATTAATGCCCCTGTTCCAGTGTTCCCATATATCAAAGTTTATCCGACTAGACACCTTTAAGCTATTAACAAATTTTCAGCTTGCTATTAATCAACTTTTTTTTCATACGCAGGATCCAGACCTATATGATGTTCTTTAAATTAACGAATTAGTTCATCAATAATTCTATGAACTATGAATAGTTATTTTCCTAACAAGTGCGGAAAGTGATACTTTCACGCACGAGACTGTCTTTGACCGGAAATACGCGATAGCGGAATTCGGGCAAGCAGTCGAGCAAATAGTTGGTCAGTGAGAGAACATAATACAGTCACCAGTGTTATCCCCTCTACTCACGCTGGTCCACTATTCGCTGATGGTTTCAAACCGTCTGAAACTGATGCTAGAACAAACCTATTATAATATAAAATAATTTTAATTAGTCCAACAAACATTTTTTTTTTGTTTTCTATCAGCAGTCAAAATTAAATATTTTGAGTCACCCTATATACACAATTATGTTAAAATTTATTTTACTGAATAGAGAATTGAACTGTCTTTCAAACGAGCTAGCAAAAATCATCGATTACGTAATCATGCCCAGATGGATAACGTCACTATACCCTGGTTTTAAACTAGGGGGAGTAATTCAAATTTACCGCTCCGTAATGCTTGTTTGTAATTGGTCCAACTTCAAGCAAGTTTACTCCACTCCACTGTTATGAAATTTTTACACTATTGATATTTATGAAATTTTGACACTCTTGACATTTTATAGGTTAATTAAGTTATATATATCAGGGGTATTTGTGTTTTCTGCGGTATTCCTTTAATTTTTAGATTTTTAGTCTGCTTTTATATAATAGTATGAAAGTTGAGTTTGAACGAGTTTGAAAAGTTGCGGTACGAGCGCAAGCGAGTGCCGCAATTCAAACGAGTGAGAAATTACCTTTCTGCACGTGTTTCACACTATACTTTTTCTACAAGCACAGTTTTTCCTAAAAATAAAAATCACAATTTCCAAACGACGATTAATTATAATAAGTACCTATGTGATAAATTTTAAATTGTATTTAATTAATACCTACTAATCAATTTAAATTCCTTATACCTAAATAAATTACACAGAAATCAGTTAAAAAATTAATGCACTGCCTTAATTTGTTTAAATTTAAACAATTATTACACATTATTGACATTATATTTATGCAGTCACGGATTTACACAAAACCTACTTCATTCGACGTCTCTTGCACAGGTTGCTAAATCCTTATTGGTTATTTGATAATTATAAAATGTTTAATAAGAATAAAATTGTAAAATAAAACAGTTGTAACATCCATAATTTAGTTTCTATGCTATAGTTAAATATAATAATTGTCTTATAGGTTATATATTTGTCTAAAGTTTAACAACGGATGTAAACAGAATATAACGTTACTCAGACTGAGGTAGTCAACTGTGCAGAAAAGAACTTTGCGGCACAGAAACGTCACTTTGCGGCACAGAAACGTCACTTTTCTGCACACTAATGTCAAATATCTTATACTGTGAGAAAATATCAAGTTTGCTAACATAAAACCGTGCAGAAAAGTGCACTTTGAATAGTGGTTGTAGAAAAAAACAGTTGTTTTTGGAAATGTTTAGCGACGTATTAGTATAATATAATATTATGGATTACCGTCGAAGGCCGACATGATCAACCAAAAAAGAAAATTTATTTGGTGATTTTTCTAGGGACGTTATTGGGTGTGAATCGGTCTTTTGAGTTTAATCGTCCCGGTTTAAAAACAGGGTATATACCTATGCCAGAAAAATCGTAATTTAAAACTCAAAATCGACGTGTTCCAGTATTTGTCTCCAAAAACTGCCCATTCTCTAAAAAAAAAAAAATGTGTGTGTACTTTGTACGCACGTAAGAAGTTATACTTCTATTATTATGATTTCAACGAAATTAATATACTTAACAGGTTATTTGTATTTTATATAAATATTAAACTAACTTTTTTTACCTACCACTTTAAAAAAAATTTTATTAAACCGATACCAAAAATATAAAAAAAAAGAATATGGATCGTCCGGGATTTGAACCCGGGACCTCTTGATCTCCGGTCACACGCTCTACCACTGAGCTAATATACCTTTTGCTTTGATAGGTTACAAGATTTCTCATACATACTGACAAATTTAATAGACCAAGTGAAGTGTACAAAAATACTTTAAATATACTTACTATTATTATAAAAAATCTTATTCCCGAGGAAGACAAATCCAAAGACACAAAAATTATAATAAATAATACATTTACTAAGAACACTAATATATCCTTTTATATGATATAATATAACTTATTTGCGCTGACAGCGTTGATACATACAAACTTGAAAGATTAGCAACAAAATACATACTGTCTGTGTGCGCATGCGCCCGGCATTATAAAATTTCACTCTCGATCGTAAAAGAGTATAACTTCAAAAATTAATTTATTCCATAATTTTGTCCCTCACTCGTACTTTGAACATGATTTCTATTATCCAATTTGGCTACAATTCTAAACCTCTCGTCAGAGATAATAACAAGAATCTAGAAATTTACTCAAATAGATCATGCAATATACCGGTTGATGGAACAAGAGTAATTATGGCAGCATCGTCGCTTGGGACCTACAACAAATACGCCAAATTCCCGCTGCTACCCATATTTAACTAAATTTATAGCTGAAATGCTTCCCTTTTAGGATCTTATTAATATGGTTGGAACGTTGCAGAATAATTATATCATTTCTCCCAGTTGCATATACAAACATCAATAATTTGAATATTTACACATATTAATCAAATTGTTATATATTATTATACATATTATTAATCAAATTGTTATTTTTAAAATGTGCTATGTATATAACTATAGTAAAAGAGCTGGTAGCGAATTTTGCTCGTGATAGTAATATGGACAAACTATACGGGGATGTGTTGAATTTGTTGTGTATTGTCGAAGCGAAGATCGGTGGAATATGCGCATTTTATCAATGAAATTCGATATTTTTAAGATATTCCAGAAGCCGCTACAGATAAAATGTTTTAACGACCTATTAATCATTCATAAATCATCAGCAAAAAATATGCGTTCACTACTTTATATCAAGAAATTTACTACCAACGTCGCTGTCACTCAATATATCACCAATTACAGAGTCACATACCTAAAACTCATCAAATCAGCTAAAAAAGCCTACTATCAAAATCGTCTGGGAAGCTCCAAAAGTGTTGCAAAAGAAACTTGGTCCATAATAAACGATCTTCGAAATAAAACCCACGCAGCTCAAACATTTGCTCTTCCAAACCCTGAAAATCTAAACGAATACTTCATTAACGTGAGTAAAAATATAACATCAACTATTCAGTCTCAACAAGATCCCATTTCCTATCTCCCTAATTCAGAAATTGTCTCGAATTCATTCTTTATAAGACCAATCTATAAATCTGAATTGATCCAAACGATCAATAGTATCAAAAGCAAATCATCTTGTAGTACTGATGGACTATCCATAAAAATCTTCTCAAATCTCACAGATAATGTGTTAGAACTCCTCGTGTCACTAATTAATGATTCCTTTGAAAACGGTAAATTTCCAGAGTGCCTAAAGACAGCCATTATTATTCCTCTTCATAAAGGTGGCGAAAAATCTAATGCCTGCAACTATAGACCTATTGCCCTACTACCGGTACTCTCCAAAATTATTGAGAGGCTCATAAAAACCCGACTTATGTCCTTTCTCTTTGATAACAATATTTTATCACAAAATCAGTTCGGCTTCTTAACTAATAAATGTACAACTGATGCCATGTTTTCTGTACTTCACGAGGTTTACCAAGCACTAAACAATAATCTTTTTACTACCACTGTTTTCTGTGACTATTCCAAAGCTTTTGATTGTGTAAATCACAACATTTTGATTAAAAAACTTAATTACTATGGAATTCGAGGTATTTCTTTGAATTGGTTCAAATCTTACTTAGATAATAGGAAACAATTGGTTAGAGCAAATGATACTGACTCTAGTCTCAAAAACATTATATGTGGAGTACCACAAGGTTCAGTATTGGGTCCTCTACTTTTCCTGATCTTTATAAATGACATCACTAATTTAAAAATCGATGGAAAAATTTTTCTTTTTGCTGATGATACCAGTATCACTTGGAGCAACTCAACTATTGCAACTCTTCATGCAACTATAACTTCTGATCTTCTTACGATAAAAACCTGGTCTGACTCTAATTTACTCTCCTTTAACGTGGATAAAACGGTAGCATTATCATATAAAGGTGCTCTTCAACCCCTGCTTGTGAATAGCAGCCAGATCTCTACCGTTGATTCTGTAAAATTTCTTGGTATTCTTTTAGACAGCAACCTCAAATGGTCCCTTCATGTCGATTTGTTAAGTAAGAAACTCGCCTCGGCCTGCTATGCCATAAGATCTGTTCCGAAGGAACTCAATTTAGCATCTTCTAAAATAACATATTTTTCTTTATTCGAGTCTCATCTTCGATATGGTCTTCCTTTTTGGGGGTCTAGTACAGCTGCCCAATTTGATGTTATTTTCAAATTACAAAAAAGAGCAATAAGATATCTGTTTGGCCTCAGAAGAACAACCCATTGCAGAAGTTACTTTAAAGATCAAGAAATTTTAACTCTTCCATCTTTGTATATTTTAGAAACTGTTTGCTTAATTCGTAAACACATGCATGTCTTTCCAGCAAGGCCTCATCATGACTACTCCACCAGAAATTCAACTTTTGATGTCTATTTACCGATCCCGTCTTCTGAGTTAGTAAAGAAATCTATATTATATTCCGCAAAAAAACTATACAACTATCTCCCTTTACAACTCAAATCTGCAACATCCTTTCTCAAGTTCCGTAAAATGACAAAAGCTCATTTATCTAAAAGACCATATTATTCAGTAGAAGAGTTTCTTAATGACTAACTAAGAAATCACAGTAATGTACAAGTAACTAAAGTGTATTTATATATATTTGGGTGTCTCATACAGCAGCTTAAACTTATTAGTTCCTTTGTTTGTGTTTTATTATATTATGTTGTATGTTCAATTTTGCAATTTATAGTAATTTTGCAATATATTGGTTTTTGTTTTTTTACTTCACTTTTTTAACTTGTTTATGTTTTTTTTATTGACGATTTATCTAATTTTATAAAATTGTATTTGTTATTGTTATGTATATCTTTTTCGTGAATCTATGTTAAGCTTTGTCCATAAAATTGTATAATTTTCAGTGACAATAAAGTATATTTCTATTCTATTCTATAAATACTCAACGGATATTAGTACAGTTAAAATAATTAAGACGATAACCGGACAACATTGATTTAATGAGTAAAATTTAGTTTTTTTTTACTTTAATGACAAAAAAAGCAAGCCCATTAGCAGAACCCAATTAAAAATTATTTTGCACATCATATTTGAAACATTATTTGGTTGAAAAATCTCATTTTTGTTGGCAAAAAAAATATATTAATTTGTTTGGACTAAATTACAGTTGTGCTTATCTTAAAAATTATATGTTACTATCAACATTCGCACAGTGTTGCCAAACTGAATTTTGTTATTTTGGGTGTAAATTTTTTCCACGGATCTCCGAGGGTACTATACATGACTTTTCCCTACAGGCGGAAACCAAAGTGGGGGACGAGGGTAGTCGTGTATACTAGTATAGGATAGTCGTGTATAGTAGTAAGGAGTCAAAAGTCGCGGTTGTTATTATTTTTTTGAGACACTAATGTTCAAGATAGTGCACCAAAATTTGGGAATAAGTAGGTCATGGCGTAACTAATCAAAATCTCCAGTGGCGGAACGCTGCGTGGGGGACAAAGGAGTGGCGGGCAGGGGTGAATATAAAAATTATAAGGGGTTTTTTGTGACTCTTATGATCGAGATAGTGCACCAAAATTTGGGAATAAGTAGATCATGACGTAACTAAGTAAAATCTCTAGGGGCGGAACTCTGCCTGGGGACAAATGGGTGGTGACCAGGGGTGAATATATCAGTTATTAGGACGAACGTCACAAAAAACCCCTTATAATTTTTATATTCACCCCTGCCCACAACCCCTTTGTCCCCCACACAGCGTTGCGCCTCTGAATATTTTGCTTAGTTCGTCATGATCTATTTATTCCCAAATTTTGGTGCACTATCTCAATCATGAGCGTCACAAAAAAACCCTTATAATTTTTATATTCGCCTCTGCCTGCCACCCCTTTGCATCCCACTCAGCTCCGCCACTGGAGATTTTGCTTACGTCATGACCTACTTATTCCCACATTTTGGTGCACTATGAGCATCACAAAAAAATAATAAAAACCGCGATTTTAAAAACAAGTTTTTAATCAACTTTTAGCTTAGAAAACGTTAAAATACCGTTTTTTTACATTTTCCTCCATTGCCAAAATACATATTTTTCGATTTGACTGAATTTGCCCACAGATAGCCAAAACACAGAACTTTAGGTGGTTAAAATAATTTGTATAGTTTTACAATTCAAAAAAATACGTGGAATAATATCAAAATACGAGTCGAAAAGTCGTCTACTGTAAGTACAATTAAATCGGAAAATATCGACCGCACGAAAAAAATGGTTAAAAAAATTGTAATAATTATTGTAAACACGATTTATTTGGAACAATTTCAGTTCCTACCATTTTTGTCTAAAAGTTGAAAATGACGGAAATATTGAACAAAACCCACTGCTATCAAACCAAGCAGGTCTTATGCTCGCGCCTTTATCGCATACGTACTACTAGGCTATTGATTATATTCAAAATAAGATAGCTAAAAGGAACTACAACGTTAACGGGGTTTTATTATTTCATATGGTCAATGGACATCTATATATGAAAAAACCGCAGAGTGCTACAATTTCAAGGGGTGCGTTTTTGAGAAATGGGTGAATCAGTCCCTGGGCACAGGTTACATTAGGGTGAGTTTTATGCACTTTTGGTACAAACATATCTACAAAAAAATTGTTCCTGGTTAAATTCCCTATCTAAATATCACTTTTTAAAGTCAGTGATACTTTTTTTTACAAAAATATATTCAAAAGAAAAAGCACAAAGAAACCCAAAAGAAAGAAATTTTGTTTTTTGTCCCATAACTTTTGTCCACGAGGATAGAGGTATAGGCATTGCTTTACAGAAAAAAACCTACATATTTCTTCTTTAAAATGTTGTTTAGTATAGGTAATTAGGATTTATAGTTTTCGAAATATGATTTTTCAAAGTTCGCCACTCACAGCAATTTTGGGCAATTTTCCTTGTTATTTCGCAAATATTGTTCTGTAACTTTTTTCTACGTAACTTTAGGTATATGCAATAGTACACGTAATAGGAATAGAAATCAATTACCTCTGAAATGGTCTACTGTATAACGTTATACGACTTTTTTTAAAGAGATTATGGTTTTTCAAGGTTTTATACTTTTAACGATTTTTTATAATATAATATAAAAATAAAATAATATTATTATATAATATATTATATTATATATTATATATTACATATTATATATTATATATTATATATTATATATTATATATTATATATTATATATTATATATTATATATTATATATTATATATTATATATTATATATTATATATTATATATTATATATTACATATTATATATTATATAATACCTAATATAAAAAAGTATTCTTTTTTTTTACATTTTTTGCGATTATTTTTGAATATTTTTTGCGATTATTTTTGAAATTTCTCATTATAACTTTTTTTCTTGTACATGAATATACTTACTATATATTGCTCAATAAAGAGGGCTTACTTTCTGATCTTTAAAATGGTGTATCATCTACATTTAAATATGTAATTGAAACCGAGTGATTCCTTGATATTTTTTACCTGTATTATTTAAAATTATTTCTTTTACAAAAATTACATAAACATTAGTCTTAGAAAACATCACTTTGGTTAAAATTATTTAAACGTTGACATTTACAAAATTTTCAAAATCAAAGTCCATCTCTTCGTTAGCATTAGCTTCAATGTCTTCCTCTGACACCTCAGTTATCTTAGAGTTCCCACAATTAGTACCCATGCATATGCACCCTTTGCAGAATATTGAACAACTAATTCCTATCTTCCTACAACCGCAGTTTTCTGTACATCCTTTGGTACATTTACATGCTATTTTTTCAATCAAAGCTTGTGGTGCAGGAGCTTTGACAGTAAATATTGAAATTAATCCATATTTTGAAGTTTTGCCCGGCCGAGTCAAGTGGATCCAAAGTATGTATTACCTATAAGAAATAAGATTCAATCATAACACACAATCACATCAAAAAGTTATAATGAGGAATTTAAAAAATAATCCTAAAATCAAAAATCGTTGCAAGTACTTATTACATTTTGAAAAAGCATATCTTATTCAAAAATAATCCTAGAATTTTTTATAAATCATCATTTTAAAGTAAACAGAATAAGCTATCTTTTTTATTATATAATATATAACTAAATGAAGAAAAAAAAAGTTATAATGGGAAATTTAAAAAATAATCGCGAAAAATATAAAAACTCGTTAAAAGTATAAAGTCTTGAAAAAGATAACCTCTTTAAAAGAAGTCGTACAACATTATACAGTAGAACATTTGAAAGGTAATCGATTTCTATTCCTCCCACAAAAAACAAAATTTCTTTCTTTTGGGTTTCTTTGTGCTTTTTCTTTTGAATATATTTTTGTAAAAAAAAGTATCTTTGACTTTAAAAAGTGCATAGAACTCACCCTAATGTAACGTAACCTGTGCCCAGGGACTAATTCACCCATTTCTCAAAAACGCACCCCTTTAAATGGTAGCACTCCGCGGTTTTTTCATATATAGAGATTCATTGACCATATGAAATAATAAAACCCCGTTAACGTTGTAGTTACTTTCTATAGTACATAATCAATAGCCTATACTTGAAATATTGATTTTGGCAAAAAAATTAAACAGATCAAAATTGTGTAAAATTTAAATCTCTCCATTTTTGTATAGGTACATTTTTGTTCTAAAACTTTTTCTGGAAAGTAAAGATCCAGATTTAAAAGAAAACCTGATCAAATGGAAAGCAGACATCGAGTATTTGACAGATTTGTTCAAAAAATTTAAATTTAAATTTAAATTTAATAAAAACAAAGAGTGTAATTTGGGCCTTTCTTGGAAAATTTAAATTTATGAAGCAAAATATTAGTCGGCGCGAATTCTCACAGTTTCCAAACTTATCACATAGTCTTGATGAATATATTCGGACATACCTTTAACATTTAAATGCGCTGCATCATGACTTCAAAAACAGATTTGAAAATATTTTAATGATGGAAATACCACCATGGAGCATAAATCCATTTGATGAAACCGAAGTGGCGGATGTGGTATTACAAGAGAAACTACTCGAGCTCAGCACCAATGAAGAGCTGAAGGTGCAATTTAAAAAAGGCTATCAAACATTTTGGCTGCAGGCAGAAATACCTGAAAAATATTCTGAAATATCTTTATCTTTCGAGAAAACTTTTGATATCTTTTCCCTCGTCATACCTTGTCGAAAAAAGTTTTAGTGTCGTTACAAACCTATTAACAAAAAGGAGCAGATTAAACATCACAGAACGGGGAGATTTGAGTTAATCCGTACAAAACTGAAGCCAAATATTGATAATTAGCTGTCAATCCATCAAGTACGAGTACATCCCTCCCATTAAAATTATGGGTATTTTTTATTATTGATTTGCATTGTTGAAGTTACGTAACGTTATTAGTGTTTCATTTTAATTGTATTAAGTCTGTTACCATTATTATTTTAATAAATAGATCGCTAGAAAATATACCTACTATTTTTTATTTATTTTAACCACTCCGAATTTAGGGTTGGAACTCACCCGCGATGCCAATTTCTATTGTTAGATCTTCAAATTTGGAACGAGTTTTGGGAATATGGTAAAAATGTAGCAGCAGGGGGTCCACCGACACCAGTAAATTTTTTAAAGTGGTCTACGAGAAAAAATAGTTTGGGGACCTCTGCTCTAGATGATATGTAGGTCTTAGATGTCTGCCATTTGAGTGTCTTGAAGGCATCTGCAGTTTCTAGTTGGTTTTTATGGATTTATCCACGTGGTGACATCCATCGTCGACGATGTTTAAAAAGGACTTCAGGAATCCCCACTCGAAACGGAAAACAAAAAGTAATATTGCTCCAAAAAATTGAAACAATAAATTCTATAGGTATACCTATTAGATATCAAAAAATATTTTCAAAGGTTCCTTGCCATATCTTCCAAAATTACAATTAAAGGAAAATATTAAATAAAATAGCAGATTGGCAAGGATCAAGGGAATATGATTAAGGGGATGGGTACGAACTTTCGGCTTCAATGCTATTTAAATGGGATTCATTTTTTTCAACTAATAAGAATTTTTGAAAAATTAAAACGCAGAATGAAAGATTACGTTATTATCGAGGGCCGAAAGTCCCTGAAAACTTCTATAATGTTTATTTTAATAAGTTACAGGGGTGAAAAACTAAAAGAAATTTCAAAAGAAACTTTTTATTCATTCTAAGGGACTTTCGGCCCTCGGTGATAAAGTAATCTTTCATTCTGCATATAAATTTTTATAAAATAAAGATTGTACGTGCATATATATACGATTAATAATATTGAAAATAAACGTAGTTTCGGAGAGAACTGAGGTTATGACGTATAAAAACGAATATAAGAACTTATCAAAAGACAATTATGAGTATTGGTAAACTATTAAATATAATGAAATCAATAAAAGTATTAAACTATTATTCCCCATAGAGATTATAAACGAAATAAAATGAATTTTGCAGAGAAACGCTGTCTTAAGTAGACACAAGACATAAAAGCATCTGCCATTTCTATTTTAAGAAGGACTTGACAGATGGAAAAAGGAGTTACCAACTGACAAATATTGCGTTTCAATGCGGGGAAAAGATAACGATAGAAGATAATTAAAGAGATAAGTATAGAATAATTAGCGGACAAAAGAGAGAAAGAAAGAGGAAGCCAACTAGATTTGGAAGAAAAATAGTAAAACAAAACGGAAAGTTAAGAAATTAATAAAAACAATAGAAATTGGAATGAAATAATAATTATTTAAATATAAATTAAGAAAGATGTGGCGTTTATAACGTTAGGTATAACGTATAACTTAAACATGATTAATAAACGGAAGAATAATAGTGCCAAGTTATAAGAAAGACCTTCTACCAGGAGGCAATAAACACTAATAAAGAGCTAAAGAGCAGGGTGACGAACACCACCGAGTGAGGGGTTGAAAAGCAGCGCCACACGCGGACCCTCGAACCCACCGCTCGCCCACATCGCCTTGTCAATCAAAGTTGCTTTAATTTAATATATGAGTTGCCGCCGGAGGACGCAAGGGGTGATTTTAATAATTTACCAACCACAGATGGACCTCCTAAACATATACAATATTACCTTCTAAATGAATTCGCGATTTTTATTTTAACGAAACAATGTATTTTTTTATTATGTCCATTAGTGATGTTGAAAAAGTAACTATTCGTTACAAAGTACTCGTTACGTACGAATACCGAAAGTAACGATTACTATCTTCTTCTTTAAGTTCCATCTTCTATCGAAGGTTGGAAATCATCATGGCAATGCGGACCCTGTTGACTGCCGCTCTAAATAGCTCTACACTACTGCATTCGAACCATCCCCGTTCCCCTAAATTTCTTAAGCCAGGATGTTCTTCGTCTTCCCACATTTCGCTTTCCTCGGATTTTGCCTTGCATAATAAGTAGTAATAATGAGTATCTTTGCCCTCCCATCGCATGTCCCAAGTACTCAAGTTTTCTTCTTTTCATAGTTAGTATTATTTCCGGTTGATTTCCTATCCTTCTTGTTACTTCCACGTTCAACATTCTTTGAATCCATGATATTCGTAGGATTCTTCTGTAACACCAAAATTCAAAGGCGGCCAACGATTACTATACAGAGAGGTAAATCGTTACTTTGATTACTTTGATTACTCTGATTATTTCGTACCAATCGTATCAGAGCGAGTATCTATTTTGAGTATTGTATCATTTATATCTACTCGGTTGATATCGGAGTCGGACCGGTATTCCACGAGCGTTCGGTATCAGTACAGTTAACTTCAATTTTATCTATGAAGAGCGAAGGTTATGAAGAGTTTTACAGGATTACAGGGCGCTGAGAAGTAGTTGAAACAGAGGGAGGTATATCATTTAACAAAGCATGCACCCAGAAACAGATGTCTGTACGATTTGTCGAGGTAGATAATCCACAGAATCTTACAGATGTTAGTTCCTTTGAAAATAAAAATGCAACACATTAGATTGACCGGAAAATTTATTAGCTTAGATTGACCGGAAAATATTATGTAGAAATGATAATATTTCTAGACTATGATCAACAACTTTAATTTGACATGTAGGTATGGCATTGTTTTTATTAGACCAGGGCATTTAACACTAAAAACACAGGAATAAATCTATTTTTAAATATAGTAGGTACATAGAGACTAGAGAAAAATAGGTGAAAATGCATTATTACATTTTAAAGTGTACTGTGTCTGTTTCTGCATCAAAAAATGCATAAACATGTTAAAATCAGTATATTAAGGGCCAGATTTTCTTATATCGGGGTATTTGGGGTCACTGAACACGAATATGCAATCAGAACCGCCCTCCGAAGCACCTGGGTACCCAGGGTTACTGCTAAGGTACGTCATCTATAGTTTCGAGGATTTGCTTTTGGCACTTAATTGATGCAAACAGATTACTCGAGATTACTAATATTGTGGAGCAGCAATGACAGAACAATTACATATGATTTAATTTCTATCCATTAAATCGATCAGTGAAGGTCGTTGTTATATCGGATCTTATACTTATACGAAATACTGAGAAATGCGATTCTCGATATGATTACCGGTACTCAAATACAAAAGTAACAAAAGTAATCAAAGTAACGAATACTGTAAATGATTACTTTATACAAAAGTAACGATTTGTAACGAATATTCGAAAGTAACTATAATCAACATCACTAATGTCCATATTAGTCTAGGAGCTAGAAAGGGGTCAGAGTACACCGAGAGAA
This sequence comes from Diabrotica virgifera virgifera, assembly GCF_917563875.1. Lineage (NCBI taxonomy): Eukaryota > Metazoa > Arthropoda > Insecta > Coleoptera > Chrysomelidae > Diabrotica > Diabrotica virgifera. The sequence goes on from NC_065443.1 coordinate 101,591,417, forward strand.
AAAAATTCTTGACATAAAGAAACTTTATTAATATTTAAGAAAGATCGACTTGGCATATTGCCTAAGAAATATATCTTTGTATGTAAGATATAATTTTCTAGAATATTTCAAATAAATTCTACTATAGCCAAAGAAATATATCTTAAACATGATTGAACTATCACTTTCTGGCAAACTTCAAACCCATTTATCAGAAAGAAATTACACTTGATGTTAATTAATTTTATTAGTCATAAAAATATATTTTCTACACATTAGAAAACTATTCTTTCTGAGCAATAATATTTCTTAGTAAGGAATATTATTATTTTACTATTAATAATTAATTTATTTAATGTTCAGAAATAAGTATATTTCGCAGAGAAAAACGTATATTTAGAGTTAAGTGAATATTTCTTGAAAATAAAGTGATATTACATACGGCGAAATAAATCATTGTGTTAAGGTAAAATCATTATTTATTAATAAAACAAGATATAAAACTTTATTATTACATAGAAATATTTTCTCCACTCTTAAACCACTGGCTTCTTCACAACAATAAAAGGATGGAGAGGCAAATCCAACTTCCTCAAATTTTCCTTCTTTTGTTAATAGCACTTTGTATATCAGCAATTCACTAAAACAAAATCGTTATGTAGAAAGAGTAAACTTACTTTAATAATTTTTTTTTATAAAGATATAGATATTTATTTTGACAAATTTAGGAAATAACAAAAAACAAATACACGACCCCACATAAGAACTATTAATACTAATAATAATCAATCATATTTAGTTCAAACATGGCATTATTTAACCTACACATCTTTGTTTATTTTTTTCTTTTTGTTAATGAAATATTAATTATTTATCGGTATAATATTAAGTCACACAATTACCATTGTTTAGCTAAAACAAGAGGGAAAATACAACCAATGTAAAACATTGAAGCAGACATAATAATATGTAATTTTCTTAATTTTTATAATCTAAAAGAGACAGCATACCTAATCATTAAGAAATTTTATTACGGGAAAGTATTATTAGTTTACATCTAAGTCATTTAATACATTTTAACTAATTCACGGTTTTCGGCAATAGCATTTCTTAACCATAAACATATATTTCTTTTAGACTAACTGATTTCTTTATCTCAAATAAATTAACAGAAAAAATCCTCAGCGTTGCACCGCCATGTTTGATATAGCGTTGTATTGTATATTTTTATAGAATACGATACATTCAAGAAACCTATTATAGTTGATAAATAAGTATACACATTTTTAAAAAGGTACTTAAATGTATGAAGTTCTACCATTTCTGGAAGGCCCCGCAGTTGGTTAATAACTCCTTTCTTAATATTGTTCTGAAGCTATATATTATATCATTCTGTCCCAGCTTTAAATTGTGGCATATTTCCCAGTTAGAATAATAAGCTCCTTTATTTCAGAGTCGTCCATCATTATACCTAAAAAGCATATAAAGATACTATTATGTTCCTTTTTTAACCATTCGGATACGCAACAATATTATTATTACATCTTAAATTACTCAATTTACTTTTATTTAATACCTATATATGTACGTACCTTCAAAATATCCGTTAATTTTTAAAGTACACCAATAAATCCAACATCCATCTATATGAACATGAACATATCACGCCATCTTGACAAACACTGACGACTAAATCATAAATAGTTAATCTGCGCAATTCTTTTGTGAAAGAAAATCTCTTTGCAAGTAACATTTCGTCATTAATGACAAAGTTTTTATTTTATAACCACAGTTACTACAGAGGGTATTTCTGAAGAATCATTTCTGTGGTTTAAAATATTTATTTGATTGCAAGAAAATTTCTTGTTCACAAATATAAATATGGATTAACTTAACATTATATTTCTTATACTGCAAAATATTTGTAGTTTTCAATTTAAGAAATAAAAACTTTAGGATAAGAAAATTAAATTTAACCATTAATGTATTTCTTAGTATTGAAGAAATTATCTGTAAGAAATTATTGAGTTGTGTTTAAAAAACTCGTTTCTTTATATGTGAACCGGTATGTTTAAGTTAATAGGATATGTTAACTTTTAAGAAATATTGCTCAAAGAAATCGGTGTTTTAGGAGAAAAGAAATTGTTCTCTCGGTGTAGCCTTTTCAATTCTCAATGGGTCCACCTAAGTTTTTTTTATGTATTTTTGGCTGTTGATTACGAATTTCAAAGGTGGATATCGATCCGAATAGTCAAAACAGTGTTATAAACAATTTATTCTTCTTCTTTCTCATAATCCTTAGTGCAGTTCAGGGCGTCGGATGTCGGGTTCCGCCTCTTATCCATTTCTTCCAAGCGCTTCTATTGGTGGCCAGGTTCTTCATATCCCTCATACTCATGTGTCTTCTTTCTCCTATATCCTGGATCTGGTCCATCCATGTCTTTCTCGGCCTTCCCTTTTTTCTTTTGTTTCCCATTTTGGCTTCATGTACCTTCTTTGTAAGTCTTTTTTGCTCCATTCGTTGTATGTGTCCAAAACAGCTTAATTGTTTGTTTTCGATCTTCCTCATTATCGGTTCTTGTTCCAGCTCTCTTCTGATATCTTCATTTCTGAATCTATCGAACTTCGTAACTCCGTCTATTCTTCTCATGTATTTCATCTCGGTCGCGTTTATCATTGATTCAGGTTTCTTTTGCACAATCCATGTTTCTGCCCCATATGTCATTATCGGATTTACTATGCTGTTATATACTCTGAGTTTAGTTTTGTTGTTTATTTCTGACTTTCCAAAAATTGTATTATTTAAAGAGTAATACACGTTAGTTGTCTTCTATCAGTTTATTACTTTTTGCCAAGTCCATTTTCCCATAATCTCTTATTATATTTCCCAAATATTCAAAAGTAGGTACGTGTTATATTACTTGTTCCCTTGCTATTATATTAGTATTCCTTTCTCTTTTCTCATCTTCATTTATTATAGTAAGTTTTGTTTTGTTAAGATTCATTTCCATTTTTAATTTCTGTATCTCTTTTTGCCAAATATCTATTAGTTTCTGCATTTTCTCTACTGTGTCTGTGATTAAAACTATATCATCAGCGTATAGAAGGGAGTTAATCTTTATTACATTTAAGTTTTTATATCCTACTATGTATTGAAGGTTTCTTGTTTGATCTTTTGGTATTTTTGATTAAAGTATATATGACTATTATAAACAAGAGGGGGCTGAGTCCATCTCCTTGTTTAATTCCCTTATCCCATTTAAAAGTGCCTGATCTTCCTCCATTTATTTGTACTTGGCTTTCTACTTCCACATATATAGATTTTATGATTTTTATCATCGTTTTCGGTATATTATAGCTTTCCAATATTTTCCACATTATTTCTCTGTTTATCGTATCAAATGCCGCTTTCAGATCAACGAACATAAGAAATAGTTCATCCCCTTTACGGCATTGTCTCTCTATGATATTCCTTATAATGTAGATTTTATCGTTTGTTTGACGGTTTGATCTGAATGCAGCCTGTTCGTCTTCCAATTCTTTCTCTATCACTGATCTTAGACGCTTCTCTATAATTCTCGTGTATATCTTGAAGGCGACCGATGACAAGCATATTGCTCTATAATCCTCGCATTCATTATGTTGTCCTTTTTGTATATTGGTAGAACTATGCTTTTTCTTCCGGTCATTTGGGAATTATAAACAATTTAATTATTTATAAATTGTTTATAAGGCTAGTAGAGTAGACGTCAAGTTTTTGAGGAATGGCAAGGTGGAGCAACGATAGGAGGATAAAAAATACGTTATGCTGATGACACTGTTATATTGGCGTCTTCACCAGAAGAACTGGAAGAAATTATGAATAGGCTAGGAACGGTGAGTACGGAATATGGTTTGAAAATAAATATACAGAAAACCGAAGTAATGATCATCGATAGAATCAGAAACAACCAACCGGAGATAAGAGACTTGGCAGGTTACGAAGTGGTCAGACAATTTAATTACTTAGGCTCCGTTATTACTAACAGTGGAGGATGCGAAGACGAGATTCGTAGGCGCATCATAATGGCCAGATCGGCAACAGCCAAACTAGAGTTGTACAAGTTTGACTTGTATGTTTGAAATTGACTTGAGTTTGACATAATTTCAAGTCAAACTCAAGTCAATCCTTCTGACAAATAACTCAAGTCAAGTCAAACTGGTCCATGGTTACAGGTTTGAAAATTCAAACTGTTTGTCAAACTAGTTTGAAAGTTTGAAAAATAATTTATTTAGTAGATATACTTTTTTGTCGAGTTATATGCTAGTTACCGATAACAAAATTGATGGCATAGTACTGATAGCCAGAAATAAACAAGAATTAAAAGAAATAATAAAAAGACTAGAGACCATAGTGAGAAAGAAGAGGATATGCATAAATTAAGAAAATAGTAAATATATAGAATGAATAGAACGAGAATACATACAAGGATAATACCGGACAATAAGCACAGAAAGAAAATCATATAAATTCGAAGAAGTAGAAATATACCAATATCTAGAAGCGATATTCACTAGGAGACCAAATATGAAAGATAAAAACCAAGCGAGAATTATGGCTCGTAATCTTTGTATCTTTGCTCTAAACAACTTAAAAAGTAAAAACATATCTAGAAGGGCTAAGATAAAAAATAGACAGTGATAACACCTATAGCATTATATGCCAGTGAAACACGGATAATGAACAAATCCGAGCAAGTCATGCTGAAAGTGTGGGAAAGAAAAGTCCTCGGGAAAATATTTGGAGGAGAGCTATGAAATGGAATGTGGATAAAAATACCAAATGTAGAACTGGACCTATGGAGAACCGAATATAGAAGGGATCATAAAATCACAAAGACTGAGATGGTTAGGACATATCCAAAGGATGACAAACACAAGACTTCTCAAAATAATACTAACGGGAGGAAAAAAGGAAAGAAGAAGAAAGGTAGACCGAAAACCAGATGGAAGAAAGATGTTAAAAGAGACATAGAAGAACTTAAAATCACAAATTGGAAAAATAAAGCAGCAAACAGGAGAGAATGGAAAAGAAAAGTAAACCAAACCATGGGCATTCTAGGACTGGAGAGCTAAATTATGTATTTACATCTGAGTACATAATGTGTAAATACTTGTATGGAAATTACCATGATGTCGATAAAATTACAACATCCAAAGTGGACCTACTATAAGATGGTAAAATTACTATTGAAATGTTAAATATTGAAAGTATGCTATAAAATTAAATGTCACTAAAAAATTCTACTACTGTAGAGTAGTAAGTTCTACGAGTGCTACTATAGAGTATGCGTTCTACCTGGGCATATCTATTGCAGTGCTATTATTATAGTGTGCAGAATAAGCCAATTTTGTGGCTTATTCCAAACTAAAATAGTAAATTGATATGACAGAGTATTAATAATATTACATTTAATTAACAATTAAAATAATAATTCTCATAATTTATGCGTTTTATTCACTTTGTAGAATTTCAAGATTTTTTTGCGGGCACTATAATTATGTGTCATAGACCGCAAGCCATAGCAGAAACGGATATTCGTTTGATTTTGGAACAGCAATAAAGCACTTGAGTAAGAATTCTCAGTAAAGGGATGCAATTAAAAACGACAAACTGGTATTTGTCAATGGATAGTTGAGATATATTTATGAGAGTGTTTGTACTATTTCTTTTATCTGAGGGCCAGGTCGAAAACGAAAAACGACACATGGTGTCAAGCTGTCAGTTCGCTCGAAAACGTACAATACAGAAGTATTTTTTTAAAATTCAAGATTATGTTATGCTTACATAATCGGACATCTTGGATATTAGTGCACCCTAATATGTCTGTGTCATCATGTATGACAGCAGCAGCGTCCACCCTGGGAAACAAGAAAAAGGAGAGAAGAGCAGCATGGTTTGATGACGAGTGCAGACAAGCAATCGAGGAAAGAAATGAAGCACACAAAATGTACATAACAAGAAAAACACGGGAAAGACGAACATTATTTGAAGTCGCAAGACGGAAAGCAGACAAGACATGTAGAAATAAAAAGAGAGCCTATGAAAATGGACAAATAGAAAAAATGGAAGAACATTTCAAAAATAACGAAATTAGAGGGGCTTACGAATACCTAAAAAAGATAAAAAGTGGGTATAAACCTCAAACAAGTCTATGTAAAGATGAAAGTGGGCAAATAATCAGTGACCAACAGAAAGTCACAGAAACCTGGAAGCATTATTTTCAGACACTACTTGGAACTCAAGTAGACATGGAAGATGAAATGGGTATGATCTACGTAGAAGAGAATGGAGTAGAAGCTCCAACCATAGAGGAAGTTTTCGAAGCCATTAAGGCCCAGAAAAACAATAAAGCTCCGGGAGTTGATGAAATACCAGCAGAACTATATAAGGTAGGTGGCGACCACCTAGCAAGTCACATCCACGCGCTCATCAGAGACGTATGGCAAGAAGAGAAAATACCCGACGACTGGAAGAAAAGTATAGTATGCCCGATCTATAAAAAATGAGACAAACTCCAGTGCAAAAACTACCGTGGAATCTCTCTACTATGTACAGCATATAAAGTCCTCACGTATATTATAAACCAGCGGCTCCAACCACTAGCAGAAATTATTATTGGAGAGTATCAGACGGGCTTCCGACGGGGAAGATCGACACTGGATCAAATATTCACAGTAAAACAGATCTTGAGCAAAGCATGGGAACACGATATTGATGTTCACAACGTGTTTGTAGACTTCAAACAGGCATACGACTCAGTCAAAAGGAACAAACTATACTATATATTGGCTGAATTGGCAATACCACACAAGTTAATAAGACTCATTAAAGCCACAATGGATGAAACTCAAGCATGTGTACGAATACAAAACCACCGGACAGACTTTTTTAACATTTCGCAGGGACTAAAACAGGGAGATGGGCTGGCCCCAACATTGTTTAACCTGGCACTGGAGTATGCGGTTAGGCAAATGCAAACTGGACGAGGAAATCTACTGATCAACCGAACGGTTCAACTGGCCGCTTATGCTGATGATATTAATATTATGAGTAGAACATCAACAGGAGCACAGGAAACATATGCAGAGTTAAAAACACAAACAAAAATGCTAGGTCTGGAAATTAACACAGAAAAAACAAAAATAATGACTCAGACGAGAAGAAATATAGTCCCAGAAAACATTATACATGAAGATGACATTGAAACGGTTGAAAAGTTTACATACCTGGGAGTAGAAATATATGCCGACGGATCAGAAGATGGAGAAATAAGGAAGAGAATAACGCAGGCAAACAGAGCTTATTTTGCCCTCTCCCATATATTTCGGTCAAAAAGTGTCCACCGAAATACAAAGATGAGAATCTATAAAACCTTAATTCGACCAATAACATGCTATGGCAGTGAAGTCTGGGTGCTGAAAGAAACATCCAAAAACAAACTCGACACATTCGAAAGGAAAGTACTTAGGAGAATACTAGGACCTGTGAGGGAAAACGGAATCTTCAGAAGTCGATACAACAACGAGCTTTATCAACTTTATAAGGAAACGCCCCTGTCAGACTTCATTAGATTACAAAGATTGCAATGGGCCGGACATGTGATAAGAATGGGAGAGGATAGGCTACCAAAACGAGCACTGAATGCTAGAATGCAAGGAAAGAGACCGGTTGGGAAGCCACGAAAGCGCTGGGAAGACACAGTAAACAGCGACGCACAAGCCCTTTTAGGAGTCCGTGTATGGAGAAGAGCAGCCACAGACAGGCAAGGGTGGAGGCAAAAAATAAAGGAGGCCAAGGCTCAATTTGGGCTGTAGTGCCGTAGAAGAAGAAGAATATGTCTGTGTAGATTTTGGCATTGGATCCGACCATCACTTGTAACACTGTTGCCGTATCCTCTATTTTTTCATACGATCACGTTACAATTTTTTGTGATATTATACACCCTCAAAAAAGCGCTTAGTTTTCGAGATACTGACCACGGAGGGGTGAATGGCTAATTTTATTCATACTTTATATTTTCGAGGGTGCTGAAAACGAAAATGAGGTTTATTTTGAATTTTATATGGGGGAACATTGTCAAAATCGCAATTTTAACCTAAAAATAAAAAAAATTGAAATCACGTTTTTTGCGTTTACCTCGCTACAACTCTGTTGCATTTTAATATTTTTTTCTGAAATTTTTACAGCTCTAACATTTCTGAAGACAAAGGTACCTGCTTCAAGTTTTTATTCTTATCATGATAAAGGTTATGAATTTTTCAAAGCAAAAGGTGCGGATTTGTGCATTGCAAAGTTTAATCACAAAAGTTGTGTGACGAAGTTTAAAATTTAGCTTCTTAATCACGTTTATTTGAAAGTATAGAGTACAAAGAAGTTTTCTGGTAAGTTTTAGATCAAAATGTTTTATAAAAAAAAATAGTGCAACTTTTAATGTCGACATTAGAAATCCCCAATATAACGCTTATTTTTTTAGGGACAGACAATCTAGGTCTAATTTCTCACCTTTAGTACTATCCTTGGATTATAAGCTTTCATTTGACACCTCATTTGTCATTCTACCTAGTATAATGACGGAGAAGTAAACGTTCTTATTCTATTATTCTTGTAGGTACATTTAACATTGATTGAAATTATGAAAGAATTGGCATGGCAACACTGTGCAGCACAAACATAAGATTCAGTTGTGCGTTACATAGGGTGCACTAATATCCAAGATGTCCAAATAATCTATCTCTTAAAGGTTGATTTCCTTTTTACATCATATATTTTTTCATGTACTGTAATACCGCCTACCCCTGATGATTATAATTTATATAAAAAAGAAAATATTTAAAAATAATTGAGTAATAATAATGTTTTATGTCTATAATTTTTTTTTCAGATACAGTCTACAAATGTTATAGGTCTGGATCCCGCGTACCAAAAAACAGTTGATTAATAGCAAGCTGAAAATTTGTTAATAGCTTAAGGGTGTCTAGTCGGACAAACTTTGATATATTGGAGCACTAGAACAGGGAAGTTTAAATTGTGGAACAGGTTAAAAATTTGGAACGTCAGACTACGAAAACGTCAGATGTATTTTGTCCTACAGAACTTCCAATTGATTTGTTACCCTTTCATTATACTCTTATGCAAAAATTAGAATGCTATTACTAACCAACATGATTTCTGTCATTTGACATGTTCTTCGTGTTCTACCCATTAAAATGCCCAGTTGGTGATACACACCAGTCTGATTTTTGCATGAGAGTTTAATGAAAGGGCAGCAAATCAATTGGAAGTTCTGTCCGACAAAATACATGTGACGTTTTCATAGTCTGACGTTCCAAATTTTTAACCTGTTCCTTCCACCATTAAAACTTCCCCTGTTCCAGTGTTCCCATATATCAAAGTTTGTCCGCCTAGACACCGTTAAGCTATTAACAAATTTTCAGCTTGCTATTAATCAACTTTTTTTTCTTATGCGGGATCCAGACCTATTATGTTTGGGTTTAAATTTTAAATAATATTAACCTACCTATATTCCTATATGCATTAAGTTTTCTAAATTATCCAAACTAGCGCGTTTATAGGGTTTTATTTGTCTGTCTGTGGTTTAAGTATCATATCAGCTGATACATTTCTATGTTTATTGAAATTTATTTTTTTGGCCTTGTTGGGGGGGAATTTCCCCTATCTTCCCCCCGTAGATCCGCCACTGAAACATTATCGCACAAAGCACACACTTCACAACGAACGCAATATAATATTCAAACTTCAAACTGTTTGAAGAAGTTTGATTTCAAGTCAAACCTAAAGATATTGAAATCAAGTCAAGTCAAACTTTTTTACAAAATAAGTTTGGTTTTCAAGTCAAGTCAAGTTTGTTGAGTAAAATCAAACTAGTTTGACTTGATGCATCTCTAAGCCAAACTCACAAAAATATGGAAGAATACTGACATTACAAAAAACACAAAATTACGCCTTGTCCGAGCGTTAATATTTCCTATCGCCACCTACGCTTCAGAGACTTGGACCATCAAAAAATCAGATTCAAAACGTATAATGGCATTTGAAATGTGGGTCTACCGGAGAATGTTGCGCATACCATGGACCACACATCGCACAAATAATTCAATATTAGCCGAACTTAACATAAAAACTAGACTCAGCACAACTATCAACCAAAATATACTGAGATATTTTGGACATATAACTAGAAGAAGAGAAGGCATGGAACGAATGATAGTTGAAGGCAACGTACAGGGCAGAAGATCTAGAGGAAGATCTCCATTACGATGGTCGGACCAAATAAAGGACATGACCGGTTACTCATTCTCCGAAGCAAAACAACACGCACAGGAGAGAGAGAACTGGACAAAAATAGTCAAACGACTTACATGACGCCACTACATCCTTACGAAGGAGAACAGATAGAGGAGGAGGAGAGTAGACGACCGGACACCCCAAAAAAAACGCTTATTTCTCGAAATACTGACCACGGTGAGGTGAATGGGTAATTTTAGTCATACTTGTTTTGCACTTTTTAAATGGTGCAAATTCGTGAATGGCAAAGTTTTATCGCCAAAGTTGAGGGACAAAATTTGAAATGTAGCTTTTTAATCACGTTCCTGTTAAAATATAGAGTACAAAGAAGTTTTTTGGAAAGATTTTTTGGAAAGTTTTTAATATCGACGTTATAGGTCCGCAAAATAATACTTATTTTTCGAGACACTGACCATGGGTGGTGAATTGCTAATTTTGGTCTTACTTTATATTTTTAAGGGTGCTGAAAACGAAAATGAGGTTTATTTTGAATTTTATGTGGGGGAACATTGTTAAAATCGCAATTTTACCATAAAAATAAAAAAAAATGAAATCACGATTTTTGCGTTTAACTCACTACAATTCTGTTCCATTTTAATATCTTTTTCTAAAGTTTGTACAGTATATATTCCTCACCATTCTAAATGGTACCTGTTTCAAGCTTTTGGTCTTATTATAATACAAGTTTTGCATTTTTTTTAAGTAAAAGGTGCAAATTCGTGAATTGCAAAGTTCAGTGACAAAATTTGAAATTTAGCTTTTTAATCACGTTCCTGTTAAAATATAGAGTACAAAGAAGTTTTTTGGAAAGTTTTAGATCAAAATGGTTTATAGAACAAAAAATGGTGCAACTTTTAATATTGACGTTATAGATCCCCAAAATAACAGTTATTTTTAGAGATACTGACCATGGGTGATGAATGGCTAATTTTGGTCTTACTTTATGTTTTTGGTGTTGCTGAAAACGAAAATGAGGTTTATTTTAAATTTTATGTAGGGGAACATTGTCAAAATCGCACATTAGCCGTAAAAATAAAAAAAATGAAATCACGTTTTAAAATTAAGTTGCACCATTTTTTCTTTCTATAACACATTTAGATCTAAAACTCCCCACAAAACTTCTTTGTACTCTATATTTTAACAGAAATGTGATCAAAGCGATAAATTTAAAATTTTGCACGAATCTGCACCTTTTATTTAAAAAAATCATAACTTTTATGAGAATAACACTGAAAATCTACAACAGTTTCATAGTCTTCACGAAAGTGAGAAATATATGCTGTAAAAATTTCAGAAAAAAATATTAAAACGGAACAGAGTTGTAGCGAGTTAAACGCAAAAAAACGTGATTTCATTTTTTTTTTTCATTTTTAGGTTAAAATGGCAATTTTGAAATGGCAATATTCTTCAACTAGAATTCAAAATAAATTTAATTTTCGTTTTCAGCACCATCAAAAACATAAAGTAGGTAAGACCAAAATTAGCCATTCACCACCCATGGTAAGTATCTAAAAAAAAGCGTTATTTTGGGGATTTATAATGTTAATATTAAAAATTGCACCTTTTTTTTCTTTAAAACATTTTGATCTAAAACTTTCCAGAAAATTTCCTTGTACTCTATATTTCAACATAAACGTGATTAAAAAGCTAAATTTTAAATTTCTTCGCTCAACTTTTCCGATTAAACTTGGCAATTCACATTCTACGGCACTTTCGGGCCTCGGTAATAATGTAAACTTTCATTCTGAGTTTAAATGTTTCAAAAATATTTATTAGTTTTCTCATGATTAGAAAAAATAATAAATGCATTTAAATAGCATTGGATCAAGATTTTGCGCCTAGCCCCTTAAATTTAATGTTAAAGCTGCCACCCATCTGCCTCTTGGCAGTTTGAACATCTAATTTAATGAGAAAGGCGCAAAATGTCATTTGTCAAAATTTTCAATGTATTTTAAATGTGTTCATTTTTTTCAAATCCTGAGAAAACTAATAAGTATTTTTGAAAAATGTAAACGCAGAATGAAAGTTTAGGTTATTACCGAGGGCCGAAAGTCCCTCAGAATAAATAAAAATGTTCTTTTGAATGCAATAATTGAAATTAAATATCACACTAAATTTTCTCTTTTATTTTCACTCTTGTTACTTATTAAAATAAACTTTATTCGCCGTGTGCAAGTACTTGGAGGGGATGAAACGATCGTGCGCGAATAGCAGAGAAATCTTGCAACTTTCTTAATAATTCATTGTCAATTGAAATTGTCAAATTGACGTATATTTCATATCTACTGTCAATGAAGAAGAAAAATTATATGTTGCTCCACAATATGATATGCAATTATTATATAGAATTAAATTTAATAAATTGTATTTTGCTTGTAGTAGTGCATTTTAATAATTAATTTTATTTACTACATACAATTGTTTACCTTTTAATAAAATAACCTTAATATTACTTTTTCTTCTTATAATTTTTTTGGGCTATGGCCTTGACAATTATCCAGTAACCAGGACTAATATAATTTGCCAATATGTATAATAATTAAAAGAGCGAAAAATATTGCCGAGCTATGAAAGCAGGTGTCGCTTTTCCGAACTTGCACGGTCCCAATAGAAGTTTCAGTGACTTTAGGCCCTCAGTAATAATGTAATCTTTCATTCTGCGTTTAAATTTTTCAAAAATACTTGAGTTTTCTTAGGATTCGAAAAAAAAGGTAATACATTTAAAACACATTGAAAAGCAACATTTTGCGCCTTTCCCCTTAAGCGAAAAGCAATGTTATTTGTCATATAAATATTTTTTTCTGTTTTCTGACAGTAGTAAAATTTATTTTGAATTAAATTTTTTACATACATTTTTCTTTTTATGTGAATTAATTTAATTTAAAAATTATTTTTTTGGCCACCCTCTCGAATCGATTTCTCTCCATAATCTCTCATTCTCGAAAAAATGAATATATTCCATAATTTTGCCCCTCACTACATATAATAACCCTGAAAGATGGTGCGATAAATGTATAAAATAAACAATTTTGATATTTTATGTCCATTTGTCATAATGCCAAAGACAAAGCAATATATTTTTAATTTTTTACTGATGAACGTACATTTTCTATCCAATTGTTTTATTAGAAATCCATAATGGAATGTAAAGAATAGTCCCCACAAAGAGGTGTAATTCATAACCTTTAAATATACATACAATAATGGCATTAACCGCAATATCAATAATCGTTAAACCAGTAATAAACTTATTCATATTATTTGCCTTTGTTATTATCGACAGAAAAGTATGTCGTATGCCGGAGAAATAACACTTCAAATACATTTTATTTTTCTTTGTGTGATCGTAATATGTAGTTTCACAGAAAATTTTCAAGGCAAGAAACATTGTCATCAGGAATTCCATTGTCTGTAAATATACTGTAATTTAATTTGCAATACTTATATATTTTTTTTTATTTAGCTAATGCCTCGACAACTAATGGCCATTGGCATGGTAGGTACGGTAATTTTGAACAGTTAGGTACCTAGTGTCATGTGTAGTGTGTGTGTAGAGTAAGTGTCTTGTTACTTTGCAAAGTCGACGTCATTGTCTTTGCAAAGAGACGCTAATTGTATCCGAACGTCTGCGGTCCCTCCGGTGAGTACCGATCCCGCAAGGACAGAAACCATTCATTTATTAATTTATAATAAATGAAAAATTTCTGACCCTGGCGGGATTCGAACCCACAACCTTTCGGATTTTTTCGATCCAAAGGCAGGCGCTCTTACCACTGAGCCACGGAGGGGGTAATACTTATATTTAGTATAATATCAGATTAAAAAAAGTATTTTCCTTGGATATCTCAGTTTTTATTAAATACTAGTAATTTTATACGTCGCCATGCGACGGGGGACACAATCAATTGCCCCCTACACTCACTGCGCTCACTTTTTTTACTTCCTGCTATTTTATTGTATCTCCCTCTAATTTTTTCTAACTTCCTCTACTTTTGTCTGACCGCTCCTATTTTTTTCTGACTCATTCCTATTTTTCTGGTACCCAATTTCTTTTGACACCCTCTAATTTCTACTGAATAGAATTATTGAAAAACAGAGATATAGACAGACGAGATTTACGAATCGTATTGGAATCAAAAGGCCAATATAAAGATAGAACAACAAGAATCCGAGAATATTGATATAAAGAGAGGGGTAAGACAGGGTTGTGTTCTGTCGCCGCTACTGTTTAACCTATACAGTGAAACCATATTTCAGGAAGCGATAGCGGAGCTAAGTGATGGAATCTCTATAAACGGAAGAATAGTAAATAACATAAGATTCGCTGATGACACCGTTATAATGGCAGACATCCTGGAATCGCTACAAGAATTGCTAAATAGAATTAACGATTATTGCATTCGATACAGACTAAAAATAAACAAGAAAAAACTAAATTTATGATCGTCTCAAAAACAGAATATGGAAATGAAAGGTTAATGATAGAGCAAACCCAAGTAGAAAAAGTAACGATATACAAATATCTGGGAACCTGGGTCGATGACAAAAATGACCAAAACAAAGAAATTAAAGTCCGAATTGAAACTCCCAGGCAAGCATTTATAAAATTGAAGACTTGCTTACAAACAAAGACCTTTAGTTGCCTCTCAGATTGAGGGCTCTAAGATGCTACATATTTTCTATAATATTATGCTATACGGAATTGAAGCTTGGACATTGAAGAGACAACACATAAGAAGAATAGAAGCGTTCGAAATGTGGTGTTACAGAAGAATATTGAAAATTCAGTAGGCTCAAAGGATTACCAATGTTGAAGTGCTACGACGTTTAAATAAGGAGTTAGAGATTCTGAAGAGTATAAAAACTAGAAAACTGGAATATTTGGATCACATTACCAGAGGAGAAAAATACGAGTTGCTGAGAATTATTATGCAAGGAAGGATCCAACGAAGAAGAAGCATAGGAAGAAGACGCATCTCCTGGCTGAGGAACCTTAGAGAATGGTTTAACTGTAGTTCATTACAACTGTCCAGAGCAGCAGCCAACAAAGTGACCATAGCCATTATGATATCCAACCTCCGACAGGAGAGGTAACTTTAAGAAGAAGAAGAATTTCTACTGACTCCCTCTAAGTTATTTTTATCATACATATATCGATAGGTATAGATTTCAAAAACGAAAGACAATAAATAACGGCACATGGCACTTGTGACAGAAGTGACTACTTCTTATAAGTAGAGCGTTAAATACCTACTATTGAAATGTTATGTCTGCTTATCACCAAAGTATTGTCGTGTATATCACCAAAGTATATATTCAACAAAACCACCTTCGTATAACCTTTCATTAGATATCGCAAATCAGTTTTGCTGATTTTGTCTGCAGATATATGTTTGAGGAATCCCTTTTTCAGGACTGGATTGATGATGACGGTATTTCTCACTCATTAAATCACATCCATGGTAAATCGTAGGCATACATGGCAACTATTTTCAATTAGCCGATTTTGTCACTTTGTTTGATCTAATGTGTTAAATATAATACAGAATGTATTTATTACATAAAACTAATGATTTGTGGCGAATAAAAGAAGACCTATTTTATTAAGACCTCAGAAACGCTTATAAACGCAATATACCGACCAATTTTTTTGCATTTCTACCGAACCAAACCTTTTTTTATTCGATTCAATGTATTTTCAGAATTTAAATGTATTTCTTTTTAAAAATTTTCAAGTGGGTGTCGGAAATTATTATTAAGGCCATGGGTACATAATTAGCAAATATTTTACGGCTATCCCTACATTTTCTGTCTTTACATGACAAATTACGTGTAGTAAAATTCACACTGGTATGGATATGTAAATATTAATAGAATGTCATTCTACTTGACAATGTCATAACTAACTTAAAGAGATGGCTTTTGAATGTTCTTGGATAACTGTTATTTTTTGTATAATTGCAAATTATTAATTCAGTTAATAAATGTTATATTTTTTTCACTAACTATGTATTCAATGATTGTAATAATTAATATGTACCTACAACAAAAACTTATACTCGATCGAGAAAAGAGGAAAAGTGTTAAAGTGATTTTTTAATAATATATTGTTACTATGTAACGTTTACAATATTGAACATCTTTATCAACAAAATACTTGGATCACAGAATATATAGTCCGTCCGCTATAACTTTTCCCATGCGGTACGATTCATTTTCAATCAAATTAAGTCAAAACAGAAAGTGCAACGTACGCCGATGTGTGTAGTATATAGTATACAGTATACAAAATGTATATACACATCGACGTTCGTTTCAATTTATGTTTTGACTTAATTTGATTGAAATGAATCGTACCGCATGGGAAAAGTTATAGCGGACGGACTATATCTTGATGTATTGTCTGCTTCTATCTTCCATAAATAATACACAATAAATAACTTTTTATAAAGTTCACGTCTTAAATCAATTGTTTATCAAATACACTATATATCAATATTATTTAATCAACAACTCAAAATATTCCCGATTCATGTCAAATATTTAAAATTGTCACTGATTGTCAGTGTGTGACTGACAATATGCTAACAATATTCTATTCGACTGAGTGCGTTGTATGACAAAGATAAATTTGGAAAATATTACCACGCACATTTTGTTCATTTTTTTCGAATCCTGAAAAAACCAATAAATATTTTTGAAAAATCTAAACGCAGAATGAAAGACTAAATTATTACCGAGGGCCGAAAGTCCCTTAGATTAAATAAAAAGTTTATTTTGAATGAGATATTTGAAATTAAAAATCACACTAAATTTTCTCTTAGTTTTTCACCCCTGTAACTTATTAAAATAAACATTATAGAAGTTCTCATGGACTTTCGGCCCTCTCTAATAACGTAATCTTTCATTCTGCGTTTAAATTTTTCAAAAATACTTGTTAGTTTTCTCAGGATTCGAAAAAAATGAATTCCCATTTGAATAGCATTGCAGCCGAAAATACATACCAATCCTCTTAACACAAAACTAATGTCAAAAAAACAATTTCCGGAATTTCTTCGAGTAAAATATTTTTAGGCGTGTCTCATGGAAATAAATACTTATTCTTTATTGGTAATTTTTCAACAAATGCTTCCTTGTGGAATTATTTGCATTTTTTTTTTGTTGAAAATGCCTTAGATTTAGATACTGATTTTTAGAATTTTTTTTTTCTGCAAACCTTTAAACCTCCAATTAAACCTTTGAATATTTTGACAATGATGAGTGGTCTCTGTCTTTTTTTGAAAACATGGACCCAAATATTTCGAATAATATGGGGTTGTACCTACATCTACATTGCACTGTAATTGTATATAACTGGTACGACGTTACAGGTACGCGGCGCATAGAAACCTTTCTTTAAAACTATTTTTTAGCAAGATGGAAACCACTTGTCCTTGTCAAAATACCCTTATTTATATATACCTACTTAAAGATTTAAAAATTATAAATCTTTTTGTAGAAGTGCAATTCATTCAGTAGGTATTTTTTTAAAAAACCAAAACCAAAAAATAATTATTTCAATGAGATATGCCTAAAAAAATATCATTCGAGGCGCTTCGGGAAACTGTTTTTTTTTCGTTATAAATTACCTAAAAATTTTTATTATATCTAAATTTGTTTTATGAATTATCAATTGTACCTACTTGTTAATAACTTTTATCTACTCTATCTTATATTATGTATAAGTTTTTAGTTTGTGAAAACTGTCATTATACACTCACCGGCACAAAATTCCGCCACCCTAAATTTTTTATTAAGTTTGACAATCTTTAACTTTCTTATTTGTACACCGATTTTCAAGATTCTTGTATCAGTTTGTAGGTACATGCATTGATGTCGTTTGATATTATTCCGGTAACAAAAATTTCTTGCTTAGATGGCATTATACGGGGGTGAATAGAAGCGTTGTATTTTCTCCTAGCTTTAAAAAATTCTGTGGAAAACTTGGACGGCTGATTTTATTTCATACTCCTTTTGTATTATTCTGGAGGTATTATTAAGGTTTTGTTTTTTGAATTATTCGAATATCTCTTTTCTTGTAAAAGCTGTGAATGAAAACACTGCTTTTGAGGTTTTTTTAATTATAAGTATCAAATGCACCAAAATTAACAAAACAAAACAAAATTAACAACAAAACAAAACAACTCAATAGCGGTTAAGTCCACCTTTTGCAGCAACGACTGCTCGCAATCTGTTTGGCATCGAATAAATATGTGTTATCCTAGCGTGGGGAATAGCCCGATATTCCTCTACCAGCGTCATAACGTACCAAATTTTCTGGAGGCCTAGGATGACGGCAAATAGCTTTTTAATTCATCGCGTAAATGCTCAATAGGATTGAGATCTGGGCTGCATGTGGGCCATTCTAATCTTATCAATCCAACCTCTGTTTTATGTGTCCATCAGTGTTTTTATTTACAAAAAATGTTACAGCTCTTACAAGAAAAGAGATATTCGGATAATCCAAAAATCAAAATTTTAGTGATGTCTCCGGGATAATATGACAGGACTATGAAACAAAATCAGCTCTTCCATTTTTCCACAGAATTTTTTAAACTTAGGAGAAAATACAACGTTTCTATTCACCCCTGTATAATGCCGTGCAAGCAAAATTTTTATATTACCAGAATAATACCAAACGATGTCAATACATGTACCTACAAACTGGTGCAAGAATCTTGAAAATCGGAGCACAAATAATAAAGTTATACATTGTCAAACTTAATCAACAATTTTGTTGGCGGAATTTTGTGCCGGTGAGTGTAGATAGCAGTGCGTGAAGGATTTAACGTGTGCGTGAAGTAACAATGTATTTTAAACGGGATTTACTTTTTCGCACTGTTTTTTGGCACACTTTCATATAATCAAATATCCTTAACTTTCGCGTTTTCACGGTAATGGCATGTGAACAATAAATTACAACAAAAGTTTTGACAGTTTTGCGGTTTGAAAGAAGTTAGAATTTTTAAATGTCAAAGTTCTAAAAATTATAGAATAGAAATGAATTCCAGTGACGAAGAGTTCCAGTGACGTTACAGTTTTTTATTTGTTTATCGTAGATAAAATATTGTATGAAACTCTGCGTGAAGTACTTTTCTTACTATAAGTATACTTTACAAAAAGCATACTACACGAACTCTTTCATAAATAACTATTTCGGGCCCACTTGGAAAAGTTAAAAAACAATACATTTCAACTTTGGAAAATATATAGAATCGAAAACAAATTTAAGTATCACTTTTTAAGAAGGATGATGCAAGAAATTGCGAAAACTAGAGGATCTACACTGACGAGCGCTCCCGCCAAAATATTTAAAGGGTTGCCTATTTATTAAAAAAAAACTGAGGACAAAGCTGGAAATAAAATTAGAAATATTTCAACGTAGTTTAGAAAAGGAAGAAGTATGGATGATCTGATTTTTATATTGAGGCAAGTTGTAGAAAATATGTCGAAGAAAGAAAAGAAGAACTACATCTGCTTTATTGGTTTGAAAAAAAGCTTTGGCTAGATAAGAATAAGTAGAGAATATATAGATAAATATGTTTGAAGAAAAGAAGAGTAAATGGATAGAAATTTTTATAACTTTATATAAAAAATAACAAAATAAAAATAAGGATACGTGCTGGAAATCTTCTTCGGGATCTTTACCGCTATAGGTACTGCCTTCGCGCAAAAGATAAGAAGACCATAATTAAAAAATTAAAACAAAAGTGGGTAAGATGCAAAATATGTTCCAAAGAGCCAGAAATGAAGAAAAACAATGACAAGAAAGATGCTTATCAAAGACGGAAATCAGTGTAAATAAGTGAAGACCAGGTTTAAAACAAAAAACAAAATGTTAAAAAATAAGAATATTGATCAAGTAACAAGAATATTAGGTAACATTTGAATCAATTTACCAATCATATATCCTCAAAAAAAAAAGGAAAAATGAGAACAAAAAATAATGTCTCTAGTCTACGTTTAAAAGATAAACTAAGAAAAATACAATAAAAACAACGATATCAAAATAAAATATACATCGAAGTACAAAAAATTCGAAGAAAAACTCGAGAAAAACTCGAGACCACATTTGCGAAATATGCATACTTCTCTTCATGTAAAATATACATCTATCATATTTGAATAATTTGCTAAAGATTTTCTATGTATCGGTGTGTTGTGTTCGGTTCGAAAGCATCTTCTAACTTTGTTGTCAATAACTCTATTAAATATCCCGACAATGTGACAGCGATTCAGTAGCAAAATTTAGGTGGAGGTTCCAAAAAATTATCTAGGAATCATATTTTTTCAGGAATTATAATAAATAGGTATGCTTCTTATCGCTTTTACTGATATTTTCTATTTTTGATACGCGCCTTCTCTTCTTTTAGTGATAAATCCAAAATATCTTTATTTTTTAAATGTTTTAATTAATTTTAATTAATTAATGTTGTATTTTTCTGTTTCTATCAATGATCAATACTTTGAATTTTTGTGTTAATTATTTTTGTATTTTGGTTATTTTCCAATCATATTGCATATTCCATACTTTCCGTGCCCAATTTATTGATAATGTGTCCTAGTT
Organism: Diabrotica virgifera virgifera; assembly: GCF_917563875.1. NCBI lineage: Eukaryota > Metazoa > Arthropoda > Insecta > Coleoptera > Chrysomelidae > Diabrotica > Diabrotica virgifera. The sequence continues at coordinate 101,612,350 of NC_065443.1, forward strand.
TTTCCGCTGAAGATGCCATTACAATCATTTTATTAGCATATCGTAGGTTTATGCAACATTTGATCCATTTTACATTATCGAAGACCTTTATAATTTTTTTTTATAATTTTAGAAGATTTTTTATAATTTTAAAAATTTTAATATTAAGAATGTGCCCTCTTGTGCCTCTACCTGTGTACCTACTCTGCCAATTTTTCCTCATATATTAGTTTTTTCGCTACCGTCAAGTTTAGCAGGAAATGGCTGTTTGCCAAATAAAAAAACATATATGTATTTACCACAGCAGCATCTGTATAGGTCTGGATCCCGCGTATGAAAAAAAAGTTGATTAATAGCAAGCTGAAAATTTGTTAATAGCTTAAGGGTGTCTAGTCGGACAAACTTTGATATATGGGAACATTGGAACAGGGGAAGTTTTAATTGTGGAACAGGTTGAAAATTTGGAACGGTCAGACCACGAAAACGGCACATGTATTTTGTCCGACAGAACAGACTTAAACTCTCCGAACAGAGATTAAACTCTCATGCAAAAATCAGACTGCTATTTATCACCAAATGGGCGTTTTAATGAGTGGAACATGTAGAATATGTCAAATGACAGGAATTATGACAGGTGATAAATAGCAGTCTGATTTTTGCATGAGAGTTTAATCTCTGTTCGGAGAGTTTAAGTCTATTCTGTCGGACAAAATAAATGTGCCGTTTTCGTGGTGTGACCGTTCCAAATTTTTAACCTGTTCCACAATTAAAACTGCCCCTGTTCCAGTGTTCCCATATATCAAAGTTTATCCGACTAGACACCCTTAAGCTATTAACAAATTTTCAGCTTGCTATTAATCAACTTTTTTTTCATACGCGGGATCCAGACCTAGTAGTAATATAAGTGTCAAAGTCATGTTTCTTATAGAAGGCTATGAAGATTTTTGTTTGTTTATTTTTTTTCTTCTTTTATGGCCTTTAGGAGCTGTGCCCATTTAGCCAGCAATATGTCTTACAATTAACGCCTAACCACCAAACCAACCATACAAGACTATTACGAATCTAATCGACCAATCAAGGATAGGGAAGGAAAAGTAAAGTTGGTTAAAAAATATAAAATGTTAAAATATAAACTAAATAAATAAAATATAATTTGAAAACAATAATTTGACATTATATTTAACCTCCAATAGTATGACAGACGTCAGTTTAGTTACCATTTACCATCTCACCAAATATAATAATGACGTGATATACACACACCCAAACTTATTGGAATCACCATGTATTTCAAAGTAATATTTATTTCTTTTGAAAAAACTTGTTATTGTTGCGAAGATTAAAGGTTTTTATTGAAAATAAACAAATATATAAGACAATTGGATAGTACAGCCCGGTACGGTATAGATTATTTGCTTGGGTTGCAAGTTGAACGAAAATAAATAAACTAACTTTTGCGTCCAAAAACGAAAATATGCCTCATGTGGGGTTATACAACTTACAACGAGGAAAGATTATTGGTCTTGTGGAGAAAGTAATGTTCTCAGATGGACATAGCTGCAGAGCTAGGCGTAATACAGGGCGTTCTGTCCAAAACATATACTAAGTAACAGGAACTAGGAAAGCTCAAAAATAAAGCAAGGGAAAGTCGAAAAAAGTAATAACTGCTCTCTACGATCGTTTAATTGTCCAATCAGCTGGAAGACGCCCAACCATTTCTCACCGGCAGCTCCAAAGGCAGCTTTTGGAAGCTACAAGTGTAACTGTTTCAGTTGAAACGATAAGAAGAAGAGTTCGTACCAAGAAGTATATAGCAGGAGACAGTTATGGGTTCCCTAGTTATCCCGGCAGCACAAGATTGATTGCCTAAATTGGTGTCTTCACCACCAAAACTGGAACATTGGGAATTGACAAAATGTGCTATTTTCAAAAAGAGTCAGGATTTAATGTAATCAGATAGAAAATCAGATGACTCACGAAATCGTGTACTTAGAGGTCGAGGAAGACATCAAGAACGAAAACTGTCAGATCTCTTCACAAATATACAAGAGGAAGTGTAATGTTCTGGAAAGGAATTGTGATCCGCAAAAAATCTCCTTTAATTTTCATCCAATCAACTTTAACTGCTCAAAGGTATGTTTATAACCTGTAGTCAGGCTCTGGAGCGGTGCAACAGGAGAAAATTTAATTTTATTGCATGATAATGGACCTCTACATACCATTAGAGTGACTACAGACATAATTGAAGCAGAAGGTATCCCTTGTTTGGAGTGGCCTGCTTGCTCACCCGAGCTTAGTCCTATAGAGTATTTGTGGGATATGCTTAAAAGAAAAATTAGAGCTCGCCGGGATAATCCACAAAACACCACACGGCTAGTACAAGCTGCTTTTAAAGGATGGAGCAACCTACCACAACATAATGTTGATAATTTGATTAGGAGCGCGCCCACGCAAACTGAAGCTTACATAAGGACTAGAGGTGAACACTGACTACCACAAAATACAAAACAAAAAAAATAAAAACAAGTTAAACATTATTCGTTTTACATTGAAATTTTGTATGCTATTGATTTTAAAACAACTACTTTCAGTTTGTTTGTTAAATACTTTATTGTTTTATTTAATTGTTATGTATTTGTTATTAAATTGCTTTAAAATAAATATTGTTTGACTTCGTGTGTTCGTTTTTTTAAATTCGCACGGAATAGTAAGAAATATCAGATGATTCCATATAAGTTTGGGTGTGTGTACTTGTCACTACTTCTAAACAATTAAATGCTCGAAGAAAGTGAAAAAAAGAGAAGTATATTAAAGTGTGCAAAAATATTTAATTTCCTTAGCTAAGCGCTTTCGACATATGTGTTCTGTCATCATCAGAGCTAATGGTCAAAGTATATAAAAAAAAGTACCGGCTACTTCGGGTTGAAGGTGTTTGCATTACGAACATTGGTCTGCTGTGCAACTCCGGATGATGAAATATTATTTTTCTTTGATTACTTGATTTTAATTAAAATAATAAAACAGTAAGAACAACCACTTAGACGTTACAAACATATAAATTTTGGTCATGGTTCGGTGATACCGTACCATGACCAAAATTTATATGTTTGTAACGTCTAAGTGGTTGTTAGGTGATACCGTACCATGACCAAAATTTATATGTTTGTAACGTCTAAGTGGTTGTTCTTACTGTTTTACTATTTTAATTAAAATCAAGTAATCAAAGAAAAATAATATTTCATCATCCGGAGTTGCACAGCAGACCAATGTTCGTAATGCAAACACCTACAACCCGAAGTAGCCGGTACTTTTTTATATACTTTGACCATTAGCTCTGATGATGACATATATGTCGAAAGCGCTTAGCTAAGGAAATTAAATATTTTTCCACACTTTAATATACTTCTCTTTTTTCACTTTCTTTATTCATTCAAGTGTGTACAAAACTTATCAGTCTTTCAACTAATTAAATGCTCGCTGTAATACGAATGACGTGTTAAGAAAATCTGATTATTCCCTACAATATATTTTTTCGACATTTCGAAGGCACCAGGCACTGATCTCATAACAGCAACAATGCTAAAGCAACTTCCTAGAAAAGGTATAATGAAGTTATTATACATATTAAATGCAATCTTAATACTTAATTATTGGCCTAAATCACTAAAAATTGCCCAAGCAATTATGATACCGAAACCTGGTAAAGCTTTAACAGATCTTTCATCATACCGCCCAATAAGTCTACTGCCAATAATGTCAAAACTTCTTGAAAAGCTGTTACTTAAAAGAATTAAGAGCGGCCAAGAATTACAAAGCTTGATCCCAGAACACCAATTTGGATTCCGACAAGCTCATTCTATAGTGCAACAATCCCATCGCAGATCAAATGTAATTAATAGAGCTTTGGACAATAAACAGTATTGCACAGCAGCCAGCAGCCTTTCTGGACATCAGCCAAGCATTTGATAAGGTATGGTACCCAGGATTACTTTATAAAATCAATAAATCTCTACCCAACAAATACTTTGACTTATTAAAATCATATCTAAATCACAGAGAATTTGAAACTAAAGTGGAGGATGAACTATCAAACCGTAACAAAATTCAATCAGGAATCGCACAAGGTAGTATACTGGGTCCACTTCTTTATATACTGTACACATCCGATTTACCAACCTCTCCACAAACCACCATTGGAACTTTCGCTGATGACACAGCAATATTTGCAACTGAAGAGGATCCAACAGCTGCAGTATTAAAACTTCAAGAACACCTAGACCAAATTGGTCAGTGATTAAAGAAATGGAAGATAAAAGCTAATGAAACTAAGTCAACACATATAACTTTCACACTAAGGAAAGACCAATGCCCAAATATTAGCCTTAATCAAGTCAACATACCATAACAGAATATTGTCAAATACCTGGGGCTTCATCTTGATTCTAAATTAAACTGGAAACAACACATTTTAAAGAAGAAGAAACAAATTTAGTTGAGAGTAAAAGAAATTAATTGGCTTATAGGTCGAAAATCTCGACTCTTAATTGAGAACAAACTGCTAATTTATAAAACAGTTATCAAACCTATATGGCCGTACGGTATAGAACTATGGAGTTGTGCCAGCAAATTAAATACGTAAATTATCCAAAGAACTCAATCAAAAATTCTACGCACCATCGCAAATGCCCCGTGGTATATTTCCAACCAAACCCTTCATAGAGACCTAAACATCCCGTTAGTCAACACAGTAATTCAAGAAAGAGCTAACAGACCACGAGAAATTGGAAGGCCACCCCAATCAATTAATATTACCACTACTGCAGCCACTAAACAACAGAAGATTGCGAAGATTATGGCCCATAGATCTTCGCTGAAACTGAGGTGAAACCGTTGGGTGATGTACCTCATAACGCCATATTAGTGTACAATACTATAATAGTTGATATAAGTTATTGTACTGGTTATCAAATTAACTCATAGAATATGTAATTCTGATTGTTAATAAATGCTTACAAAAAAAAACTATCTGTAATATAAGTGTCAAAGTCATGTTGTCTTATGTCTTATGTAAGATTTTTGTTTGTTTATTTTTTTTCTTCTTTTATGGCCTTTAGGAGCTGTGCCCATTTAGCCAGCAACATTTCTTACAATTAACGCCTAACCAAACCAACCATACAAGACTATTACGAATGTAATCGACAAATCAAGGATAGGGAAGGAAAAGTAAAGTTGGTTAAAAAATATAACATGTCGTTAAAATATAAACTAAATAAATAAAATATAATTTGAAAACAATAATTTGATATTATATTTAACCCCCAATAATATGACAGACGTCAGTTACCATTTACCATCTCACCAAATATAATAATGACGTCATATACTTGTCACTACTTCTAACCAATGAAATGTTCGCTGTAATACGAATGACGTGTTAAGGAAATCTGATTATTCCCTATATTTTATATTTTTTCGAAAAATTGCGTGCGAGCCTTTTGTTTAACTTCGACCATACACATAGGTATCTACTGTAAATTGCTTTTTATACTTAGCACATTATGACCAAAATGCTAAAAAAAATTGTTAACTGAAACTTACCAAGTATATTACCTACATACAATCGTTTATTTTCGAATAGCTATACAATAAAAGATATTTATGTACCTCGTAGTTTAAGATGATTTAATGGTAGTTGTAAACATTTTATTACCTTACCGCGGTTCCTGTTAGTGAAGGACTCCCCCCTATAAACACATATCCCATACGCCATTGGCCAATGTTTGTACGAAGTAAACACTTAGTCTAGAGAAGAGATGCTGTAATTTATTGAGTACACCGCATACCTGGTCTTATCGTTGCACATATAGATAACACGGAGCCGCCATCTTTGGTAAACATTAAGACTGGTTTATGGTCACGGATGATGGGATGTGTCTCTCTTATTGCCTACCTTGAGAAACTTTCCGGGAACTCATTATGGCCATCGTGATGGTCATGTTAGGGGAAAATGAGTAAAACTTTTATAGAGTTTTTGCCGACATACATTGTGGCTACGAGTCGTTAACGACAAAGATAAATATGAAACATTTTATTACTTGCAAGTGTTTTTAATGATCTGTACTTACTATTAGTAAGAGTTTTAAATAAACGATAACCTTTCATTGTGTGAAATTATTTATACAACATTGCGAACGTTTCTTTTTACGAGAAATCTTCCAAAATGTTTTCTTACCCTTACACAGCACTATTTTCTTTCGTTGTTCAAATGGTATCTATGTAGGTTACTAGAACGTGCACAACTAAACATGATCTAATTTTTCATAATAGATAATGGTAGGGGAGTCCAAGCGGGGATTTTTACAGTTACTCGAGCGCGTCAGATTATCACATGGGGAGAAACCTGGTACCCTGCAGCTGTACCTCTACCATACAGGAAAGTTTGTTTCTCCATTGGTCTCTATCTTCAGCTGCTCTAAGAGCTTCGCAGAATGAGTTTCCAGCTGAATGCTTTATTTGGTCACACCATCTAGTTGGTGATCGTCCTCTTGATCTTCTCCCTGGAACGTTTCCAGAAACAATTAATCTCTCCAAACTGTCGTCACCTCTGCGAACCACGTGACCAAAGAATTGCAGAATTCGTTGCAGACATATTGTGGACAGTCTTTTTTTAATATTCAGTTGGTTTAAAATGGAAACGTTTGTCCTATGAGCTGTCCAAGGTATGCGCAGCATTCTTCTACAGCACCACATCTCAGAGGGATCAATTTTTTGGCGCTCGCATGCGCGAAGAGTCCAAGTCTCTGCTCCGTATAGAAATATTGACAATACAAGGGCATTCACCAGTCTCATCTTGATATTTTGAGAGATAGATCTATCTTTCCAAACTTTATTTAGGCGACTCATCGCATTTTTTGCCATACCAATACTTCACAATTGCCATCGTTAGTTATACTAGACCCGAGAGAGATAAAGGTGTTTACTATCTGGTATTCCTGTAACATGTTAGTCAGTTGAATTTTGTAGAATCTGTCGACCACCATTATTTTTGTCTTAGCTTTATTGATTTTCAGACCAACTTTATTGCTTTCGTACTCAACTCTTCGCAGAAGATCAAATATTTCTTGCTCATTTGCTGCTATATAAGTGTAGTGTCATCAGCAAATCTTAAATTGGAGATTTTCCTACCAGCTACTGTTACTCCACCGACCCATCCTTCTAAAACCTTCCTCATGACATGTTCACCATAAATGTTAAATGTCAGGTGACAACACGCATCCTTGTCTAACACCTCTCTCGGTCTTGAATTGGTTTGAGAAATAGTTGAATTGATTGGAGACAATACATTAGGTAAAATATACTACAGTGGAAACCCGATAAGTCGGCCTCGGATAACCCGGAATTCCGACTAATCCTGACCGATTTTCATCAGACGAAACAAACATTTTTGCACTTTGACTGAGTTTTTTACCAAGAAATAAACAATACTGTATACAACTGTACGTAAGTTAGATGTACTGTGCATGTGTATTTCATGTTTTTGCAATTACATATAATCAAGTTTATCAAGTTTAATAGTAGGGGAGGAAAGTATGCTAAATTTGCAGTTACTCGAGCGTTATGGGGACCTATTGGGTTGTGAAGAGTAGATCCTAAAACCAAAAAAAGTTAAGTAAAATTTTACATAAAGTGGGGGAATTTCCATTTTTTAATTTAATTTTCCATTTCCAACAATCGTTTTTTCCGATTCCGAAAAAATGTATCGAATAAAAGTTGCTTATTTTTACGTAAAGAATCCAAATCTGCAATAAACTTGGGGGCTTCTATTTAAGATTTTAAAGTAACCCCCCACCCCACCTCCGTAGGGGGTTCGATAGATTTTTCAAAAATGTTGAATACGTGTATTTTACAGTTTTTCGATCTGACGTTCATTTCGCGAAATATCGCGGGGTTCGTATGTAAAATTTTAAATTTACCCCCCACCCCTCTCCGTGGGGGGTCGTGTTTGGTATCATTCGATATATTTTTGAAAAATATTGAACACATATTTTTTAGTTTTTTGATCTGACCTTCATTTCGCGAAATATTCGCTTTTTTGTGAAACTTTGTGACTCGCCCATTTCCTTGCCCCGCTCAAATCGTCAGATTTTTGAAATATACACTCTTTTGCATGTAGGTACTTAACTTACCTTATCTTAATCTAACGATTTCGAGTTTTTCTAGGGACAGATGTTTTTTCGGATCCCCATTAACGAATTCCTCTGTATTAAGAGCCAATATATGGTAGAGGTACATTTGCAGGGTACAAGGTTTCTCACCATGTGCTAATCTGACGCGTTCGGGTAACTGCAAAAATCCCCGCTTGGTCTCCCCTAACATAAGTACTGTTGTGATCTTGATTATTGATATGAGATAATATTTTTATATGTCATTTAATTTAATCAATGCATTAATAATAATCTAATTAATTTACCAAATCACACATCAATATGTTTTCAATCTCAGGGCTTTTTATAAAATTAATTACTTGCATACGTGGCTTCTAAGTATTTCTTAATGGTTCCTAATCGGGATAGGAAAGAAAAGAGTAAAATAATAACACATATGGGTTACAATTGTAATCAAAATATTGTTTATTTTATTTAAATGGCAATCACTGCTTAATATTTGCTATATCTTATTATTCTTAACATAACATTTACACATGGGAATCTTATTTCCTTTTGATTTCCAAATTGACAGTTTTTATTAACATTTAACTATTATGATTTATCAGCAACAATTCTATTTAAGTTTGATAAAGCTTTTCTGATATTATTGATTATGTTTCTTCAATTTTAAATGTGGTATTTACTACGAAAAACCCATACATTCATGTCCAAACAAATGAGACTGACCTTTTTCTGGTGCACTGAGAATGTCTTCACACAAGACCCGTTTCCTGCTATCCTTGGCTGCAATCAAAACCTCGTCCTGGCTTCCAGTAATGTTCTCCTCTGAAACTAACTCGTATAGCTCTCGTTTCCTGCTTCTGTCGTGATGCTGTGTTCTACCTTTTTCGAAACTGCAATCAGCTACCGGGAACTCTTGGCTCAAGGAGGTTCTTTTACTCTCAACCTGGCCTACCTCTCGTTCTACGATAGATACTCCACACTCACGGAACTACACCGGCTTTCTCACTCTCCGTACACTACCGTCTACTACTCGACTTCACTTCTCGACAGCTCAAAACATTCTGATCTCTATTTGTCATTCATTCCCCTACTTTCTAAATATCCCTTCCAGATTCATAAATCAAACTTCCACCACCAACTCTCATTCGCAGTATTCCTCAAAACCAATTTTTAAACTTTCTAAATATGCTTAATGGATTTCAAAGAAAATAGTTAATTCCCATTCTAAAATTACTTTCTACTATATACAAATTTTAATGACCTTTTAACGATTTCACTTGAGTCTTATTTAATCACTTCTTATAATTAAATATAACAATTTGTTGTATACAGGTTGTTCTAAATTTATATGCCCGTGGTTGAGAAAATTGAAAATATTTTATATTAAATTGAATTCTGTTTATAATTATCAAATTTTAATTTTCATATCACCTAGAAATATAACAGTACATAGACCGTATTTTATTAATTTTTATCATATTCTCCGGCTAACCCGGATCGGCCGCGGTCCCGATTAATCCGACTTATTATAGGTATACTGTATTTATACCTATTTAAAGAAAAAGAGAATTCTCGTAAAGATCTTGGTAAAAAAACTATTTTTTTTACTTAATAGTAGTTTACTTTCCCACGAAAATATTTTAGATAAGTTTGATAGAGTCGTTATTGTCGTTATTTATCACTACTTTAACTAATTTTGGTTCACACATTTATGATAAAATACTGGCGAATAATATGCATCGACAAATATTGACTTTGCGATTCAAAAAAGTTATGTAAACATTAAGCTAATCTAAGGAATTTCTAACTGAAAAATTTTAGTGCTTGTTTACCAAATGAACTATAATTTTTGATAAGTCTGAAGAATTTATTTCTTTATGTGAGATAATGGGTGGAATGCATAAAACGTAGTAGCTGCTAATGCTTCAAGTACGTACTACATTTTTGAAGAATTTGCTACACTTACAAAGCATTTGCTTTACTCCGTAGCATCTGCTACTATTTACCAGATACATAGAAGGATGTACTACGCTTTTGAAGTATTTGCTAGTTTAGTAGAATTTGCTTCAGTTTAGGTGAAGTTGGTGGATGAACGACTTCGGCGTATGTGTTTTTTGTTAAAAAATTGCAGCATTTATGAATGTTCGTCGTAGAAAAATCTACAAACCAGGAAGAAGATCCAATGACGATATTTATCGTAAAATATTTAGGTAATTATCATGAATCGTGCAGTTTTATTCATACAGTGCGCTGGAATATTAACTATTACCTCCCATATTAACTCATTTATTTTTAGTATGTAAGCAAAACGCTCGTAGAGGTCAATTTTTAAAATAATATATCATAGTATATTATAGCATCAATGTTTCGAACTTTACGCAATCCCTCTTCAGGTGACAGTCATAACTATGATTTTTTAAATGGGAAAGTACATCATGTGACACCCCATTTAAAAGCTTCTGAAATACTGATTACAAAAATGTATAATACTTGGGCAAAATTTCGGTCAAATGCTTTTTAAATGTATTCATTTTTTTCAAATCCTGAGAAAACTAATTTAGTATTTTTGAAAAATTTAAACGCAGAATGAAAGATTACATTATTACCGAGGGCCAAAAGTCCCTTAGACTTAAAATAAACAAAAAGTTTCTTTTGAATGATATATTTGAAATTAAAAATCATACTAAATTTTTTCTTCGTTTTCACCCCTGTAACTTATTTAAATAAAAAATATAGAAGTTTTTAGGGACTTTCGGCCCTCGGTAATAATGTAATCTTTCATTCTGCGTGTAACATTTTAAAAATTCTTATTAGTATTCTCAGGATTAAAAAAATAAAAGCATTTAAAAATCAGTGGACCGAAATTTTGCACAAGTATTATAAATTTTTATAATCAGTATTTCAAAAGCTTTTAAATGAGGTGTCACACGATATACCTACTTTCCCATTTTAAAAAAATAAAAGTTATGACTGTCACCTGAAGAGGGTCGCGTAAAGTTCGAGACATTGATGCTATAATATACTAATTATTTTAAAAATCGACATGTCCAAGCGTTTTGATTATGCCGAAGCTTCTGCCGAAGACTGTTGAACTCGAGCACAAGAAATTTGAGCTTCGGCTGCTTCAATTTGTTTTCGTAAGCAGATCTTCTGTAGTTCAATCAGCAACTCCTCCTTCGCACTAGGATATTTGGGAGCTCTGCCTGTTAGTTTTTGGCAACCAGAATTGGAGCTAAAAGAACGTTTTCAGCATTATTTTTTTTGTGATGAAACCCCAATCTCCTCTTTTACACGGGCTTGACAAGCACCTGGTACCCTGTGCAAGACTGGATTTTCTCCAATGTTCCATAACTCATAGAATTTTCTTTGCTAGTCAGTTGATTTTTTTGTTACCAGTTTTTTTACGTCAACAATTTTTTCACTTTTGTTTTCATGTTGTTGAATTTCTTCAAAATCTGTTTTGTATCTAGCTTTTTTCGATTATTTCATTAACGGCAGCAGTTAATTTATTCAATGCAGCTTCTTTTTCATTTTTAATTTTTTCGATCATTTTTTTATCAAATAATATTTGATAACTTTCAAGAAGATTAACAAACAATAGGGCACTACGGCTGACGTATGTTTAGTAGTAGATCCTTCAGGTCAGCAGCAGGTACTTCGGTTGTGTAGTACGGTCTTCTCAACAAAGCACCTACTTTTATGTAAAAGAAAATGCTACAAATTAGATACTATTTGCTGAAGCAATAGCATCTACTACGTTTTATGCATCCCACCCAATGGGTGGAATGCATAAAACGTAGTACCTGCTAATGCTTCAAGTACGTACTACATTTTTGAAGAATTTGCTACACTTACAAAGCATTTGCTTTCCTCCGTAGCATCTGCTACTATTTCCCAGATACATAGAAGGATATACTACGCTTTTGAAGTATTTGCTAGTTTAGTAGAATTTGCTTCAGTTTAGCTGAAGTTGGTGGATGAACGACTTCGGCGTAGGTGTTTTTTGTTAAAAAATGGCAGCATTTATGAATGTTCAGCATTTATGAATAAAAATTCGTCGTAGAAAAATCTACAAACCAGGAAGAAGATACAGTGACGATATTTATCGTAAAATATTTAGGTAATTATCATGAATTGTGCAGTTTTATTCATACAGTGCGGTGGAATAAGTATTACCTCCCAAATTAACTCATTTATTTTTAGTATGGAAGCAAAACGCTCGGAGAGGTCAATTTTTAAAATAATCATACTATATTATAGCATCAAAGTTTCGAACTTTACGCAATCCCTCTTCAGGTGACAGTCATAACTTTGATTTGTTAAATGGGAAAGTACATCATGTGACACCCCAATTAAAATCTTCTGAAATACTGATTACAAAAATGGACTCCTTCGCACTAGGATATTTGGGAGCTCTGCCTGTTAGTTTTTGGCAACCAGAATTGGAACTAAAAAGAACGTTTTCATCATTATTTTTTTTGTGATGAAACCCCAATCTCCTCTGTTACATCGGCCTGACAAGCACCTGGTACCCTGTGCAAGACTGGATTTTTCCAATGTTCCATAACTCATAGAATTTTCTTTGTCAGTGAGTACGATTTTTTTGTTACCGGTTTTTTTACGTCAACAATTTTTTTAACCTTTGTTTCATGTTGTTGAATTTCTTTAAAATCTGTTTTGAATCTAGGTTTTTTTCGATTATTTCATTATTTCAAGGCAGCAGTTAATTTATTCAATGCAGCTTCTTTTTCATTTTTAATTTTTGGGATCATTCTTTTATAAAATAAAATTTGATAGTTTTCAAGAAGATTTTAACCAACAATACTTGTTCATTTTTATCCTCTCCTAACTCTTTTGTCGCTTCGGAATCTGAACCACTCATTTTTACTCACTACTCACTTATTCTAATAATAATTAGGTACGTAAAAATGTGAATTCACAAAACACAAAAGCACATGGAAAAATAGTTCTACTATTAATACAAGTGGTGTGATGCGCACAAGGGCACTACGGCTGGCGCTACATGTAGTAGTAGATCCTTCAGGTCAGTAGCAAGTACTTCGGTTGTGTAGTACGATCTTCACAACAAAGCACCTCCTTTTATGTAAAAGAAAATGCTACAAACTAGATACTATTTGCTGAAGCAATAGCATCTACTACGTTTTATGCATTCCACCCATTGTCTCTTCAGAGAAAAATTCTTCTAGATGTTTTTTGTATTACCAAGTAATTCATTGATTCATGAAGCATTACAATCCCTAAGAAGTATAGCTAACGCCATGGCATTAAAAACCCTATTCTAGGTTGGATGGATTACTCCTCTATGTAGGGTTACCATAATTTATTAAGGCCAAATCCGAACAGGGGTAAATGTAAAATGCGAATTTGACTGTGTTGCTACCTCTACATACAGTGGGTTCCAACAAAAATTTGACCCCCCCCCCCACAAACTCAGAAACTAAGACTTTCTTCACAAAAACACGTCAATTTGTATTGGAAGGGGCCGAATTTTCATGCAAAATTCATGCTCTCAAATGTAACCCCCTACTGGCCGCCCCCAGTGTTTTTGAATTAAGAAGTGTAGTCGAGTTGCACATAATTTGAAAGGTAGGGACTTTTTCTCTAAAGGGACTTTTTCTCTACACGACCCTCTATTTTTTTAAATGCGAAATAACTTTAAAGACAGTTTTGGATTTAACTAATTTATAATACATTTTTTAAGTCCAAAATTATCTTCAAAATTGTTATGTAAATTTAAAAAAATAGCGCGTCGTGTAGAGAAAAAAATTACCTTTCAAATTATATGCCACTCGATCACACTTGCTATTAAAAATGAAGAGGGTGTTGATGCGGGGCAGTGGAGGGTTACATTTGAGGGCATGAATTTTGCATGAAAATTCGTTCCCCTCCCATTATAAATTGACGTATTTTTTTAAATTTTGAAGAAGCTCTTGGTTTCTGAGTTTTGGGGTGGTCAAATTTTTGTTGGAACAGACTGTATATGCGAAATGCATATGGTACAATTAAATGTACAGCTGTTTCGCTACAATATGCAACTAACATCGAAAATCTTTGCCAGTTTAAAATACATATACACATACGTTTTAACATACTTTAGACCTAGAACTTAGCTAGGTGCTGCGCAGAATGAAATTTTCCACCGTTGGGCCAAGTGTTTTCCGTTTTTTTTAGTAAAGAAAAAAATCCGGACATTTCTCATATCCGGACGCCAATCCGGACACGTCTTTCAAATCCGGACTGTCCGGACGAAATCCGGACGTATGGTCTATGTCATTTATAGCTTGCCGTGTATCTTTGCTGGTGTCGTGACTCTGAAACAAAATAAAAAAGACTTCTGTTGGGGTAGAAATTAAGAGGATGATATACTCCAACAGAAGTAAGAAAAAAAAGTAACTAGATGTAAGCTAATGGGACAAAAAATGTGTGGCTTCTACATTGAAGAAGCCGAAGTAACAAAAAAGAGTATAATGTAACAAAAATAAGGTACTTCTGTTGAAGTGAAAGTCAAGAGCCATAAACTCCAACAGAAGTAAGGAAAAAGAAAAAAAACTTAAAGTTGCTAATGGAACAAAAATGAAAAATAAACCAAGCCAATGTAACAAATAAGAAACTTCTGTTGAGTGAAAGTTAGGAGTAAGATAAACTCACAACAGAAGTAAGGAAATAAAACGAAACTAATGTATAACTAAAGGGGAACTAAAATGAAAATAAACAGAAAATAGCTTCTCGTTGGAGAAGCCGAAGTAATAAAAAATACTTGGCAGTAGTATTAGTGTATGGGGAAAATGATGAAATATAGAAATAGATGGACTGAAATAATAAAAGTATGAATAGACAGAGGCAAAACTGAATGGAGTGGCAAGAGATGCAAGAGAACAACTTGACACTCAAGGATGGATACGGCTCGTTTGCATGCCTGTCGAAGAACAGTAGCTCAAAGTAGATAATGAAGACTAGAAAAGGTCTAGACTAGAAAAGAAAAACTAAGATAAGAATAATGTTCTGAAAATAAAATTAAAGGAGAATAATTGCTAAAGAAGAACAAATTAAATAACACTAACAAATCATGGGCGCCAAGAAAATGATCTTCGATCATTCTCCCAGGTATCTTACACTGCTGTCAAATATTAAATCAGTAAATGTGAACATAAAGGAATAATAAAAATAGATGATATACAAAATAAGTAAATATTTATTAAAAATAACTACCTAGATTTGCACAATCTCTGAGTTAAACCACATCGAATTATTAAGTGACTCTAACATGACAAAAGTTATCGTTAAACAGGACATACAGTATA
This sequence comes from Diabrotica virgifera virgifera, assembly GCF_917563875.1. Lineage (NCBI taxonomy): Eukaryota > Metazoa > Arthropoda > Insecta > Coleoptera > Chrysomelidae > Diabrotica > Diabrotica virgifera. The sequence goes on from NC_065443.1 coordinate 101,627,822, forward strand.
ACAACAGTCCTGTTATATGTATGTTACAAAATGATATACCTCTTACTTACATCTAGGGTACAACTCACATGAGACCCTTTACCAAATTAAAATAAATAAATTAAAACCCGACAAATATGAAAAAATGATAATTAAATAGGCATAAGCCTGACTAAGAGAAAATACTAAATGAATTAAGCAAAGTTAAATATACCAATGAATGTGAAATAAATTGAAGTTACGATAAATACCTAAACAACGACCTAGATTAACCGAACAAATGGAATAAAGTGAATAAACAATAAAATATTTGGGAAACAAGCAAGTAATATTACACAATGAACATCAAACCAATAATAAAGTATAAAACCTAATTTTCTAGGCTTATTCCTGTGCACAAGAACTTACCGTAGATCGTAAATAAGTTTGGGAACCTAATACATTAATATACAAATATGTCATATAAAAAAACAAAGGTAAGCTAAATCTGAAACAGTAATTAATAAACACAGTGCATTAATCCAAAATGTCTGAAATATAAAAACACAATAGTTACTAATATTTATCACCAAACTGATTGTTCCCAAACAAACTCAAACGACTCCTTAAAGGTTGCTGCTGCATCCTCGAAAATGAGCACCAGGATGGTGCCAAATTAGGCCTCCTGTAGGCCCATGTGTCCAGACGAAAATTGAGCTGGAACGCTCGCAAAGCTTGCTCCGAATGACATACTCCCAGATTGACTAGTGGTTGGAGATTGGCCTCTCGGTGGTTTGAGGTGTTTTTAAGTTTTCACCTGAGTGGCATGTGGCGATGATTCTAGCCAGAAAAACCCATTGGATAGATGACTTATTTCTCCCAAATACTGATTAGGTTTGGTGATCCGTATTTCGAAATTCACATATTTTAAAATAAAAACGAGGTCTAACCTCCAAGACCTAAATTGGCCACACACCACTCATACTCGTTGAATCTCAAACCAAAAGTGACACGAGATTTCTCTGTACCTCAAAATTAAGACTCGGAACACGAAAGAATATTTCTCGCTAGGTGGCGTATATAGTACGTTTCATCAGTGATACCAAAACACAATAGGTGTGGCATCGTTGCAAGAAATTTTAAATATAAAAGATAATAATTAGAAATAGTTAATTAAGCGAAAATTAGAGAAATTAATTAATAGATCAAGAGAAAATAATTATAAAAAGTAATTAAAGAGTTCAAAACTGATTTCGTAACGTCAAACCGTTACAACTCTATTCCATTTCTTCATGTCCTTGCACTGAACTTTCCAGCCTTTAATATTCATTGCTGTAATGTCTTCTTCCTCATCATCCAGCTATCTTCTTTTAGGCCTTCTTCTTCACCTGGGCCATAGTGGTGTCCAGTTAGTTACCGTTCTCAACATATCTGAGTATGGACGTCTTTGTATATCTCCTATCCTTTCCAAGAGAAGAGAATTTATGTATCTGACCATATTTTCTCTCTTTAATTCTTCTTCAATTTCGGCATTTGTTTTAATTCTTATTTCTTCTTCTCTTGTTACATTGTGGCTCAGTATCGTACTTATTATTTTTCTTTCAAATTTCAGAAGGCTATCCTTCTCTTCTTGTTAATCGTCTTGTTTCCATCCCATATTTAACTACAGGTTTTATTAAGGTTTTATATACAAGGTATGTTCATCTTTGTTCGCTTACTTAGAGACTTGCTTGTTAGCAGATTTCTATTCATTCCATATTTTTTTTGCCTTTCTGGATTCCTTCCCCTGTTCTCTCTTTTCCGGGTTTCTCTATTATTACTCCTAAGGGGGCGTTTAAGTATTACGTAACGCGATTTTTGAAGATTTTTGACCCCCCTTCCCCCATGTAACGCACCGTAATGGGCCGTTCAACTATTACGTAACGCAATTTTTGAAGATTTTTGACCCCCTCCCCCCAACCTGCGTTAAACTTAATACTTAAACGGCCCCAAAGTAGCTAAAGGAGGATACAGTTTCAAATTTATGGTTCTGTGTTATTAGTATTTCTGAGTTGTTGTGTCGTCTATCGTCAAAGAAAGCCAAACAGAGAGCAAAGAAAGCAAAAGATTTTAATCAGATTAGATGTATCCGAGAAGAAAATAATAAAATACTAGTTCACGAAAGGGATGTCAAAAAGAGATGGAGAAAGTAATTTGACAGCTTATTAAATGAAGAATTTGACAGACAGTCTGTAGAGTCAACGAAGACAGTAGCAGCAATGGTCACCAAAATAACAAACAAGGAAGTGGCTCAAGCGCTTCAAAAAATAAAGAAAGGAAAAGCGGTAGGACCAGACGATATTCCTGGGAAAGTATGGAGAGCATTGGGAGAGACAGGAACAAGGTGGCTAGCAGGTCTATTTAATAGAATTATGGAAGTTATACAAATGCCAGACGAATGGAGAAGCAGTATACTGGTACCTGTTTACAAAAACAAGGAAAATATACAACAATGTACAAACTACAGGGCTATAAAATTGCTTAGCCACACCATGAAAATATGGGAAAGAGTAATTGATAGACGGATACGTGTAGGGACCGAAATATCCGAGAATCAATTTGGCTTTATGCAGGGCAGATCAACAAAAGATGCAATTTTCATTATAAGGCAGTTGATGGAACAATACAGGAGTAAAGAAACAAACGCTCATATGGTATTCATTGATCTTGAGAAAGCATATGATAGAGTTCCTCGAGAGATTCTGTGGTGGGCACTCAATAAGAAAGGAGTCCCTGGTGAATATGTAAAGATTGTGAGGGATATGTATGAGGGAGTAACGACTATTGTTAGGACAGGTGTGGGAGAGGCTGATAAATTTCATGTGACAGTAGGATTGCACCAAGGCTCTGTGCACTAGTTTTGGACCAGATAACAGCGAAACTATAGGGTAACATTCCATGGTGCTTAATGTATGCTGATAATATCGTGTTAGTAGGAAATAGTGAAAGAGACTTAGAACAAAAACTGGAACAGTGGAGGCAAGCTCTGGAGGAAAAAGGTTTAAAACTTGGTAGGACAAAAACAGAATACTTGCTATGATGTACGGAACTGAATGTTGGGCAGTGAAGAAGAAAGAGGAACAACGAATGCATGTGGCGGAAATGAGAATGCTTAGATGGATGAGTGGCAAGGGCGGATCCAGGGAGGGGGCCATGGCCTCCGAGAATTTAAAAAAATATAAATTTAAATATTTGCAGTTCAAATGTTTTTAGTTTCAAACACATGTATAATCAACTATTTTCAATGGGAAATAAGCCACAATTTTACCAAAAAAATGATTTTATTAACGTTTCGAAGCCCAAATCGGGTTTTGTTGTCAAAATACAAAATACTATTAAATAAACAAAAATGTTGTTGCTAAGTAAAAAAAAAATTTCTCTAATAATTTATTTAATATGACTCATTTATATTGACAATTTAGACGTATATTATACATTTTAAAGTAGAAGACTTTAAAATGATATCGCCAATATTTATGAGTTGCGTTCCTGGGACGACTTTACTAAAAGATAGTTCATTCGATTACATGAAATCAATCCCAACTCAAGAATATCCGTCACAAAAGAATCATAGCATGTGATTTGTCTTTAAAAAGACAACCAAATGTAACGATGACCGTAAAATTCTCGCGTTAGAGATTCCATAGTAAATCACGAGGGAAATCCAGGAAAAAACTTCGTGATACTATCCCGACATCGTAAGTATTTGGTCTTACATTTAATTTACTTTCAAAAAACTAATACCAAATTCTGACTTTATTATGTTTAAATAGGGGTCGACAAGACAAGAATTCTTGTCTTGACAACAACTTCTTGTCTTGTCTTGAGATAAAATCAAGAAATTTTAAAAAATCTTGTCTTGACGTTTTCTTGACATCTTATATCTTGTCTTGACTCAAGAAATTTCAAGATCTTGAAATTTCTTGATTACCCGGTCCGGTGATTCCTCGGCGACCTTTTTGTTGCGTTGCGTGCTAACACGGCCTCCACTGCCACTGGGGGGAGTCCCCGATCTGCTTTTGTTTCCTTGACGAACGCCAAATTTGATTTGTAGTTGCATGCTTAAAATAAGCATTTTGTATGTTTCTCACATATTCTTAACATAGCTGTCCAGGGTTTCATAAACATGGTTGAACCAAATCATAACAGTGTCGACATCGAAAAGGATTTTGATTATTTGGAGGATAAGATCGAAGTAGTATAAATGATACTGCTTTGGATTTCAACTCTCCTGTAAGTCAAATTAAACATCTTCTCAAAAAATATCAAAAACTCAGGGCAAATGCAACGTAAACTTAAGTGCTTGCGAGGCCATAAATTGTGAGATGACTAAATGACTATGCCAAAATTAGATGTGCTTACAAAGTGGCATTCAACTTTCGAGATGCGAACATGGTGTTTGTGTAAAAAATGTTTTAACTATATTTTGCGACAACATTAAAAATCTAAATAATTGCAAAATACAAAATAATTGTATTAGATTAAGAATGGGTTCTGATCAGTAAATTTTGTCAGTATCGGAGAAGCTTTAAAACACTTTCTTCAATACTCGAAGAGGAAAAATATTGCACACTCCCATTGGTGGTAATTGGAGTAAACTTACTATTAGATGTTGTTCTGAAGCTCATAAATATTGGCAATATCATTTTAAAGTCTTCTACTTTAAAATGTATCATATGTATCTGAATTGCCGATATAAATGAGTCAAATTAAATAAATTATTAGAAGAATTTTTTTACTAAGGAACAACATTTTTGTTTATGTTAGTAGTATTTTGTATTTTGACAACGGCACCCGATTTGGGCGTCGAAACGTTAATAAAAATCATTTTTTAATAATATTGTGGCTTATTTCCCATTATAAATAGTTAAAATTACTTTTAGATAAACTGAAAATATTGAGCTTATGATCTTGATAATAAAATTGATAGAGACGTTACTGCATTCAAGCTGCGAGAGATAAAATACTGAAAAACTATAATAAAACTAATTGTATATTATACTGTATAGTTCTTATTTTGGGTCCTCGGCACAAAGTAGAGGCATTTTCCATTTCATCTTGGGGAAAGCTTCTACAATCAGAGGCAGTACAAAAATTTGAAGAAATAGTTAAAGCTAACTACTGTAATAAATCCATGAATGATTTACAGAATCCAATACCAGAGCCAGCACTTAGTCTGAAAAAAGAAGATAACGAACTTGATTTAGATATTATTTAGAAAGCTGATAATGATAACTTACAATCTTTGAAGTATGAAATTGAAAAATACATAAATGGGCCTATTAGGTCAGAAGAATCTGAGAATATACTTGATTGGTGGAGAAAACACGAAAATATCTATCCGTCATTACCGAAAATGGCCAAGGATTTTCTGGAAACGCCAGCAATATCTGTACCTGCGGATAGACTATTTTCAAGCGCAGCTTTAACAAGAACAAAGCCAAGAAATCGGCTGGGCGTTGACTCCATGAGAAGTGTTATCTGCCTTAATTCATGGCTTATCAATTCCGATTTCAAAAAGGTGCTAAATTTGTAATTTAAAATAAAATCGAGTTTGCAATTTTATTTTCAACAGGATTAGGTATAGTCCGTTCTTTAACGGTAAAATATTGCAAAACCTCTAAATTTTAAAGAACCGCTTGGATTGACATGAAATTTGGCATACACATAGCTAACAAGTCAAAGAAAAAAAGTGATATTGTGCCGATATGTGCTTTTGCCCTGGGGGTGGTTTTCACCCCCTCTTGGGGTGAAAAAATATTCGTCCAAAGAAAGTCAGGAAATGGATAAACTGGATAATTTTAAGTAACTTTTGTTTTATAGAGTTTTTTCACTAAGTCGATACTTTTCGAGTTATTTGGCAGTGAATATGTTCATTTTTTCAACAAAATAACCACGCTTTTAGACGGTTTTTCGCCAAATAACTCAAATAGTAAGTATTTTGTCGAAAAAACATTCTTAGAAAAAATATAGCCTGTAAAAAATTTAAAAAAAAATGGTGTATACATCACGTCTTTACACCTAGTAGAAGCAGAGTTATAGCTAATGAAAAATAGGTTCATATTCGTCAAATTCCAAATTGAATACTTTAACGTGAAATAACCAAAAATGAAGCACATTTCGGGGAAAACTCATTACAACTTATTTAAAGTGTTTAAAAAAAGCTTCATTTTTGTTTAATAAAAAAAATTTCTAGCATCAAAATTAAACAAGTTACGCTCAAAATAAAGTTAGTTCCTTTTGGTTCTGGTAAAAAAATCGAGAAAATCACCCCCTAATTAGTATCTTAAATGAACTTAATCGTTACGACTTCACAAGTTTCTTGACTCGTGTATATATTGTTTATATGATCTGTAAGTTTCATCGGTTCAAAGTCCTTATTATTGAAAGGGCTGTAGTTAAAAGGGGTTGAACGAGTCACTGATCACGAATGTATGCAAATTTAGAAACACCAAATCTTAATCAATTTTTGTCTAACAGAAAAACAAAAAAATACATGATATTCAGAAAAGCAAATCTGATCTTTTTGGTTTTTCGAGATTTTTGGTATCTCTAACAATTTTTAAGTTATTTTGAAAAAAAGCATGTTTTTCAAAATTTTAAATTTAAAAATTTTACTTTGAAACCAAATTTTTTAAAAAATAAGCACTTTGAATCGATGAAACTTACAGATCATATAAACACAACATTAGTAAAATAATTTGTGGAGCGGTAACGATTAATTTCATTTAAGTTGCTAATTAGGGGTTGGTCTTCCCGATTTTTTTTTGCAAAGACAAAAGGGACCAACTTTATTTTGAGCGTAACTTGCTTAAATTTAATGCTAGAAACTTTTTGTAAAAACCAAAATAAAGATTTTTTAAAACACTTTAAAAAAGTTATAATGGATTTTCCCCAAAAAGTGCTTAATTTTTTGGATATTCCACGTCAAAATATTCTATTTGAAATTTGGTGAATATGAATCTATTTTTCATTGGCTATAACTCTGGTTCTACGAGATCCAAAGACCTAACGCGTACACAATTTTTTTACTTTTTTATAAGCTATATTTTTGCTAAGAACATTTTCTTCGACAAAATACTTACTTTTTGAGTTATTTGCGAAAAACCGTCTAAAAATGTGGTTATTTTGTTGAAAAGTGAACATATTCACTCGCAAATAACTCGAAAAGAGTTGACTTGGCGAAAAAGCTCTATAGAACAAAAGTTACTTAAAATTAGTCAGTTTACCCATTTCCGGACTTATTTTGGACATATATTTTTTCACCCCCAAGAGGGGGTGAAAGTCACCCCCAGGGGAAAAGCACACATCGGCACAATATCACTTTTTTTCTTTGACATGTAAGCTATATGCATGCCAAATTTCATGTCAATCCAAGCGGTTCTTTAAAATTTAGAGCAAAAACCGTGAAAGAATGGACTAGTAAGTATCATTAATTATTGCAAAGTGTTCAATAAATTAAAATACGTTATGTTATGTCAAAATAATGTTATCTTTTTCACAAATAAATACGTTTTAGAGTTTTCATTATTAGTCAAACTATTTCAAGATTTCTTGTTTTCTTGACAAGAAATCTTGGTATTGACATAAAATTTCTTGTTTTGTCTTGAAATCTGAAATTACTTCTTGTCTTGATCTTGTCTTGAAATCAAGACAAGATCTTGAAATTTTCAAGAAGTTGGCGATCCCTATGTTTAAATTATAAATAATATTAATAATACATAGATATACAATAAGTAATACTAAAATATAAAATTTTTACTAACTCGATATATTATTGACTTATTGTTGCATTTGGTTGTCTTTTTAAAGACAGATCACATGCTATGATTTTTTTGTGACGGATATTCTTGAGTTGGGATTGATTTCATGTAATCGAATGAACTATCTTTTAGTAAAGTCGTCCCAGAAACGCAACTCATAAATATTGGGGATATCATTTTAAAGTCTTCTACTTTAAAATGTATAATATACATACTTTTAACATCTTTCGCCAAACTCATGGACAAAGACGGAGCCATACAAACTCATGAAAAACATCATATCACAAGAAATGCGTTCAGGTTGGGCTGGATTTTCTACAAAGTTGTCACAACCCGCAAAAGTCAGTCATTAACCAGATAGACTCTCGGAGATCTAAACAGATACAAGAAAATAGAGAAAGACTACGACCAATAGTAGAGTCTATAGTGTTCTTTAGGTCGACAAAACATTCCTCTAAGAGGCCATCGTGATGATGGCCTTCTGCTTCTGGACGAAGATGCTGGACCTAGTAATGTTAAGGTTTAAAGTCGCATCAGAAGATAAGACTCTTAAGCAACACCTATCCACAGCATCTTCCCGAGCAACATAAATTAGTAGCACCAATTAAAATCAATTGATAATATGTTGTGGTGAAGAAATAATTGAACAAATATAATGAATCAGGTTCAAAGTGCAAATTATTACTGTCATATTAGAGAACAGTTTTCTTTAAATTTGAGATACATACACAGTAACAACATTCAGGCACGGACTGGGCCGCCGGCCCACCGGCCCGCGGGCCGGTGCGCCTTTTGCCTTCGTTAGTATATCCATTAAAAAAATTAAACGCTGAAATTTTTTTTTAACCTTTACACAAAGACTGGGTGGCAACCATTCCCCTAAAACTGTTTTTACTTAATGAAAAAACAGAAACTGCTATAGAAACCTATATAATGAAGCGAGTGGGTATAACAAAGTATAACTTTTACCAGGAATCAGATAATCAAATAGCACAGATACGACGCGCGGCGCCCTCGAAACCATTTTTACGATTCGGGCGCCTTTCGTAGGTATCAATATCCGGTGTTTCTATTATAATACATAGGTAGCTTAGATTCGACGCGCGGCGCCCTCGAAGACAATTTTTACGATTCGGGCGCCTTTCGTAGGTATCAATAATTTTCGCTGTTTCTGTTATAATAATTAGCTTAGATACGACTCGCGGCGCCCTTGAAGACCATTTTTAGATTCCTTTGCCTTTTGTAGGTATCAATATCCGCTGTCTCTATTATAATAAATAGCTTCGATACGACCCGCGGCGCCCTCGAAGATAATTTTTACGATTCGGGCGCCTTTTGTAGGTATCAATCATTTTCGCTGTTTCTGTTATAATAAAAAGCTTAGATACGACACGCGCCGCCCTCGAAGATAATTTTTACTATTCGGGCGCCTTTCGTGGGTATCAATTTCCGCTGTTTCTGTCATAATAAATAGCTTAGATACGACTCGCGGCGCCCTTGAAGACCATTTTTAGATTCCTTGTTCTTTTGTAGGTATCAATATCCACTGTCTCTATTATAATAAATAGCTTAGATACGACGCGCGGTGCCCTCGAAGACCATTTTTAGATTCTGGCGCCTTTTGTAGGTATCAATATCCGCTGTTTATATTATAATAAATAGCTCAGACACGACGCGCGGCGCCCTCGAAGATCATTTTTAGATTCTGGCGCCTTTTGTATCAATATCCGCTGTTTCTATTATAATAGGTAAATAGCTTAGATACGACGCGCAACGCCCTCGAAGATAATTTTTACGATTCGGGCGCCTTTCGTAGGTATCAATTTCCGCTGTTTCTATTATAAAAATAGTCTTCGAGGGAGCTGCGCGTTGCATTAAGCCATTATTTATCTGATACTTGATACAAACAGTGTTACATCCCACAATTGGCCTATAATATACAGGTGTAGTTTTCTGCTCTCCATAACTACATCATACATATAGGATTGTTGCGCCCCTGAATCCTAAATAATGAAGCCATTGGGAACAACAAAATACAACTTGTCAACTTTTATCAGGTATTAGATTGTTGCGCCCTAGAATCCTAAATAATGAAGCTATTGGGTACAACAAAATACAAATTGTCAACTTGTATCAGGTATTAGATAATCAAATGGCTTAGATGCGACTCGCGGCGCTCTCGAAGACCAATTTTACGATTCAGGCGCCTTTCGTAGGTATCAATATCCGCTCTTTCTATTATAATATTTATAAGAGTGTTACATCTTACAATTGGCCTAAAATATATGAGTGCAGTCTTCTGCGCTCCATAACTACATTATACATGTAGGATTGTTGCGCCCTAGAATCCTACATAGTGAAGCCCGTGGGCGTAGTAGAAACTAAACTTTGTCAGAATGCGCAAAAAGTGGCCATTTTAATGTTTGGTAAAATTTTTTAAGAAATTCGATATGCATCCTTTAAAAATAAGAGCTTGCCGATATTGTAATATCCCATTAATCATTTACATCCCATTTATACTCGGGGCACTGAAGTGAGGCAAAAAGTCGCCTCATTACTGAACTCTCGTGCCTGATGGCCTCCCTTGCCACATCTGTAGCAGGAGTCGCTCTGTTTTCTCCCTTGCAGTCGGTTTTACCATGACCGAACTGTAGGTATCTGAAGCATCGCTGAACATGCAGTCTCTATTTCGTATCTTGCACGAGTTATAGCCAATATGTTCTTTTTCCAGTGCTTTTTTGGCTGCGATGCGCGTCAGTCTGTGACGTTTGTGTTGCCTTCTCTATTTTCCCTTATAGACGCGAGTTTGATGTGTTAGATTTTCTGCTGCCGGTATATCTGCGAACCTCTCTCAGGATTTCTTCCTTTTTGATATCACTGTCTATATTAAATATATCCACCTGGTCCTGATATTCCCGGACGTTCTCTACTACGTTTTCCTCCGTGCGGACCACGCTTATCTTCTTCAGGTGTTCGGCCTGTTCTTTCCATGCCACTTCGAGCTTTAGGTCCCTGTACCTAATCTTCTTAGCGCTTTTGACATCAATTTGACTTTTCGTCGTATCTGCACTGCCTTTGTTTAGCTTTAGCAACTCGGCGTAGGATTTTCCACCTCCCTTCACGATCACCTTCTGCGTCACCACGTTCATACTCCTGCAGCGCGAGGTGGAGGTCCATACCCATAAATGTGACTTCGAGAAGCTTCCTGAGGTTCCTACCTCTGTAGCCCCCCCTATACTCTTAGGGACGCCTCTCTGGTCTCCAGTGTCTCTATGGCTTCCCTCAATAATTTAGAGATAATTGCCAGTAGTCTCTTGTCCCCTTCCATTTCCGTCACCCCTTTCTCTACAGGGATCATGAAAATAGGCTGACGATTTCCCCGGTTCTCTTTTTCCTGACTCTACCTTGTAATTGTGATCATAGAATTAAGTGGGAGGTCTCTTGGTCTGTATGTACCTACTGCACTTACTACCAGTTTCGGTTTTTCCTGGTCAGGTCGTTGGACCTTTCCCCTTCACATAGAAGTCCAGGTTCCAAGACCATTGCTAAGTCGCCTGGAGGTTTATTTCCTCTTCCCGGTTTGACGACCGTAAAGTAAAGTGATCTTCCTATTCAAATTTATAATGTTAATTTTTTCAAAGCCTCTTTCCCTTGAGTTCAGGAGCGTTGCGATCATTTGTATCTTTTTTTCACTAAGTTATTCGGGAAAGAACTCTTCGAAGTCCATTTGTGTGGACACGCTTATCAATGGTTATCAATGCTGCCGAGGGCGACTTCTCTGAAAGTGCCCTCCATGTCTTCGGTGGACAGTGGTCTTCGATAGTTTAAGGACAGCGCGAGACGGTTCTCCAATAGGAAGACGATCAGTGAAAAGACCACGAAAACGATGAAACGACAACTTACTAGAGGCACATTGAAAAAACAGAGTCATGTCTATGCAAAAAGAAGAAGATGTCTTTGGTGACTCTTTTAAGGTTTTTTACCTCATTCTTGATTTCGACTTTCGTGCTCTTATGATCGGACATTAGTTTCACTAAATTATTTGTAACTCTGGTAAGTTTATTCATTGCTCTTACCATAGCCGTTATTTCGGAACTCTACTCTTCTCTCTAGATCTTTTCTCCCTAAGTGAGGAGCTCCTTTGCAAGGTTGCCTCCGCTGGAAGCTCCATTTTGTTCAGGTCCCTACCCCTGACCGGAATTCTTCCAACAGATCCCCTTTTTCCGAAGCCGCCTTCCTCTTTTCTTCTTCGCTGAGTACTTTCCCTTTGTTTCCTTCACTACCGATGAACACGATATTATCATCTCATTCATAGCTTGTTCCAGCTTGCATCACCACCGGTGACTCGCTCTATTGTCCCTTCGTTTTGTTTTATTTTTTCCTGCGTGATTAAATACTTATCCATATAGTTCCCATGAGTAGGGGCGAATTATACTGTCCGGCGAGGCAGTGCGCCATTACCCACGTTAAGGCTTGAATTTCAAATTTCAAAGGGTTTAGTCAGTTCTCCGAGGGCTCTGTTTGCGGCTGTCTGATCAGGAAAAAACGACCTGGATTAGTCACTAGAGGCCAGGTCATATGTATAAATAATAAATAAATAAAATAAATAAATAAATAAAAAATGTCTGATCTAGGTCATTCACCACTCAGGCACGGATCGCCTGACACCGTGTGGTTGCGGATATTTTATCTAGGTCTACTGTTCTATTATATGGAGTGTTAGAGCGCTCCAAAAATTTGAAAAAATTCAAAAAGTGACTTATATTGAACACCAATCATGATTTTTGTTAATTGTTTTTGAACCGGTAGATTCCTCTGTAGAAGCAGTTGAAAAATTACTCAAACTTTTCAAAAATTTGTTTTAAATCTCCAGAGATCACCAAAAAATGTAACGGAGTAAAAGGGATACTGGGAAACTGAAGCTATATTTTTATGGCATCTTAATATAATTTACTATTTCCAATAAAAATAGTAAATTACTTTATGGATTTAAATTAAAATAAACTTAAAAAAATCGCAAGTAATATTTATAGCGTTACTTGAAAATATATGCGTTAGGATTTGAAAAATGTTTGATGTGAAGAAGGGGGGGGGGGTCTGGCGCCTTTTTTAGGATTTGGGTTGGCGCCTTTTTTATGTGCCAGTCCGGCCCTGACAACATTCGACGCTTGTGAGAACATAAAATAATTATAGTGAAAATCAATAAAGAGGGGAAGAACAAGGCCTGACAGGAGAAGTGTTGGGAAAAATAACTACCTATTAAACTTGTTAAAAAAACTGCACTTGGATCCAAAGAAATGTGTAGGAATCGGTACTGACTTTAATAATAGATACTTTAATAACGATAAATTTGGAATGTCTTTATGGCACTCAAAAGTTTGTGAAAACTGCCTTAAAACTCACCATTGTCACCTTAATTTTTAAAAATTACCCCCAGACCCCGGTATCCCTCCCCAAAAAAGTTCATAGCCCCTCCCGAAAATCGGTCCTGGATCCGCCCTTGATGAGTGGAGTGACAAAGAAGGATAAAAATTAGAAATGAGTATATTAGGGGAAGGCTAGGTGTGGCACCAATTGATGCCAAAATGAGAGAACATAGGTTAAGATGGTTTGGTCATATTCAACGTCGAGACGTTAATCACCCAATACGAAGAATGGCTGAAGTGCAGATTCCTGGAAGGAGTAGGAGAGGAAGACCAAAGAAGACCTGGGGGAGACGATAAGGCAGGACATGTTGGTAAAGGGGATTGACATTGATATGACCCAAGATAGAATTGTGTGGAGAAATGCAATTAGGGAAGCCGACCCCGCATAGGGATAAGGCAAAGAGAATGATGATGTGTCGTCTATCGTCATGTAGTCATCCTCGTCTTCACTATATGGTGACTAGATCATCTGCATATGATATTACTTGAAGTTTATCTGTAATAATGTTTTTGTTTGCAAAGTTTGTCCTCCTTATTATTACGTCCAATATCAGGTAAAACGATGTTGGGGAGTTATTTGTTTTTTTTTTCGGGTATTTCAGGGGAGGTATTTCATCGGGTTCCATGGCTTTATCATTTCATAAGTTTTAGTGGTTTTTCAATTTCCCCGTTGATAATTGTTGGTCCATTTCTACTTCTTGGTTCAATTGTCCCCATTCTTTCGTCGTCTTCAAATAGCTCTTTTATATTCTTCCCATCTATTTATTTTCTCTATACTTTCACTTAATATTTTGTTATTGTTGTCTATTAAGTTTCCAATACATCTTTTTTGTATATGCCAGCTGTTTCCTTAATTTTTCTGTATACGTTAAAGCTGTGATGTTTATCTAATCTTTCTATCTCTGATATTTTTCTGATAGCCACAATTTCTTCGCTTTTTTTTCTTAGTATTACATCTGTTCCTGCTTTTGCTAATATATCTGACCATATCCTCATTAAAATAAATAAAAAAATTCTATTTGCTATTCAGCCGACTTTATTAACATTTCAATAAAGAACGACAGGAACAATTTAGATTACCACGGCGTTAATTCATTTCATTTGTAAACGACAAAAGATTTCGTTAATCTGCTCACTTACAGCAACATATCCCTTTGTAAACGTTGTCTGTGTGCTAATGTTTGATTGTCAGATTAAAACTAGTATGGCATATTTGAGTTCGCCGGCAAACATGCGGCCACAGGTAATAAGCAATATTTATTTATTTGTTGTAGTCAATAAATAAACTTTTATACCGGGGGCAACAAAACAAATACACGAACTATAATGGCTTTATTCTTAATACGAGGGTCGACCAAAAATTATCGGGATATCTCTCGCTTATGGCGCTGTGCGTGGTGCGTGTATAGAAGAATATAAAATATCATAAAGAGAACACTTCACAAACAGGTCCTGAGAAAGATGAATAAAGAAATGGAAGTTCTAAATACACTCAAAACCAGAAAATTGGAATATCTCGAACATAAACACGTGGAGAGAGATACAGCTCATTATGCAGGAAAAGATCCAAGAAAAAAGAAGTATAGGGAGACGGAGACGTAGAATATTATGGCTGCGTAACCTGAGAGAATGGTACGGATGTACATCAAATGAACTTTTCAGAGCAGCCGTCTCTAAAGTCAGAATAGCTATGAAGAAGAAGATAACGTTACAGATCAAGTCAAGTCCTGACCTTTCCCAGCATCCGTCTCCAAGTATCTCTGTCTCGTTCTGAATTCGTTTATCCACTTCTTCCTTGGTCTTCCTTCTGTCCGACATCCCACAATAGTTCCGCTAAGTGTACTACTAGGTGTTCTGTCATTGTCCATTCTTATGAGGTGACCTGTCCAGCGTAATCTTTGTATTTTTGCAGATTTTGCTATGGAGGGTTCTTTGTAATAAACTCGTAATTATTGAACTCGTAAGTTGAACTCGTAAATAACTCGTAGTTGAACCTTATTCTCCATATATCATTGTCGCAAATGGGTCCCAATGCCCACCTTAATATCTTTCTTTCAAAGGTATTAATAAGGTTTATTGCCTTTTCTATCATGATCCATGTTTCTACGCCATAATATGTTGATATTGGTTGTATGCTGGTTTTATATATTTTAAACTTTATTTCCCAAAACACTTGCGACAGAGAGAAGTATACTCTGTTCGGAATATATGAATATAATCAGTGATAAAGGGTGATTGTGTAGCTCAGGGTTTCCCGACCGGTAGTACGCGTACCACTGGTGGTACGCGGGAAGATTTCAGGTGGTACCCGGCACGTGGGTGAAACAAGCGATTACGCTGGGTCTCTGTCTGCGAAAGTGCCAGTGCAGTTGTTGTGCTTTCATATTAAGCTATGAAGCAGTTTTTGGTAAACCCTGGGACTTCAAAAGGTAGTGTTAAAAAACCTAAACCGCAGGTCAATCGGTAATAATGTCTGGCATAGAAAATAGTGACAATAATATTCATCAATGTGTTGCTTGTTTCGAAATGCTTTCGAACCAAGCCTTCTACACTAATGCGTCACAAACACACAAAGTACCCAGATGTGGTTGGTAAGCTCATCGAATTTTTTTAAGAGAGAATCTACTTTTTTTAGAAAGAAAATAAGTGCATGACTAGCTTTGTAAATATTATACTAATAAAGGCATCCTATGTACCTTGCTAGATGTAGAATTGCAAAGGTTGGAAAGCCTTACATAATAGGTGAGGCCCTTTTACTACCAGCCGCTGTGGAAATGGCCCAAAACGTGTTAGGAGAAAAGGCAGCCAAAGAAATTTAAAAAATACCATTGTCAAACAACACAGTGAAAAGGAAAATGACTGATATGTCTTCCAATGTTGAAGAACAACTTTGTTTAAACTTTAAGAATGCACATATTTTGCACTTCAAGTAGACGAAAGCACCGATATAAGAAACAGCACAGCTACTCGTATTTGTACGATTTGATTTTTATAAATAACTTATAGAAGAGTTTTTGTTCTGCAAACTACTTGAATCAAACACTACAGAGGAACTCATATGTCAGGTAATTTGACAGGGCTAGCAGTAAAAATAATGAAAATTGTTCCTAAATGCCGAAGAACACATTGTGTCATACACCGAGAAGAATTATAATTAGAAATAGTTAGTAGATATATTTCTAAAAAATTAGGATCGGAGGGGAGCTCGAGCTTCTTTCCATTTTTTTATGTCCCCCTCCCCCCTGGTGTTTGTTGGTACGCCAAAATCAACAAAATATTTCAGGAGTACGCAGTTGCTAGACGGTTGGGAACACCTGGTGTAGCTAGTCAAAACCGACCAGTGATAGTGGATATGGAGATAAAGTGAGGCGTAAAGGAAAGCAAGTAGAACACGAGAATGTAAGCTGGTAGAAGTTAAAGATTAAATATTTGCCAAGAGTGTTTAAAAATAGAGTGCTAAAAGAGCTTAAGAAAAAAGATACGGTCAGTGAATGGTAGGAAGCCAATAATAAAGTTGTAGTACAATTGGGAGAGGAAGTGCAGGGGCGTAACAGAGGGCCCCGCAGCGTGAAGCTTGCGGGGGGGGGCCCAATCGCTTAAGGGCCCCATCTTGTCATCTGATATTATGTAAAAATCTGTTATTGTTATATTATTTTTACGTTGTCTGTTTAAATTTAAAAACGTAAAAATTTCTAAATATATAGACGTATTTGCCAAGTGAATCATCTCATAATATGTAGAAACTTAATCCCTTCCGGCCTACCGAAATTTTATGGCAGCGACAATAAACTACCTATATAATGCTTTGTACGTGACTATTGAAAGATACAGTCGAACCCGCTTATTGGAATAGCCGTCGTGCCAAGAAAAAGTATTCCTATAACAGGGATATTCTAATAACCGATCATATAAGCCTAGTAAAAACGTTTTGGGACCTCAAATTTCTATACCTTAAACCGGGATATTCCTTTAACCGGTATTCTAATAAGCGGGTTCGACTGTATTAGAATTGCAATTTGCCGAATTTAAGAACAATATTTTTAAATCTAAAAATGGGTTTTCTTTCTCTCTGTTCTTTACCTACTTTTAGTATTTTGATACAATATTATCGCCAATAATTTCATATTGGTTGTTTGCATTCAATGTTATTTATATTTGTGTTGTTTTACGGTTATAGTTGCATATCAGTTTGGTACGCATTTATTTAACTATTATTGACACTTTTCTTGTGTAGGTAATCATTGGACAATCTCTCAACAGATAAACGGTAAGATAAGGAAATTATAACACTTACGCTTTAGGGGAGTCAATGTAGAAAAGCTTGCATTGTTTCTGTTTCGGAAAAAATCAAACAAGCTTATATTTTTCTAATACATTTTTTGTTAGTTTATATTTATCTTAAAGTGAAAAGTTCTACTCACAGATGCCTCTAATTGTTTATTAATTCTTTAAACAATAAATAAACTGTTTTATATTAAATAATTTTAAAAGATACCGGCGAATTCATTATTTTACTTTGTTCAAAAATGTTTCTATTTGCTTTTTGATTATGCTGAATTCGAACATGTTATTAAATCAGGGCCATAAGTACGATGTTGGGGGCTCCGGGGCAAACGTGATCTGGGGGCCCCTTACCGGGAGGTCTGGGGTTAATCACCCAGCAGAAGGGGTCCGGGAAAATTGATATTTAACCACTTTTTTTTTTTTTTTTTTTTGGGAGGTGAGAATCTTCTAAAGACTTCTGGGAAGGTGTCCCAGGTGTGTTGGATTCAACTCTCTACGCCTAACCGTAGCAAGCCGCCTACCAACTAAACTCACCTCCTCTTTCTCCAACCGGCGGGCCAGGAACCGACCTTAGCGGGCATAGCTCTGACCCACCAGCTTTGCTCGTCACCCCATCTAGCACTCTCTGCGTGCGCTCTGTGACTGTCATGACAACCCGGTTTCGCCACCCCATCCACGCATGCAGCCAGCCAGGGTCCGTAAGGCAACCGACCTATCTGCATGATAATGGGTGAGGAGGCGCGACCACGCTATCATCCCATCCACCGTAAACTGGCAAAGAATTACTAAACAGCCAGTGAGAACAACTAAACTTTCATTCCCCACCCCCTGTAGGAGTGGCCCATTCATCTATACACTCACAACATAAGATATAAACACATGAAAAACAAAACATCTAACATTTACTAACACTAGGATTAAAAATCCTTTTATTTTAAAGGACACTGCCCCGGCAGAAGTGGGAGTTGTATATTGACTGCCCACCCCGGTCGGTGCAAAACGACACATGTTCAAAAGAAATACAAACAGATTATCTTTGTTGGAGTCTCCTCTCTCTTTCTTCCTTATGCTTCATCGTTTCAGTGACAAATCCAATGATCAAGTCAAACATTTTTTCATTCATAATGGCTTTATGCATTAATTCTTGGGGCTCACCCAGAGGGGACCCCATCCTCAGCTGCAGCGAGGTTCGCCCTGCATGATATACAGGGCATACGAATATCACGTGGTACGCGTCATCTACCACTCCACACTCGGTACACAGATCGTCCCCAGTCTTTCTTATACGATATGTATATGCCCGAAAGGATCCATGGCCCGTCAAAAATTGTGTGAAATAATAGTTAACGCGCCTGTGTCTGCATTCATACCACCTCACTACATCAGGGATAAGGGTCCTCGTCCAGGCGGCTTTGCCTGTTTCTCTTGACCACTGATCCTGCCAACTTTCCAGGCTTCTTCTTCTTTCTTCTGGTCCTGAACTTATAGCTCCGTTACCCCTTCGATGCATTCGTACCCTCTCCTCTGTCAGAATGTGCACCGGCACAGCTCCGGCCACTACCTGTAGAGCAACGGTTGATACGGTTCTGTACGCGCTGCACACTCTGATCAGGGGTTTTCTTTGTGCTCTGAGAAGCATGTCTCTGTATTTGGCTTTATTTACAACTTCATGCCATACTGGAGCCCCGTATAATATTATTGACATAATGGATTGTAGCATTACTGCCCGTTTGTGTGATCCAGGGCCTCCTATATTCGGCATTAATTTTTGTAGGACTGAGGTCCTTGCCTCCGCTTTCCGACATGCTTCATGTATATGTGGGCCGAATGACCTTCTGTCGTCGAAGATTATTCCCAAATACTTAACTGTTTTCTGGGGTTTTAGTTCGGAGCCTCTGAACCGAAAATTAATGTCTTTTCGATCCCGCCGTCCCCTCAAGATAATTATCTCAGTCTTTTCTACTGCCAATTTTAAATCGTTGTTCTCTATCCATTTCGCGGTTTTTTCTATTGCTGTGTTTACTTTATGTATGATGCCCCGATTCGTGTCGTCCTCGATTAGTAGGGCTAGGTCGTCTGCGTATGCTATTGCCCTTACTCCTAGTGTTCTATTTACCTCTAGTACCCCATTGTATAATATGTTCCATAATGTGGGTCCCAGGACTGACCCTTGGGGTACTCCAGCAGTCATATTCATCTTATTTTTCTTCGTTATGCATACGCTTCTTTCCGATAGGTAGTCCTTTATTATATTGGACATGTAATCCGGGGCCCCCAGCTCGACAATCCTGTCGATGATGAGGCCCCAGTTCGCCGAGTTGAAGGCATTTTTAATGTCCAATAGAACAAGTACCACCCACCTCTTTCTACTTATTTGTGCCGCGTCTCTAATCCAGATCGCTGCGTCTACTGCTGATCGACCTTTTCGAAATCCGAATTGTTGACTGGATAGAGCTCTCTCACTTGCCAATACCCCTTCCAGCCTCTTCTTCACAAGAATTTCATAAAACTTGCCAAGACAGTCTAGAAGGCATATCGGCCTGTAGGAGGATGCCGAGTCGGGGGGTTTCCCAGGCTTGAGTAGCAATACCAGATTTGCTTCCTTTAATTCCCTGGGAAACTCTTGATTCCGCAGTAGATTGTTAAATACTCTTCTGATCAAACCTGGTTTCTCTGTTGCTATTATCTTCAGTGCCTCGGGTGGCAGACCATCGGGGCCGGGAGCTTTACCCGATTTGATTTCCTGACCAGCGGCTTTTATTTCTTCCTCCGTAAACTCCTCCACTACCGTGGGGAAAATCTTCAAGAAAGCTTGCTCCTCCTTGGCAGGAAAGAGAAGTTCCGCAGATTCACGCCGCTGGTCTTCGTCTAGTCTGTATGGGGCGATCATTTTGAGAGACTTCATTGTTATTTTGTATGCGTCTCCCCATATGTCATTTTCTAGCGCGTCTATCAGATTCTGCCACCTTTCCTTTTTCTCTTTCTTTATTTTGTTGTTTAGATTCCTCTTCGCTGTTTTATATATCTCATTGAGCTCGGGGTTGCCCTGGCTTCTTGTGTAATTCCTCCGAGCTCGGAGGCACACTTTCCGTAGTTCTCTTATCTCATCCGTCCACCAATAGGGGGTTCTTTCGTTATTTTTTGTCTTTTCTGTGGCCAACTCAACGGCATTAGCGAGTGTCTTCCTAAGTTGGCCGAGATCTGTAATTGCATCTTCGTCGATTTTTTTAATCTCCGACAGGTACCTGTTTTTGTTTAATATTTTCTCTCTTCGACCTATCGGTTTTCTTAGAACCCTCCCTTTAACCATCACCTCGTACGTTATGTAACAGTGGTAGGTGAATAACTGTTCGTCGAGGACATCCCAATTTTTTATGCGTCTGGATAGCCTTTCGGTTGCAATGGTTACATCAATATGTGATTTGCTAGCCCCTCTTACGAATGTGGGTTTGTTGTTGTTGAGTACATGGAGGCTAGCCTGGGCTATCCATTCATTCCAGAACTCTCCCTTCTCATCATTCATGGGAGAGCCCCATGACCTAGATTTTGCGTTGATGTCCCCGACAATCATTATTTGCTTCTCTCTTGTAGCGATGCTCATTATTTCATCTACTTTTTGTTTGTAGTCTCTGATGGGTATGTTTGGAGATATGTAGCATGCCAGGAGACAAAAATCCTTCATCTTAATGAGAATATAATTTCCGCCCCTGACTATGCCACGCACGCCAAGATCTTTATTTCTGAAGAGCACCGCCACGTTTTTGTTTGTATCCTGCACCCAGCCACCGTCCGACGTTATTTTTTTGTTAGGTTCCGGGACGATGAGTAAGTCTATTTTTAGCGTGCAGGCTTTCGCGTGGACGAGATCGTGTGCCCGTTTTGCGCGGCCCACGTTCACCTGCATTATCCTTATACCAGGTTGATCCTTGAGGTTCATTTTTGGTTCAGTTCCCTAGAGAGTTGACCCGTATCCGTTTGTATATATTGAACACAATAAATATAAATAAAATAAAGGTGTAAATATAAAATGAATAAATAGGTAAATAAATAAATAAAAGATTAAAATGGTATACTGGACAATACACAACACACTAAGTTTTTTAAAATTATATGTGAAATTAAATTTTATATAAATAAAATTTATATAAATAAAATGTGTATAGATAAAATTTTCAAATAAATTAAATAAATAAATAAAAATATGTATGATTAAAATCGATAAATTTACCCTATAAAAGGTGATTTCCTGTTTCACTGGTGGGCTGTATACGGACCCACCTCCGTTCATCAGGAAACCACTTCTCACCCTTTCGCTTTTGTTTCTTTTAATGTTTTATGGGTTCCCTTTCCCCTCCCCTGCCGTACACCCACGCCCTATAGGCTGGGCATGTCATGCGGTCCATTCTATGACCCTCTTCCTTACAAGTTAAGCAGTACGCAGTGCTGCTACACTGCACCGCTGTATGCCCGTTTTTAAAGCAGTTGTAGCAGCATGCTACCCTGCTCTCCCCTGTGCACTCATAGGTGCTGTGACCATAATGGAGGCACTTATAACACCTTACTGGCGTATGGCGTTCCATTATGGGGCATATAACCCAACCTATTACTATCGTTCTATACCTCCGTAGCTCTTCTGCTTTTGAGGGGCGTACGGCTATGGTCGCCACCTGTTCCCCATGCCTATTTATACGTAGCGTTTTGACATCTATTTCGTCCTCGGGGATACCGGTATATGTTGTTATCGCGCTTATTAGCTGTTCTTCTGTAAACCCAGGGTCTATTGCCGTGATGGAAAAATAATTTTCTTTCTTCCGAACAGCCATGCTCATTCCCGTTATTTTACTGTCCATCTCCTTCTTCAGTTTCTCCGCTGCTCCCTTCCCCTTTAGTTTTACGAGGATGTCTCCCCCTTCTGTTTTTTTTAGCCTATTTACTTTTAAGCCAATCTTCCCTATATCAATTTTCTGATTCATCTCTTTTAATACATCAGTGTATGATTTCCCCCCCGTTTTGATTAGGAGCGCTTCTTCCTGCTCATGCCTCTCCCCTTTATCCATCTCCTTCCCTCTGATAACTATTTCCCATACTATATTTTCTTTTCTCCCCACAAATTCGAGAGCTTTTCGCACATCTTCCTTATTTATCTCGTTGTTAACGATGACTCTAACGGTTTCCGGGGGCTTCTCCCTTTTTTTTATTATATTTATGGCCTTTACAGCCATTTCATACATTCCCTGTTCACCCACTTTGGTTACATATGTGTACCACTGCCTCCTTTGGTTGGCCATAGAGCTTTTCTTTACATTTTCTATGTACTCTATGTCGCCCACTTTGCATTCCTCAATGATTTCTGCTACTTCTTCCCTGAGCGTTCTTATGACGCCCTCTACCCCTCCGTCTTTTATTTCGTTTTTAGTTATTATTATGCATTCTTTTTTTTCAATTGTCTCTTGCAGTCCCCCATGTTCCCACTTCGTTTTTTCAAACACCTTGTCCTCCCATTTCTTCTCGTGGATTTGACTAAAGGTGTCTATGTCTCCTCCCTTGTTTACAATTCCTATTATTTTTTCTGTTTCTTTTCTTTGTCTCTCTTGCTCGATCTTAATTTTACATTGTTCGCATCTTATATTTTTCTCCTCCCCTTGTGTTGTTTGATTTGGGCTAATTTTTCTGTTTTGCATAGAGTTAATTTCCCCTATGAGTTTTTTCATTCTTATTCTTTCGTCCTCTATTGGGCCTTCTGTATTAAGTATATCGAGTATTTGTTTCATTTTCCGTTGGACCTTTTCCCTGTCGGTTTCTTCTGGATATTTTTTGCTTTCTTCAAGTTTTTCTTTTTTGAATTTTTCATTTATCTCAAGGCTGTCCCCTTTTCTTTTTTTCATTTGCTGCATTTCTCTTCTGTCCTCTTCGTCGAACAAGAAGGCTGTTAAAACACTCTCCTCTATATCTTCCCAAGTTCCTCCCCTTTCTTCTTCCGTTTTTTCATCGTGACTTTCTGTGAAGGCTTTCGCTTCCAGGATTTTCACCGAGGGATCTTCCTCTTCCTCCTCTTTTTCTTCTTCTTCTCTTGTATTAATTTCTTCCCCTACAAGTGTCGAGTGCTTTATGGCACCCGACCTGTTTAGTTTAGGCTGTTGATCGTGCCGTTGTAGCAATTCCCTTTCAAACTTTCTCAGCTCATCTTCATCTATTGTGCCGTCTTGCGACTGTTCTTCCCTATTCTCAATTTTACTAATTAATGCGTCGTCATTGTCCTTTTGCCTTTGGTCGTCGTTATTTTTTCCTTTAGGTTTTTTTGAGTTGGTTTTATTCATATGAATTCCCACGAGTCGGGACGTGCTACGCGTCCGACGTGGCAGTGCGCCCTTACCACGTTAAGGCTAGGTTCTTCGGGAGGTCGCCAGGTATCCCGAAGGGATCGTTTGTGATGCTCTAACCCTCGCATCTCTCATATCTTTGGCACGATGCCTTCCACCGTGATAGTGGGGATTATTTTATTGAGGTTTACTCCTCTAGGCTTTTTTTCACGGTTGCCTCCGGACGCAGTAGCAGCCTGTATTCACAGGCTACCTGGAATTTCCGCGTAACTGCTGCCTCCACTGTTACGCGGGATTGGGAGTGGATGTGTGTTGGGAAAGGTACTTTGGCGGGGTAAGACATGGCGGCTACTCGTTATGGGTATGTCGAAAAAGATTTCGAATAGAGATTTGTGATCGGAGTTCGACGGCAGAGCCCCCGCATGGTGCGTGGGGCTCCACCATCGACCCCCGGCCACAACGCTGGAGTGGGCGAGATTAACTTTAGGAATTAGAGTAGTCGCAGGGAAGTTGGAGGGTGAAATACGACTGCTGAAGGCGAAGGCGTCGCAACTGCTCGCCTCAGTTGCGCCGCCTTTTAGCGTCCAGCGGCGGTGTCCGGCGACCACCCGGTGCACAGTCGCTGGACGCTGGAACTGTTCTTGGTTTCATCGGTCGTGCTCCCCTCACAATTTTTTTAGGGACCACGACCGGTTACTCGGCCCTCCCACCGTCGTCGAGGTAGAATTACAGTCCCAGGGAGGGATATTTAACCACTTGAAAACGCATTTTAATGTACTCCATGACTGAAGTTCCTACCTAGATATTGCTATTTTAGTTGACCAACACACAAAAAAAATTGAAATCACATTATTTGAAGCTAAATATTTACCATCAACATAACATCTTTTCTGTTTTCATAAAAAATATACTACATATAATGTTACTTACATTCTTCGGCTATAATGTAGGTTTTTAATCGCGTTATATTGCCTATAGGCAGTATAACGCGATTACAATCGCGGGGTCCCCTTCGCCGGGGGCCCCGAGGCACTGCCCCGGTTGCCCCAATGGTAGTTACGGCCCTGTCAGACATTATAATTTGAAAATTCAAAATAATTTTTTTTGAGCACTTATATATACAGTATGTCTGCGTGGCTTCGAACCATATGGGAAACATTTTTATTATCAATTTTACGAAAAAAGTTATTCTTCATGAAATGCTCTGAATGGTCTTAAATCTGAGATACAAAATAAGCCACATAAACCATCAGATATCAAAGCTTATCAATTTTATACGAGGTAAGCCAAAAAATAGGAATTTAACTCAAGGATAAAGTACTTTTATATTTAACAATATACGATTTTAATTTTAATATGTAATTACATCCCTGTAAATAAAAAATTAATTTTTCCAAATATTTTTCAAATTACCGATAACCAACATCATTTTATTACAATAATTATAATAACTATTTTATTATTAATTTTTTAATTTTACGAAAAAATTCTTTATAAAATTCTTATCAGATTCTTTATAAAAAGCTCTGCATTATCTCAAAACGAAGATTCAATCGTAATATATTACATTTTACCAACTTTATACGAGGTATGTCTAAAAATATGAATTTCTCTCTAAGAGTTAAGTACCTTTATAGTTCACAATATTTCAACTGGAATGATATAATTGCATATTTAAACATAGTTTTTAATGGCGAACAACTTTTTATAATAAAATTTTTCAATATTGTAAAATATAAAGGTGGTCTAGGTACTATTGAGCGAAATTACTATTTTTTTATATACCTCCTATAAAATCAATAAAATTTAATATCTGATTATTGCAACTTAGGTTTTATACCATGCAGAGCATTTTATGAAGAATAACTTTTTCTCGTAATATAGATATGTAATAAAAAAGTTTCCCATAGGTTCCAAGCTACGCAAACACACTTTTTTGGAATGGATCTGTATACCGATAAAGATGAGAAATGTAAGTTGTTATGAACAGTGAATGATAACGCTAACACAAAAAAATTTTGTCAAAA
Organism: Diabrotica virgifera virgifera; assembly: GCF_917563875.1. Lineage (NCBI taxonomy): Eukaryota > Metazoa > Arthropoda > Insecta > Coleoptera > Chrysomelidae > Diabrotica > Diabrotica virgifera. Next base: position 101,653,639 of record NC_065443.1, read on the forward strand.
AACTCACTTCTGTCACGTAAGCAGTCGCGCGTAGAACAAAATCTAACAATACAAATTTAAAACAAATTTAAATTTTATAATATTTTTGTTTGCTTGTTACGTTAAAAATATCTATTTCTAATAATTTTAAAACTAATTGATTCCCACCAAAGCAATAAATTACACCAAAAAAATAAAAATGAAATTTAAAAAAATTTTAAAAAAAGTCCTAAGCATTACTACAATCTTCTTCGAGGCACTTACAAGTGGAAAGTTATGTTACAAAATTGTTCATTAAGTTATCACGGAAAATGATAAAAAGTTGGATTTTTTTCTAACGGCGCGACTGCTCCCGGATTAAAAGGGGCCCCTTTTCAAATTCTGCGGGGGGGCCCCGCCGGAGTTTGTTACGCCACTGAGGAAGTGTTAGGAAAAATATCTGGTAAAGGGACTCCTAGGTACATAGAATCTTGGTGGTGGAATGATGCAGTGCAACAGAAGGTTAGAGAGAATAAACAGGCTAGAAGAAGGTCTGACAGGTCTAAAACAGAGAAAGATAAGGAGATATAAGCTAGCAAGGGAATCAAAGCGCGCTGTAGCTGCTGCTTAGGAAAGATCGTCTGCACAGCTGTATAAAGAGTTGGAAACACCCGAGGGGATGAAAAGGTTCTACATCATTGCTAAATCAAGGAACAAATCATCAAAGGACTTGACTCATGTAAGCAGATTAAGAGTGCGGATGGAAGAGTGTTAAAGAAACGATATTGAAATAAAGCAAAAATGGTATGAGTACTTTAGAAAGTTGCTAAATAAACAACAGCAGAGAAGAGACAGAGGATGCAGGTTCCCAAATGAGTATGCAATATTGGGGATAGCATGAGACAAAGTTGTCGAGGCGTTAAATAGGATGCGAATGGTAAATCAGTAGCATCTGATGGAATACCTGTGGAGGTTTGAAAGGCTCTAGGAAGGCTCAGAAAGGGGTTGATATTTTGTGGTAAATGATGAGTAGGATATATTATGAGGAAGAAAGGATGCTCAATTCATGGAGAGAGTATGTGATAGTATCATTGTATAAATATGAAGGGTACATTCAGGATTGAAAGAACTATAAAGGGATAAAGTTAACAATAAATATTTGGGAGATAACTATAGAGAGAAGGTTACGAGAGAGACATCAATAAAAAAAGAAAGTTTCGGTTTATGTTAGGAAGGAGGACCATAGATGTCTTGTTTACTTTAAGACAGTTGATAGAGAAATTCAGCAAGAAAAAAGAGATACATTTGGTATTTATAAATCTTTAGAAGGCATACCAGAAATGAGTTCTTGAGAAGTACGTAAGGCTTGTGAATAGTATGATATATATGAGGAAGCGTACACCAAAATAAGGACTTGTGTCGGATTTACCGAAAATTCTCAATTGCGGTTGGTTTGAATTAAGGCTCACTGAATCCCTACCTGATTAATATTTTTAGAATAGAACAGTGCCGGATTAAGGGGGGGCTATGGGACTATTAGCCCCCGGCGGTAAATTTTGAGAGGCGGTAAATTTTGAGAGGTCTTTTTTTTACCAAATCCAGGCAAGATAGTATACCAACGAGCACTTCTTTTCAAGACGATCCAATTGCAACAGTTTCAGATGTTTTAGAAGGTAGGTTTATTTGACTGTTTTAGTTACTTTTTTAATAAAATAAAATTTGCAGCAGGATCTTCATCATGGCGAGATGATTCATCCACAGCAAATTCAGACCCACTTTGTGATATCGAGTTACGTCCTGAAAAGAGTTCTCCTGAACGTCAAATTCTAGTCGAAAGTGGTGTTAATCGAGTTGATTTACAAGATCCAAAATTCTGGCCAAGAAATTGTGTAGATGAAGTGCTGAAAGAATTCAAAACACAGGATCTTAATTCTTTAGACTTTGAATCTTCAAAAAGAAAAATAGGAAAACAAAACAGGTACTGTACTAAATCACTATTCTATAAACTTTTAAAAAATGGTGAAAAAATTCGGCGTGACTGGTTAGTTTATTCCAAAAGCACAGGCTCTTTATTTTGCTTATATTGTCGACTCTTTTCAAGCGAAAATTGCACTGTTTCCTTTTTTACTGGATTTGACGACTGGAAAAAGGCTAAAGAAAAATGTGACAGTCATGAAAGGTCAGTCGTTCATTTAGAACATCTTAAAAATTTTATTTCAAGAAATTCATTGAGTATGAGAAAGATCGATGATTCTCTGCGGCAACAGATTGAACATGAGACCACATATTGGCGAAACATATTACAAAGAGTCGTTAGTGTCATAAAATTCTTAGCTAGTAGGGGACTACCTTTTAGAGGAACCGACGAAAAATTTGGTTCTACTAGCAATGGCAACTACCTTGGATTACTAGAGTTGTTGGCGGAATATGATCCTCTATTAAAAGAACATATTGAAAAATATGCTTCAAAAGGCTGTGGTTCAGTATCTTATTTATCAAAAACGATTTGTTTTGAATTTTTGCAAGTGCTTTCGGACCACATATTAGAAGAAATTGTAAAACAAATTCATTGTGGCAAATATTATTCAATCAGTGTTGACTCTACGCCTGATATAACACGTACAGATCAACTGACATTCATTATTAGGTATTGCTCGGACACCGGAACACCTGTCGAGAGGTTCATACAGTTTTTAGACAACACTGGCCACAAAGCCGAAGATATGGAAGCCAGCATTGTAAAAATTTTGTCCAACCTGAATATAAATATCGATGACTGTAGGGGACAATCGTATGACAATGCGAATAACATGTCTGGCGTTTATAGCGGTCTCCAAGCCCGAATAAAATCTAGGAATAGTTTGGCAAAATACGTACCATGTGCAGCCCATTCCCTAAATTTGATTGTACAACATGCAGCAGAATGCACCATGGAAAGTACTTCTTTTTTTTTAGTTGCTGAAGAAATTTATGTTTTTTTCTCAGCTTCAACTTACAGATGGAAACGACTCACTGATCTATTGAAAAATTGTGGCCATACAACATTTGTTCCAAAAAGAGTTAATGTGACTCGATGGTCAGGACGATTTAATGCATTAAAAGCTCTTAATTTATGCTATCAAGATATAAAGCAAGCACTTTTAGAGTTATCATCTAACGACGACGAGAAGATGCCAGTTCGCTGTCAAGCAAACAATTTACACGGAAAGATGGCTACGTTAGAATTTGGTATTTATGTTGCCTTTTGGTTCGAAGTACTGAAAAGAACTGACCAAGCGAGTAAATCTTTACAAAGCGTAAATATGGACTTACATACATGTTCGTCTTTGTATAGCTCATTACAACATTTTTACGAGTCTCTTCGTGATAAATGTAATTTATTTGAACAAAAGGGGCAGCTCTTATCACAACAAATGGAATACAGTAAAGAAATTAGAAGTCGCAAAAGAAAATTACAGTTTGACGAAGCAGATACAGAAGAGATCCTTACACCGCAAAATAAGATTAGAACCCAAGTGCTGTATAAAACAATTGATTATTTGGCAAATAATTTGAAATCTAGAGGAAAAGCTTATGAAGATCTTGCCATCACTTTCTCATTTTTATTTTCTCTACCTCTTTCAGAGGATAACGTGATTTCAGACAAAGCGTCGGTATTAGTGAATATTTATTCGAATGACTTGGATACATCTGTAGCAAGTGAGTGTATTCAATTAAAACATTTTATAATGTCACTACTAGGCCAAGTTGAGTATAAAAATCCAACAACTCACAGTGCTACTTTTGTGATGGAGCTTTTGCATAAAAATAATATAATTGCAACCTTCCCAAACGTAGAAATAGCACTAAGAATCTTCTTATCGTTGATGGTTACTAACGCAACCGGTGAAAGATCATTTTCCACTTTAAAACGGGTCAAAAATTATTTGAGAAATACCATGACGGAAGAAACGTTAAATTCGTTCGCTGTTTTAAATATTAATAATGATCTGCTTACAAAATTAGATTTTAATAAAATCATCGACCTATTTGCAAGTAGGAAGTCCAGGAAAATTTGTTTGTAAATAATTATTATTATGTTAATTTACTTTATAAGTTGTGAGTTTGTGTTTTTGTGGCTTTTTTGTATATTTGTAATAAATTACCTAATAATATTAAAATAGTTTTAATGAATTGTTAACCTAAGACGCATATATTATACCTAATGGAGAGTGGCGGTATAGTATGACTTAGCCCCCGGCGGTCCATGAACTAAATCCGGCACTGGAATAGAATAGAAATATGCTTTATTGTCATGAAAAATTGTACAATTTTATCGACAAAGCTTACAAAAAGTCAAGAAAACAAAACAATAACAATTCAATTTACTAAAATTACATAAATCGTCAGTATGGATGTACTGAAAGAGAAGGTAAGGGAGTGGGTTCCTTGGTCAATGCTCTTTGCTAATATCGTGTTAGAAGAGGAGAGCAAAGAAATGTTGTAGGAGAAGTTGGAGGGTTAGAAAAGGACTATTTCTTGAACAGAGGGGACTTATGGTAAGCAGGTCGAAGACGGAGAATATGTGGTTGGGACTGTTGGGAGGAAGAAGAATGGTTGGGGACACATAAATGCTTGAAGAAAAACTAGGCCGAGTAGGAGTATTTAATTATTTTGACTCCTATATAATGGAAAATAGGACACTAGAGCGAGAAGGCGAGAAGTTTCCCTCGGGATATAGACTGGATGGTTTAACTGAAAGCGAATGAGCGGAGTATTAGTCTAGCCGCCAAATAGGGGTCAGGGGTCACCGTGGCCTTTTCAATTCTGGTGGGTCCACCCTAGTTTTTTATGTATTTTTGGCTGCTGATTACGAATTTTGAGGGTTGATTTCGATCCGAATTTTTTTTAATAACAGCCAATGTTTATTGCAAACTGTCTCATCACAAACAATAAGCAATAGATATGTATAATTATTGTAAAATAACATAGAGGGACTTAACTGTAAGACTTAACTGTATAAAATTATAATTTTAAAATACAATATAACAGTTACTACTTGGAACATAATAGATAAAATTTAGTATACATAGTAGATAGCACTGGTAATAAATATGATTATTAGAATATTAGAAGACTAAAAACAAGAATGAAAATACGAAAAAAGTTTAAAAAATCACTGAAACTAACATTTGATTCTTTACCGCACTATGACACTGCACTATGTTTCTCCAGATGTACTAGAGGTCCAAAGGGTCAGGTTTTTTAGTCTTCTCTTATGTGCAATGTTGAGCAGGGCCGAAGAAAAACTAGGCCGAGTAGGAGTATTTAAATATTTTGACTTCTACATAATGGAAAATGGGACACTATGAGAAGTTTCCCTCGGGATAAAGGCTGGTTGGTTTAACTGAAAGCGAATGAGCGGGTTGTTAGTCTAGCCGCCAAATAGGGGTCAGGGGTCGCCGTGGCCTTTTCAATTCTGGTGGGTCTACCCTAGTTTTTTATGTATTTTTGGCTGCTGATTACGTATTTCGAGGGTGGCTTTCCATCCGAATGGTCAAAAATTTGTTATACACAATTTGATTGTGGTAATGTAGGTAAAATGAGAAACTCGAGATAATGTAGGCAAAATTAGTGCAAAATGGTTGCAAAATAAGTGTTTTTCGAAGCTTTTTCAATCGTAACTCGGCTTGGACGCATGCAAATGAGTATAACATAAAAAAATTATTTGTACATAATTTATTAATAATTGTATTCCCAGTTATCAACATATCGACTGAATGAAATCTCTTGAACATTCCTTCTATTCGAATGTCTTTTCATCACACTTATCCCATCCAGCAGAGTTTTAAACCGCATTCATTGATGTCACACGCATATTTTGCTCATTTTCCCCACAATTATTATTTTTGTTATTCGACAGTGTATCAAAACGACCGTGGCACTGACAGAGTGCACTAGATTAAGACTAGTGCCATTGTTAGAAGTGTCAGGGTGGGCACTCCATCAAAGTAACCATACTACGAGGAAGACACGTACTGCAGCTACAAACGTCATTCATACTTAAACCTTTTATTCACGAGTAACGAGTGGATTTCGACGGTCGCATAAAATTTTCGATTATTATGGAAATAGTTGCATTTTCGCAAATCTTTGTGTAGAACTAACTATTCTTTGTGGGAATAAGCCACAATTTTACTTTAAAATTAAGTTTATTTGACAATTCGATTTCCACTTCGGAACTCGTTCGCAAAATACAAAACATTAATAAACTAAACAAGTAAAACTTAGTAAAAAATAATTTAATTTTATCTGACTTATATTAGAAATTCAGACATATAATATTATATAATATTTTAAAGTAAATGACTTGAAAAGGATATTGCCAATATTTATGAGTTGCGTTCCTGGGACGACTTTATTGGAAGATTGTTCATTCGATTAAATAAAATCAAATTTAGCTTAAAAATATCCGTCAGAAAAAAATCATAGCATGTGATTTGTCTTTAAAAAGACAACCACATGCAATGATATAGTCAAATTCTCCTGTAAGTGATCCCATGCTAAATGATGAAAAAAAAACAGGAAAAAGCTCACGGTACTATCCCAACATGGTATTTAGTCTTACATTTAGTTTGCTCTCAAATTTCGATCTTTATATGGTAAAGGTGACGATAATGAACCACCAACACCTGATGTTACGACAAACGAAGAAATAAACTTTGGGGAGGCGAAGTAAAGAAGTACAAAAAAAAGAAAATCACCAGGAGAGAAACAGAATATTGAATGGACTCCTAAAGTACGGAGGACAAGATCTGACCAAACAACTATTAAAACTAATCCCAAAAATAATAGAATAAAACAGAATACCACACGAATGCAGATCAAGCATCGTAAAACCTCTCTTTAAAACAGGAACAAATCGTACCCGAAGAATTACAGAGGAATTAATTTATTAAATAAAACTTAAAATTAACAACCAACGTTATAATAAACAAACTGCATATAATTATAACAGCAGAAAAACAACAACAAAAAGCTCGAAACAGAAGTGGAAGATCAAGTAAATAAAGCAAACTGAGCCGCAGCTTGCCTGAACGGAACAATATGGAGAAACAAAAATATCGGAAAAGAAGTGAAAGGCATAATTTACGAAACAGTCATCAGACCAATTAATAACATACGCGGCAGGAACACGACCTGATACAGAAAGGACAAAAAGAATGCTAGAAACAGCAGAGATAAAAACATTTCGAAAAATCGATGGTAAGACACTATGGGATAGAGCTATAAATGCAAATATACGACGGAGATGCAAGGTGGACACCATTAATAAAATAATAACTATGGGTGAAAAACAGAAGAGTAGAATGGAACGACCACATAAGCCGAATGACAACAAATAGAGTAGTAAGGACGGTGAGAGACAGTAGTAAGGACGGTGAGAGTTCCCCAATAGGAAGACGATCAGTGGGAGAACCACGAAAACGATGGAATGATAACTTACTGGAGGCACATTGAAGAACAGACAAAGTCATGTCTACACAAAAAGAAGAAGAGGAAGATTTTAAAGATTATAGAAACATAATGCTAAAAATTGAAAGTAATGTAGGGGAGAACCTTAAGGGGAACGGAGCAAAATGCAAAATTTTGACGCATGCCAAAATTTTTAATGTGTTTTAAATACATATATTAATTTTTCTTCGAATCCTGAGAAAACTAATAAATATTTTTGAAAAATTTAAACGCAGAATGAAATATTACATTATTACCGAGGGCCCAAAGTCCCTGAAAACTTCTACAATGTTTATTTTAATAAGTTACAGAGGTGAAAATAAAAGAGAAAATTGAGTGTGATTTTTAATTGCAAATGTTTAATTCAAAAGAAACTTTTTATTTATTATAAGGGATTTTCGGCCCTCGGTAATAAAATAGTCTTCCATGCTGCGTTTAAATTTTTAAAAAATACTTATTAGCTTTCTCACGATTCGAAAAAAATTAACAGGACATTTAAAACACATTGAAAATTTTGACATGCGTCAAAATTTTGCATTCTGCTCCGTTCCCCTTAAAATAGAATACCTTAGTCTAGAATGCCTGGATCCCGCCTACCAAAAAAAAGTTGATTAATAGCAAACTGAAAATTTGTTAATAGCTTAACGGTGTCATTGCCGGACAAACTTTGATGTACAGGAACACTGGAACAGGGGAAGTTTTTAATTGTGGAACAGGTTAAAAATTTGGATCGTCAGACTACGAAAGCGTCCCATGTATTTTGTCGGACAGAACTTCCAATTGATTTGTTACCCTTTCATTACACTCTCAAACAATTTATCACCTGTCATAATTCCTGTCATTTGACATGTTCTACGTTAAAATTGACATGTTCTCATTAAAATGTCCAGTTGGTGATAAATACCAGTCTAATTTTTGTATGAGAGTTTAATGAAAGGGTAACAAATTAATTGGAAGTTCTGTCCGACAAAATACATGGGAAGTTTTCTTAGTCTGATGTTCCAAATTTTTAACCTGTTCCACAATTAAAACTTACCCTGTTCCAGTGTTCCCATACGTCAAAGTTTGTCCGACAAGACACCGTTAAGCTATTAACAAATTTTCAGCTTGCTATTAATCAACTTTTTTTTGGTACGCGGGAATCAAGCCTATGTGGAATATTTACTTTAAAGACCCTTAAATAATATAATATCAATCGAGGAGCAGCGTGGAAACGTCGTGATGACTGGTGAGATGAAAGTCTTCAGTATATTCTTGCGCTTACTTTTGAGGTATATTTATTGAAGTAGCTTCTATTTTTATGAATGAATAATTGGTTTAAGTAAGTTGTGTTTGTATTATCCCTCTTCTGATAATGCAAAGACGTAATCTGCGTAATTTTCTTTCTCTTTGGATAAACTGTCTTCTTCTGTCCGTTATCTGTAATGTATTGTCGAACATTCATGTTTTTTTTTGTCATTTTCGGCCACAGGATTGGTTTAATATTACTCTCCCAATAGACCACAGCGCATCTGTAAAAATATTAGTACATTTGGACGTTGAGAGGTGACTCAAATTTTTTTGCAGAAATTGCTTGAAAATAAATCAAATAATAATATTTGAGTTATCCTCCCTCTCAAAAAGGTCCGGAACATTGTTTAAATAATCAAAATGTCAGAAAATTAAGGAAAAATTCGATTTTTTTTTGGTTTTTTGATTATAACTTTAAAAGTATTAATTTCCGAGAAAAGTTTTACTGACATAAAAGTTGTGTAATTAAATTTCCTACAATATAAAATTGATTAAAAATTTAAGAAATAGTCACCCTTGTTACAAAATAGCAATAATTGTGAAAAAAACATACAAAAACAAGTATTCGCATTTTACGTTTTTCAACCATTTATGCTAAACTTAGGACCTTCATATTTCACCCTAAAAAATTTTATGATACAGTAAAACAATACTGTAAATTTCATTAAGATCGGTTCAATAGATTTTGCAAAATAAATTTTGCAATCCAGCTTTCGTAAAAAAAATTCATTTTTTCAAAATGTTACAGGACTGAAAATAAAGCAGATAGCAAGTTGAAAATTTTTTTGCATATAAAAGTGTACTGTACATTTCATTTGCAATTTTGCAAAATTAAAATCGCTTAACACCACGGCGTCAGGAATTTTATTAAATAAACATTAATTATTGGTGCTACGCTCAGGACAGCAGATAGATTGCTCTGATTGGGCATTCCAATAACCTTTGATAATGATTGATACATTTTAATTTTCATGACATTTCGATATAAATAAATAAATTTGATTATTGCAAAATAAAAACACATACTCTATCCTTTGAAATATAGTCGGTTCGCTAAACTCATACACAACTGGCTAGTGATTTTAGTTGATAATTTTTTTGTTTTTGGCCAATTTTGGCAAAATTGGTAAAATTACTAACTATTTAGTAATTATTAACCATTTAGTAGTTATTTTTTTCGCCAATTTTACCAAATTGGCAACATTACTTACTAAAATTACTAGCCAATTGTGTCTGAGTTTAGCGAACCGACTATAACACTTTTATTAGCAAAAACTTTCTTTGTTCATATATTTTAACTTAAATAATAAAAGTTTATTATTTTTAAACATATGCAATTGTTTAAACAATATTTCACAAACAATAATAAAATTAGTTTGATTTTTGTGGAATTAAAAAATTAAAATACAACAAAATATAGAGTAAGAAAATAATATATTAGATAAAGATTGGAAGAAATTTTGGTGGAAATCAAACTGTGTGAATCGAACACCGCTGTTCTGCGCATAGCACCAAAAATTATTGTTTATTTCAAAAATTTTCTGACGCCGTGGTAATTAATCGATTTTAATTTTGAAAATTGCAAATGAAAGGTACAGTATACTTCTATAAGCAAAAAAAATTCAACTTGCTGTCTGCGTTATTTTCAGTCCTGTAACATTTTGAAAAAATGAATTTTTTTGCGAAAGCTGTATTGCAAAATTTATTTTGCAAAATTTATTGAACCGATCTTAATGAAATTTACACTATTGTTTTACTGTATCATAAAGTTTTTCTGGGTGAAATATGAAGGTCCTAAGTGTAGTATAAATGGTTGAAAAACGTAAAATGCGAATACTTGTTTTTGTATGGTTTTTTCGCAATTATTGCTATTTTGCAACTAGGGTGACTATTTTTTAAATTTTTAACAACTTCTATATTGTAGCAAATTGAATTAATCAACTTTTATGTCAGTACAACTTTTCTCGGAAATGAATACTTTTAAAGTTATAATCAAAAAACGAAGAAAAAAATCGAATTTTTCCTTCAATTCTTGACATTTTGATTATTTAAACAATGTTCCGGACCTTTTTGAGAGGGAGGATAACTCAAAGATTATTATTTGATTTATTTTCAAGCAATTTCTGCAAAAAAATTTGAGTCACCTCTCAACGTCCATCTCAAAACAGATCCGCCCTGGACTACAACGGTTTCTAAGTGGTTCATTTCTATTTCAACATCAGTAATAACTACTTCTGACTTATTAGATAGATATGTTATATACAGGGTGTTTGGTAAAGAATGGGCCATAGCTTAACCTTTGATTCCTGCGCTTAAAATAGGTCGATTCAAGCTAACTTACCTTAGTACGAAAGTTGAGAACAACCGAACAACAGGGTGTCAACGTTAAACTTTTATTTTATTTATTCTTGAATATTTCCTCACGGGCATGGGATAACAACACGAAATTTGGTAAGTGGGAGTGTTTTGGGATAAGAAATCTAAATTCTCCACCAAAAGTGATGTATTACCCAGAGGGCGCTACATACTTCTTTCAGCGCTTATTTAATACGTTTAATTTTTTTTATCCCACACTCTACATACTTTTTGAATCAAATTTTTTATTCTATTAGGGCCGGTTGTTCGAACGCTAATCAAAAATGATCATTATCAAATATTTAATTACTGTCACAACTGTCAATGTCAACTTTGATTGGGTTGCTAAAAACATAATTATTGATTACAATTATGAAATTAGTTAATCAATTATGTTAATAATTGTTATGTTAATTGATTAACTAATCTCATAATTATAATCAATTATGTTTTCAGCAACCCAACCAAAGTTGACATTGACAGTTGGTGACAGTAATTAAATATTTGATAGTGATCATTGTTGATTAGCGTTCGAACAACCGGCCCTTAATATGTTTACTTAAAAAAGTTTACTATGCTAAACTTAACCGTTTTCGAAATAAACGCATTTTAAATCTGAGATGCAACCTAATTGTTTGCATAATATCATTGTAATTACACCCGAAAAATAAACTTAAAGCCATAATAATTTCCAAAAATGTATCGCAAATTTCTTCTAATGGAATTTGCAATGCAATAACATAAATATATGAGAACTTGCACAATTATTATGGTTTTAAGTTTATTAAACGCTTTTTTTACTTCAATAGTTTGCATAAAATCTTTAGACGTTAATTTGGCTGACTTTTCTTCAATGCAAATGAATGAAAATTTGCAGACATACTTATGCATTCGCGGGAACAATACACGAATAGTCAATAATTTTTTTTATGTTTATTAATTGTTTAAATAAAAAAAAATTATTTTAATGAAAAAAGCTTAAATTCTCTTGTTTTTTACAATGTAGAGACTTGAACTTGAAACTTTTACGTATTATAGCTAATGATATGAACTACCTATACATAATTTCACTTTTTACGTTAATTGTTTGCGTTATGCTTCATAAATAAACAATAAAGTTTAAATTTTGAACGCTCATATACAGTGCGGTGGAATAAGTGTTGCCCCCCCCCCTGTTAACTTGTTTATTTTAAGAATATAAGCAAAACGCTCGGACAGGTCGATTTTTAAACTAATCATGGTATATCATAGCATCAACGTTTCGAACTTTACGCAATCACTCTTCAGGTGACAGGCATAACTTTGATTTTTTTAAATGGTAAAGTACATCATGTGACACCTCATTTAACAGATTTTAAAATACTGATTTCAAAAATGTATAATACTTCAATCCTTTTTGAGATCGCAGGCCCAAAATTTCGGTCGAACTCTTTTCAAACGCATTTATTTTTTTCGAATTCTGAGAGAGAAGTATTTTTGAAAAATTTAAACGCAGAATGAAAGATTAGATTATTACCGAGAGCTGACAGTCCCTTAGAATAAACAAAAAGTTTCTTTTGAATGAAATATTTGAAATTAAAAATCACACTAAATTTTCTCTTTTTTCCACCACTGTGACTTATTAAAATAATCATTATAGGAGTTCTCAGGGACTTTGGACCATCGTGAATACTGTAATATTTCATTCTGATTTTAAATTTTTCAAAAATATTTATTAGTTTTTTCAGGATTCGAAAAAAATAGAAAGAATTCGACCGAAATTTTGCGCCTACGCTCTCAAACAGGATTAAAGTATTATACATTTTTGAACTCAGTATTTTAAGAGCTTTGCAATGAGGTGTCACATGATGTACTTTCCTATTTAAAAAAATCAAAATTATGGCTGCCACCTGAAGAGGGATCACGTAAAGTTCGAAACGTTGATGCTATAATATACTATGGTTAGTTTAAAAATCGACCTGTCCGAGCGTTTTGCTTATATTCTTAAAATAAACAAGTTAACAGGGGGGCAACACTTATTCCACCGCACTGTATATTTGTTTATATATAAATCGGCGTTTATTCGTATCAAATTTCAATACGATACGAAACGTTTTTATCGTAGTCTTAGAAAAACCGCCAGTAGAGACGTTTTGGGCTACAATTAACATTAGAATTCGTTTTGTCATATTAATTATTTAAACGCTTTTCTTTAGTTCAATCGTTTGGGTCAAATCTTTGGACGTTAATTTGACTGCCTTTTCTTCAATGCAAATGAGTAAAAATTTCGCAGACATATGCATTCGCGGGAACAATACACGAATAGACAATAAAAAATGTTTTTTTTATTAATTGTTTAAATAAAAAAAAAACGATTTTAACGGAAAATGCTTAAATTCTCTTGTTTTTTACAATGAAGAAACTTGAAACTTTTACAGATTGTAGCTAATTATATGAACTATACATAATTTCACTTTTTACATTAATTGTTTACGTTATGCTTCATAAATAAACAATAAAGTTTCAAATTCCGATTGCCGATTCCGACTACTTTTCATGTTTGTACATCATATGTTTTATACATATTTTAATAAACATGACGATATATTTTAATGTTTGAAAAGTGTAAGACTAAAAAGTAAAAAATAATAAAATATGAAAAAAATATTTTTAAGAAACGCTTTTCTTTAGTTAGGTACGAGTGACTAAAATTAAACATATTTTAAAAAAATCAACCAAAAAGCAAAAAATAAAAAAAAATGAAAAAATCTAACACATTCGTTAATGAAAAGCGTGGTGAGAAAACCGTTTATTCGATGAAGACGCGCCACGCTTTTCTTTGACGAATGTGTTGGATTTTTTCAATTTTTTTTATTTTTTGCTTTTTAGTTGATTTTTTTATAATATGTTTAATTTTAGTCACTCGTACCTAAAGAAAAGCGTTACTTAAAAATATTTTTTTCATATTTTATTATTTTTCGGGTGTAACTACAAAGATATGCAAAAAATTATGTTGCATCGCTCATTTAAAATGCGTTTATTTCGAAAACGGTTAAGTTTATCGAGATGAATGTAGTATATCTTTTTTAAGTAAAAATATTAAAAGAATAAAAAATTTTATTTAAAAAGTATGTAGAGTGGGGGATAAAAGAATTGAACGTATTAAATGAGTGCTGAAAGACGTATGTGGCACCTTCTGCGTACATCATTTTTGTTGGCGAATTTAAATTTCTCGTCCCAAAAAACCCCGTTTACCAAATTTAGTGTTGTTAGCTCATCCCTGTCGATAGGCGTAACCAGGGGGTGTTTTGGGGGTCCCCCCCATTGGGATGTACTTTGAGCTCTATACGCTTAACACCATACCCGCTAGAGACCTTCTAGTAGTTGTAACTTCGCCTTGGGGCCTTGTAACCCCTTCCCTTAGGGCAATCCTGGTTGCGCCGTTGTCCCTGTCAGGAAATATTCAAGAATAAATAAAATAAAAGTTTTATTTTGACACCTTGTATTTCGGTTATTAATAACTTTAGTTCTAAGGTAAGTTAGCTTAAATCGAACTATTTTAAGCTCATGAATCAACGGTTTAGCTATGGCCCATTCTTTACCAAACACCCTGTATATATTTAATAAGGATTTCCACAGTTTTCACTGTATTCCTTTATTCAACCGTTCTCTCAAATATGTTTCACTTCCTGCAAATATGTTTTTCTTTAGGTTTTCATCAAGAAACATTAGGTTTTTGGATTTTTTTAAATTTTAAGTGAAACTTACTGACGACTGGGTTATGGTCCATTTTAATATCTGCACAAGGATAGGTTTTTACTGATGTTATTGAATTTTTGAATATCATGTTTACTAAAATATAGTCAATCTGATTTCTTATGGGATTTTCTTTCATGTCACTGGGTGACCGCCACGTTTAAATACTAAATTGACTCTTGCTTGTGGTAATTTGAAGAATGTTTTGGTGACTGCTGAAAATCTTCTTCAAGCCAAATGTGAATAGGCGTTCTCCTCTCTCATTTCGCTCTACTAAACCCCATGAACCTACTACTTCACCGTAACTACCCTTACCTTTTTTGGCGTGACCCGTAACTAGTGTTACTTTATGAGTTTTTAACTTACTTATGGCTTTCTTTAAAATCGTAATATGAGCCTCGAAGTAATATTACTTCATTTGATTTGTCTCACGGCAACATGTTTGTTCAAGTTGATTTCAAATTACTCTGATAGGGACGAACGATGAAAGAAGGGATGCATATGTCAAAAGGTCGATCCTTTATCGATCGATTAGATGTGGAACATTCGATAATGACTGGATGACTGTTGCCTGTTTTTTATTCATTTTTATAATAAAAAAAACTTAATTACAAATGAAGTTCCTGCTATACACTTTTAAATATTAATAAAAAAACTATTTTGGTTATTAATGATCCTTTGCTAATTGAACAATATATTTTAAAAACTATTAGCAAACAATAAAAACAATTAAGTACTTAATTTCATAAAAATTTACATTTATCTCAGCGTATGTCGATATGACTCGTTCACCTTGAACATTACTTTAAAGAAATCGATATGTTGTGACATGATTTTTAAATTTCTATTACACAATGTCAGTGAATCGAGCCCAACAAAGCACCATCCCACTAATGCAGTCTGTTCCCCTTAAAATTATCTCTCTACGCTTCTCTTCCATCTCCCTCGTATCAACGGATCGTTAAATACGAAGGAAAAGGACGCAGATATGCTCACGCAGCGCAAAACGTCGAAAATTCTTCGCGAGTAAAATGTGTTTACTTTTCTGTCCTATGTACACATCCTTTGTCCGGACTCGCCGATATCGTATTTACTAGACATCTGCTCTCTCTGTATGAGCCAAGTGGATCAGAAATTGAAGCTGGTATGGCATGCCGTGCTATCAAACTTCGATGCGCTGCTGATGTGCATTCAACGAAAATTGTTTGGTTATATTGCAAGTATATGCATCATCTTCGTCTCTGAGGCTGAGGCTTAAAACTTTGCGGTTTTACGTATCAAGAAAACTTTATATTATAAATTTTTGAAATTGTTTATTTTTTGTAAATATGTACTACAATACTCAAAAAGTTAGTAGCGCATGCTTCTTTTTTTTTTTTTTCAAAGTACCAGATGACTAATTTCGAACGGCTCTTGGTCATATTAGTGTAGGCGCCAGCGGGGTCACCGTGTCCTTTTCAATTCTGATGGACAAACTCATCGGTTTCTTATGGATTTTTGACTGCCGATTACGATTTTCAAGGGTGAATTTCGGTCCGAGTTAACAAAAAATTGTTATAAACAATTTAATTATTTATAAGGCTCTGGTTCATAAACTAAAAGAGATAAAAAAGAATGTTTCAAATAAAATTTGTTCCTTAACAAAAAAAAAAGAAAAAAACGTTTACTAAACTCAAATCCAACAATTAGAACTCAAGATATTGTAAAATTAGTGCACAATGCAAATTGCAAATTACAAAATAGCTATTTTTCGAAGCTTTATCGATCGTAACTCGGCTTCTACGCATGCAAATAAGCTTTTGAAGATCTCATTTTAAAGACTAATTAATAGAATTTCAAATAAAGTTTGTCAAATTACTGTATCTTTATTTGTTTTAAAGTTATACTTGTTTGAAGTTATAATTTTCTTAAAAAATTTGTACAATAATTTGTTTATAAGGGTTTTTAGTAAATATTTATACTTTAATGAATAGTAATGACAGAAAAACTCAAAAGGAACATTTTGAGCAAAAAGTTTTAATTGTGTGTTAATTTAATTAATTTTAATACCTCCAAGAACAGAGTTAGTATCACCATGAAACTGTAAAAATTGCTCTATGTAGATGTAAAAAAGCTGAGATTCCATGTATACCTCGATGTAGATGCATGAAAGAAAATATTTGTAAAAGTAAAAATAGTATTAATAATAATATCAACTGACTTTTTAGTTATACATCTGAAATATTAGTTTTTAATGGTTTTTTTCTCATTTAGTGCAAAAAATAGAAGACAAAGTAAATAGAATGATAGGTGATACGCGGTACAGTATGATGATTTAATTATAAGAATTATATGATAAAATTTTATTAGGATCTTCAAAAATGAAAAATGAAGATAACATAGAAATTATAATCTGCATCGAGAAGTTATCGCGTGAACCTTTACGCTGTCAGCCGATCTTGCGCCTCAGAGCGCGCTATTAAAATATCGATATCTTGGCCAATAATAAACTTACGAACATTTTCGTAAGCTCAAAATGTTCGTTTTGAGATCTTCTATCATTATTGTTAATTAAAGTATAAATTTTTATAGCTCAAATTTGCTTGAAATCCTTCATATCCCTGAATAAACAAATTATTGTACAATTTTTTTAAGAAAATTATAACTTCAAACAAGTATAACGTTAAAACAAATAATAACAAAATAATTTAGTAAACTTTGTTTGGAAGCCTATTAAGCTTTAAAATAAGACCTTCTAAGGCTCATTTGCATGCGTAGAAACCGAGTTACGAACGATAAAGCTTCGAAAAATACTTATTTTGCAATTTGCATTGTGCACTAATTTTACAATATATTGAGTTCTAATTGTTGGATTTAAGTTTAGTGAACATTTTTTTCTTCGTTTTTTAATAAGGAACAAATTTTATTTGAAACATTTTCTTTTATCTCTTTTAGTCTATAAGCCAGAGCCTTATAAACAATTAAATTGTTTATAAAAATTTTTTGACCATTCGGATCGAAATCCACTCTCGAAATTCGTAATGAGCAGCCAAAAATCCATAAGAAACCGTTGAGTTTGTCCATCAGAATTGAAATTGAACAAGAACTGTGTGACTCCGACAAGAGGACTTAAAGCTGAGTAAATAGTGTATATAAAATGATTTGGTAAACTTTTTATTTCCTGTACCTTTCTGGAATGGGTGTGAGAGAAGAATGAACAGGAAACGAACCCAGGGCTGAGCAGTCGGGTAGAGCACCATTCTGATGGATGGAACGGTGGACGTTTTTCTTTTGAATATCCTAAGGGATGTTCGAGGAATTCCTCCCCTCGTTCCTCCCAGCAGTGTGGTGTTGCTTAATGCCCTGGTCTTGCTACGATCAGGACGTTACAGTATATTGTACAACAAGTGAGAAAAAAGACATATTTCTCACAAGCGCAGAAGTTTGTTGGCACGAGCCGAGGCACGAGGCGAGGGCCGCAAATCAAGCGAGGGAGAAATATGTCATTTTCTCATGTGTTGTACACTGTACTTTTTCTATGGATCCGGTTTTGTCAAGAGTTCAAACTTCAAAATTAAACAATTTAGGTGCTTTTAGGTATATTATATGCATAAATTGAAATACAATACATATTATATACATGTAGGTATTTAATATTCTTAGAATTTATTTACGTTATTTATTTAAAATTCTAATTAACAGTTATTTTTGAACAGTTTTGAAAGGTTATTCCTGGTATGATTTGCTTCAACACATTTTTTTGACAGTATTAATTGTGTTTGTATTATGCATGTTACCATGGAAACGGTGATATGTATGGAAAACTATAGGACAGCCCGTGAGAAAAAATATTTCTCACTGCAATGGCCGACTTTTCTCACTGCATGAGGAATTGTTCGTTTTGAATGTATGTAAGTAGTGAGAGAAGTTGTACATTGTATAGCATCCATAGAAAAAAATTATTTTTTTAACAATTTTATTACAAACATTTAGAATTAACATTTCACTACCAAAAATTTTTACAATAAAATTATTCAAAATGACTGCCATTGACTTTCATACAATAAATAGTATTATGTGTTACCGTTAAAACCCGATTTCAGTTAAAACCCGAATTTACTAGGAAAAACTATGTTGTTTTAACTAAGCGCTTTCGACAATTCTAGTTTTAAATAGTCAAAACTAGATGTGACTGTTAAAACTAGTTAAAACTAGAAATCCCGGACAAATTTCATTTAGAGTAGTTTAAACTATTTTTTACTGGAATTACTAGCGAATACCAGTTAAAATCGTTGCGAGAAGAGACAAATACGATTTGGCTTTTTCGGGGTATGGTTAGTGACGAAGGCGGCCGGTCGGTAACAAACTAAATAGTGTGTGCAACTGTTGATTTTTCTGCATCGTTTTTATTGGTTATATTACACTAATATGCATTATTCACCATGAGTGATAATGTCGAAAATCAGATTGAGAGCAGAGATATAAGAACTTGGAAAGAACGTTTTTTGGAAAAGATCTTACAAAAAGAACAGAGCGAGAAGAAAGAAAGTCACTACAATGTTGTGACCAAAGCATGTATAATACATTAATGCCCGAAGTACAAGATGCGGAACTGTCTGCCCAGAAAACACTAGAACGATTTAGAATTGTTGAAGTTGGCGAAATAAAAAAGTTGGCTTCTAGAATTGAACCCATCAAATATTATGTACCTGCTGAAGACATTTGTGACATAATTGAAGCAGTCCACGTTGCTATTGGTCATGGAAGTTGGGATAGGTTGAAGACTGAAACCGCCAAAAAATACGCAAATATAACAATTGGTATTCTCAATAATTTTATAACAATTTGTGAAACTTGCCAACGGAAGAAGAGTAAAGCGAAGAGGGGTCTTGTGTCGAAACCTATAATGCATTCAGAAATAAATAGTCGCTGTTAGGTAGATTTGATCGATATGCAATCACAAGAGGATCACGGCTACAAGTTTATTATGGTTTATCAAGATCATTTAACAAAATTTGTTTTGTTGAGACCATTACAAAGTAAGAGAACGGACGAAGTTGCTTATCAATAATTAACGGATATATCCTTGACTTTTTACATTCATGCATTTTACTTTCCGATAATGGCTGAGAGTTCGGTAGTGCAGTTATAAATGCGTTAATGTTATCCTGGTCTAAGGCAAAATTAGTTCATGGAAAACGAAGGCATAGCCAGAGTCAAGGTTCAGTAGAGCGAGCTAACCAAGACATCTAGAAAATGTTAGCAGTCTGGATGCAGGGTCCCCGCTACCATATGTGCAAAGTGTGCAATGCACACGGGCGCCATCCTTTAGGGGCGCCAAAACCCTGGGTCAAAAATTGCAAAAAAAGCAAAGAAACAAAAAAAAACAAAAATTAATTTTAAAATAAAAGTTGAGAAATTAAATAGGATTCAGTTTAAACACACACGAAATTTTATTAGTATATTCAGGTAGTCAGGCATTTTAATTTATTTTGTTATGCTTTTATTCTGTTTGTTTCATTTTGATATTTTAGCCTACTAATAATAGTCCATTTACTCACGGTTTTTGTTGTAAATTTTAAAGAACCGCTTATATTGACATAAAACTTGGCATACACATAGCTAACAATACAAGAAGTGATACCTACTGTACCGATGTGTGCTTTTACTCTGGGGGTAAAAGAGATATTCTCAGGGGAATACGCCCGAGAATACCAGGGGGTATTCTCGGGGGTGAGAAAACATTCGTTCAAAATAAGTCCGAAATTGGATAAACTGACTAATTCTAAGCAACTTTTGTTGTATAGAGATTTTCAATAAGTTAATTCTTTTTGAGTTATTTGCAAGTGAGTATGTTCATTTTTCAACAAAAAAACCCCGTTTTTAGACGGTTTTTCGCAATTAAAAACTAATTATTTTATCGAAAAAATACTCTTAGCAAAAATATAGCTTACAAGATAGTGAAAAAAATAATTTATATAATAATATGAAGTGTGCAAATCCAGTAGAAAGCAGAGTTGTAGCTAATCAAAAGTAGGTTCTTATTCGTCAAATTCCAAATCGAATATTTCAACGTGGAATAACCAAAAAATTAAGCACTTTTCGGGGAAAACTCATTACAACTTCTTTAAAATATTTAAGAAAAGCTTTATTTATATGATCTGTAAGTTTCATCGGTTTAAAGTGCTTATTTTTGAAAAAATTTGGTTTTAAAGTAATTTTTTTTAATCTTGAAAAAATTTCTTTTTCCAAATAACTTTAAAATTAATTAGTGATACCAAAAATCTCAAGCAGTAAAAAAATGTAGATTTTGCTTTTCTGAATATTTTGGATGTTTTGTTTTCCTGTAAGACAAAAATTGGAAGATATGGCTGTTCAAATTTTGCATACACTCATGATTAGTGACTCGTTCAGCCCTTTCGCCCTTTTAACTACAGCCTTTTCAAAAATAAGCGCTTTGAACCGATGAAACTTGTGGTGAAGCGGTAACGATTAATTTCATTTGGGATGCTAATTAGGGGGTGGTTTTCATGATTTTTTTTACCAAAAAAAGGGGCCAACATTATTTTTAACTTACCTACTTACTTTTGTTGTTAAAAAATATAGGTTCTTTTAAACACTTTAAAAAAGTTGTAACGAGTTTTCCCTGATAAGTGCTTGATTTTTTGGTTATTTTACGTTGAAATATTTGATTTGTAATTTGACGAATAAGAACCTCCTTTTCATCAGCTACAACTCTGCTTCTACTGGGTTTGTAGACTTCATACATAGGTACTTACATAATTTTTTTTTTTTCACTTTTTTATAAGATATATCTTTTTGATATAATACTTACTTTTTGAGTTATTTGCGAAAATCCGTCTAAAAACTTGTTTTTTTTTTTGTTGAAAAATGAACATTTTACTCGCAGATAACTTGAAAACTATTGAAAAGTATTGACAGAGCATTGAAAAGAATTTTTTGAACGTATGTTTTTTCACCCCCGAGAAGGGGTGAAACTCACATTTAAAGTTCAGTTTTCTGGTTTATTCCAACTACCTTCAAAAAATAAATAAAAAACATGATCCAAAATGCCTTAAGGGGCGCCAAAATCCTTTTTTGCACACAGGCGCCAGTACCTCTTACGGGGGCCCTGTCTGGATGTAAGACAATAACAACAACGTGGTCAAACGACTTGCGTTTTTTACGTTTACAATCTTGTCCAGTATTTTACGTTTTAGAGAAATTATTTACAAACAACCAGAGCAGCAAATTATTTACCGAGTTTTAGTTGAATCTAGAAATTACTGAAAAGTTTAGAAAAAACTAGTTTTGACTGAAATATGTTTAGTCTCAACTAGAATTAAGGTGATACAGTAGCGATCAACAGGTAGCCAAAACGCGTTCCAAGATTGCGGCTGTAATTTTGAATATTTTTTCGAGATATTTGGCACACTTCTTCTTCTTCTTCTTCTTCTTTAAGTACCGTGCCCAAATTTTTAGGCGTGGGTAGCTTCCATAACAATTTGCCGATATCGTTCTCGATCTTGTGCGGCATGTAACAATTGATCTGCTGATAAGCCAGTCCATTGACGAAGGTTTAGGAGCCATGAATATTTCTTTCGACCAATTCCTCTTTTTCCGTCGATCTTTCCATTGAGTATTAACTGCAGCATCCTGTATCTGCTACCTCTCATTATATGCCCCAGATATTCAAGTTTTCTCTTTTTTATCATCTTCATTAAGTCACCTTCGCCTTGACCTACTCTGTTTAAGACTTCTCTGTTTGAAATGCGTTGAACCCAAGATATTCTGAGCATTCTACGATACGACCACATCTCAAAGGCTTCTAATCTGTTCATCATGTTAACCTTCATGATCCAGGTTTCACATCCATATAGTAATACAGGATACACATAACATTTTAGGAACTTGATTCTTAGTTGTAAATTCAGCTGAGAGTTGCTCAGAATAGATCTAAGTTTCATAAATGCTCCTCTTGCAATTTCTATACGAGTTTTAATTTCTTCATCCGGATTTAGTGTCTCGTTTATCCAACATCCTAGGTATTTAAAATGGTTAACTTTTGTTATTGATTCATCACTGACAATTAGTTGCATAGTATTTGGCACACGTATTCGTAATATAATAAAGAATGGCGGTACAGGGCCCAATTTGAAAAATATGTTAATATGTGGAAATTACTCTGTAATTAAATAGAATATTAAAAAACGAGCCTGTACCGCCATTAAGAAGAACAAAAAAATACACTTTCTTCAAATAAACTTTTTTATCCGATGCCTAGATTTCGTGTCATTTTGGAACTACTAATGAAATAAAAAATTTTAGTAGTTCCAAAATGACACAAAATCTAGGCATCGGATAAAAAAGTTTATTTGAAGAAAGTGTATTTTTTTCTTCTTTTTAATAGCGGTACAGGCTCATTTTTTTAATAATGTATTTAATTACAGAGTAATTTCCACACACTAATATATTTTTCAAATTGGGCTCTGTACCGCCATTCTTTATTATATTACGAATACGTGTGCCAAATATCTCGAAAAAATATTCAAAATTACAGCCGCAATCTTGGAACGCGTTTTGGCTACCTGTTGATCGCTACTGTTTCCTCTTAACTGAAAATATTTGATAGTTCTAGTTTTAACTAGTTAAAACTAGAATTGTCTAAAGCCCATAGTTAAAACTAGGAGTAAATTAGGGCTTTAACTGAAATCGGGTTTTTACGGTATATATGTACAAGAATAAAAAACCGCTAAACGCCGTAAAAATGAGTGGCGCATAAAATATTCCAGCTACAAAAGATCTGATATGAATATTACGTGGCGCGAAAATGGATTTTCATTTGATGCAAAACAAAATTCTAGTTTTGTTTTAAAAGATTTTTTCATAATATTTGTAAATTTGAAGTAAACGCGCCACAAAAGAGTAACTTTGATACAGTTTGAATTTTGAAACTCTTTTGTGGCGCGTTTACTTCAAATTTAGCAAATATGGAAAAATCTTTTAAAATAAAACTAGAATTTTGTTTTGCATCAAATGAAAATCCATTTTCGCGCCACGTAATATTCATATCAGATCTTTTGTAGCTGGAATATTTTATGCGCCACTCATTTTTACGGCGTTTAGCGGTTTTTTATTCTTGTATCAGGAGTTTTTCAAAGTTATTTATAAATTAAATGTATGAAGTTGAATACAATGTTCCTCTATTACACGTCAAGCTTTATAAATGGTCACCTTTGTTGCATTATCTCCCAAATGATCTAGTGTCCATCGAATGTACACTAGATTTTTTTTTATTCGAAATAGATTGAAAAAAAAAATATTGAGATGACCGGTAAATGAAGTCGGATTGCCCGTTGCCAGATCAAATTTAGCGTCGTAACCACTACAACTACATAAACCATTTCGGGAATAATCGTTAATTGGATTATACTTTTGTAGCTTAATAACTTCTAAACGGCTTAACCGATTTTGATTAGTAAACATGAATTTGAAACGTATTGACCAGTAGTATCTGATGGATCTAAGGTCAAGTATGATAACTGAAGCTATTACAGGAATTATTGAGCTTGAGAAACCGTTTTTCCCACAGGAAATAGATTTTATCATACTTATGAAGCCTATAACCTAAAAAATTCAAATTTTCCGGGATATGAGGTATACACCGTTAAATTCGTCTTGAGTCCTTCTACAAACGCTAAGTTATTGGCGCAATTCGTAGGTTGAAATGTTGAGTAATTGTCGAAAAACCAAAATTTTCAAAGTTTAGTTTTCAGTAAAATCGAAAATTTCGTGTATATATAGTGTTACGTGTAGGGGGGTGTGGGTGTGCACTACTGGCGAGAAGTGCCGTTCTCTGGTAATGTTCAAAATTAGACATGCGTTGGAAAGGTAATGATCAGTACTGTTAGAAGCCGCAAAGGTCGGACTTAAATTTTCGAAGTTTTTGGGGGTTTTGGGGACCAGAACGAAAAACAGACCCTAAATAGGAAGGGCCGTAGAATCGACACCCTTGGACCAAAATGGATGGTTGACATATGAATGGGTGAGTCTTTTTCTGAACTTGAAGATGGGAGTTTGCACAATTTTCAATTCAGTCAGATTTAGAAAATTGAAAATTTCGTGTATATAATAGTGTCGCGTGTAGGGGGGTGTATTTCTGCGCCACTGGCAAGAACTGACGTTCTCTGGTAATTTTTTCGATATAAAACTAACAGCTTCGATAACCAATAAATCGAAAACTATTAATTTTATCAAAAAAATGTATAATGAACATTTTTTGCTTATAATTAATATTTTTACCAGCATTTGCGGTCAAAATATAATAAAAAAAGAATGTGTGTGTACTTTGTACGCACGTAAGAAGTTATACTTCTATTATATGATTTAAACGAAATTAATATACTTTTTATTTATATTTTATTTAGATATTAAACTAATTTATACTTACTACTTCTCAAACATTTTTATTAAAACAGTGTCAAAAATTAAAATAATAAAAGAATAAAACACACAGAAACACATTAAAAATGCCACAAATGATTTCTGAACATTAATTGTCGGAAAATTTTTCAACTAAATACGTATTTTCTGAAAATAAAATTATATAATAAATATACTTACAATCATAAAATGCATAAAAAAAATAAAAAAATAAAAGTTTTTATTGGGATTCGAACCAGCTATCAGCGCGGTTGTTATATTGGGGTTCATTCGCCTTAAACGCTTCGCCACGGAGGCAATGTGTCATTATGTGCGAAGATCGACTAACTAAACGGATTAAGCTTTTGACATTTTTGAATTAAATTAAATTATTTTGATTTTGAATTGAAATGATTTAGAATTGAAAAAATACAACAAAACATAGAGTAAGAAAACAATATATTAGGTGAACATTGATAGAAATTTTGATGGTAATCAAATTATGTAAATAAAAGTATTACATACTATGTATTTTGGTAGGTTCAAATAGGTAGGTACCTATGATACATTTACAAATATTACGTACCTGTTGCTTTTAAAAACTATTTAAATGTCACTACAATTATAAACTTTTTTGTTTCTGTCCTCACAACAATAAAACTAATATATTATACATTTGTTTACCTTCATATTGAACAATTATTTATTATTGACAGATCATTTCAACACCCAATCAGAGCCCGTATAACGACTAATACCATACTGTCGGTGTACGCATGCGCGCAGTTCAATATAAATTCACCCTCAATCTCAATCGCGCCTAAAGAAGTATAACTTCAAAAAATTTCCACCCTCGAGATGAGGTGGCAACCACCCCATGGTAAAAGCGTCTTTCGGCATCATATAGATTTTGATCCTTGGACTATCCACTACTTGTTGTCAAATTTTCAAGCGAATCTATCCATTCTGTAAAAATTGCGAAGTGAAAAATTTCAGTTCCTGGACTAATTATACTTTTGGAGCTCTATAACTTCTGAACGGTTTATCTGATGTTGATCACTAAACATGAATTTGAAACGTATTGACAAGTAGTATCTGACGCATCCAAGATCGAGTATGATAACTGAACGTATTACAGGAATTATTGAGCTTGAAAAACCGTTTTTCCCATAAGAAATAGATTTGATTATACTTATGAAGCCTATAACTTAAAAATTCGAATTTTCCCAGATATGAGGTATACACCGTTAGACGCGTCCTGAGTCCTTCTACAAACGCTCAGTTATTGGCGCAATTCGTAGGTTGAAATTTTGAGTAATTGTCGAAAAGCCAAAATTTTCAAAGTTTAATTTTTCAGTTTTTTGGCTCTGGTGAGCAGTGTGTATGTCTCAGCTTGATCGCTTAGGCGCCATTTGAAAGCTTAACTCAACCCTATTGATTTGGTGTATTTGCGGTTTTCCTGTCTTTCCTTGAACCTAAGATATATACGCCCAAAAATATGCTATTTTGTATCTACCTAGTCCTCTAGCTGGCTTACGGGTAGTCAGAAGTCACAAATTAGACCGGTTCTGAATCGGCCCTCACACCTTCTTGAAACAGAAAAAAAAATTCAGATCGGTGTAACTTTTCCACACACATACATACATACATACATACATACATACATACATACATACATATCCACAAACATTTTCCATTTTTTAAATAAAAATTGAGTCATATTTCTGAGCTCGATAACTTTTGAATAGTATAACCGATTTTCAAAATTAAACATGCGTTGGAAAGGTAATGATCTGTGCTATCAGAAGCCGCAAAGGTCGGGCTTAAATTTTTGAAATTTTTGGGAGTTTTGGGGACGAGAACGAAAAACAGGCTTTAAATGGGAAGGGTCGTAAAATCCACACCCTTAGACCAAAATGAAGAGGTAACATATGGATGGACGAGTCTTTTCCTAAACTTTAAGATGGGATTTGGCCCAATTTTCAATTCAGTCAGGTTTAGAAAATCGAAAATTTCGTGTATATATAGTATCGCTTGTAGGGGTGTTGTGCGCCACTGGTGAGAACTGTCGTTCTCTGTGGATAACTAATAAAAGGCAGAGATTTTGAACAATAAATGACTATTGTATACATTTTTGGGAGCGAAATGTTCATTCTAAATGTTAAAATGTAATAAAATTCTTAAAAAATATTTTTAACAATACACTTAAGGTATCATGTGTTATACATGTTTGAAAGAAGTACAGCAAAGAGAATCCAAATATCACATAAAAAAAAGGTAGTAGTAATTTTAAAAAAATTAAGGGACGGTACGGGGGATGAGAGGGTGCCGTTCCCAGCAAGCTTAAATATGGCATATAATGTGTCCCCCTTCAATTATTATTTGACGTGTTTTTGCGCTTTTCCTAAAAATCAGTGGTTCAAAAGTTATTTAAGGTGGATAGTTTTATCTGAAGAGCACTGTATAATAAATAAAGAATGTATACTAATATATTGTAACAAAATCCTTCTCCTACCTTACTTAACCACCTTGTACAAAAGCCAGAACTTTTAAAACAATTTCCTTATCGATGTTCAGCAAAGTTCAGTAATTAGATTTAATAATTTCCAGGAAGTCGACAACATCTGGGAAAATTAAACTGTTCAAATTTACTTTATATATTTCGGTTAATATCGGCTCAAAACTAAAAGTCAACAATGTATTAAGCAATGTGTACCGAGTTTTTAAAAAATCTCGGCCTGCAGTGATGAAAGAGCAGTAAAATTCATAATATAAACTTTGCTCGATCAACAAACCAGAGGGCTTTAGGCGAATTTTTAATAACGGTTGCATTTAAAAACGGATTTGTGATGTGATTATTTCAATATTTGCCGATGCGAATTCGGAATTAAATATTTTCGCAAATAAGATTTTTTTGTTGTCTCTCGTTTCGAGTGACGGGACGCGGTCTAGGTCAAGTCCAACTGGGAAAGTTTCAGTGTTAATTTTAAATGTACCTATTGATGATTTTTCTTTCGCAACCGCGCATGAATTCTTGGAATATTCACAAAACAAAAGACTTGACATTAATTACTTTAAATAGAACAACTTTTCATTCTTCGACTTCTTGTTTGCTTTAGGATTTACTTTGACTTTGACCGGGACCGCGGAATAAAACTTTTTAAACTATACTGAAAAATGTAGATCATTATCATCAGCGGCGTATCCAGGGATGGGGCCCAGAGGGGCCGGGCCCCCCCCCCCCAAGCGCTTCATCGAAATTACCAATTCTATTTTTCACCACGATATAAAATACAGAAACGAAAAAAAAACATTCTCTCTCTCTCAGATATAGTTAATCTTCTTAGAAGCCAACTGCCCACCGCAACAAGATCATAAAATTACAGTTATTTTAAAATTGGGTTTGTCTCAGGGTAACTCTCTAAGGCTACGGCTCCACAGGCGAGAAATTGACGCTAGCAGTAGCAGTAAAATAAACTTGAGGTTCCGCGGAACGGAATGGGAATAGCCGAACTGAACCGACTACGCACAAGTCCTGTAGTCGGTACAGTTCGGCTATTCCTATTCCGTTCCGCGGAACCTTAAGTTCATTTTACTGCTACTGCTAGCGTCAATTTCTCGCCCGTGGAGCCGTTCGCTAACGCATCTCATCTAGCCGACGGTCAGCGACCTTAAGCCGAACAGGAGCGCCCTATCTAGATTTATTTTCTAGCCACAGCCACAGATTCATTCGCTTAATAACCGTTGCTCCGACGGGACGTCCTGTTTTCAATATTTCAGTGGTGCGGTGTGCGGACTGCGGATTTAGTTTTCTGGCGATATTGTAGTATTTCCACTTCCACATGTGCTTCTCGTTAGTTGAAAAGATAAGAAATTTCATTCAGTGTTCTTGACGCGACACGAGTGTACAAAGACATTGTAGTAACGTTTTATTTCTAAAAGTTATAAACTATTTACAATTTGCTCAGTTTTTATTTTTTTAAAATGGACAAATTTATTATAAAGAAACCTCGTCTGGATATTGAGAGTGAGGGGGAATCTAGATCGATAAACGTAAGTAGATATTCAAATAATAATTATTATTTTCGATTCAAATTTTTATACTTTTGGGGCCTGTTGATAGTTTTCCAATTTTTTTTATACTTGTTTCTTGTTTGATTTCAGGTTGCAACATGTTCAAATGATTTTTCCAATCCATCTACTTCTCAGGCCACTACCACCAGCTGTTCCAGTTTCCAAGGATGTTTAAATACTCAAGTCGAAGTTGAAGGATTGGTATTTGCAAAAAATGATATTGGGCATTTTGTTGGAGTATCAAACATAAGTGATGCAGATAAGATAACTTTATTACGAAGAGTATGGGAACCTTTGCCTTCCCACAAGTTCTGTGTTGAAATTATTGGGTCAAAGAAACGCACTTTCCAAGTTAAATGGCTGCAGAGATTTCCTTGGTTGGCCTACTCTGATAAGCTGAAAGGTGCATTTTGTAAATTATGTGTAGTATTTTGTCCATCAGCAGTTGGTAGTGGATATCATGAGTCTCCGGAAAACTTAGTAAAAAAAGCTTTCCGTAAATGGAAAGACGCCATTGAAGTTTTTCAGAAGCATTCTAGGACAAAATACCATCAACACTCAAGCATAGCAAAGGATGAATTTTTAAAAGTTTTTGATGGACAACAGCAAAATGTAATTCAACAATTGCAGAAAAAAAATAAAACTGAAATAGAAAGAAACCGAAACATTTTAAGATCAATTATCGAAACCATAGTATTGTGTGGGCGACAAGAGATACCATTGCGAGGCCATCGCGATTCAGGTCGTCTGTCACTTGAAGAACCTAATATAAATGATGGGAATTTTAGAGCTTTGTTACGCTACCGAGCTAATCATGGTGACAATATATTAGCTGAACACATACAGCATGCTCCAGGAAATGCATCATATTTCAATCCCAAAGTGCAAAATGAGTTAATAACTCTTATGGGGAAACAGATAGAAAGCGCCATCAGTGCTAGGTGATGAAACAACTGACATAAGTCGTGTAGAACAATTCTCACTTTGTGTTCGTTACGTTGATTTTGAGTGCATTGATCTGAGAGAAGACTTTATTACATTTGTTCCAGTAGGCATTACAATCACAAATCATACGGCTAGGACTTCGAATGGAAAATGTTCGTGGTCAAGGTTATGATGGAGCATCAGCGATGCCAGGGGCATTCAACGGTGTTCAGTCAATCATAAGACGAGATTTTCCTAAAGCAGTGTATACACATTGTTCATCACATTGCCTAAACTTGTGTTTAAGCGATGCTGCAAAAACACCATGCATCCGAAATTGTTTCGCCAAAATATCTCAAATTAGCACTTTTTTCGAGCTTCAGCAAAGCGAGCTAAGATTCTAAGAGATGTGTTAGAAGAAAGAGGGAAAGCCAATAGTGGTCTCCATAGATATTGCGAAACTAGATGGGTGGAAAGGCATGACGCAGTTATTGTTTTAGCTGAATGCTTTGAATGCATTATTTCTGCACTGGAGGTTGTCATCGAAAACCATAAAAATGATGCAGCTATCGAAGCTGCTAGTCTACATACAAGCTTATGTAAATTCGAATTTATAATAACGTTGACTATAATGTCAAAAATGTTACCTGTAACATTAACTACATCCAAATATTTACAAAAGGAAACTCTTGAGTTAGGTGCAGCGTTAGAAAAAATCAGCTTGACGGAAAAAACTTTTTCTAACATGAGGACAGATGACGAGTTTTCAAAAGTTTTCAACATGGCTCAAGAATTAGCAAACAAATTAGAAGTTCCTGTGATGGTTCCGAGGATAGTTGGAACACAAAGATTTCGGTCAAATATCGAATCACGAACTCCAGAAGAGTTTTATCGTCGTACGGTATACATTCCTTACATAGATGAAATAATGACATCCCTAAAAGACAGATTTTTAAGTCACAAGGATATATTAAGAGGGCTTGATAATTTTGTGCCCGCTAACTCTGTCAAAAAACAATATGAGGACCTAAGACCTGCATTAGAGTTTTACAAAGATGATCTAGATTATGATTAGAAGTTCAAACAATTTCATTCTGGAAGCGGAGTACAATCTATGGAAAACTCACTGGCAGACATTTGCAGCAGATAAGTTACCCAAAAGTGCGCTAGATACCCTTAGAAACATGGACTGGGACATGTTTCCTAATATTAAAATTTTATTAACCATTCTCGCCGTAATCCCAGTTACAACAAGTTCAGTAGAACGATCATTTTCAACGTTGAAGAGGCTGAAAAACTACCTCCGGAATTCTACTGGGGAAGAAATATTAACAATGTTAACACTACTAACCGTCCACCGAGATATACCAATAAATATAGAGGATGTCATCAACGAGTTCAACAACCAGAAGATTAAGTCTTTCGTGATAAAAGTAAACAGTAAGCAATAAGTATTATACTCTTCTTTTATACGTTATTTAATTAAAAGCAGTTCACTACTCTTTTAATTTTTCATGGCCTACAAATTTAGTTCATATAAATTTAAATACCCTCATACATAAATTTATTATTATACGATATTACTTTCAAATATTTTTCGCTATTAAGTATGGTTCAGGTTTGCGTTTGATTGAATTTGGATAATAATCTATGAAAATAGTATAACCTTCATATTTATATTTATATATGGGTATAGGTATATTTCTAAAGTAACTGAGAGGGCCCCCCCCAAAAGAAAATCCTGGTTACGCCACTGATTATCATGGCATCTACACTCCTAACGGAGTGATTGTCGCCTTTTTTGGTCTCTTCCGATTCATTTGTCTCGAGGAATCAGTCCGCATAACATTTTCTTGTGTGACTTCTTCTACATCTTCTACAATATTTCTTCATTCGTTCCCGTTTTCGCTTATGGTTACCCATTCCCTAACTTGGACATGCGCCAACTCGCAACTTTTAATGGCAAACATTTTCAAATTAAAATTCACACCGGCCAATTCGTAACTTTTCTACTACCTGAACCTGCCAACTCGAAACCTTCTACAGATGAATTCGAAACCATGGAATAAATCTAAATACCTCACGTAGTTAGATTAAAACGTAAGAAATAAATTTGAACAGTAACGGATTAAGCCAACACGGGGCCTATCGCAAATGTATACCTTTCATTAATGTTTTTTGATAAACAAAGCTCCAATTCTATTTTAACTCAACTCATTTTAAAGCTATTTCAATAAACTAATCGGTTCTTTTTTCAGTTTTTTTGTAAAATATTGTAACTTATAGACGAAAATTCTTAAAATCGGCTACTTTTCATTTAAATTGTCAATAAATAAATTGAGATTGAAATAAATAAATAAATTGGTCAGATTTACATAAGTAACTTTTGTTATTCTATCCATATAGAAATTAAAACAATTGTTACATAGTAGTGTCACATAATACACTGAGTGTCATAAAAACCGTGTATTTTTACTCATTTCTTTGGGCTATTTCACGTAATATCGAGATAGATGTTTTATTTTTACATAAGTTATTAACGTTTAACTGACTTAATTTATTGTTTTATAAGCAACAATTAAGTATAGCAAGATTTAAAAAACCTTGTTTAAATAATTGTTTTACATGCACCATAATGCGGTTATCTTAAATTTTGTTTTAAATGCTTTTCTTCTTACTGGTAGACAAAAAATAGCAAAAATGTTCATTTTTGACATCAAATTGTTGATAACCAACATAATAAGTATTTGCTACTACTCAAAATATTTAAAAAAACTTACCGTCGATAGAACAGGTTATCTTGCAACCAGATGCAGAACAGTACCATAAACGTTTTCCACTTTTCAGCACTTTCTTTAAGTGAAATTTATGATTATTTACCACAATAACTTACAACCACGTTTACTCATTACGAAATCTGTTACAAGAATTTCAGCCATTTTCAGAAAATTTATTTGGATTTTCTCTTGTAACTCTTCCAAGAGACAATACATACCTAAATAATGAATACCTTTTACACCACCTTCAAAGAGGGTAATTTATACAGGTACCTACATACCTGGAATACCGGTATTAGATTATCAACATTAATTAAAAAATGAAAGTTACAAATTCACCGGTAGTTAGTGGGTTATCGAAAAACTACTTGCGCGCCAGAGTTGCCAGTTAGCCTGTAATTAGGATGGGGGATTAAAATAAGTACAGTGGTGTTAAAAAGTCCTGCATCACCTTACCAAATACGCGGTCTGTCATTGATTTTTCCCTGTTCAGCATACTTCTTAGTGACTCTAATTACTGTAGATTGATTACAGTTTACTTCGGATGCTATTTCGCGACTAGATTTGTCGTTTTTATGGTGAAAAATAATTTCAAAACGCTTTTCGTTCGATAATTTAATTTGTTTGGTCTGGGATAACATTTTGACCTTTTTATCAAAAATCAAAGAGCGAATAAATATGTTAGGGTAACTACAGTGTTTATATAGTCAAAATATATGGCAAATTTGTCATTAAGATTCAATTTAATAGTACTTTAACGACTTAATAATCACCTCATAATTTTCTCGGATTATGGGAAATCCCTTCAATCAGATTATTATAATCTTTTCTGTAGAATTTTGATCTAGTAATTAAAAAACATTAGTAAGTATACCGATAATGCTAATTACAAGCACAAACTTAAAATGTATTAGCGAGAATATACAAAAAAACATGTGTTAAACCTCAAAAACTATAAGGCGCTTAGGCTTAGGTGATGCAGGACTTTTTAACACCACTGTAGTTACGAATTCACCTCACCGGGATCCCCTAACTTCCATCTTCTTAAGGTCCTCAACTGTCTGGTTTTCCCATTTGGTTTTGGGTCTTTCTCGTGGTCTGCCTGATACTGGTCCCGATTTGGTGATTTTCTTGATAAATGCTTCTGGATTTCTCTTCTATATGTCCCATTTCCCATCCATCTGAGTCTCTGTACCTTGATAAATATGTCGATGTCTCTAGTTTCCAAAAGGCTCCTACGTCGTAATGAATCAGTTTACTAAATTAATTATTACCTAAGTCTATTGAGCCTGATATTCTCCGAATTATTTTTCTCTATAGGATCCTCAATCTTTCTTCGTATTTCTGTATCAGATAGGTACATTACTTCAGCACCATATGTGATTACTGGTCTAATTGCTGCTGCTGCTCTATAAATTTTCAGTTTAGTATCCTGACCGTGGACAAGAAGAAGAGGAAGATCTCAGATGCGATGGAATGACGATATTGTAAAAGCTGCAGGAACTCACTGGAAAAGCGCAGCCAAGGACAGACGGAGATGGAAAGATTTGGGGAAGGCCTATGTCCAAAGTTGGATAGAAATGGGCTAAAGAAGAAGAAAGAAGAAGAAGAATTCTGAGTAAGCTTCTTATCTTTGAGGAAGTTGTTGTATTTTCAGTATCTTCTGTTTACTGTCAGGATTCTTTCATTGATTACTATGCTTCTATCATTATTTCCGTTATCTGAGATCCCAAGATATTAAAAAGTGTTCTATCTTTTCAAACGCATATTCGCCAATATTTAACCTTGTCACATGAACTGTATTTTTTCTTGAGAATAATAGGTATTTTATTTTGATTTGATTTATCATCAAACCCCTTTTGGATGCTTCCTTCGCAAATTCTTCCTAGGGTTTCACGATATTCGATGAAAATATCGATATTGTATTGTAATCGTATCGAAAACCAATAAGATACCGATACAATACATAACTTAGCAATATTAATGCCGATATGATACTCATTATCTGAAATCAATACAATACTCTTGTATTGTCGATACGCTTGCCTCGGTATTATTGAAAATATCGATATCGAAAAAAAAATGTAAAAAATAATTATTTACATAAATAAAAGTATAAGTGATCTACAACCCAAGCATCAGCTGTTAATTTTACACTTGAGTGCCCTGAACTTGCAACTCCTGAGAGTGAGTAAATGACGGTTATGCTTACACTGTGTATATTATGTTTATATCATGTGGCATTTGTGGCAATATTATGGAAGTGAGTGATGATGACGCAAAAATAATTTTCAACAAATAGGCTGAATTGCGATTTATTCCGAATCTCCGGGAATTTCCCTATCTTTTCAAAAGTAGTTTTTAAACAATACAGAATTGGTAAGTATTAGTCGACTTTTAAACATTTCAAAGAAGCATTCAGCCATATTCAATTTTTATATAAGAATCTAGAAGTTTGCCAAGCATGCAAAAGTGGGCATAAAGGGCCTACGCAGCTCAGATGTATAATCCTCTGTATGTCGATATTTTATCGAGTATTGTATCGATATCTTATCGAAATCAATATCAATACGATATTTTAATGAGAAAGTATTGCCGATATCGATACTCGATACGATACTTCATTGGCATAACCAATACAATACTCAGTATGTACTTAAAAAGTATCGATATTGTATCGTATTGAGAAGCTCTAATTCTTTCTTTTTAACTGATTAAGTTTTGGTACCTAATCAGTGCTATGTCGTCAGCGTACACCACAAATTGCGACGTCGATGTTATACGAGTACTCGTAATTATTGTACTCGTAATTATTGTACCTTTTATTTATGTAGCTCTTATTGTTCCTTCTATAGCGACATTAAATGATGGCGACGTTGATAGAGAGTCGCCCTGTCGTACTCCAGTTGCTATTTCTGTGTTTTTGGTGATTCCGTCATCTATTATTATTGCTGGTCTGTTAATGAAGCTAAAGAAAATATTTCCTATGCAACTCGTTGAAATATTGAAGTCATACCTACACCAGCGAACATTTAGAGTTAAAATGGAAAACGAGTACTCTGAGTTAAAGTAAATAAATGCAGGGGTTCCACAAGGTAGCGTTCTTGGACCAATACTATACCTTTTGTACACATCTGACATTCCGGAGAGGGAAAACATCCAACTGGCCACATTTGCTGATGATACAGCAGTCATGACAATAGGAGCAACTATAGAGGAATCTACGATTAACTTACAAAATGCAATTAATGGCATAGAAGGCTGGTCCAAAAAATGGCGTATAAAGTTTAATGAACAGAAGTCAGTTCATATTAACTTCACTAACAAGAAAATCAATAATCTTCCAATTATCCTAAACAACAACGTTGTTCCTAATAAAAAAACAGCGAAATACCCGGGTTTAAATCTCGACGTCAAACTAAAATGGAAGGAGCACGTTAAAAAGAAAACTGAACAGATAAAGATAAAGTACAAAAATATGTATTGGCTAATAGGTAGGTACTCTCAACTTTCCATCCAGAACAAAGTACTAATTTACCAATAGATATTGAAACCGGTGTGGACCTATGGCCTACAATTATGGGGCTGTACCAAAAAAAGTAGTTACCGAAATTTAGAAACGCTCCAGAACCGAATATTAAGGAATATTGTATGTGCTCCCTGGTATGTTCGGAACGACGATTTGCGTAGAGATCTTAAAATCGAATCTATTCCAAATGAAATTAAGAAAGTCGCCAGGAGACATGAAGACAGGCTCCATAAGCATCCCAACCATGAAGCACTTCAGCTTCTTGTCAACGAACCCCAGATGCGAAGGCTCAAGAGGACTAAACCGTTCGAGCTCGTGTAATGTGTGAAGTTGTGCCGGGCTTGTTAGTGTTGTGCATTGTATTGTAGCCACAACAAATACGTGAGCAATTAGTGAAAAGCAGAGTCAGTGCTGTGCTGTGTAGCCACAACAAAGAAGTGGACATTTCATGTAAAAAAAAAGCTAGGATGGACCAGGTGACATCTAGTTTACAAACATTTTTAGGGAAATTAGGTTAAAGAAAAAATACTGATTAATCCTGTAGATTAGGTGTATTTATATTGTTTAAATAAAAAAAATTATTATTGCTGCCGTGGATCCTTTCATTGCATTTTCGTAAGCTTTATAAGTTTCATTGGGATATCTAGATTTTTCATATTTTATTTGCGAAAATATTTAATTCCGAATCATCAGATCTACACATCGACTCACACTATTTTCATAGATTTCAAGCAAGCATTTGACAGCCTAATAAACCCGCCTAATAGAAGATACATATTATCATCTATTAGGGGGGAATATCTTATCGGAAGAATACGGTCTAACAGTGAACATCAAGAAGACAGAATTTATGAGAATATCTAAAACTCAAAGAAATAACGAGTCTCCTCAAATATGAGTCTCCTCATAAACGGAACCAATGTCGAACGAGTAGACCAATATGCATATCTTGGAACAATAATTAACTCCACAAATGATTACTTCCAGGAAATTAAAATTAGAATAGAAAAGGCTAGAGCGAATTTTAACAAAATGAAAAAAGTGCTCTTCACAAGAGATCTGAAGTTAGGGCTAAGAGTAAGGTTAGCTAGGTGCTACGTTTCCTCGACTTTGTTTTACGGAATGGAAGCTTGTATCTTGAATGCTGTATCAATGAAAAAACTGGAATCATTTGAATTGTGGGTGTATAGAAGAATTTTGAAAATACCATGGACAGAACACATAAACAGAGAATGCGAAGCGTGTAAAAACATCATACAAGACGCTGCCAAAGAGACCTTGGGTCTACAAAAAAAAGGTTAAATCAACTGAAGGGAAGAGTGTCGTAACATAACAGAGATAACAAATAATGCATATCAACGACTACAACAACGACATAGAACAAGACAGGCAGAGGAGGAATATAGAATGCTAAGGAGGGAAGAAACGAAAATATATCGCAAAAAAAAGAGAACACATTGAAAACGAACTCCAAGAAATTGAAGAATTAAATAAACCAACAGAAACCAGAAAATTCTACCAAAAACTTAACAAAAGCAGAAAAGAATTTAAACCAAGAACAATGATGAGCAGAGACAAAGAAGGAGATATAGTAACTCAACAGAGTGAAATACTACAAAGATGGACTGAATTCTTCAAATAAAAGTTTGAACAAAGCGGAGATCCACTATACGATGGAATTATACTGGATCAAACGGATACCAGAGAAACAACCCCCCTTCAGTAGCTGAAATGCAAGAAGCAGTTACCAGACTGAAAAACAACAAGTCACCTGGATTAGACAATATTACAATATTAGCGCAGAATTAATAAAAGAAGGCGCAGACTCCCTATTGAATGCGATACACGAAATAATAGTGAACATATGGAATAATAAACAACTGCCACAAGACTGGAATACCGGAGTAATTATTCCACTACATAAAAAGGGAGATCAGCTTGAATGTAAAAATTACCGGCCAATAACGCTACTGACTGTGGCATATAAAATACTGTCAAAAATATTGTGTATGAGCGATTGAGACCATATGCGGAACAAATAGTTGGGGGATATCAATGTGGTTTCTGCAGGCAGAAGTCTAGTTTAGAATTTAGAAAAAGACTAGTGAATTTAATATAGACACACATCATCTCTTCATTGATTTTGAGAGTGCTTATGATAGTATCCGAGAATTTCTGATCCACGTCCTGAAAGAGTTTAATATTCCAACTCAACTCATTGATATAGTAAAAGAAACACTTAAAGTACAGAGCCACATTCGAATTCAAAACGCACTAACAGATACAATCCATCTTAGAACGGGCCTACGACAGGGAGATGCCCTCTCCTGTATTCTATTCAACATCACATTATAGAAAATAATTAGAGAGTCAAAAGTCAACACCAGAGGAACAATAATAACAAAAGTGTACAAATATTGGCATTTGCAGATGATGTTGATAACATAGCTAGAAGCAAAAGAGAAATGATAGAAGCATTTAATGCGATACAAAGAGCGGCACAAAATAGTGGCCTAAATATTAATGAAATAAAAACCAAATACATAAAGGCCAGCAAATCGACAGGCCAAAGAAACCTACAGAATCTGACAATAGTAGACTATAACATCGAAAGCGTAAAAAAATTTACATATCTATACTGCGTTCCACGGTCACCTTTCAGTACAGACTCTTATGAAGAACAGTGTTGCCAAGATATATTAATATTTATATTAAATAAATTTTAAAGTATTTTTATACCTCACTTGGTCTATTAAATTTGTCGGTATGTATGAGAAATCTTGTAAGCTGTCAAAGCAAAGGGAATTTAGCTCGGTGGTAGCGCGTTCGACCGGAGATTCAGAGGTCCCTGGTTCGAATCCGTGTGTTATCTAACTTTTTTTTATTTTTAGTATTGTTTTAATAAAAATTTTTGGAAAGTAGTAAGTAAAAATGAGTTTAATCTTTAAATACAAATAACCTGTTGAAAGTATATTTATTTCGTTGAAATCATATAATAGAAGTATAACTTCTTACGTGCGTACAAAGCACACATGTTAAAAAGTACATTTTTAAGGCACTCATGTGAATTACAGAATTCGCTTCGCTCATTCAGCAAACTTTCACATGTGTGCCTTAAAATTATACTTTTAACACTTATATCATAAATAACTATTAAATATAATATTAATCACAGGCTAATTATAATTAATATTCAAATGTTATATCTTTAATATCGTATAAATATATTTCATAGTACCTATCTATGAATTATTTAAAAATAATAAAACCCACAGATTTTCAAATCAATATATGTTTTGGACTTCTGGAATATTCTATTTAGACGGACTTTAAGTTTGTCTGCTTAAAACCGGCAACACTGAGCTGCAAGGTTCCATAAGTTTTATATTTTATATTGAGATATGCTGCCCACACTGCAAAGTGACTGCGGAACGCAGAACAGGTTCACATTTACCGCAGGCAGATAACAATGTCAGTGAAGAAGTTAAGAGAAGAATACCTATTGCTAATAAAACATATAATGGACTAATTAAACATCTAAGATCTAACAACATCACGAGAAAAACCAAATGCAAAATATACAAAACCCTAATAAAACCGGTCCTTATATATGGATCAGAGACATGGACACTGTCGAAAAGCGATGAGAACTTATTAGGTACGTTTGAACGAAAAATCCTAGACACATATATAAGGGGGTGAAAGACAATGACGTATGGCGCAGAAGATATAATTTTGAACTATACGCAACATACAACGAACCCGACGTCATAACATCAATAAAAATATGACCGATATGATTTCTGTTGGAGACCGAAACACCAAAACATATAATGAGGCAAGCACCAGTAGGGAGAAGGTCAAAGGGAAGACCCACATTTAGATACATGGAACAAGTGGAACAAGATCTGAAAACACTTGAGATTACCCACTGGAAGAACAAAGCAAGGAACAGAACAGAATGGCGGAAAATCCTAGAACAAGCCAGAACCCAAAAAGGGTTGTCGAGCTACTGATGATGATGATGGACAGAACACGTCACAAACAAAGAGGTTATAAGAAAGATGAATAAAGAAATAGAACCAGCTAACCACTGGGAACTATCCCATTTTAGGTATTTTACTATTTTCATCTTTAATACATCTCATCTGATCAAAAACCTTTTGCTTTCTTTGCTCGTTGTTTGGCTATGTTACATAACTTCGTTTTACCTTCTCGAGTATGTTAATGATATAGATTTGTATACGCTTCTGCTTTTGTGTTTTGCTACAGCTATACTTGTTTCTTTTTGGCAACCGTGTAGTTTTGAAGATCTGTATCTGACCTATTTTCTTCCTGCTATTTATATAATCTTCCCTTTTCCTTTCTTTTTATTTAAACCTCGTTTGACCATCACCAAGTCGCTTTATTCTCAAATTTCTTTCCTGAATTTTTTTCAAAGTGGTACCTCGATATACGAGCGCCCTAATATACGAGTGTTTTGAGATACGAGCCGCCGAGCGAGCGATGTTTTGCTTTGAGATGAGAGCAAAATTTGAGATACGAGCAACCGCTTTTTATTAAAATTCATGCCTCTTTTTGACTACCTACTTCTAACTTAAAGGAAGTGATGAAGGATATAATGCCAGCTAAGGACGTTACAATAATTTCCAAGCTCCGCACCTCTCTCCATGAAAAGATGGAGAAACTAATGTTGGTGTGGGTCACAAAGAAGCAGCATCAAGGAGGAACCTTAACACAAAGCATCATATGTGAGAAGGCACGAGCGATTCATGAAAGGGAGGAAGAAACAAACTCCTTGGGTAGTTTTCTTAAACGAGCTGCAGATGAAAATGAGCAAAGTGTGACGAAAAAAGCGAAGACCACTGACAAAAACTAAGCACTTCCGTAAGCACCTCACTTTTTCTTATGTTTTTACAGAATATGTATGTATTTTTTGTTATTTATAAATGTTTCTTCTTGTAAAAAAATTTTTCTTATTTAAAAACACTTGACAAAAACAACTAAAGTGTTTTTTTTTGGGACTGGAACGGAATAATGACATTTCAG
This sequence comes from Diabrotica virgifera virgifera, assembly GCF_917563875.1. NCBI lineage: Eukaryota > Metazoa > Arthropoda > Insecta > Coleoptera > Chrysomelidae > Diabrotica > Diabrotica virgifera. The sequence continues at coordinate 101,695,225 of NC_065443.1, forward strand.
TTAATTTCAATAGGGAAAATTGCTTTGACTTACGAGCTATTTGACATACGAGCAAGGTGACGGAACGAATTACCCTCGTATGTCGAGGTACCACTGTATTTCTGTAGCAATATCTCTAATGATACTATATTAGGACTTCCTTTCATATTCCAACACATGTTTTCTCCTATTTTTGCCCTTCTATAGAATAGACCTTCTTTCTCATCTTTTAAATCCACCACTCTAATTTTTTGTGGCCCTCTGCGATATTTTGGTTTATTTTCGCTTTTTTACTAACTGATTTATTTGGCCTATTTTATACATATGTAAATAAAATGAAAAATTTTATAAAAATATTTAGATGCACAATTATATGAACACAATAATTTTAAATACATAATTCTTATATAGACATTGTTACACAAAAAATATACCCAAACGGTCATTATTTGAAGATTGTCCCAATTATATAGGGGAGACCGGGGCAAAACGAGGCTCGGGGCAGAACGGGAAATGCATCGGTGTGCATAACTTATAGTCGTCATAATATCGGCAATAGCGCCACTTGGACGAACGTGGGTTGACTCACTTTAGTCATTAGAATGAAACTTCTAGTCACGTAGTGTGCTTCTTTACAGACATAAAATCCGTTTTCTTTTGTTTTGTTAAAAATTTTGGTGATATTTATAGAAGTGCTATAAGGTGAGTAAGCAAGTTTTATCACGTTTTTCATTCAAATTGCCACGCTCTTGCCCCGCTCTCCTAAATTGCCACTACTTTACAGCATTTAAACTTTGTAAGAAGAATCTGACTAAAACTGAAACTAATAAAAAAAATCAAAGAAAACTAAAGAATAAAACGAGATGGACACTGCCTTATCAGAAGATGATGAAGATTGTGGTTGCATCTACTGTGGATACTTATACTTGCAGTCAACTGAAGGATGGATAGTATGTAGTGTCTGCCATGGCTGGGCTCTTAATTCCTGCGCAGGTTTTGAGGATGAAGACGAAAGTGCTCATATTTATCTATGGACTTTGCCAGCCTGACTAAAATACATTCCCATCTTGCCCCGTAGCATTTCTTGTTTGGCTCCGTAACCGGGGCAAAATGGGAATTTCGCACTGATAAGTTAACTTCTTTATAACCAAATAACTAAGCAATTTTAATTATAAATAACGTAAGTTATATGAAGTCTAATAGCAAGTGATCCTGTCTGACTTTGTTATTTTTGAATACACAGTTTAGTTTTCTTTCAATGATTTTTTCTTTCTTAAGTATCCCGTTCTGCCCCGGTCTCTCCTACAGAGTGAGTCTGTAATTTGGAATAAATTCAATAGTTCAAATACTAATTGTTTTTTTGAAAAATGCTCAGACTTGTCGATTAGTATTTCAAATCGACTTTTTTTACTTACAGTAATAATGTATAATGGGTATCCCAATTTAGAGATATGACGTCATCGTTGATTTTCTTAAATGGCACACTGTAGGCACTCTTAAATAAACACTGTCATTTTGATAGCTATTTGGATAGGGTGTATAAAGTTATACATAACTGCAAAATATCGAATTTTTATTCAGTGTTGCCATTTAAGAAAATCAACGATGACGTCATATCTCTAAATTGGGACACCCTGTAGGTATGCCTTTATGCATTATTAGTGTATGTTAAAAGTTTCGATAAAAAACAATTAGGATTTGAACTATTAAATTTATTTCAAATTACAGACTCACTCTGTATATCAATTAAGTAAGTAGTTCAACCATTTTATCTGTCACGTCTTTTCGTGATTACGTATTCATTGCGTAAATATTAGCGTTTTTATTCTTTTTGCGTGCTTATTAAAACCCAAAGAAATTTCTTTTAATTCCAAAGTTGACCATTTAAGACCTCAGATGCATTAAGATGTTTACAAACTTATGGCCTAAAACGCCAAACTCACACAAACTTAGCCCCCATTAAAAGACTTTTTAAAAACACACCTTCTAACCACAACAGGTAACTCGATGATGAACTGAGGATCTCATCTTAATTTCTAAAATCAACAAAAATATGTTCTTTGGTAGACCTCCCACGTAGACCGCTCAACTATGGCTATTTAATGTTTATTTGACTAGTAATACTAATATCGACATTCAAACAAAATTAACGATCTCCGAAATACCTAGTAGTTTCACTTTTTACGGCAGTAATTTTACTTTGGCAAGTACCTATACTAAATTTACAATCAAGATGCAGTAGAAATAAACAAACCAAGACACGTCAAATGCTATTATAGCCTAATAAAATAAAAAAAAGTCAAAATGTAAATTCGTACAGGTTAAAACAAATTTTATATCAAAGTTTAGGTGGGTACAAAATATATTTTCAAGAAAGTATCCAAATCATATAAGGGGATCATTGTTTAAATAATTAAAAAGGGACCATTTTTGCACAAAAAATACTTTTTTAACTGCTAAGGCACTTATTAATGAAGGTCTATGGGATTTTTTCCGCAAAGTTGAAGGGTAAATCTTTCACATAAGACTTACTAAATTAAATTTGACCCCCTATTTATTTAAATAATTGTATATAAATCTTTACAAACAAATTTGCAAAAAAATATTTTTAGCGTTTTAAATAAGCACTATAAAATATCTTATTTTAAAGACTAAGTTGCGCTATGTTACCAGTATTAAGCAAAAAAAATTGGTTGAAAAATATTTAATATTTTTTGAGATATTGAATTTTTTTATTAAATTTCAATTATATTTTCAATTGCAAAAACGCGGTTGTTCCCAAAGAAATGTTCACCTGTTTAAGACCTCATTATTTTTATTTTCATAGATATTTTCGATAAATGTATTGATAAATTTAAATTTCAATTAACCTCCCCCCTAAAATGGCATTTGAAAATTATTCAAATTTGTTTATAATTTGTTTTTTTAATAACGTCGCGGGGATAAAGTATTTTGAAATGCCGTTTGGATAATTGGGTTCTTGGGAATTTTTCACTAATTAACAACATTTTTTTGTCGTTTTTTCTTCTTCTTTTTTTTTTTTCTTAGCGTTATATTACTACGGGCCCTTTTAGGGTTAAATTTTATTAAGAATGTCGAATCTCTGAGTTGTAGATTCTAGACCTAAAAATATTAAGATTTAACTAAAATATCTTAAATAAAATGTGGCTACTTACTGAGTTACAGGGTGTTTTATTTAAAAATTTAAAAATTATTGTTACCAAGTACTTTAAAACTATTTGACGTATCCTTATCATACTTGGCAGAAGGTGTGGCTATTATACACCCTACCAAATTGTGATTAATAAACGTTTCTAGCTAGTGTCAGAGACGTACGACAGGGGATAGTGAATGATTGACCTTTCCCAAATTCTACGCCACTGAGTTAATTACTATTTAAGCGAAATTTTTCGATTCTCCAATACTTTGTATGTAAATAAGTTTATTGGTATCGATAAAGTCATCAGTTTGAGAGATATTGGAAGTTTAAAATGAATGAATGGATGAATCAAAATAACTATGCCGTTTCATTTTTAACGTCCAATATCTCGAAAACTAATGACATAATCGTTACCAGTAAAGAGTGTATTATTTATATAGAAAGTATTGGAGAATCGAAAAATTTCGGTAAAATAGTAATTCCCTCAGTAGCGTAGAATTTGGGAAGGGTCAACCATTAACTATCCCCTGTCGTACGCCTCTGGTAGTAGCTAGAAACTTTTATTTATCATAATTTAGTAGACTTTATAGTACCCACACTTTCTGCCAAGTATGATAAGGATACATTAAATAGTTTTAAAGTACTTGGTAAGAAATTTTTTTAGTTTTTAAATAAAACACCCTGTAACTCAGTAAGTAGCCACATTTTATTTAAGAGATTTTAGTTAAATCTTAATATTTTTAGGTCTAGAATCTATAACTTAGAGATTCGACATTCTTAATAAAATTTAACCCTAAAAGGGCCCGTAGTAATATAACTCCAAGAAAAAAAAAGAAGAGGAAAAAAAGACAAAAAAAAATTTTTAATTAGTGAAAAATTCCCAGGCACCCAATTATCGAAACGGCATTTCAAAATATTTAATCACCGCGACGTTATTAAAAAAACAAATTATAAACAAATTTGAATAATTTTCAAATGCCATTTTAGGGGGAAGTTTAATTGAAATTTAAATTTATCAATACATTTATCGAAAATATACACAAAAACAAAAATAATAAGATTTAACACAGGTGAATATTTCTTTGGCAACAACCGCGTTTTTGCAATTGAAAATAGAGTAATATTTAATAAACAAATTCAATATCTCAAAAAATATTAAATATTTTTGCACCAATTTTTTTTTATTAATACTGATAACATAGCGCAACTTCTTCTGTAAAATAAAATATTTTTATAGTGCTTATTTAAAACGCTAAAAATATTTTTTTGCAAATTTGTTTTTAAAGTTTTATGTATAATTATTTAAATAAATAGGGGGTTAAATTGAATTTACTAAGTCTTATGTGAAAGATTTACCCTTCAACTTTGCAGAAAAAATTCCTATAGACCTTCATTAGTAATTGAATGACCTCAGCAGTTAAAAAAGTAATTTTTTTGCAAAAATGACCCCTTTTTAATTATTTAAACAATGATCCCCTTGTATGATTTGGATACTTTCTTGAAAATATCTTTTGTACCCACCTAAACTTTGATATAAAATTTGTTTCAACCTGTACGAATTTACATTTTGATTTACATGTAGTGTAATTTTATTTTACTAGACTATTAGGAGCACTCCCGAATCATAATTTACAATGAACATACATTGTATATCCCAAATCATGCATGATTTCTAAAGTTTATACATTGTAAATTAGGATTCGGGAGTGCTCCTAGTAGCATTTAACGTGTATTGGCTTGTTTATTTCTACTGCATCTTGATTGTAAATTTAGTATAAGTTAGAATACAAGGGTTAAATAAACTAAAAATATGAGTAGGTATGAAAAGCATTATTAGTACCTACAGAATAGTCTGCTTAGTATCTGGTCTATGTAAAATGCTCGACATGTTTCAATTCCAAGTGGCCGTGCAGAGCCCTCGAAGATGATTTAGCATTCTTCTTCTTCTTCATGCGCCTCATCCTTCATGTCTGTCTGTCCGTCCATCTATCCATGAACACAACTACTCTTACGTTATTAGAACTGATATAATGATCAATGAGGTGTCGAGACAGAGCTTAGACGCTCTGAGCTTCGCTGGTGGCGCTCCTAGCGGATTACTAATTCAACTTTCACCGGTAATTTTTAAATTTATTATTTAATTGTTATCGCTTAACATTTACAACGCAAAAAAGTAATTAAATTGTAATCGATTTTTTTAAGATTTTGCTAATCATTTTGACGTTCTATTGATAAAATATAATTTCTTACTTCGGATACTTTCACAATTATCGTGTAGATGGCGCTAAGATTTTTAGATTAAATTATAATTACATATTACGGAACATTAAAAAAACTTAAATGCAGTATTTAAAACGTAAGTATATTTAAGGTAAAAATATATACCACAGCTTTGACCAACTAATATTTTTTATAATTAATGTTTTTAATTTTAATTTTAAATTAATCACTTTGACATTTATGTCAAATTTCCGGTAAACGTTTACAGACTTGCCACTACTGGCGCTCGCGAATTTGTAAATACCCCCTCTACGTACGAGCTCACAGCGTATACTCAAGGATGGTGTTAATGATTATAAATTTAATCTCGGACTTTCGGTTCCAGATTTATAACCGGAAGTACTGCTTTAAAGTCACCATTTAGTTCCGGTTTTAATGTCATTTCCGGTTAAACAGGTGTGACCGAAAGTTTGGCAAATATGACTCAAAATTAGTGAAATCGTACTTCACAACAGCTTCAATTGGATCTAAAATCAGCTTGCTTCATAGGTAGTTTCTGTAAGATTCTACCAGCAATTATGTTTCTCCAAAAGTTTGTAGGCACATCTTATAAAAATAAAGAGATGGATCGAAATTATCTCCTATGTTACTTGATTTGCTTGGTGTTTCTGACACGTTCAAGAGTACCACTTCGAAAAATATTCAGAAAATTTGAAGAAGCTGGAAACTATGGCCTAACTATAAACTAAGAAAAAACCAAAAATATGGAAAACAGAGGGGAAAATGCAGAAGAAAATAAATATTTCACTCTAAGAACAAATGACAGAGAATATAAATTTGAGACGGTAAGTGAATTTGAGTACCTTGGAGTAACAGTTACAAATAGAGGAGACGAAGAGAGAGATATAAATAAACGGTTGTTGAAAGATAGCAAAGCAGTAGGATCATTAAACGCACTATTGAAGGCAAAAACATGACCAGAGTAGCCAAGATTGGAACGTATGACATGAATCAATAGTGAGACCAACGGTGTTGCATGCATGCAATCAATCAGAAAGAAGAAAAAAGGCTAGACAGTTGGTGAGTAAAATCTTAAGAAAAAATTTTGGTGATATAAAGGAGGCTAACGGGGAATGGCACAGAAGAACAAACCAGGAGCTTATGAAGATGTAGGTAAAAGAGACTAAAATAACACATGAAATCAGGGCGCAAAGAGTTAGATGGTCGGAACATGTTTCACGAATGCCACAAGAAAGAAACGTTCAAAGAATTTTGTAAGCAGGAGAACAAGGGAAGAAAAGAAGAGGGAGACCACGAAGAAAGTGGTTTGGTGCCGTCCGGGCTGACATATAAGAAATGGGTACAAGAGACTTGAGAGAACAAGTAAAGGACCGGGGAAGTGGAAGAAGTTAGTCAAGACTATCGAAGACACGGGCCTCTAAGGCCTGTAGTGCTGCTATATACTATCGAGATGTAATGAGAATCATAGGTCTGGGTCCCGCATAAGAAAAAAAAAGGTTGATTAACAGCAAGCTGAAAATTTGTTAATAGCTTAACGGTGTCTAGTCGGACAAACTTTGATATATGGACCAGGGGAAGTTTTAATGGTGGAACAGGTTAAAAATTTGGAACGTCAGACTACGAAAACGTCAGATGTCGGACAGAACTTCCAATTGATTTGTTACCCTGTCATTAAACTCTCATGCAAAAATCAGACTGCTATTACTAACCAACATGATTCCTGTCATTTGACATGTCCTTCGTGTTCCACTCATTAAAATACACAGTTGGTGATGAACACCAGTCTGATTTTTGCATGAGAGTTTAATGAAAGGGCAACAAATCAATTGGAAGTTCTGTCCGACAAAATACATTTGACGTTTTCGTAGTCTGACGTACCAAATTTTTAACCTGTTCCACCATTAAAACTTCCCCTGTTCCAGTGTTCCCATATATCAAAGTTTGTCCGACTAGACACCGTTAAACTATTAACAAATTTTCAGCTTGCTATTAATCAACTTTTTTTTCTTATGCGGGATCCAGACCTATCAACCGTTGTAAGGTTTATTTTATTTTATTTATATGTTTTTGTTTGATATTTATGTTTATTTTTTAGCCATACCTGTAATAAAAACATATTTTTTGTATGAATAAACCCACAATATTTATTCAGCGGGTATTCAGTTTGTGATGAATACTGCAACTAATTTCTTTTGAAAATAAATCAGTTGAATAATACTACTAACACGGGACAAAGTTAATAAAATGATCAGAAACCCATGAATTTCAGCGTTTGACGAATTGAACGCGTAGGTACATCTCTTTACTTTTCATGAGCGTGTATTACGAAGGGTAACTACCCCCTGTCCCTGTTGTTTACTTAAAAGATCCAGTGGAAGGGTGGTTTGATCGTTCATGGGGGGTTTTCTTCATTACATCAAACCACTCACCAGTAACTGGTGACAAAGTTTTGAGTTAACGACTAAACACGGAGATGAATATACTTATAGAGAATTTGAAATCAAAATATAGAAAGTCTGTTATAGTTTTTATAGAAAGGTAAGAAGCTTTTAAGTAACTTTTTTTAACGAATCATATCGGGCCATTGGGAAAGTAGTAGGTAATTAGGGTAGGTTGTAGAATTCATATTTAAGTGAAGCTGGCTGAACAAATTATAAAATGTCATTATTGTTCTGAAGTTATTTTCTTTTGGCATCTTAATACAATGTACCTACTATTTTATTTGGGAAATTAACCACAATTTAATTTATAAATTCAATTTATTTGACGTTTCGACTTTCACTTCGGAAATCATTATCAAAATACAATACATTAATAAATTAAACAAAATTTGTTTTTGCTGCTTGGTAAAAAAATCTTCTAATAATTGAGATTGCCAATATTTATGAGTCGCGTTCCTGGGACGACTTTACTAGAAGAGAGTTCATTCAATTACATAAAATCTTTACTTTAACTTAAGAATATCAGTCAGAAAAATCATAGCATAGCAAGTGATTTGCAATGATGACAGTAAAATTCTCTTGTTCCATAGTGAATCACGAGAAAAAAACAGGAAAATCCTCATGATATTATTCCGACATGGTAAGTATTTGGTTTTACACTCAGTTCACTCTCAAAATCATCACAAACTCTGATTTTATAAATATGTATGTTATTTCAAAGTATAACTGATGTATCCTCGATATGTTATTGACTTACTAATTGAATTTCCTCTTTTAATATTGGTAACCACATCCTACTGCATTATGCCAAGGAATTTGCGATACAATTTGTTTCATTTTTAACATAATTCGAGCCGATTCTTTGATTTTTCTCTTTTTACCATCTGTTTCTTTCAGGACTATACTAGAATCTTTCTTTTTTGATTATTGAGCATAGGCGTAACCAGGGGGGTTTTGGGGGTTATAACCCACCTCCCCAAAGGGATGTACTTTGAGCTCTATACGCTTAACACCATACCTCTCGGAGACCTTTCAGTAGTTGTCCTCCCCTTTACAGTAGTTGTAACCCCCCCTTAGGATTATCCTGGTTACGCCTATGGTATTGAGCGTTTATACGTTTCTTGACCAAAAGTGTAAGATTGTTGACTGCCCGGATCAGCGTATCTTCTTTCTTGTTTATTATCTGGATAAACTGTATACTAATAGTTGCTTCCATTCTATTTCTTGGTCTGTTTTTGACTTCACCCCATCTTAGTCCAATTTTTTCGTGTTCTCCCATTGTAGTTCTTTTCCAGCTGTGGTCTGGTCTTTGTTTTTTTCTTTTCCCCTCTGGTTGGTATTCAAGTGCTAGTGTCGCTATGTTGCTTTGATTTTTCCTCAAAGTATGACTAATCCATTTCCATTTTTTTTCTTGACTGTAGTAGATAGAATATAGGCCTGGATCCAGAGGCGTGCGGTCCATGGAAGCGGGGGAAGCGCCGCTTTCCTATTATATACATCGATATAGCAAAATACATTATTAACTAATATTTAATTATCAAAATTTTTCCCCAATCCCAGTAATCTACATGTTATTACCTAGGCAATAGGCACTGAAAAATATTAAAATTAATCGCATAGGAAGGAACTCAATATGCACTATACACACAATTCAACTACTCGGTCCACCCCTGACAGAAGCGCATCTCAAAATCGCCGCTTGTCATGCAGTTGTCCCGTATAAAGATTGGTCAGGGTTCAATGACGGCACCCACTAGTCGCGCGAATTTTGGTACCCTGCAGAAGCGATCGTTCGATCGCCTTCCAAGAGTGGGATGCTCTGACTGTTACTGCTTCTAAGGGGTGCTTAGGTACATACATTCGCTTAAAGAATATTTCGATTTAAATTTTTTGCAGACATTTTTCCTTTTACTGATCTTTTATTTGACATTTTACAGATGAAGTCAATTGACATTGCATTTTGTATAAGACAAATTGATGACTTTATTAATACGATAATTAAAAACCGAGAGCAGTTTAAAAATATTTGGGATAAAACTGAAAATATGGGGTTTGAACATGAAAGAAAAAGAATGAAGATTGATAATGTCAACAACAGAGCGACCTTTTGATAACATTCTACAAAAAAATGAATTTTTGCTTTCAAAATTTTAACGAATTAAAATTTTTAGAATTATATAATATATTCTTATTTAATATTTCTAATTATAATTCATCAAAATTTCCCACAGAAGAATTTATTTCACTACGATTAAATAATGAAAATATTTTGATATGCCAGCTTTGCATTATAAGTTAAGTGTTGTTTATGAAACAACCCACATTAGTGATAAAGATATACTCAGAAATCTGGGTATTTCTTATAACTACTGGTTTAAAAAGTCTCTGTGTGAAGTGTCCAAGTTGTGTGAATTACTACAAACTATCCCAGTCACAAGTGCATCAGTTGAACGAAGTTTTTCAGTATTAAAATGCATTAAAAGTTTTACAAGAAATTCAACAAGCGAAGACAGACTTTACAAGTCCATTGAAAAAGACCGAATTCAACAATTATCAGAAGTTGATAGGAGAATAGAGCTCAAGTATAAATAAGTGTCATATTGTTGAAAGTTGTGTGTTGTGGAAAATGCATCGGAATTAAAAAAAAAACATTTAAATAGATCTCTTCTTTAGGAAACGAAGCCCGGAGCGAGGACTTAAGGCCCGAGCAAGCAATACAGATCAATGATAGGTCACTATAGTCACTAGAAATAGCGGCAATAGAGTGCCTCACGCATTGATCGGGGTAGGATTTAGTGTGTGACTCCTTGTACCCAGGACGCCTCACATAAGCAATTTGCTGATAGAGTGCATATAGAGAGCCCCTATAGTGCATCAGAGTGTTATCAGGTGGGAAGTGGCTCGACCCTCGACCCTTAAGAAAATATTTTTATATCCTTATTGAATCGCTTCCCCTTTAGAAAAAGTCACCGCACGCCACTGCCTGGATCCCGCGTACCAAAAAAAGTTGATTAATGGCAAGCTGAAAATTTTTTAATTGCTTAACGGTGTCTAGTCGGACAAACTTTGATATATGGGAACACTCTAACAGGGGAAGTTTTAATTGTGGAACGTGTCATCCTGACAAGTTTATGATTGTGAAAACTATAGCAGGTTGTTTTTAAGTTTATCCAATAACAAACTTTATATACCTAACATAGGAAAAAATGTGTGTCCGACAAATATGTTGGACATTTTAATAAGTCGGACAAGTAGAACATGTCAAATGCCAGTAGTTATATTGGTGGTAAATAGCAGTCTGATTTTTGTATGAGAGTTTAATGATCGGGTAACAAATCAATAATTGATTGGAATTATTGGAAGTTCTGTCCGACAAAATACATTTGACGTTTTCGTAGTCTGACGTTCGAACCTGTAACCTGTTCCACAATTAAAACTTCCCCTGTTCCAGTGCTCGCGTACATCAAAGTTTGTCCGACTAGACACCGTTAAGCTATTAACAAATTTTCAGCTTGCTATTAATAAACTTTTTTTGGTACGCGGAATCCAGGCCTATTAGTTTGCTTTGTTCTTTGCCATATGTTTTAGTTATTCTGTTGGACCAGTATATTTTCAGGATTTTTCTTAAAGATTTGTTTACAAAAGTTTGCAGTTTTTTAGATGTAGTTTCGTCATATTTCCATATTTCTGCTCGATATACCTACCCGTAAATTAGTATATCTACTCTTGATCTTGATGAAACTGTTTTAATTATAGCTATAGCTAATTTTATATAAAGCTTTGAACGCATATTGAGCCTATCTAATTCTCGTCTGTAGGTATATCCTGTTTAGACCGCCCACGCCCGTTCCTTTCCATGATTGATCCCAAATAGATATGTAAACTTGGCTACCTATTTTACTTTCTTACCGTTTATCATTGTTTTATTACCTTGGTAGTTATTATGTTTTAGAATTTGGTGTGTTCTTTGTTCATTCTGAGTCCGATCTTGACGGAGAACTGTGCCAACTTGCCAATTTTTATTTGCATATGATTTCAGTGTTCAGTTAGCAGCAGATGTTATAAGCAAATTCAAGATTTTCTGTTTGAATAAATGTTCCATTTGATGCCTGGTCGAGAGTCAGTTACTTTTCTCATTACCCAATTTAACATAATAAGCAATAGGGTAGGGGTTAGTACACAACCCTGTTTGACTCAACTTTCTACGGATATTTCTTATGGTACTTTACCTGAATGTTCCAGTTGGGTTTTGTATCTTTCGTAGAAGATTTTAACAAAGTTTATGATTTTTAGTGGTATGTAGGTATTATTGTGTTTCAATTTATCAATCAAAGATAGAATAAAAATTTTAATTTTTTTAATATAACGCGGGCACATAAATTTGATACACCCTGTATATTGATTTGTAAATATTTACTAGAAGTTAGCTTTCAACGCAAAATGGTTTCTCCTTAATGAATTTTTCCATGAAGAATATTAAAAACATTTTTGTAAATAAAAGTGAAGTGAAAGTTATTTAGGATTAGTATTTTAAACCGATTGTTTATTACGGGAAAGATAGAAGCCATAGGTAATTAGTTCTTAGAAAATTAAGATAAAGAAAATTTGGAATTTTAATTTTTTTGTTTAACCCCGAGTAAATTTTGTAGAATTTCCCGAAAGTAATTAGTATGATGGTAGGAATAATTTTGAAAGTATAAGTGGGTTTTCGAATGAAAAAAAGAATGGGGAGAGAGAAATGTTTCTGATTGGCTTGGAAATTTGGAATGGGGAAAGTTTTGTTTGAATGTTGAGACAGTTTGGAAAAGAATAGATCATTGTGTTACCGGCATCCGAAAGGAGCAGTCAAAAGTTTTCGTGAGTAGTTCAAAAGCAAGTACTAGTGTTTTGTTTTGATAGTGAGAGTAGCTGTAGAGTGGAACGAGAGACAAATCAAATCGAGAAGAAATATCTCTTTGACTCTGTAAAGTCCAAGAGAGTAAGTTGCAAGAATTATCATTATTAAAATTATTTGTGACACCAAGTAAAAAAGATACTTGGGTCTCAGGAGATTATTGTTGAGAGAAAGAGAGGAGAGAGTTTTGGAGTTTGTTGAACGAGTACTGGCAAAAAAGAGGCCTGGCTTGTGTTTTTGGAGAAATAGTTGCTGGTATGCTGCTGGATTTTTGCTGAAAACGGAGAGGGCTTTGATTGGTAGCCTAACATAATCAACAAGGAGGAGCTGTTTGGGTCAAGAGGAGACATCATTGTGTGTGAATCAAAAAGGTCAGTCAATAACCTATGTGATAGATTTTCTTTATAATCAGAAGTTAATTTTTTTCACGTAAAAGCATATGCGTTTAAGATTCCAACATTTCAAAAATTTAGTAGGAAGTATAAGTAATTTGCGAATACCAATTTTTTTGTTTAGCTTGTTTTATAAATGGTATTGTCCGGTTATAGAAAAATGAGAACTTTAAAGAGATAGACCAATTGGTGTACAAGTGTTATTACCACTTGTACACCAATTGGTCTATCTCTTTAAATTTCTCATTTATCTGTAACCGGGCTATATCAAGAACAAAGCGATAAATATTTGTTTGAATTAGATTAATTTATATGCTAAAAGTTTCTTTTGGACAGTTATGCCCACAGGATTTAATTGATAAATTTAAAGAGCATTGCTTTTGATAATAAAGGTATTTGTATGTGTTTATTTATGATTTTTCTATTTATTTCCTTTTCCTATTTTATCCCGATAAGGATCAACTAAGAGATACCTACTGAAGCCACGAGAAAGGATAAGTATAACCTGAGAGAATTTAATTAAATTTTTTTTTGACAAAAGGCACCCTGGGATTTTTTCTTAATATTTTTTATGTATGATTTGCGTTCCCTCCTCTACTCCTTTGGTATTCTTCTTCAGTCCATATTTTGTTCAAAAGTTTATATAACATTTCTATTGATTACTCAGTGTCTGCTTTTGATAGAACAATGGCTATATTGTCGATTTCTGTGAGTTCGCTATTTTTTAGAAGTTTTTAAATTAACACACAGGGAATATAGATACCTATGTAGATACAATTATAAACTGTACAAGAGAGAATACCTCGGAACTCAGGACAGAGCAACTCAAGACATTCGAGAGACATTCAAGATATACTGAGAAAACTATCAAGAAGGTCCAGTTCAAGAAGAAGACTGCACATGGAAAAATGTACGATATTGTAAGATTTATGAAAGGTCCAAGACTGCCATGGTTGGGACAAGTCCAGAGATAATAAGATGCAAAAACAGCAAAAAATATTACAATGGAAACCCAATATAAAAAAGGAAGGCCCAGAACAAGATGGATGGACGACGCCGACGTGGAAATGACCGGAAAACCATGAATAGATATAAGACAATGGAAGAGAAGGGCATAAGAGAGATGTAACTGTAAGGACATAGCCAGACAGGCAAAGACCCATCCAGGGCTATATGATGCCAATGCCAAAGGAAGAAGAAGAAGAAAGAGTGCATAAATTAATGAATTAAATGAAGGGTAGGTACGATATTGTAAGATTTGTGAAAGGTCAAAGACTATCATGGCTGAAACATGTCCAGAGAAAAGATGCAAAAATTGCAAAGAAAATATCACAAGGGAAGCCGATAGGAGGACCCAGAACAAGATGATTGGATGACGTGGAAGCAGTGGCGGTTTCTCCATAAGTGCACATGTGCACGTGAACCCCCAAAATTATTTTTACACCAACATTCATATATGTAATATTTATCATTCTATAAATAACATTTTAATCTAACTATACAGTAATTGAAATTCGAAATAACAGATCCAAGGAGTTTATATAGTATCTATCTAATAGGTAACATTTAATTATTTTTATTCTATTTCAAAGGAGAAAGTTCACGGATGCGAGGCCTTAGGCTACGGCTCCACGGGCGAGAAATTGACGCTAGCAGTAGCAGTAAAATGAACTTAAGGTTCCGCGGAACGGAATGGGAATAGCCGAACTGAACCGACTACGCACAAGTCCTGTAGTCGGTACAGTTCGGCTATTCCTATTCCGTTCCGCGGAACCTTAAGTTCATTTTACTGCTACTGCTAGCGTCAATTTCTCGCCCGTGGAGCCTTAGCCTTAGACAGAACCCCGCGTTCACCGCTCTCACAGTGGTTCCTATACCAATGACTTTTCATACGACAAATTACAACTCACCACCCACCCCGCTACCCGCTATAGCCCACAAGTTTAGATGGCCACAGGATCACAAGTTGGATGTGATCTTATGGCATGATCTTTGGTGTTTTCAACGTGCACGGCACACGTATGTTTAAATTTTGCTTTCATGAAGTTCGAATTTCGGAACTATATTAAGAATGGAAGGATTTGTGGACGTAAATGTTAGCGTGGAATATTTAAAATCAATTAAATTTTCTTCATTATATTTAGAAGAAAAATTAAAAATGCCGAAGCCAAATTTTTTAATTAAGAATGTACCAAAGTGCAAACGTCGGGATTATAAATGATTATTTAAAATGGAGATTTGTGTAAAAACTTACAAATTGTGTAGGTGTGAAGCACATATTTGGAGAAGAGGAAGCATAATGAATACGATTTTAACTATCCAGTTGGAGTTCCAGATTGGAATTCTCCAATTATGTACTTGTTACGATGCCAGTGACAACTGCAGAAACGGAACGATGTCTCTCTGCATTGAAACGTATCAAAACTTTCCTTAGAATAGCTATGGGCCAGGATCGATTAACTGCACTCGCAATGTTTTCAATAAAAAAAATGATTCAAGAAATTCCAAATTTTACTGAATTTGTTTGTGAATAATTTATCTAAAAAATAACAGGCGACTGACTTTCGTTACAAAACTTGCTTGTAACATTTAAACACTAAATTATAATTTTAAGTCAATAAAATACATTATTTATTGTAATTTTAATATGGTCCTTTGATTTTTACAATTGGAAGACACTCAAAAACCTTTACCTACGGAAATAGGGTCTCAAGGTGTTTTTATAAGTATGTTAACATTATGTGTGCACCCCCAATATTTTACACCAGGCGCCGCCACTGCGTGGAAGACGACCCGAAAACCATAAATTATAAGACAATGGAGAAGGGCAAAAGAGAAGGACATAGCCAAACAGGCAAAGACCCATCCAGGGTTGATGCCAAAAAAAAGAAGAAGAAGGATATTTCATACTCATACGTCTTGTCGCTCTTAATCCAGTACTTAATAGGTTGCTATGTTTTTCCACATCTTTGCTTATGTAAAAAATGCTCGGTGGATATGCACTTATAATGTCAGTTTAGAAGTAATCAAATTTATGTCAATAATTGGTTGTCTCATATGGATAACTATGTTGTAGTTCTGCACTGCACCATGCCCCGCAATGATCTTTATAAGTATATTTGCAGATGATAATCTAGTGATTAATGATCTTTTAAATCAAATTAAATATTTAACGAAACAATTAACACACAGGTAACATAGATATAAATACAAACAATACAACAGAGAATACCTACAGACTAGAATCCCATTACAACATACTCTAAGCCGCACATAATCATAATTCCCCTTCCTTAAACCAACGGATATTGTATGAAGTCGACGTTGCCAAGTCCCTTTCCTACATTTCATCTACTCAAATATTGATTTAGGAAGAAGTGAAAATAAAGATTTCTACACCAAACATTTAGTTCATATTTTTGTGAAATGTGTATTTCCATTAATGTTCTTTCTTTGTTATGGTATTTTGTGCAGTTTGCAAGTGTTTTGTGGAATAGAATTATAAGTACAAGGATTTTTTTTAATTCTAGGAAATGCAATATTTATTTGTACTTGTCACTTCGAGATCTGAAAACTGAATTATTAAATTAGAATTTTGATTTTTAGAAAATTACAATTCTTTTGTCTGCTATTTTCCCTTCCATATTATAGGAACTGTAGTAGCAACCTCATAATGCTTTTTGTCATCAATGGTATATATATATATATATATAACCTATACTTATGTAATGACTTTAATGCCTTGAACCTCCTTCTGGGAGCTGTTTTACCCTACTCAATTCTGGATCTAATTGTACCGCTATGTTTATTGTTTACCTACATACCTATACAGATGGTTTTATATTCTGATGTTTATCTATACTTATTACGAGTACCTATGTACCTGTTGCTTTTCCCTATGTTCAGAACCAGGCCTGCTTCTTTACAGCTTCCAACGACACTGTCAAGAAGTGTTTTCAGATCTTCTCGATTAGAGGTCAAGCAGGGGTTAGAAGACGCAGCCCTGTCTTATCCATCTTTTAATACTTATACTTAATGAACCTGCGATTCCATACTGTCTACTACAACTGATGCTGTTGTATGGTGCCAATACAAATTTGCAATCATGCGAACATCTATGTCATCCAAATCAATGTGTCTTAGAGCTTCGATCAATATAGAGCGCTTAACATGAACAAATATCTTTTGAAAGTGAATAAAACAACAACATCTAATATATCAGGATATCTTTAAGCAAGTACGTTCATACCAAATAATGCCTCTCTTATTCCAAACCCGTTACGGAAACCGAACTATGTGTGTGTATCACTTAGGTATTCCTCACTTTTATTATATCTATACTTCATCCGACTTCAAGCTAAGCTTGAAGCCTCCGTGATCGGTGGGTATGTAGTGACGACACATCGTATCATTGGTTTAATTAATTTCTAACCAATGACAATCTGCGACGTTTCGACACAACCACCGATCACAGTGACCTCGAACTTAGCTTGAAGTCGGTTGAAGTACCTATAGATACGGTCATGTTATTACCTTTAGAAAGATTTTTTTAACTCTTTCAAAAGTGTAGTTTTCATTCTTGATTTCTTTCGTCTTGTTATCTTCTCTTCTAAAGAGCAGACTAAATATTTTGCTTTTCCTTCGTTAATTTCTAGACCTTTTTCCGTGCTTCATCTGTCAAGTTCTAATTTACTGCTTCTTTTAATCTTCTTTTGTCTCTTCCCATAAGAACTGTCATGTGAATATGCTACCATTTGTGTTGAGGAGTGAGCTATAGTTCATTTAATTCCGCCGGTCTTGACTGATCAGATCAAATCTGAGAACCACTTACATACGATTACCCACACGTATGTGAGAAAATCATTAATTTTCTCCAAAACGTTCGAGTTGATATCTTTTTTAAAGATTACTTAATTTATTACTGCTCTTAAACTGTGTGAGGAAGAGTTTTGTAAATTTCACAAGGGCGATCTAGATAAATAGGATTGTATACCTTCGACCAAAGGGCAGAATTTTTCTTTACTCTCTGGAAGAACGAAGAGACCAACGCCGTTTCCTCTTAGCTGCTCTCATCTCCAATATTCAAAGGTTATATGGTATTTCTTTGGGGCTGATAATAATTTATGAGTTTTGCCAATCGATTTGTTTTTAGTAATGCAATCAGCTAATTCTATTTTTCCTGTATAAACATTTTGTAAATAAATAACGCGGATTTTCTATAGTAACAAGGTTTTCACTCAATACACATATTATTTAAAATGAAAATGAAAAACGGGCTATATTTTTGAACCTCTCATCATCATTCTCTTTGCATTATCGCTATGCCGGGTCGGCTTCCCTAACTGCATTTCTCCACACAATTCTATCTTGGGTCATATCAATGTTAATCCCCTTTACCAACATGTCCTCCTTATCGTCTCCCCGCAGGTCTTCTTTGGTCTTCCTCTCCTACTCCTTCCAGGAATCTGCACTTCAGCTATTCTTCATATTGGGTAATTAACATCTCGACGTTGAACATGGCCAAACCATCTTAACATATACTCTCTCATTTTGGCATCAATTGGTGCCACACCTAGACTTCTCCTAATATACTTTACTAATTTTATCCTTCTTTGTCACTCCACTCATTCATCTAAGCATTCTCATTTCCGCCACATGCATTCGTTGTTCCTCTTTTTTCACTACCCAACATTCAGTTCCGTACATCATAGCCGGTCTTATGGCTGTTTTATAGAATTTTCCCTTCAGCTTCATTGGAATTTTTCTGTCACATAACACACCACTCGCTTCTTTTCACTTCATCCATCCAGCCCTAATTCTACTGCATGCATCTCCATCTATTTCTCCATTACTGTGTAGGGGAAAGGAGGGTAAGATGGAAGGGTAGGGCAAGATGGAAATTACCTATAAAACCCGAACTGCGCAATGAAGCGCCTGGATCCACATTCATACAGATGCAGACGAACCTCTTCCATTTACAAACGACGGCTGAATCAGTTCAGGTCAGCTAATGAGTGTACACGCTTCCTTCTTATTTTCGCAGTTAAATATTACGCAACTATTGAATTTTTGTGATACGATTATTTAAACAAGGTGTATAATATTATTATTATGCATTTATACAAAGTATCTATTAGGTACAGGTTATCTGAATTGATATTTAAATAAGAGAAATAATAAAGCATTTTTAAAATATTGATATTATTATTGGAAAGGGGCATATGGGCAAGATGGAAAATTGCAACTTAGGGCAAGTTGGAAGATAATAGTTAGGCAACAATAATAGCAAGGAAATAGGAACCTGCGAGAATAAAAGAAAAGGTAAAAGAAAAGGGACAAAAACAGAAAACGTTAAAAATATTCTACAACATTTAAAACAGTCTTCACAAAATGATGTGTTCTGTGTATGTGGTGAACGTTATGTGGAACCGCCCACAGAGGACTGGGTACAATGTCATGTATGTAATGGTTGGGCACATGAATTGTGTACCGACACAGAAGATGGCAGTTTTTTGTGTGTAAACTGTAAAATGTAGTGCTTTCCTCTACATTCCATCTTGCCCGAACAAGCTTTCCATCCTGCCCTCAGGGTACGGGCAAGATGGAATTTTTGACAATAATTTTTAATTACTCATAAAAAAAATTCTACTTATTATTGATAATATTTAATGGCTGACTTTTGTAACTGTATAAGGTCTCTTTCAAGAATGATTAAAATGAAAGTTTTGTATTACGTTGTTTTATTTTTTTACACATTATAAAGTTAAGCCTTCCGTCTTGCCCTCCCTTCCCCTAATACCGATCCTAGGCAGTGGTGTCATGGTATGGGAACGCGTGGGAACGCCGTTCCCGCACTGGTTGAGAAAAGAAAAAAAATTATAGAGAATTTGGGTTTTGTAAAAAAAATTAGCAGTGCGTTCCGGCACTGCGTTCCGGCACTGCTAATTTTGCCATGACACCACTGATCCTAGGTACTTAAAACTACTTATTGCTTTTCACAATCATTTCACCATCCAAAGATACCATTTTATTTGTAGTAACTCCATCTTTAAATGAACATTCCAAATACTCTGTTTTTGTCCTACTAAGTTTTAAACCTTTTTCCTCCGGAGCTTGTCTCCACTGTTCCAGTTTTTGTTGTAAGTCTCAAACCTCTGAATATTTTTGAACCTCTGAACGAGTTGAAATAAGTACAAGCTGTCTTTCATTTTCATTTTCTATTAGATTTACCTATCTGAGTACAGGGAACCAAGATTTGTTGGAATTTTTACCTAGATGAATAGACAGGTAGTGGAATGCAATCTTAGATTCCCCCACGTTTTCTTCAAATTCATCATTCATTTGCTTTGCAAGTTTAGAAAGCACGAAATCAGGTTGTCACCAAAACTTGGTCCCATACTTGAACCCTTTTGATACTAATTTTTTGTTCCAATTAAGTCATAGTATGTAGATAAAATATTTCCAATATTTGTGAAATAGTTATTTATCTAAAGTAAATTATTATTATAATTATAAAAAAATTTATTACGATAAACAAATAAAAAAACTGCAACTCTTCGTCACTGGAATACATTTCTATTCCACAATTTTTAGAACTTTAGAACATCTTCTAGAACAATGTGCCACTCGACTACACTTGCTATTAAAAAAACTGTGGTTGATGCGGGGCAGGGAAAGGGGGACGAATTTTGCATGAAAATTCGTCACGCTTTCGATACAAATTGACATGTTTTTTAAATTCTGAAGAAACTCTTGGTTTCTGAGTTACTGGAAGGGGGGTCAAATTTTCGTTGGAACACTCTGTATATTTCTTGCAATAGAGATAGAATGAGTCTTAACAAAATGTCATATCAATTTGCAGACGATAATGGGTAGAGTTTAACTGAAGTTATTTATAAGATCAAGGTCATCTAACTGAGAGATTTATCATTTTGTTGTTGATATAATAATAAAATGTGTACCGTAAATATAACAAGATTATAAGATTTTCCAACTATCGCGGGTGACGATAATTATTATAATGAGTGTATTTTACATTATCAGCATCACGTAGCACTACAACCCTGGGAGGGTCCTGGCAGACTATACAACTTTTTTTCCAAATTGTTCGGTCTTCCATCAACCAAGGGTCAAATGGAATGTTCATTCTCCGGAAATCTGCTCGGATGTTATCTCTCCATCACATTCTGGGACGCCCGAGTGGTCTTTTACCTGTAGGAATCTCCTCCCATATCAATCTTACAAGCCTCTCGTTATGATGTCTGTGCATGTGGCCTGCCCATCTTAGTCGCTGTGATTTAATTTCTTGGACAATATCGCAGCGTCGTTGTAAAGTGCTTTTAATTCGAAGTTGGTTCTGATCCTATACTGGTTTGTGGTGATGTCATGGTGAGGTCCGTGGTGAGATTTTACATTATCACTGATTTATTATATGGATGATTCTTCTTTGTGTTGTGTATTGTGTCTGTGTTAATAGACATTAACATACAGAGATATATGGAACTGAACTTTTCGGTTGCATTTAGTTCACTAGACCCCTCCTCCTCCACCTAAGTGCCTTAGAGGTTAGCGATCAATATGGCAAATGTTTCTCTATTCTGGGCTTGATGAATTAAGTCAGTCCCTGTTGTGTGGGTCCAATCTCTGATGTTTCGGAGCCAGGATTTGTTCTTTCTTCCTATACCCCTTTTACCTTCGATTTTGCCGTCTAAAATTACCTGAACCTGCTCAAATTTCCTAGACGCATTATGTGTCTTAGGTATGACGTCTTTCTAATTTTGATTGTACTGACCAGATGAGGACCTGTGTTCATTATTTCCAGTAGGTAGGTACTTCTTCATTCCTAGTTCTGCTGGTCCAGCTTATTCTTAGCATTAAGTGGTACATCCACATTTCGAATGAATTCAGTTTTTTGACGTCATACTGTTTTAATGTCCAGGTCTCACAGCCATATCGTATCTAATAAAGACCACACACAACACTTTCGTGTTCTCAATCTTATTTTGACTGACAGCTTCGGGTTACAGAACATTTTACGCATGTTCATGAAACCAGACCTTGCTATTTAAATGCGTCTCCTAATTTCTCCTTCTAAGACCAAGTAGGTACTTATAAAAAATATAGAATTTCTATAGAAAGCCAAAAACTGGAAGTAGGCTAATGCCATAGTTGCCATAGTTAGATTGGTTTAACTGATTGTCCAACCAACTATTTAGCGTAGCAGTGAACAGAACTTAAATAATAATTATGATCGCCAACCTTCAATGAAGAAGGGTCGTAAAGATGAGGAAATGGACTATCGAATAACTTGACGTAATTCTTAAGTCGTGATTTCTTGACGTAAGACTACAGACTAACCGAAAATTCAAGATACTCTCGTCCTCTCTCTCTACTCGTAACTTTAATGGCCTTTAATCTACTTATTTAGATACAATTTAAATAGAGTTCTTCCTTGGACCATGAAGAAATATGTAATGAGACATGCACTAATATAATATTAATAAAATAGAAAACATGAAATAAAAATAATGAAGAAAATGTATGGAAGACTAAATTCTTTAAAAGCAAAGGAGAAAGCTAGGCAAATACCTATATGTAAAAAAAACAAATAAAAAGTTTAGAAGAACTGAGCAGGTATCCAAAATATGTTTTTATAGATAATAATTATCTAAAATACTTTAGACAACATGGCATCTTTACTTTAAGTGAAATACAAGATGAGGGTAATGAATGTAATAAACCGACAATGACACTCTGCATAGATTTTAAGCAAGCTCTTGATAAAATAAAATGAAAAGAAAAATATGTAAAAAAAAGAAATTTTGCCAAAGTTAATCATCATCATCATCATCAGTGGCGTTACAGCTCTTTATGAGCCAAAGCCTTCTTCAGAACAATCCTCCATTCGTCCCTGTCTCTGGCAACTCTTCTCCATGCTCTAATTCCAATAGATTTTAAATCAGTTTCTATGTTGTCTTGGTACCTAAGTCTCGGTCTTCCTCTTGCTCGTTGTCCTATCGGCCCTCTTCGATCAAAAACTTTTCTGACTATGGCATCTTCCTCTCGCCTGATTACATGACCTATCCATCTAAGGCGTGCTACCTTAATGAATTTTACAACGTCAGGTTCTCCAAAATTTCTATACAACTCAAAGTTGTATCGCCTGCTCCACAAACCTTGTTCTTTTATGCCACCATATATTCGTCAGAATTTTTCGGTCGAAACGTTTGAGCCAAAGTTAATAAGAATTATTAAGCTAACACTGACAAAAACAGAAAATAAAGTGAAGGTAAATGAAAAACCGACAGAAAAATTTTAAGTGGGAGAAAGAGTATGATAAGGAGATCCATTGTCATAATTGTTCCTTAATGTAGTTTTGAAAATGGTATTAACAGATCAGGTCACATAATTAGTATATCATAAGAAACATAAATATTTGATATTCGCGGATAATGTAGTAATTCTATCCAGAAGCAAGAAAGAATTAAGAAAGGTAGTGGAGCAACTAAAAAAGGTAGCTCGAGAAAATTCACTCTATATAAACGAAAAAAATCCAAGTTGGATTTTACAAGTGAATGTTGGTAGAGCCAAGGTGGCGTACGACTTGGTCTATGCGAAGGCCTTAGACATCGGGGCGGATCTGGTGATCGTACCAGAACCCAATAAAAATATCGCTAGTAAGTTTGGGTGGGTGACGGATGTGCTCCGCGACGTCGCTGTCCACCTTATCAATAAGAACGTGAGTATCCAAAAGATCCAAAGGAAGGAGAGTGTAGTCAAAATCAACTTAGTTGATGTGGCTATTATAGCCTGCTACATCTCTCCTAACGTCAACATGGCGGTCTACCGAGATAAGGTATGTGGAAGCTGCTCTGGTGGAAAAGGATTTCATCACAGCCGGGGATATAAACGCGAAATCCGTTCTATGGGGTTCCCCAAGGAACGACAGTAGAGGAGAGGTATGGAATGAGTGGATCTCCTCTCTCGATCTGATCACCGCGAATAACGGTAAGCCTACTTTCGAGAGGGGGGATTCGCGCACCCATATCGACGTTACGCTGGTGTCAGCCAAGTATTCCAGTAGGGTCACGAAGTGGGATGTGCTGGATGACAATCTACTCACATTCCACAAGTATATCTCCTACGAGATCGGATCCAGGGGGTCGACCAGTGGCGGTAGAAAGGTCATGACTTTCAATAGGGCAACCTTCATCGACCGTGTTAGGGATCTGCGCCGGGAGGTCCCTGACTTTGCTAGCCTTAGAGATGCCAGATACGCGCGCATAGGGCGAGCACGAGGCGCAGCCAGATTCCGTATACGGTACCGTACTGGTGGAACGAGGAGGTACAAGCAACTAGAATTAACTGTTTCAGACTAAGACGCATCGCACAGAGGGACAGAACCCTGCAATCCAGGGACACATACAAACAAGCCAAAAAGGACCTCACCAAGGTCATCAGGAGGTCCAAACGTATGTGCTGGATGAACCTGTGCGATGCGCTCGAGGACGACATATGGGGCGAGGCCTACAGGATTGCCACTAAGGCCCTGCGTGTCGAAGCCCCATATAGACTCACCGAGAGTAGAACGAGAGACATTGCGGACATCCTCTTTCCCAGGAAGCCTGATTTGTTCTTCGTGCCCGCCACATGTGAGCGCCCTGAAGCCGTCACTTCCATGGAACTCACCAGAGCAGTGGAAGCGATCAAGACTGGGAAGTCGCCGGGACCGGACCGTGTGCCGCCGGAGGCCGTTAAAATTTTGGTAGCAGCGCAGCCTGAGTTGGTCAGATCGGTACTGACCCACCTCCTCACGGCTCAAATTTTCCTTGACGTTTTGAAGAGGGCACGCCTCACCCTAATTCCGAAGCCCGGTAAAAATCCGGAGGAGGCCAGCTCCTACCGACCGATCTGTCTCCTTGATAGTCTAGGCAAACTCTACGAAAACGTAGTTAAGAACCGCCTACAAGCGGAATTGGATGCTATAAACGCCATCTCTGATAGGCAATTCGGATTCAGGAAAGCCAGATCGGCGGTAGATGCTGTTAAGTTCATTACAGACCGCGTTAAAGCCACGGCGAGGAGGTGGGCAGTAGTGATCATGTTCGATGTTAAAAATGCATTTAACTCGGCAGGTTGGGGACATATAGTCCGCAGGATGGAGGCCCTCAACGTGACGAGTTATCTGACAAACGTGATCAAAAGCTACCTAACTAATAGGTACGTGTCTGCAGGTAACGACGACATTAAACTTACGGCAGGTGTTCCACAAGGGTCCGTCTTAGGCCCGACGCTGTGGAACATCCTCTACGACGACGTCTTAAATATACGATACGGTCGGGACTGCATCGCGGTGGCATACGCTGACGACTTGGCCATTCTCGTAACCAGCGATATGTACTGGGAGGTGGTTAGTACGGCCGAGATGTGTTTCAGGCGGGTGAATGCCTGGATGAACGAGAACGACCTTGAACTCGCAGGCGGTAAGACAGAGGTGGTTATCCTAAAGGGACCTAGGGATAGACCGGACCTGTTGTTCCATTTTGGAAACAGCGAGGTCAAGTCGAGCCTCTGTGCCAAATATCTTGGCGTGGACCTCTACAAAGGGCTGGGAAATAACACCAAATATCGGAGGGCCAAGTAGTGTCCGGAGAAGACTGTACCTACACGTCGTACAGTCTACCCTTCTCTATGGGGTTCCGGTCTGGGTTGAGGTTCTACGTCACAAGAAATATAGAGATATGATAAACAAGGCACAGAGGAAGCCTCTGTTGAATGTAGTAAGCTCATACAAGACTGAGTCAACCGTGGCTCTACAGGTGATCGCGGGCGCCCCTCCCATACATCTGCTAGCTAAGGAACGCCAGTTCCTATATGAGCACCGCCACGGCCACTTACCCGAGGTAAGATCGGCCGCACGACAACAACCCCTGGCGGACTGGCAGCTGGAATGGGAGGCGGAATCTACCAAAGCCCAGTGGACCAAAAGGCTGATCCCGAACGTAGAGTCGTGGTACGCCTGCGAGTTCAAGGGAGTAAATTTTTACTTTACACAATTTTTGACCGGTCATGGATCATTCAGGGCATTCACCCACAGGATCGGGAAGTCGGACGACGACCTGTGCCGGACCTGTCGCGTAAGGGAAGACGCAGAACACTGCGTTTTCCAGTGCAGCGTCTTTGCTCACGAGCGGGTCAGGCTACGTAGTAGGTTTGGCGACATCGGCCCTAACAATATTGTTAATTTTGCGATCGGAAACAAGGCGGATTTCGAGGCCATAATTGACATTATAACCGGTATAGTTAAGAGAAAATCCGAGTTGGAACGACTGGAGCAGAATGGGTGAGGCGGGTCAACACAATAGTTGTAAAATAAAAAAAAATAAATATAAAAAATAAAAAAAAAATAAAAAAAAAAGCAAAATAAGAAATAATAAAAAAAAATAATCCGCGTCAGAGAAATATGACCCTAATTCTTCTAGGGCTCATTCTATCCGCCACACTACAGAACAGTCACCCAAGCCCTGCCGTTTTCAGGCAGGGGTTGGCCCACCTTCCTCCGTGTAGGAATCAGACTTTTCTCTATTTAGTCCTACCGTTTCTAGGCTGGAAAATAGACCCTTAAATGACCCAATGCTTCTGGTTACTTTCTTTCAGACAGCTCGGGATATCCCCATGCATCGCTCCCTAAGGAGCACGTTCAGGGATATTCCGGGTCGGAAGAGGGGGTGGTTTTAGTTGGTAGGCGGCTGGTCATGGAGGGCACGCGGGACGCACGGGCCATATTGCGGCTGGTGCGCCCTAGCGTGTTCTCCTTTCCTGTCCGAGTCCAACAGTACTAGGGACACCTTCCCGAGTCTGCTAAGAGCGTTCCACCTCAGTCCAAAAAAAAAAAAAAGTTGGTACATCAAATGGGCGAAAAAGTAATTTAAACAGGGACAGTATTTAATGATAACAACGGATGAAGGAAAATTTGGTACATCAAATGGGCGGAAAAGTAATTTAAACAGGGACAGTATTTAATGATTACAACGGATGAAGGAAAATGTATAAATTTCAACAGGTCGAGCGATTTGAATTTAGGGACTATATTTTTGAGTAAACCAAGTATCCGGGAGGAAATACACATAAGACTTGTACCCACCTGCTTCAAATTTTGCACTTGTTTCTCTTTGCCACTTAAGTACCTACCTTACGAATTTCTTAAAGTCAAATAAAAGAAAGATGACGTAAAAATTTTACGTAAAAATATCTACGTTTTAATTATGAAAAATTACTTGGTACATTTTGTGATATTAATTCACTTATTTTGAATAAGTACCTAGGTACCTACTTTTTTAAGGGTTTGATTTGCAAAGATGCTAAACGATTCACCAAAAATAATATCCAACACCTTACAGTCACAGGGATACAAGTGTAGTTATACCTACCTGTTTGCCGCAAACTCTTTTTAAATATTTTGTAAGTTTTCAAACCAGAACCTCTACGATATGTCGCAACCAGTAGTTTAATTCACGTGTATCTCTTTGTCACTAAATTTTTAGTACTATCTAGTATTATTTTGTGCGCACTTAGCTCAGCTTACAATACCTACATATTTTGTCACTTAGAGTGGGTCCCACCGGAGAGAAGAGAAAGAGGACGATCACGGAGAAGCTGAAGGGGCAATATTCAGGAGGCAATGGATTCGAGGCAATTAGATGAAAATATCTATGTGTTACGATAGAAAAAATTGGAAGACGGGTATGGAGAGGCGACGACAGCCGTAGAAATCCATTATAATATATATATTTTTAGCCCAATAAATGACCGTTTTGGAGTGTAATTTCCAGGGGCAACTCCGAATTGCATGAAAATTTAGATTTAGGTTCTACTTACCCTCCACTTCAAAGTTGAATTTGTGCCGTTGGTTGCTTTTACTTGGGGGTGACATTTACCCCTTCTCGGGGGATGAAAAACGCGTGTTTAAAATAAGGCCGGAAATGGATAAATTGACTTATTTTAAGCACCTTTTGTTCTATAAAGTTTTTTACGTAAGTCAATACTTTTCGCGTTATTCGGGATTTAAAATGTTGATTTTTCGACCAAAAAAACTACGTTTTTAGACTGTTTTTCCCAAATAACTCAAAAAGTAAATATTTTATCGAAAAAAATATTTTTAGTAAAAGTTTAGCCTATAAAAAAAACAAAAAAAATGGTGTACCAGTAAAGTCTACAAATTGAGTAGAAGCAAAGTTGTAGCTCATGAAAAATACGTTCTTATCAGTGGCGTAACTAACGCCAATGCAACCAATGCGGTGCATTGGGGCGCAGGCCTTAGGAGGGCGTAAAAAACTGATATTCTGGAAATATTTTAGCAAAAAAAATATGTTGAAGCAAAACTCCCTGTAGCTTCCCGAAAATAAAAAATGTAAAAAAATATTCGTGGTATTTTATTCCGTTAGCGCCATAACAGACGAGCGACTGTGGATCCACAAAAATAGTTTCCGATGATTTACCGTGGGTTCTTCTGTGGCGTGGACGTTGCATCACAGATGAGCAACTGTGGCCGGCCACAAATGCCACTATAATAGTTGATGGTATAGAAAATAACTTATATTTCAATAATAACTTTGAAATTTCATGTTTCAGGGTCTCTATTAGTCCCAATTACTACAGCAGTGGAGCTATGTTTTTATTTTCACGGTGCAAGTAGATTGCGCATAAATCGTTTGCTTTTCGAAATTTTTTATGAAAATTATTTTACATGTACTTCTTTTTATAAAAAATGCTCAGGCAAATTTTCAAAACAATTGGTACAGTTCTTTTTATTTTAGAAATTAACAAAAAAGTATGTAAATTTCGTAGTTTTACACTAGGACAGCCCCTTAATTTTACTTTCAATTAATTTTTTGAATAATAATATTTTTTAATAATGAACTTTAAAATTACTGTTATATTTCTTTGAATAATCTTTCTCTGATTTTGAATTTTGCATATAGTGGTATATTTAAAAATACGGTGCATATAATAGATTTTCAAAACGAATTGCGCATGTTTCTTGGAATGAATAAAATACCGAAACTGAAATATTCCAAATGAAAGAAGCTTAAGAAGAAACCAGGTCGATTCTATATACATATTCTGCGGTATACCAGCGGATACAAAAAGTTTTAGACCTGTCTCTCTTTTGTACCACATTTTCAAGGAATTTGAAAGAATGATACTGAACCGGATCGCTGAATATGTGGAGACTAAAATTATTCCAGAACAAGCAGGATTCAGACCTGGAAAGTGCTGCTGCAGTCAAATTCTTAATCTCACGAAACATATTGAAGATGGTTTTGAATGGAAAGAAATAACAGGAGTAGCGTTCATAGACCTAACTGCCGCCTATTACACAGTTAACCATCAACGGCTACTCGCAAAACTGTACGAAACTACAAAGGATTTCCGACTAACAAGGTTAGTGAAATGTCTCCTCCAGAATAGACGCTTCTACGTAACGCTCCAGTCCAAGAACAGTCGGTGGAGGGACCAAAAAACAGGCTACCACAGGGAAGTGTCCTCGCGCCGTTTCTATACAACATATACACCAACGACGAATACTACACCAACAAACAAGGTAATTTAGTTACGCTGATGATACAGCTGTGGCAGCTCAGGGAAGAACTTTCAATGAAGTCGAAGTGAAACTGACAGATGCCCTGGGAGACAGCTCTATACTACGATAAAAACCATCTGAAACCCAATCCCACAGAAACCCAGGTATGTGCTTTCCACCTTAGAAACAAGCATGCCCGAAGGCCGCTGGAGGTGGAATGGCGTGGTCAGATGCTGGAACACAACGAAACGCCAAAATACCTTGGCGTCCGTCTGGATAGAACTCTGTCTTACCGATACCACTGTCAAGATGTCAAGAAGAAAGTAAGTGCCAGAAATAATATCATCCGCAAGCTAACTAATACAAAATACAAAATGGGGAGCACAACCACACATTCTCCGCATTTCTGCCTTAGCATTATGTTTTTCGGCCGCGGAGTTTGGAGCACCAGTATGGGCAAACTCTGCTCACGCAAAGAACGTCGACGTGGTTCTAAATTAAACGGTTCGTATAATAGCGGGTTGCCTGAAACCGACACCTATCGAAGAGATATACCCCATAGCTGGGATGGCTCCACCACCTATCAGGAGGAAGGTCACGTCAGAGGTAGAACGAAAAAAGCAGGAGACGGACCGAAGACACCCATATATGACCACCAAACTCAGCCAAGCAGACTAAGATCTCGGAAAAGCTTCCTGAAAACATCAAGCGTCAGCTACCGCGACACATTTTCCTTCCTCAGAGGAAATGGCTGCTGGACACAATTTACCGTATCCGACTTGGAAAGCGCTAAACAGACTAAGAACCGGCGTTTCACGTTGTGCTAGTAACCTGAAAAAATGGGATACCAGGAGGACGATACTTGCGACTGTGGCGCGGTTCAGACCAGCCGGCATCTACTATCATGCACAGAGATGAGAGAGACCTGCACAGAAGAAGACTTAATTATAGCAAATGACAGGGCCATCTGTGTGGTCAACCATTGGAAATACAGAATTTAAAGTTGTTGGTGTTCCGGACACGGAAAGTAAGTAAGCCTGCATATTTGCCTGACTTTGCTGATTGGATATGGCTTGTACAATGTCGTGTGTAGTGAAATAGTATCCCCTGGAAGTACGGAGAAATGTTTGTTAGTTTCGTTGGAGGTTTGGCGGGGGGGATAAGTCTGGGAATAGGGGCGCACGAGGAATACTTGCATTGGGGCGCAGGTCAGACTAGTTACGCCACTGGTTCTTATTCGTCTAATTCCAAATCGAATAATTCAACGCGAAATCACCGAAGAAAGAAGCGTTTTTCGGGAAAACCTTATTAACATGTTTAAAGTATCGAAAAAAAGCTTATTATTTGTTTTTTACAAAAGTTTACAGCATCAAAAATAAACGAGTTAGACTGAAAGAAAAAGTTCGCCCCTTTTTTTGGTAAAAAAACTCGTGAAAACCTCCCTCTATTTAGCACCCTAAATGAAATTAATCGTTTGGCTCTACCATCTATTTTAACTGTATGTGTATTGTTTATATGATCTGTAAGTTTGATTGGTTTGAAGTGCTTATTTTTAAAAACATTTGATTTTATAGTAACAAAAAAATTTCTCAAAATTTTTGAAAAATTTTATTTTTTCAAAATAACTTAAAAAGTATTAGTGATAAGAAAAATCTTAAAGAGTAAAAAAATGTAGGCTTTGCTATTATAAATATGCTAGTTTCATTTTGTTTCTCCGTAAGACAAAAATTGGTTAAGATATGGCCGTTCAAAGTTTGCATACACTCGTGATTAGTGACCCATTCAAGCTTTCTCAAATATAACCCTTTCAAAAATAAACACTTTAAACCAATGAGACTGACAGATCATATAAAAAATAGATAGGTAAGTAAATTGTTTGTAAAGCGGTATCGATTAATTTCATTTGGGGAGCTAAACACGGCGAGATTTTCATGATTTTTTACAAAAAAAAAAAGAGGGCCAACTTTATTTTGAGCGTAACTCGCTAATTTTTAATGCTAAAACTTTTGTTAACAAGTAAAACAAAGCTTTTTATAAACACTTTAAAAAAGTTTAAATGGGTTTTTCCCGAAAAGTGCTTAATTTTTTGGTGATTTCCCCTTAAAATATTCGATTTGGAATTAGACGAATAAGAACGCATTTTTCATGAGCTACAACTTTGTTTTTATTTGATTGATAGACTTTACTGATACACCATTTTTTTAGGTTTTTTATAAGCTACACTTTTGCTAAGGATATTTTTTCGATAAAATATTTACTTTTTGAGTTATTTGCGAAAAACCGTCTGAAAACGTAGTTTTTTTGTCGAAAAATCAATATTTTCAATGGCAAATAACTCGAAAAGTATTGACTTAATTAAAAAACTCTATGGAACGAAAGTTGCTTAAAATCAGTCAATTTATCCATTTCCGGTCTTATCTTGAACGTATGTTTTTTCACCCCCGAGAAGGGGTGACTGTCACCCCCCAAGTAAAAGCAACCAACGGCACAATTTCAACTTTGAAGTGGAGGGTAAGTAGAACCTAAATCCAAATTTTCATGCAATTCGGAGTTTCCCCTGAAAATTACACGGTATCGCCGAATTTCCCGTTCATTTACTGGGCTATTTGTCACTTATATTCCTTAGCATCTAATCCCCTCAATTATACAGGGTGTCCCGAAAAGATTGGTCATAAATTATACCACATATTCTGGGGTCAAAAACAGGTTGATTGAACCTCACGTACCTATATACAATAGTGCACACAAAAAAAGTTACAGCCCTTTGAAGTTACAAAATGAAAATCGATTTTTTTCATATATCGAAAACTCTTAGAGATTTTTTATTGAAAATTGACATGTGGCATTCTTATGGCAGCAACATCTTAAAAAAAATTAAAGAGAAATTTGTGCACCTCATAAAAATTTTATGGGGGTTTTGTTCTCTTAAACCCCCCCAAACTTCTGTGTACGTTCCAATTAAATTATTATTGTGGCACCATTAGTTAAACACAGTGTATTTAAAACTTTTTTGCCTCTTAGTACTTTTTCGATAAGCCAGTGTTTATCGAGATATTTTGAATATTTGTCGAATCCACCACATATTTGTATATGGTTAAGTATGATTATGATTATGACACCTGTTACAGTTATAATCTGAAAATTTATTTATAATGTACATTTTTAGGTATATTTTGAAAAAGAAGCCACATCTCGATAAAAGGTGATTTATCAGAAAAAGATTAGGAGGCAAAAAAGTTTTAAAAACACTGTGTTTAACTAATGGTTCCACAATAATAGTTTAATTGGAACGTACACAAACATTTGGGGGGTTTAAAGGAACCAAACCCCCATAAAATTTGTATGTAAATATATTAAAAAAGAAGCCGCATCTCGATAAAAACTCGCTTACAGAAAAAATGCTAAGAGGCAAAAAAGTTTTAAAACCGTTGTGTTTAACTAATGGTACCACAATAATGAACTAATTGGAACGTACACAAAAGTTTGGGGGGTTTAAGGGAACAAAACCCCCATAAAATTTTTATGGGGTGCACAAATTTCTCTTTAATTTTCTTTAAGATGCTCCTTCCATGAAAATGATACATGTCCATTTTCAATAAAAAATCTCTGATAGTTTTCGATATATTGAAAAAAATCGATTTTTATTTTGTAACTTCAAAGGGTTGTAACTTTTTTTATGAGCACATTTGTACCTACTAAGGTAAGTTAGGTTCAATCGAGTTTTGACTCCAGAACGTCTGGTATAATTTATGACCAATCTTTTCGGGACACCCTGTATAAGGATCCTAATATAATTGCGGTAGTAGGTAAGAGCACGAGGACTCATTTGGTTAGCACATGTTGAAAAAATGACCCAACTTTGAATGCCAAAAATCTTGTTTAACGCTACAAGAGATTGTAAAAAGAGAAAAGGAAGGCTTAGGACCAGATGGAGTTATGAAGTTAATGACGATCTGAGGTATCTCGATGAAAGCAATTGAAAAGAAAAAGCGGAGAACAAACAGGAGTGGAGGAAGATTGTAAACCAAGACATGAGTCTACTTGGTTCAAAGTGCTAATATATTATTATTCCAATAATTTTTTTGAACGTCTTTTACACAGATAATAGATGTCTAAATAGAAAAAAGAAAAACTA
The DNA here is from genome assembly GCF_917563875.1 of Diabrotica virgifera virgifera. Lineage (NCBI taxonomy): Eukaryota > Metazoa > Arthropoda > Insecta > Coleoptera > Chrysomelidae > Diabrotica > Diabrotica virgifera. The sequence goes on from NC_065443.1 coordinate 101,729,049, forward strand.
AATATATTTTTAGGAAATATCAACCCTAAAAATAACCAAAAATTCTAGAATCAATGTTATTTATTCTTAGTAAATATTTATCAAATTCTTTTTGAGTACTTAAAATTACTACTTTTTCTGTAATCAAAACTTTTTGTAAACAATAATAGAACTAGGACGTATCTGAAAGTTTGGCAACAGCGCGCATATATTTTGTGACCCCTGAAGAGGACTGGGGTTTGCCGATGGCCCTCCCTCTTGTGTAAACAACCAATCAGAGAGTGGCCTGATAAAATCATGGGACCATAAAGCTATGCATGTTCATGCGTGTTTGCTTAGTCCATACTGGTCTGCAGATTAGGTCGATTATGTACGAGGTGGCTCAAAAAGTAAAATTCGATTATTTTAAATTGTTGAATCATACTTGCTGTTATGTGCTGTTGAAAGTTGTCAAACAATGCGGGATTGTGTTGACTTAATTGTCAACTTTCGGCTAATTATTAATTATACCCTACAAATTTTAATTATTGACAGCATTACTGTTACAAACATAGGTACCTCTTTTAATTCATATTATGTTCTATTAATGGAATTTCTAATTACAGTTTTTCAATAAACTGTTAATTGAGAATTATTTATTCTATTTTACTACATTCAGGTGAATAAAAAAAGGACGCTTTAAAAACGCAATGTAACCCTACTTACAAATATTTTTCATTTATTTTATGGTCCAATTTTGATGATTTTTTAGATAAGTAGAGGCAGTGGCGGATCCAGAAATTTTTTTTTGGGAGGGGTCATGGATCTTGAGGGTGATTTAATTACTTTTCTCTGATGCAAGGCCACTTAGTCTTACCCTAGGATAAGTTGGGTTTTCAATTATTTTTTGAAAGGGCCTAAATTTTTTTCTTTGACGGCTCTTGGGCTTCTTCTTCTTTTTTTTAGGATTATTGAATTGATATTTATTTTCGTCTGGTCATGACCTCCGTGACACTACCCTTGGATCCACCACTGAGTAGAGGAAAAGCAGCGCGATACAAAGGATGGGGTCTAAGGTAGGGGCTTTTAGACTCCCTACTGCATTTAGTCTATAAATATTATTTCTTTGCAGTTTAACAAAATTGTCTTAACTTTAGCACGTGAACATAGGTATGTACAGTTACGATCACTGAATAGTTTACACCTTAATTTTTATATTGTAATACTGTAAATTTGCAGTGTCGTAAGTACGGATTTGGACCGCAGACGTTCGGAAACAATTAGCGTCTCTTTGCAAAGACAATGACGTCGACTTTGCAAAGTAACAAGACACTTACTCAACACACACACTACACATTACTCCCCTGACTTAGTGATAAGTTATAGATACAATTACGTGGCTAAAGGTTCTAGTTCTAGTTCTAAACCAAAGCCAGAATCAGAGAAAAAAAAGTACGGATTTGATAAATGTCAAAGTCAAAAAATTTTAAAAAGTCAATGCTTGTCAAAAATTACGCGAGTGTTGAGAAATAAAATACCGATATAAAACTCCTCCAAAATGGTTACAATAAATTTGAATGATGCGCAAAAGCAAGAGCAATTGCCAAACTCGAAGAAGGTTGGTTTTTAAGACAAGTTGCTGCAGATTTGGACGTGAGCAATATACAGGGTGATTGATTAGTGGGGTAAAGCTCAATAGATCGGCTATAGTAATAGATAGCAATAAAAATTAATAACAAAAATTATAGTTAACTTTGGGATTCATATTACAAAATTAGTATAAATGTTTCAGGGTGTTCGATAACCGAGTGGCAGACCAAACTTATGTTTTTTTAAATGAAACACCCTGTATTTTATTTTATATTCGAAATCTCCTTAACTGCCCCATCACAAAAATATAAAGGTTTGTTATGTTATACAGGGTATGTACAAAGTTATAACCAATTTTATATGAAAATCGTAACAAGTTCAACATCCTGTATAAATAAAAATAAGCACAACAGAAATAGTTTATTGGTGGTGATGCCATATTTTTTTGTTAACTGCCAAAATTTTCAAAACTGATTAATATTGCTAATTTTCTTTATACCGAATACAGGGTGAGTCAGAACGCAAGTACATCATTTTCTCAGTAATTTTAAATGGAACAGCCTATAGGTATTTTATATCACTATTGAAAAGTACCATTACCATACTTTCATTTTTATGTAACATTCCCTATGTCTAAATTTATTAGTTTTCGAGATATTTTCATTTTGCAGAGCAAATTATTAGTAAGTGTCTAAATTTTTCCAAAATTTAAGTACCTAAGCCATGACTGAGTGGTCGAAAACTGGCAGTTCATCGTGATAAAACTGTTATTGTGTTATTAAATAGTTGAGATGAATTTTACTGTTGAGGAAATGGTAAATCTGGCCGGATATTGGGGGAGTGCAATAAAAATGCATTATTATCAGTAAGAATTTATCATGAGCGGTTCCCTGGAAGACGACAACCTACAAAAGCAATTTTTGAAAGATTGAATAATCGGTTTAACCGCACTAGTTCAGTTAGGTATAAAAAACACGAACGAACAAAAAGTACTGTAACAGAGGAAAACGAAATATACTTATGTGTTGGTGGCAGTTACCGAAGATCCACACACAAGTATTCGAAATATTTCCAAAGAAAAAGAACAAACTTACTACTCTGTGCAAAAAATTATTGCAAAAAACAGAATGCACCCTTACCGCATTCAAATGCACCAAGAATTAATTCAGGAAGATTTTGAAAAGAGAATATTATTTTGTGAATGGGCCTTAGATAAAATCAATCAACAGATAGATTTCTTGGATAATGTACTAAGTATTTGTAGATGAAGCTACGTTTCATAAAAACGGTTCAGTCATGGCTTACTTAAAATTTGGAAAAATTTAGACACCTAATTATTCTAATAATTTGCTCTGAAAAATTAAAATATATCGAAAACTAATAAATTTAGACATAGGGAATATTATATAAAAGTTAAAGTACGGTAATGGTACTTTTCAATAGTGATATAATATACAATGGTATTCCATTTAAAATTACTGAGAAAATGATGTACTTGCCTTTTGACTCACCCTGTATTTGATATAATAAAAATTAGCAGCATCAATCATTTTTTAAAATTTTGACAATCAATAAAAAATATGGCACCAATAAATTTATACAGGATGATGAACTTGTTATGATTTTCATACAAAATTGGTTATAACTTTGTACATACCCTGTATAACATAACAAACTTTTATATTTTTGTGATAGGGCAGTTAATGAGATTTCAAATATAAAATAAAATACAGGGTGCTCCATTTAAAAAATCATAAGTTTGGTCTGCAACTGTGTTATCGAACACCCTGTAACATTCTAACTAATTTTGTAATATGAATCTCAAAGTTGTCTACAATTTTTGTTATTAACTTTTATTGCTATCTATTACTATATCGGATCTACTGAGCTTTAGCACACTAATCAATCACCCTGTATGTGCATATGAAAAATCAAACAAAGATTGGATAATTTGGGATAGATATAAAATAAAATCGGTATTTTTAAACCAGACTTTCTTGTTTTCAGTATTAAGACCATACATAATCCATTCTATTCAAAAAAACTTCTTTTTATACTTTCCATTTTGTTAAACTTTGTAAAATATACATTACCTATTTATATTATTTTTATTTTTTAATTTTAATCAACCTATTGTAGGTACACCGCTGGTAACGTCACTTTGACGTAAAAGGTGCGTTTAAACAAGGTAATAATTTAAAAAATCGGCTCCTAGATACGTAAGCCGTAAACTGTTCAATGACCGTAACTGTACCTACCTACCTAACTGCTATAAATTATTATTTTGCGTAATTATTTTAAATTGCGCAGAATGCTTGATTTGAATTAATAGGTTTGTTCTAGCAAACAGTCAAACTAGTCAGCAAACAGTTGGTCAGTGAGAGAACATAATATGTACAGTCACCAGTGCTATCCCCTCTACTCGCGCTGGTCGGACCAGCTTGGTCCACTATTCGCTGATGGTTTCAAACCGTTTGAAACTGATGATAGAACAAACCTATTGATTTATGATACAATATATTTTCCATTTTTTAAACAATGAACAGTATGTCAGAGTTTAGTTCTTCGCAAAACGGCCAAGTCTGTGTAGCATACCATTGAATTGAAATATTACATAGTTTGTTCACTATTATAAGTCGGTTCGGTTGTAGCAAAACTAACGGTACTCAAAGACCCTGAAGTTCAAAACGACAAATACCGATATGGATGTCAAACCCAGGCCCAAGAAACCGTGTAATATCTTACCGGGGCTGCCAGACGTTTGCTGCAACTGAATATAAGGAACGTCATGACTCAGTAGGAAAGATATAACTATCAAACTAGCAATTTTCCAAACCAAACATCTCCCTTATTATCAATAATTCCCGAGAATACATCTATGCCTGAGAATACAAGTTACAAGTTATATCTACTGTGCTCACAGACTAGTGTTGCCCAAAATCGGTCTTGGTCTTGCAGTCTTGGTCTTGTTCTTGCGTTTTAGCAAGACCAAGACCAAGACCAAGACCGCCTTATTTTAGCAAGACCAAGACCAAGACTGACCGTGCAAGACTTGAGCAAGAACAAGACTAAGCCTGCGAGACTCTTGCGTCTTGCAGTTTGAGTGTCGTTTTATGGAATAATACATGGAACAAAAATACAGGTCATAAATTTAATCACATATTCTGGGACCAAAAATAGTTCGATTGAACCTAACTTACCTCAGTACAAATGTGCACATAAAAAAAGTTACAGCCCTTTGAAGTTACAAAATGAAAATCGATTTTTTCCAATATATCGAAAACTATTTGAGATTTTTTATTGAAAATGAACATGTGGCATTCTTAGGGCAGTAGTATCTTAAGAAAAAATTATAGTGAAATTTAGACACCCAATAAAAATTTTATCGGGTGTTCTTTTAAACCCCCCAAACTTTTGTGTACGTTTCAATTTGATTATAATTGTAGTACCATTAGTTAAACACAATGCTTTAAAAATTTTTTTGTCTCTTGGTACCTTTTCGAAAAGTCAGTATTTGTCGAGATATTTTGCATATTATTTGTCAAATCCACCACATATTTGTATATGGCCACATTATGTTATGTTCATCTGGATATGGCTAAGTACGATTATGGAGACTTGATAATAATAGGAAAATTTATTTATGAATTACATTTTTAGGTATATTTTGAACCATATTAAAAAAGAAGTCACATCTAAATAAAAGTGCCTTATCGAAAAAATACAAAGAAGCAAAAAAGTTTTAAAAACACTGTGTTTAACTAATGGTATCGCAGTAATAGTTTAATTGGAACGTACACAACCATTTGGGAGGTTTAAAGGAACAAAACCCCCATAAAATCTCTACGTAAACATATTAGAAAAGAAGCCGCAACTCGATAAAAACTGCCTTGTCGAAAAAATACTAAGAACCAAAAAAGTTTTAAAAATATTGAATTTAACTAATAGTATCACAGTAATAATTTAATTTGAACGTACACAAAAGTTTGGAAGGGTTTAAGGGAATAAAACCCCCATAACATTTTTATGGGGTGCACAAATTTCACTGTAAATGCCACATGTCCATTTTCAATAAAAAATCTAATAGTTTTCGATATATTGGAAAAAATCGATTTTCATTTTGTAACTTCAAAGGGCTGTAACTTTTTTATATGCATATTTGTACTAAGGTAAGTTAGGTTCATTAGAACTATTTTTGGTCCTAGAATAGGTGATTTAATTTATGACCTATATTTTTGTTACACCCTGTATATTATGTTCGGGTATATGCTTAGAGACTATGAGATACAAAAAAATATGTAACAAAAATTTGGAAAATTGGATTTATTCGCATTATGAACAATACGATGAACATACATACCGAATTAAAAATATGAACACTTATTTATTGGATACGTACTCAGAGGTCATAATAAATTATTATACAATGTAAAAATAAAATATTTCATTCTTTCCTAATATCAGACGACGCCTTCGCTCCGAAATTAATTACAATTGAACAATTGTCTAGATTTTGAGAATAGCAACCTTTCATAAAATAATCTTCTTGTGTTGTGTGTATAATAATATCGCATTGAAACTTTTAAAGAAGTATGTCGCCTATAAGGTCATAAAAATATAATACGAATACCATATCCAATATCCACTGTTACAGTTACGAACAACCACTCAATTGTTTTTCCTTATCCATATCGTAAAGACTAAACGTCTACTTATAAACTGTTTGCAAGGTGTGCAATTAGATATTAGATCAATCGGCCAAACAAAATTTTTTCCTGAAAAAGCACTAGATAAGATAATGCCTGGCTACCCTGTATAGTCCATTCGCGCACGGTAAAATGTTATTCACACGGTTAAATTCGCAAACCTTCAAATTTCAAAAAAAGAGATATTTGTTATTATATTATAAAAAGAGATATTGGCGGATGTGTGATTTTGCCATTGTTTTTTTATTGTTATGAAGAACTTATGAGAGGATGGGCGATCGGGCTGCATTAAAAACTAAAAAACAATGTTTTTTAAAATAAAATAAACAAATTACTTATCGACAACTGATAAATAAAGTTTAAACTTCAGTTTAGGCACTTCGAGATTTCGAAAATAATATTTTTTATTTGTGTTTTTGAGCCATGAAAATCGTCATTTTTCAATTTTTTTTCAGTTTTAAATTGTTTATAACTCGGAAACGAATAACTTTAGACAAAAACTACAAAAGACTTTTTTTGTTCCATATGATTCAAAGAACGTAAAATAAGTCAGTCAGGGCTGAAACAATTGATTTTTATAATTTGTTTAATTTTTTTTTTAATAAATATAGAAATAACTCAGAAATTACGGCATTTTGGTATAGGAAATATTACATGAAAATTAATTAGTAGTTATTATGGTTCAAAATGCAAAAATATACAGGGTGTTCTATTCGAAATACGAAAGTTCATTATATTTTCAAAAAAACTCAAGATCTGGCAACAATCTGTAATTACCACTATAATATCGGCCGCATTAGGAGACCATTAAGAAACAGACTGACTCCCGTGGGACATGGTAGATAGCCCAGTTAGTTAGAGTATAGGCCGGGATAGTTTAGTTAGATCGTGGGTTAAAACCCACCTAATGTGAGTTGTCTATTAATAAATGTGGGCTAGTGGGTAACTGCGAGACTTGCAAGACTCTTGCTGCAAGACCAAGACCAAGACCAAGACTGGGAGTGCAATACCAAGACCAAGACCAAGACCAGGTGTACTGGTGCAAGACCAAGACCAAGACTGTCCAAGTCTCGTCTTGGTCTTGCATTTGGGCAACACTATCACAGACCAAACAATAGCACACAATAGACCAAATCTCATATTAGTTAATAAATTAATGAGACAAGACAAACAACACTAATTGTTACGTGTCAAATATAACGAAAAGATCGCCCGGTACAGATATTTGGAAGTACCCAGACAGTACCTATACCAGACAGTACCTATATTCATATTCTCTCTACTACTGGAGTCATTCCGAAGAACTTTCTAGAAAACATAAAACAGCTGAGCCACAATGAACATCTCTTTAAGACCATGCAGAAAACTATACTACTTTCAACGTCCAGATGTGTACGAAAATTTTTGGAGATATGTACTCCATTATACCGAGTCACCTAGGAGCTTAGGGCTCGATAACACGGAAGGGAGCGTTCAAGTATTACGTAACGCGATTTTTGACCCCCACCCCTACGTAACGCACTGTAATGGGAGTTAAACTATTACGTAACGCAATTTTTGAAGATTTTTGACCCCCCCCCCCAACCTGCGTTACGTAATACTGTCGAGGAATTGAAAACTGTCACACTAGGCACCAAATTTCAAATAGTTTAAGAAAAACGCGTGATATGCCATCTCAGCCAGTATGCCGTCTTAGGTACATCTCCCCTACTTACTGTGTCAAAATTCAAACAACAATAAACTAATAAATTTATTAACAAATTAATTTAATTAATGTCGATAACATATAATTAGTTCATTAACAGAAAATAAACAACAAAACAAATTAAAACATAACCTCAAACAGTTTTCAAGAAGAATTATTGCATTAAACTAACTCACTTGAGAAAAACGAATGAAAATCTCTTAATTAACACGTTTCTTCAACTAAATATCTAAATGAAAAGTCTTATTTTACCATACAAAGCACGTAAACAATAAATGAAAAACTTCTTATGGGAATTGTTTGGAGTCATAAGCATTAAGTCTTTAAGCTCCTCCCAATTTTGTGACGTCAGATTAGGTTGTCTGAAATGAAAACGTGTTTTTAGACGTATCTTAATGTCATTAATCTTACGTATTCAAAATCACCTACAAAAGACGTTTATACGACGTAATCGTCAAACACGTGTATCGTGTTTGTTGTATGTATATATTCAACCAAAAACTGACGTTTTCTCGACGTTCTTGACCTCACTTGGTTGCCCGGGACGTACCTACTTAATGTCCCTTTTAAAGGCATAACTGTGATTATTAATTTTGTATCGCCGCTTATTTAGTCTAACAGTAATACAGTTATCAGAATTTAATGACAAAGACAAAGCAGTTTTCACTCGGGGTTTTGACTGTGCTAATATTTTTATTTATCACAATAAATTGTACTTATGTACCATCCGAATTCATTTCATTTCCTATTTTTTCCCATACGTCGTCTTTCCACGGGTATCTATATCCCGAACGAGTTCAATAATTAGCTTCGATACGTCTATCTCGCAAACAAAAACAAGTAAAAATAAACATCTGGCAGTGAGTCATGCGTCCCACGACCCAAGAAAACTGTACGCCACTGACAAACGTTCCCAAGTGAGACCTGCCAGCGCAAGCACTGATCGTAGGTTGGTTTCAATTTGCGGTATCTCGCTTCTAAGCTTGCTTTACAAAAACTGTCCACGCAGTTCGCCGGCACAGTTTGTATCTTGCTTAGGTTCAATTTGTGCCGGGGCTAATAAGCGTTACACGTTACTCCCTACGTGGCAATAAGTATATCTTTTCAGTAATGTCTCTTTTCCATTGGTGTTTTTATTTGCCTGTTCCTCTCTAATCTGACGTCCTCTCTCTTTTCTTTCTTCTATTTGATTTCCATTTTCACGATATCACCGTTATTCTTGTCTCGCCCATCCTTCAAATAGTCATTTTCGTTTTTCCATTTCATCGTTTAGTGTCTCTTTCACATTCATTGGTTCTTTTCAACCACAGCTCACTCTGAGCCTACCACAGTTCGCCCTGATGAGTCCAAAAGGATGAAATGCATATAAGCGAATCGTCTGTTTGATTTACAAATTTTAAAAGGTACGTATTTGGTCTCTTACCTGAATTAATTGCAAACGTGAGAAATCGTCACATCTTCGGATTTCGTTTATTTTTAAAACTACAAATTTTGTAAACAATTTTGAGAGCAGGAAAAACTCTAAATATGCAAAATTTTCCTCTCCGCCACTGTTCTGCACTTAATAATAACAATATGAATATGTGTGTTCCTTAAAAATAGAAACTTCACGTGTCTTTCTTTCGCCATATTCCTAAGCACATACCTGTAATAATGAATACATTGTTTACATGCCTCCATGTCAATGTTTGTTTTGTCTGACATATTGCGAATGGCGAAAAGGTAATTTCCTGTCGACTTTTGCTCTTCTATTTCGTTATTGCTTACTCGTCTCTGCCCTAGCCTAGCCGTCCATTATTATATTAGATTTTATAGCTCGTACCAAGAAAATACGCATACCTACTACGGTTCCCGGAAGACATCGTCAAAGGGCCGCTTCCTCAATTTTCTTTTTAAATTTTTAATGGATAATGTTAATTAAAATAAATTTTTTAAACCATAACTTATACAGGGCGTTTCATTAAGATTGCCCAATCTCTTAGTTGTAGATTCTATACCTCAAAATATTAAGATTTAACCCAAATCACTTAAATAAAATGTGGCTCCTTACTGAGTTACAGGGTGTTTTATATAGAAATTTAAAAACTATGTTTGCTCAGTATTTTAATACTATTCGACGTATCCTTTTCATACTTGGCAGAAAGTGTAGGTACTATACATCCTACGAAATTATGTAAAATTATGTTGCATAAAACGTTTTGCGCTATTACCAGAGGCGTACGACAGGGAGAAGTGAATGGTTGATCGTTCCCAAATTCTACGCAACTGGCGGAATTGCTATTTTAGCACAATTTTTAGATTCTCCAATACTTTTTATGTAAATAATATACTCTTCACTCGTAATCATAAACACATTATTGTCATTAGTTTTCGAGATACTTATTTGAAGTTAAACATGTAACGGTAACGGCACAGTTATTTTGGTTAATGTATTGTGCATGGCACGAATAATATCTAATATACTAATTCACAAGGAAAAGTTTCCCTGTAGTTGGCTGTATACCATATAATACAAAAATAGTAAAATCCTGTATAAAAGGTATATTTAAAATCCCTCAAAAGGGCCACATCAAAATCACATAACTAGTTTTCGACTGGTTTACCAGTCATCATCAGTGCTTACCTAAAATGAATATAACCTGATAAAATAATGCAAAGATATTGAAATTTTGACTACGGTTAAGAAAATTATAGGTTATACTCACGTGCAATGTATATGCTAACCACCAAGATATTGTTTAACAAAAATATGTGGGTCAAAGCCCAGTAAAAGTAGTCCGTCAAGGAAACATTGGTTTAAAATGCTACATTAAGCTAGGATGTTTAAAATATTTAGCTAATCTGCCCCAGGTAACATCTGAGCTGTGGATTTGACTTTTTTCACATGTCGAAAGTATGACGGCAAGTGACAATGAAATGTATAGAGACCTCCGAACGATGACAAGACAGAAATGACAGTTCCACAGGAAGTTGAAAATTAACCTGTCATATTTAAAGACTAAGGTGTACAGCTTTTTAAATATGACAGGTTAATTTTCAACTTCCTGTGGAACTGTCATTTCTGTCTTGTCATCGTTCGGAGGTCTCTATCCATTTCATTGTCACTTGCCGTCATACTTTCAACATGTGAACAAGTCAAATCCACAGCTAAGATGTTACCTGGGGCAGATTAGCTAAATATTTTAAACATCCTAGCTTAATGTAGCATTTTAAACCAATGTTTTCTTGACGGACTACTTTTACTGGGCTTTGACCCACATATTTTTGTTAAACAATATCTTGGTGGTTAGCGTGTACATTGCACGTGAGTATAACATATAATTTTCTTAACCGTAGTCAAAATTTCAATATCTTTGCATTATTTTATCAGGTTATATTCATTTTAGGTAAGCACTGATGATAACTGGTAAACCAGTCGAAAACTAGTTATGTGATTTTGATGTGGCCCTTTTGAGGGATTTTAAATATACCTTTTTATAGGATTTTACTGTTTTTTTTATCTAATATATACTGTTTATTCTTAACAATAAAATCATTCTTTTTCGAGATATTTAAAGTTTAAAATTAAGCAACACAATACATCAATCAAAATATCTGTGCCGTTACATGTTTAACTTCAAATATCTCGAAAACTAATAACATTATCGTTACAAGTGAAGAGTATATTATATACGTAGAGAGTATTGGAGAATCGAAAAATTGTGCTAAAATAGCAATTTCGGCAGTGGCGTAGAATTTGGTAAGGGTCAACCATTCACTGTCCCCTGTCGCAAGCCTCTGGTAGTAGCCAGAAATGATTATTTTTCATAATTTAGTAGAGTAGAATGTATATTACCTACTTACACTTTCTGCTAAGGATGACAAGGATATCTCCAATAGTTAAAGTACTGGGTACAAATAGGTACTATTGGTGTGAGGTCTAGAATCTACAACTCAGAGATTGGACAATCTTAATGAAACACCTTGTATAGAATCATATTGTATACTATTTAAAATCCTTGAGTATCATGATTTTTAGTAGCAAAACAAAATTGTGGAAGCTAAAAATATTGTGTTTATAGAACAGAATATAATTTATTTGGTCAATATACAAAATTGGTTTTGTTTTTGACAAGTCAAATGAATAGTGATAATTATTACATACATACGTATATTGCCATGCTGATTTCCGACATCCGGAACGGATCAGCATCGTAAGAAGAAGAATTAGTAGGAACATAAACACAAACGTCCAAATTATCATAAAAGTTACACCGTTAGAAACATTGGAGAAAATACTTATAGCCTAATAAAATAAAAAAAAGTCAAAATGTAAATTCGTACAGGTTAACACAAATTTTATATCAAAGTTTAGGTGGGTACAAAAGATATTTTCAAGAAAGTATCCAAATCATACAAGGGGATCATTGTTTAAATAATTAAAAAGGGGTCATTTTTGCAAAAAAAAAATACTTTTTTAACTGCTGAGGTAATCCACTTATCGATGATGGTCTATGGGATTTTTTTCTGCAAAGTTGAAGAGAAAATATTTCACAAAAGAATTACTAAATTTAATTTGACCCCCTATTTATTTAAATAATTGTATATAAATCTTTAAAAACAAATTTGCAAAAAAATATTTTTAACGTTTTAAATAAGCACTATAAATTATCTTTTTTTATAGACTAAGTTGCGATATGTTACCAGTATTAAGCAAAAAAAAATTGGTCCAAAAATATTTAATATTTTTTGAGATATTAAATTTGTTTATTAAATGTTACTATATTTTCAATTGCAAAAACGCGGTTGTTGCCAAAGAAATATTCACCTGCTTAAGATCTCATTATTTTTATTTTTATGTATGTTTTCGATAAATGTATTGATAAATTCAAATTTCAATTAAACTCCCCCCTAAAATGGCATTTGAAAATTATTCAAATTTGTTAATTTTTTTTTAATAACGTCGCGGGGATTAAGTATTGTGAAATGCCGTTTCGATAATTGGGTTCCTGGGGATTTTTTACTAATTAACAGAATTTTTGTTGTCGTCTTTTCTTCTTCTTTTTTTTCTTGGAGTTATATCATTTTTAGGGTTAAATTTTATTAAGAATGTCGAGTCTCTGAGTTGTAGATTCTAGATCTAAAAATATTAAGATTTAACTAAAATCTCTTAAATAAAATGTGGCTACTTAGTGAGTTACAGGGTGTTTTATTTAAAAATTTAAAAATTATTTTTACCAAGTACTTTAAAACTATTTGACGTATCCTTATCATACTTGGCAGAAAGTGTAGCTATTATACACCCTACTAAATTGTGATTAATAAACGTTTCTAGCTAGTGCCAGAGGCGTACGACAGGGGATAAGGAATGATTGACCCTTCCCAAATTCTACGCCACTGAGTGAATTACTATTTTAGCAGAATTTTTCGATTCTCCAATACTTTGTATGTAAATAACTTTATTGGTATCGATAAAGTCATCAGTTTGAGAGATATTGGAAGTTTAAAATGAATGAATGAATGAATCAAAATAACTATGCCGTTTCATTTTTAACGTCCAATATCTCGAAAACTAATGACTTAATCGTTACCAGTAGAGTATATTATTTACATAGAAAGTATTAGAGAATCGAAAAATTTCACTAAAATAGTAATTCCCTCAGTGGTGTAGAATTTGGGAAGGGTCAACCATTAACTATCCCCTGTCGTACGCCTCTGGTAGTAGCTAGAAACTTTTGTTTATCACAATTTAGTAGACTGTATAGTAGCCACACTTTCTGCCAAGTATGATAAGGATACGTCAAATAGTTTGAAAGTACTTGGTAAAAATAATTTTTAAATTTTTAAATAAAACACCCTGTAACTCAGTAAGTAGCCACATTTTATTTAAGTGATTTTAGACCAATCTTAATATTTTTAGGTCTAGAATCTACAACTTAGAGATTCAACATTATTAATGAAACTTAACCCTAAAAGGGCCCGTAGTAATATAACTCCAAGAAAAAAAAAAGAAGAGGAAAAAAAGACAAAAAAATTTGTTAAGTAGTGAAAAATTCCCAGGAATCCAATTATCGAAACGGTATTTTAAAATGCTTAATCCCCGCGACGTTATTAAAAAAAAAAACAAATTATAAACAAATTTGAATAATTTTCAAATTCCATTTTAGGGGGAAGTTTAATTGAAATTTGAATTTATCGGTACATTTATCGAAAATATACAAAAAATAAAAATAATAAGAATTAATACAGGTGAATACTTCTTTGGAAACAACCGCGTTTTTGCAATTGAAAATAGAGTAACATTTAATATACAAATTCAATATCTCACAAAATATTAAATATTTTTGAACCAATTTTTTTGTTAATACTGATAACATAGCGCAACTTCTCCTGTAAAATAAGGTATTTTATAGTGCTTATTTAAAACGCTAAAAATAATTTTTTGCAAATTTGTTTTTAAAGATTTATGTATAATTATTTAAATAAATAGGGGGTCAAATTTAATTTTGTAAGTCTTATTTGAAAAATTTACCCTTCAACTTTGCAGAAAATAATCCTATATACCTTCATTAGTTATTGAATGACCTCAGCAGTTAAAAAAGTAAGTTTTTTGCAAAAATGACCCCTTTTTAATTATTTAATGATCCCCTTGTATAATTTGGATACTTTCTTGAAAATATCTTTTGTACCCACCTAAACTTTGATATAAAATTTGTTTCAACCTGTACGAATTTACATTTTGATTTACATGTAGTGTAATTTTATTTTACTAGACTATTATGCTATTTGGGCTGCATTAGGATACGTAGGAATCCTGGGGTCATCATCAATAACAATTATTATATTTAATGTTCCGTTTATAGTGGCCTCTTGTACGGAGTAGAAGGCTGGAGTCTCATATGAGATGCCATAAATCTCCGATTTTTATACTTTTATATTAGTTACAATTAGCTAGACTAAGCATATGACTTGGGTTTAACCGACTGCTAGATCTGATTTATTAATGATGTAAATATTAATCAAACAATCTCCAAGGTTTTTACTTTTACACCATAATACCATAAATTAGAGGTCCTATTTTCTGAATGTATAATAATTTCAAGCGGTTTCATTATCAGATAATATGTTGAGTTTATAAACTAACTTTGTTTAAAATTTGTACAAACAGGTCAAATAAATGAAAAGCCAGTGCCGGATTTAGGGTACTTGCGGCCCTAGGCCAAATTATCCTTAACGGCCCACCATATCTTCACGATTATGTAATTCAAGCATAATCCTACCACATGTTTAGTAGAATAGCGGCCCCCTTTTGCTTGCGGCCCTAGGCCGCGGCCTAGTTGGCCTAGTGGTAAATCCAGCACTGTGAAAAGCGTATTACATCATTCGAACATTTACAAATTTTATATTCTGGAAAAGAAGAAAAGCTATTTTCTAATAGCTTTAAAATGTTATATCTGTCATAGTGCTTTAATATCCATGGAAATTATAACAATTAAAATGGTACCCTGACGATGTACCTCTACCATATATTGGCTCTTAATGCAGGGGAGTCCGTTAAGGAGGGAGCCGAAAAAAGTCCGTATTACATGCAAAACAGTGTATATTTCAAAAATCTGACGATTTGAGCGGGGCGTAAGGAACTGGGTGAGTCCCAAAGTTTCACAAGAAAAAAGCGAATATTTTGCGAAATGAATGACATATCGAAAAACTAAAAAATATGTGCTAAATATTTTTCAAAAAACGATTGTTGGAAATGGAAAACTAAATTAAAAATGGAAAGTCCCCACTAAAATGGAAAACTTTACTTAACTTTTTTTTTGGTTTTAGGACCTACTCTTCACAACCCAATGGGTCCCTCCCCATAACGCTCGAGTGACTGCACATTTAGCATACTTTGCTCCCCTACCATATGATTTAAAAAATGATACGTCAGTTTTGTTCAGGAATGTCTTTTGTTTCTAAAACAATTTTAAAATAGTTCAAAAAACATATGTAATATACTATGACGTCTATTAATTTGTTTTCGTTGTGGCCATACTACTAAACACCATAATATATAATGGACATGGATTATCTTCTTGTCTATTGGAGTTCGACCATCATTTATCATCGACCACTTTACACATTTGAAATTAGACAGCAGTGATCGATTGATGACGCCGACTGACTATAGGGATTGGGGAGCACTGGCTCTGGCTATAGAGATAACGAGATAGTTGGACAGGAAATTTATACAGGATGGAGAACTTGTTACGGAAATTAAGCTACTCAAAAGTTTTTCATTGTTTTTTGTTATTTGGCGCATAAAAGTTTAATTGCTTGAGGATATGATTAACCCTGCTGTCCCGTTCGAGTCAACTACACAAATGTACTGTTCGGGTCAATATGACCCAACTATGGTTTACGCTCTTTAATCGAAATAAAATAAGCTTATGGTGATAAATAAAACTTTATTAACAACAAATTATGGTCAACTAAACAAAAATTATGTTGTTAACGTAAATTAAACCCTATTAACAAAAATAAAAGGTATTTTTTTCTTTCAAAAAAGCCTAGTAACAAATATCTACAAAAATTTAATTCAGTTTACAACTGGGACAGTAATAAAAAGAATGGATTTTACAAATATGTTGATGATAATATACAACATAATAATTAGTCTTGTTATCGTTTCTAGGACAAGTTTACAGCGCGAGCGTGCTCGTTTAGTACGCGGAGTTAGATTGTCCATAGACGGTTCACTAGAATTTCCATCTTATCTACTTGTCGCTCGTGTCCTTTTTACCAGTTCGTGAGTGCCTATCAAATGATGACTGGTTTCATTAGTTTTTTCCCAATTCCTCAGGAAAAATTCGTCGTTTTGCCAGTTTATTTATTGATGACAATAACACGAACGCGTTGTAGGCAGAAATGTCTAGCAGATTATAAAAAACAATCATTGGCCAACGATTTTTCTCTTCTCACATATATACGTGCCAACAAACTAATCTAGAGTAGGTGTCCACTGTTCCCTTAGTGGAATTGTAATCTAAAATAATTTGGGTCTTGTTCATTTGATCAAAGTGATGCATGATGCATCGATTCATGACGCAAAGTACTCATAAGAACAACATTTTTATTATTTTTAGGAATATTGTCAACAACAGTGGTATCTTGCGTGAAGCAAAACAGGCGAGCTATGAACTTCTTTATTCGCGATTTTTTGCTGAAAGCTCCGGTTTATTTTACTTATAGTCCCCGGCATTGTATCTACTTTGTTTTAGAAGAAATTGTCCTAAATTTTACGATGTAAAAAAGTTATTACACGTAATTTTGTGGTCTTCCAAATCTCACAATAAAGCACTGCTGTTTCGGCAAAGTGCCTTTCTCAAGTCATTCACTTGAGAAAGGCACTTTGCCGAAACAGTTGTAGTAATAACATAGTTGTAATAAATTTTGTGGAAGTATAGAAAAACAAACGTTTTTCAGTGTTTTATTGTGAGATAAAATGAACTTCCATCAAGTAACGGTCGAATCCATCAATTAGTCTTCCAAATCACTACTCAAGTCACACATCACACGCATTCCTGTATAGATTTGCAATTTTACAGCATAAGACGTTTTACTGTTCATATAATTATATAAAACGCAAAATTTTTTGCCATATTTCTCTGGCTTGCTTGGAATGTACCATTTGAAGGGAGAGCGGTCTCTAAAGGGGCATTTATTTGCTTATCGGCGGTAACATTTTCATCAGAGTTAAAAAAATTTGGCATATTTTCAACCTATGTTTCCTAAATTTCACGAATTGCAGCAAGTTTATCAAAACGTCTCCCATCCTGTCTAGTAGTTTTGTTATCAAAAGTATTACTTGAAACTTTTTTGTAAATATATCAAGCGACATATATTTTATTAAAATATACTACGACCCGTTTCTTAATTCCACAAACTTTTAGTTGATTCACCATGGGACTTCTAAACTCGAGCTAAAAATAAAAGACCAATGTGTGCTTGGAAACCAACTTTATTCATGTCTTTCCAGTTGGTTCCAAATACATGCTGTCCGTCCATGTTGGTCATGTTTATAATTCGTTTTGCAACAACGTCCAGCTATACTACAGATTATTTTACTAGTTCTAGCTTGCAGAAACCTATTTTTATATACAAACGTATCTTGCTGGCAAGCACACAGTTACTGCTAAAATAGAATACTGCCAACTAATCACACATACACAGATAATTTAGACGGTTTAAATACGCGGGTCATATTGACCCGAACGTACCCTAGGTAACAATTTCATTTTTATAAAAAACATGAGGAAGTTGATTGTTTATCTCGTATGAAATTGAAAGACCTCATATTAGGTAATAAAGTCACGAAACACCAAATCGTTACAACGCGTAATAATTTGTAAAATAGGAAATACATTATTTTTTGGGTCAAATAGACCCGAACAGGACAGCAGGGTTAACACATTATTAGAAAAATAAGGTTATAAATCCCCATTCTATAGGTATAAAATTTTTATATAATTCCTTAAATCTACGGATTATCAATGAAAACTGATTTATGTCATTTGTACTTAAAACCTTGATTGATAAAAATATCGTATTATCCTCAAATTAAACTTGTCGGCATATTACATTTTTGTTTATGCATAAAAATTAAAAACGAAATATGCAGATAGTGTTATTTTTTATGACCGAAGATATTTAAAACGTTACGAATTACAAGTACGGAAATACCGATTTAAAGTTGCCTACTCAATTCAGTACAAGGATCAGATACATAGTATTTTGTAATCAGTATTTTTGTACTCAGTACCACTGAGAACCGATATCAAAAGTAACCGTTACACGTCCGCACTGATTTTGCCCGTCTCTTTAAGGGCAGCCAAAGTCCGAAAATTGAATTTTTTAAGTCTTTTTGGGTTATGATTGAAAATTATTCTCTGAAATCTTCTCTTTCCAACGATATAATATAACACATTATAGTAGAAAACGAAGACCATAGCAAACGAAGTTTTGAAACCAGAAAAAGACCCAATAAAGAAAAAGGATTGGATGACCGATAAAATACTAGACCTTATTCAACAAAGAAGAAATTGGAAAAACAAAGACGAGATTCGGTAGAGAGATATATCGACAAATAAGATACGAGGTTACGCGAGCAAAAGAGGACTGGATGGAACAAAGATGTCGTGAAATGGAAGAACTACAAAGAAAACATGACGAGTTTAATATACATAAAAAGCTTAAAGAAATTACCTACACTCAGAGAAAAAGAGCTCCTCACTTTATGAGAAACTCCAAAGGTAAAATAATTCTTGACTTGGATGAAAAAAAGGAAGAATGGACTAACTATATAAAAGAGCTCTTCCTGGATAGGAGGCCACCACTTAACACCACAAAGTATGCGAATACTGGTCCTAGTATTTTAAAAGCGGAAGTAGAGAAAGCCATCAAACAGAGCAAAAATGGGAAATCTCCACTCCAGGCCCTGACCAAATACCATCAGACTGGCTCAAACTTCTGGATGACGACAATGTCTCACAACTAACAAACATTTATAACCATATATACGAGACTGGCATGATGCCACAGATATGGTTAGAGTCCACATTTATTCCACTCCCAAAAAAGCCTAATACATCATCATGTAAAGACTTTAGACTAATTAGTCTCATGAGCCACTCTCTCAAGCTACTTCTTAAGATAATTCTTAATAGAATCAAGCAGAAATGTGAAGAGACAATGGGAAACAAACAATTCGGTTTCAGAGAAGGATTGGGAACAAGGGAAGCTTTGTTCTCAATGTTAACATTACTTCAACGATCATGGGAAGTACAGAAACCAATTTACGTCTGCTTTATAGATTTTGAGAAGGCGTTTGATAGAGTTCAACATAATAGGTTGTTTGAATATCTAGAAATGATTGGAATAGACGATAGAGATCTGAGACTTTTACAACATCTATATTGGTATCAAGAAGCTTCTATTCTGGTAGACGGCAAAGAAACAGACAAAATTTGCATTCAAAGAGGTGTCAGACAGAGTTGTGTGTTATCCCCAACTTTGTTTAACGTATACTCAGAAATAATTTTTAATGAAGCCTTGGAAGGACAATGTGGAGTTCGAATCGGGGGAGAAACTATTAACAACATCAGATATGCAGACGACACCGCGATCATGGCTGAAAATATCGAAGATCTTCAATTCCTTATAGATCGAGTCACTAGGGAATGCTCCAATAACGGACTTAACATAAATGCAACAAAGACAAAGTTACTTGTGGTTAGTAAACAAGACGTCGGCCGTATGCAACTAATTGTCAATGATGAATCAATAACAAAACTTAACCATTTTAAATACCTAGGATGTTGGATAAACGAGACACTAAATCCGGATGAAGAAATTAAAACTCGTATAGAAATTGCAAGAGGAGCATTTATGAAACTTAGATCTATTCTGAGCAACTCTCAGCTGAACTTACAACTAAGAATCAAGTTCCTAAAATGTTATGTGTATCCTGTATTACTATATGGATGTGAAACCTGGATCATGAAGGTTAACATGATGAACAAATTAGAAGCCTTTGAGATGTGGTCGTATCGTAGAATGCTCAGAATATCTTGGGTTCAACGCATTTCAAATAGAGAAGTCTTAAACAGAGTAGGTCAAGGCGAAGGTGACTTAATGAAGATGATAAAAAAGAGAAAACTTGAATATCTGGGGCATATAATGAGAGGTAGCAGATACAGGATGCTGCAGTTAATACTCAATGGAAAGATCGACGGAAAAAGAGGAATTGGTCGAAAGAAATATTCATGGCTCCGAAACCTTCGTCAATGGACTGGCTTATCAGCAGATCAATTGTTACATGCCGCACAAGATCGAGAAAGATATCGGCAAATTGTTATGGAAGCTACCCACGCCTAAAAATTTGGGCACGGTACTTAAAGAAGAAGAAGAAGTAGAAAATATCCATGGCTACAAAATTATTTGTTTTTTGAACATCCGCACTCAACTTACCGTGTACCGGTCAACGGCGTAACCAGGATAATCCAAAGGGGGGGGGGGGTTAACACTACTGGAGGGTCTCTGGGGGTATGGATTAAGCTCAAAGTACATCCCAATGGGGGGTTATAACCGCCAAAACCCTTCTTGGTTACGCCACTGGTACCGGTAGCTTTCTTTATAGCCTATTAGAGTGTTTTATATTTTTGCAATTTCCCGAATACTAGGTTTTTTAACTTTGGATGTCAAATATCTCTGGATCCTTAGATGATAGAAGGTCCAAATTTTTACAGAGGTTGTAGATGGATAATATCAAGTTCCGTGTACAGTTTTATTGAAAAATGTACAAAAACAAGTAAAATAAAAAATAAAATCTAAACATTTTTGGGTTTTTTGTAAGAGTATTTTAGAACAGTTTAAAATAAATGTTACCTTCACTCTAACTTTACAAAAATCTACGCGGCACTAAACAATACATCTAGTTTCAAAATAAAACAAAAAAATTAGGTCTCTTAGTGGTTTGGTTGCAGAGCTATGTGGCATAATGTTAACATTGTCGTTAAATGGGACTTCGGGTGCCCTTAAGGTTAGTGGCTAATAGCTCAGCCTGGCGTAGGTCCTGTGCTGTGCTAAAATAAATAACTTTTTCAAGGATCTACGGGAGGTTAATCAACAAAATTCAAAAGTAAAGTTTGTTTAGCAGTAAATGGTTGACTTCAATTAGTACCGACTATAAACATCCTGAGTTAACCGATAATAGTATAAAAAGCCCGGTTTCAGGTAAAATTTAAATATGTTTCTTAAAAATCTTAACAATTAAAATATATTTAATTTATTTTAAAATTTATTTGAAAACATTAATTTTGGGTATATAAGACAAAGCAATATATTTTACATCCGTTTTTTTGTTTTTCTCGTCCTAATTATTGTAAATTTTGTGGATCCTTTGCTTTATTATAGGAGTACCTTCTAGTCAGTGTTAATTGTCAAAAGACCAACTCTGTCTACCTCGTTTGCTTATCGCTCCGGACCGGTCTTAACAATGGGCCAAGTCAGATAAATTTAATAATATTTACGACCGCACTAATTGAAGTCAACCATTTACTGCTAAACAAACCATAACTTCACATGTTCATTTATTAACAACAGTAAAATAAATCAGATACACATTTATTGCTATTTTAAAGAAAAAAATTAAGTTATCAATAATTAATGAAATTTAATAGTCAAAGGAAGTTATTGTTCAGTAGTACTTTCGCTGATGTTGGACTTCTTATATACGTATGGAATAATGAAAAAACTAGACAAATATTAAAAGCTTCTAATTTGAGTTGGCGTTTCAACAGGTATTCCATGTTTTTATCAAAACGGTATCTAAAATACATCAATTATTTTTGTCATAGTATTTACAAAAAACTAATAAAAACTTACCATAAAACGTAAATTTATTTATTTGGAGTAAACTTTAATAACAGTCATTAACCCATTCACGGACACGACTGTATATGAAACTTGCAAAGAGAAATTACTGCCTGCATATGCAGTCGTGTCCGCAAATGGGTTAAGGTATGTACAGTTACTATCATTGAATAGTTTACAGGGTTACGTATCTAGGAGCCGATTTTTTAAATTTTTACCTCGTTTAAATGCACCTTTTACGTCAAAGTGACGTTACCAGTGGTGTACATAGAATAGGTTGATTAAAATTAAAAAATCAAAATAAAATAAATATATTTTACAAAATTTAACAAAATGGAAAGTATAGAAAGAAGTATTTTTGGATAAAATGGATTATGGTCTTACTAAAGAAAATAAGGAAGTCTGGTTTTAAAATATCCATTTTATTTTAAATCTATTTTATATTAAATAATGATAAATAATAAACAATAATTAATATTTGGTGGAAGCCCCATTATTGTCAATACAAGTTTGCAGTCTTCTCTTCATACCTATATAGGACCAATCCCCTCATGTTATAGTCAACAAGCTCTTCCCATTCCTGCTCAATTGCTTCCCATTATTCAATTCTATTCCGTGGTCTAAGGTTTCTTTCATTTAGTTTATTTTTTAACTCTGCCCACACATTTTCGACGGGGTTAAAGTCTGCACTCCAGGAAGGCCACGGAAGAACATTAACATGAGTTTCTTCCAGCCATTCTCTAACAATTCTACCTGTATGCACCGGGCAATTGTCATGTTGGAAGATGAAGTCGTTGTTGGGGAATCTTTGGATCACTTTTTAATCCTGTTCAAATTTTTCTTCTATATGATAACAAACGCCCGGGCCTTCATTACTTATCCATCCCCATACGTTGGCCATGAATCCTCCCCTATTTCTTAAATGATGCATATATTGTTCATCATACTTATAATTTCTTGGCCTATAAACTCTTACTCGACCATTGCTATATGACTGAAATACTTTTTCATCGGAAAATGTAACCCTAGACCAAAAGTTCTCTTCACATTTTATAAATTTATTACAAAATGCAACTCGTCTCCTCTTGTGATCCTCAGTCAAAAAAGATTTCCTTGCAGCTGCACAATTTTCAGTCCATTTGCTTCAATTCTTCTACGTGCAGTGCAAATACTGCACGGAAACGCTGTCTCTCCGCTAGATTTTTGAGCTGTGGCAAAATGAGATTCTCTCAAATAAGCTACTAACATTTCATCCTGTTGATCTGTGGAGATCCTTTGCCGCTTGAACCGCCCAACCGTACTATAGAGTGAAAATTATCTCATCTTTGTTTGATTTTCCATATCGCACCCTCAGTGCAAGACTGCAGTAAGTCAAAATAAGTAAGTTTCGAGATTAAGACGATTTTGTTTATTTTCGTGCTAATATCGGTGAAATAAGACACAAGTTTTAAGAAAAATTAACATTTAATTATGATTTTGCATGCTTTTCAGCCTATATTACATTAACCAAAAAATATAAATTTAAATAAAATAATATTAATGCAAAAAAAATTAGGAATTTCAAAGTTACAACACTTTTGCACGGAAAAATTGTTAATCACTACACATTTAGTATTAGATTTTCAAAGTTACAACAGTTTTGCACGGAGAAAATTGTAAAAAGTGTAGACACATTTATTTTAACAGTAAAACCTGTGTTACCGGCCACCTGCCAACATCGGCCACCTGTACTAACGGCCAGTTTAAAAATTCCCCAAACCAATTATGTATATCTAGACTACAAAAACTGGCAATACCGGCCACCTTTCTATATCGGCCAATAGTTCTTTCATTTTTAGTGGCCGTTGCTGACAGGTTTTACCGTAGTTGTTGTCCTCTTCTCGTACATCATCTTGTGCCAATATATTTTTATAAAAATTATGGTGGGCTTCTAGTATCATACCCGAATGGCATAAGTATACCAAATCTTTCTTTTTGGCCATTTGAATTTTTGGCTGTTCTTTGGCAAGTTTTCTGAGAATAGATATTTTTGACCTCTCAGTATTGTCAATACACAAGTTTTAAGATAACTGTTTTTCCTTTCATGAGAAAAAATACTTTTTGGTCGTGAATAATTAGTCTTAATTTATGCGGTTTTAATCCAATCTAACAAATAAATGGTCAAACGACATCGCACACATCTTATGGAAAATAAATATAATATCACACAAAGGACATAAAATTTACATGAATAGATTGGTCTCGAAAATCTTTGTTTATTGTCTCAGCCGTTAATGGATTACGTAGACACGTATATTAAAATTAAACACCACATATATAGATATTAAAATAACAAATATCTTACTTTTTTCATTGCTTGTTATCGAATCCGTTGCAATGTTCCGTGCAAAACTGTTGTAACTCTGTTACATTAGAGTTACAACAGTTTTGCACGGAACTTATTTTCAAAAACGCAAAATAGTTAAACTGTTGTTGTTGTAATATTTAGCCCATTAAGCATTTGAAAGTTACTAAAGTTTTACAGGGGATAGATAATATGCATGTTTACAATCGAATTCCATGATAACTTCATTTTCATAAAATTATGAGTTACTGCAGTCTTGCACTGAGGGTGCGATATGCACATGAACTGCTAACTGCAAAAAGGGGACATCTGCATAAAAGCAAATTTTACAGGAGAAGGTAAAAACTAAATAATTATGTAACCAAATCTTTTAGAAACGGAAAACTTGGTATAGATGTTCAATATAGCTTTACACGTAATTCTGTAAATAAGTTGTAAATAATTTTAATTATAATTGTATAATATTCACATTCTAATAGGTCTGGATCCCGCGTATGAAAAAAAGTTGATTAATAGCAAGTTGAAAATTTGTTAATAGCTTAAGAGTGTCTAGTCGGATAAACTTTGATATATGGGAACACTGGAACAGGGGCAGTTTTAATTGTGGAACAGGTTAAAAATTTGGAACGGTCAGATCACAAAAACGGCACATTTATTTTGTCCGACAGAACAGACTTATACTCTCCGAACAGAGATTAAACTCTCATGCAAAAATCAGACTGCTATTTATCACCTGTCATAGTTCCTGTCATTTGACATATTCTACATGTTCCACTCATTAAAACGCCCATTTGGTAATAAATAGCAGTCTGATTTTTGCATGAGAGTTTAATCTCTGTTCGGAGAGTTTAAGTCTGTTCTGTCGGACAAAATACATGTGCCGTTTTCGTGGTCTGACCGTTCCAAATTTTTAACCTGTTCCACAATTAAAACTTCCCCTGTTCCAGTTTTCGCATATATCAAAGTTTGTCCGACTAGACACCCTTAAGCTATTAACAAATTTTCAGCTTGCTATTAATCAACTTTTTTTTCATACGCGGGATCCAGACCTATAATGTTGTGTAGAAGTCCCCTTTTTGCAGTTAACTGTAATAAAAATTAAAATTATTAGAAATATTTCAATTAGATAAACACTACTTGCCAGAAAACACCTTTATTTGCCATTATCAACATGTAATATAAAGAAAGGAATAGAAAATAGTCCATAGTATTAATTAATAACTTGTTGAACAGTGGGCCATTCTGATATTTCCCTCCAAAATGGGATATTGCCATCGTCGATGAATCTGAGCATTTTTCTGATGTTTTCAACTTTGGATGATATTAATGGGCGTGTTTCAGAGTAAACTCGCATTGTAAAGGCAAAACTGTCACTTTTTCGGTTATTTTTCGATATATTTCTGCTGTACAAGTCCACTTTTTGCAGTTAAAAAAATTTTAGCTGCATTTCCAATATACTTAAAATAGACGCAGAAGTCCCCTTTTTGTTAAAAACGATGTGTTTACGTGTAAAGAACGCAAAAATAACAAAAAGTGAATTTATGAAAATTTGTTGGAAGTCCCCTTTTTGCAGTTAGCAGTTCACATATGGCTCACGTTCAAATCTGCAGCAACATGTCTTAGTGACCAACCTTCTTCGAGTTTGGCAATTGCTCTTGCTTTTTGCGCATCATTCAAATGTATTCTAACCATTTTGGAGGATTTTGATATCGTTTTATTTTATTTTTCAACGCTCACAAAATTTTTGACAAGCATTGCCTTTTTAAAATTGTTTGACTTTGACATTATCAAATCCGTACGACACTGCAAATTTACAGTATTACAATATAAAAATTAAGGTGTAAACTATTCAGTGATCGTAACATAAACACAAATTTTCGCGAAAACAATTCAACATTTTTGAAAAACTAATTAGCAACTTTGTACATTGATAATGATTTGGTAAAATTATGCATTTTTCGAAAATTAGATATCTTTGCCCATCAGAAAACTAGAAAAGCACCTGTATCATAAAATTTTTCCCGATTATAAATAGTGAATTTGGTGTTTAATCAAAATTTAATTAAATTTATATTTGAAATCTTTCATATTATTTAAAATTGATAATTTTATTCCTTATAAAAATTAAACAATTTTTTTCGCTGTTCACTTTTTGCGGGGGCCCGCTCTTCACTTCTTACCGGGGCCCGATCATCCTGTATATTATAGAAATTATTCAATGGTAAAAAGTGTTCAATAGTACAAATATATAGTATTTAGTGTTTAAGGATGTTGATTAAATCCATTTTCTAAATCAGTTATTTTCTGCATACATGGATTGAAAGGTAAATTCCGGACGAAATTCTCGGAGCGATGCGATGACAAAACTTTAAGCATTTGTTTGAAGCAGCGATGAAATGTCGAGAGTACAGTGGTAGGCTGAAATTAATTATTTCTTTCATTAGTAGAAGTTTATTAATTAAGGAAGCGCTTTAGATTCGTCTTCTTGTTTATTCAACGTCATCTCAACCCTTTGGCACGGATGAGAGCAACTTTAAAATGGAAACTTATAAGAACGTCTTGTAGCTTGAAACAAAATTAATTATGTATTATGTAAATTTACTGAGGACGTGGAAAAGATACCAAGTGATTAAATTTTTAGGTAAAAATATTTCTCTCCCTTTTCCTTGTTACAAAGCTATGAAAAATAAATGAAAACAAAGACGTGTAAAATATTACAAAACTTGCTGCGTTATATCGAAATTAAGACATTTCAGTACTCACGAATGTTCTATTGTAAATTAACGTTCATAAAGTACCATGTAATATACTGGAGCGCACAATATAACCTAAATTAATAACTACCAGAGTAAGCTAATAAAGAAGATTTAATAATTCAAAATAGAACAAGATGTCTCATATAAACGTATCTTGTTTTGAATAAATATCTATGTATTAGGTATAATATATACCAGGGCATTTAACACAAAATGAATCGATTTTTAAAATATAGCACCTACAGACTTGCAACTTTTTGCATTGTGTTCAGGATGATCATCATCATCATTCTCTTTGCTTATCCCGATGCGAAGTCGGTTTCCCTAATTGCATTTCTCCACATAATTCTATCTTGGGTCAAATCAATGTTAACCCCCTTTACCAACATCTCTTGCCTTATCGGCTCCCCCCAGGTATTCTTTGGTCTTCCTCTCCTACTCTTTCCAGGAATCTGCACTTCAGCTATTCTTCGTATTGGGTGATTAACATCCCGACGTTGAACATGACCAAACCATCTTAACCTATGCTCTCTTATTTTGGCATCAATTGGTGCCACACTTAGACTTCCCCTAATATACTCATTTCTAATTTTATCCTTCTTTGTCACTCCACTCATCCATCTAAGCATTTTCATTTTCGCCACATACATTCGTTGTTCCTCTTTCTTTTTCACTGCCCAACATTCAGTTCCGTACATCATAGCCGGTCTTAATGCTGTTTTATAGAATTTTCCCTTCAGCTTCATTGGAATTTTTCTATCACACAACACACCACTCGCTTCTTTCCACTTCATCCATTCAGCCCTAATTCTACTGCATGCATCTCCATCTATTTCTCCATTACTCTGTAATACCGATCCTAGGTACTTAAAACTATTGCTTTTCACAATCATTTCACCATCCAAAGATACCATTTTATTTGTAGTAACTCCATCTTTAAATGAACATTCCAAATACTCTGTTTTTGTCCTACTAAGTTTTAAACATTTTTCCTCCAGAGCTTGTCTCCACTGTTCCAGTTTTTGTTCTAAGTCTTTTTCACTATTTCCTATTAACACTACATCATCAACATACATTAGGCACCATGGAATGCTACCCTGTAGTTTCGCTGTTATCTGGTCCAAAACTAATGAGAATAAATAAGGACTAAGCACCGAGCCTTGGTGCAATCCTACTTTCACCTGAAATTTATCAGTACCTCCCACACCTGCCCTAACACTAGTCGTTACTCCCTCATACAAATCTCTCACAATCTTTACATATTCGCCAGGGACTCCTTTCCTATTGAGTGCCCACCACAGAATCTCTCGAGGAACTCTATCATATGCTTTCTCAAGATCAATGAGTACCACATGAGCGTTGGTCTCTATATTCCTGTCTTTTTCCATCAGTTGCCTTACAATGAAAATTGCATCTGTTGTTGATCTGCCCTGCATAAAGCCAAATTGATTATCAGATATTTCGGTTTCTTCACGTATCCGTCTATCAATTACTCTCTCTCATATTTTCATGGTGTGGCTAAGTAGTTTTATAGCCCTGTAGTTTGTACATTGTTGTATGTCTCCCTTGTTTTTGTAGACAGGTAGGTACTAATATACTGCTTCTCCATTCGTCTGGCATTTGTCCAACTTCCATAATTCTATTAAATAGACCTGCTAGCCAACTTATTCCTGTCTCTCCCAATCCTCTCCATTCTTCCCCAGGAATGTCATCTGGTCCGAATGCTTTTCCTTTCTTTATTTTTTGAAGCGTTTGAGCCACTTCCTCGTTTGTTATTCTGGTAACCATTGCTGTTACTCTCTCCGGTCACTCCACAAGCTGTCTGTCAAATTCTTCATTTAATAAACTGTCAAAATACTTTCTCCATCTCTTTTTGACATCCTTTTCGTGAATTAGTTTATTATTATCATCTCGGATACATCTAATCTGATTAAAATCTCTTGCTTTATTTGCTCTCTGTTTGGCTATTTTATATACCTTTGCTTCGCCTTCCCTGGTATCAAGTTGATCGTATAGGCGTTGACTGATAAATATACTGGTTGAAGATCTATGTCCGATCTGGTTTCTTGCCACTTTTTATATAATTTTCCCTTCTCTTTTATTTTTCCTTGTGTTCAGGATGATGTCAGAATGTGTTCAGGATGGTGTCAGGAAATTGTGTTCAGGATGATGCCAGGAAAAAAGTTTACTATATAAGAAAAATTGCTGGAAATGCATAGCGATGGCTTAGTGTGAAAACCTCGTATCTCGTTAAATTACAATTTTACAGGAGAGGCAAAAAACTGATTTTCTGCATAATATAATCTAAAAACAAAAACTACTGTTACGTATTTTAATTTGAGCACATTGAGACAAATATCTGATCTTGGCCCAGAGCTGAAAGTGTTAAATGTTGCTATTAAGTTGAAAATACAAATATTAACTATGAAAAACACGTAAATATCCTTGCAGTGCAGTATATAGAGCCTTTGCCCAAGTAACTATGATAACCTCGTATATCTTGATATACGTGTTTTTCATCTCAAATGAGGTGTTTATGATTATTTACGAGGTTTTCATTTTTCATAGCTTATTGCACACCTCCAAATACTAGGTTGATACAGTAAAAATCTTTTGATTTAAGGTTTATAAAATGTTTCTATATGCCGGACTACCTTTTGTTCTTCAGAAAAAAACATTTCTCCAAGTCGAATTTCTTAAACAAACACTCCAAATTAAGTACCAAATTCTTGGTTATAAATATACGTGGTATTCACACTAAATCAAGAGAGCAATTGATATACGTGGTTTCTTTTTTCGGCTGTAGAAAATAGTCTGGTGTACATATTTGGATTTTTTCTAACAGTTGTAAATCGTGAGATACAAGGTTTTCAAACTAAAACCACTAAAATGTAATTTTCGAAAAAAAATGAGATACGAGGTTTTCACACTAAGCCATCGATAGTTGCCTTTTAAAGTCCATAAAATGAATCCAAAAGTGCATATAAACATGTCAAAATAAGTGTCTTAAGTGTCAGATTTGGTTACTTGTGGGTTTTTGGGGCCGATGAACACGACTACGTCATCAGAATTGACCTCAAAAGCACCAAACTCCAGAAGATAGCATGCATAAGCAGTGACCTTATGTATTATGTAAGTGTTCAGCTACCCTAAAAAAAACCCGAGTAACAAAATCTGGCCCGTAATATGCTTATTTTGACATGTTTATGCACTGTATTATGAGAAGAGCACTTGAAGGATGGGAAAATGGCATCTCAATAAATGGTCATAAAATAAACAACCTACGTTTCGCAGATGACACAGCCCTTCTTGCAAATAGTCAAGCAGAGCTGATTGATCTTATACGACTGGTTGAGAACGAAAGTCAAATATTTGGTCTGCAATTAAACATATCAAAGACAAAGATCATGATAGTGGATAGACTACATAACAATCATCCACATATAACCACAATTGATCGGTTTGAGGTTGTGAGCTCATACTTATATCTGGGATCATTAATCACAAACACAGGGCCACTACAGGAAGAAATAAAACGTAGATGTGATGAAGAAATGACCACAATATGGAAGGATTGTCAAATTTCAAGAGCGTTAAAGATGAGGTTGATCAACTGCTTAATATTCCCAATACTGACTTACGGATGTGAATCTTGGACCCTGAGAAATTCGGAAAGAAGAAAGATAGACGCCACTGAAATGTTCTGTTGGAGACGAATGCTACGAATTCCTTGGACCGACCATAGAACAAATAATTCGATTTTAAAAGAGCTAAAAGTTAGCCAACGGCTCTCAAGTAAAGTCCATCTCCAACAATTAAAATACTTTGGAAATGTTATGAGAGCCAACGCAGAAAACATGGAAAGACTCATTATACAAGGAAAGGTGGAAGGCCGAAGATCACGAGGAAGATCCCCAACAAGATGGATCAATCAGATTACAGGAATATGCAAAAGACCTATGCATGAGTTAAAAGAAATGACCAGAGACAGAGATCTTTGGAGACGGACAACACACGACATCATGTCGACCACTACACTCCCTCCGGGGGGTCAGGATTGAAGAGAGATGCACTGTACCAGATGATCCGGGGGTCGGTTCTGATAGCGTATTCGTATTTAGCGACCCCAAAAATCACCTAGTAATCTATTTGCATGCATTTAAGGCTAAAAACCTTCGAATCTCCAGAAGATGACGATCCTTAGCCGTGACCGTGGGTCCGTGGGTACCAGGTACTGTAGGGGTCAGTTCTGATGGCGTATTCGTGTTCAGTAATCCCAAAAACCCTCATGTAATCAGTTTGCATCAATTTAGTGCTGAAATCCCTCGAAACTACAGAAGATGACGTGACCCTAGACACTTGGTGCTCCAGGTGTCTAGGTGTAAGGGAAAAAACCCTTACTGTATAATATAATATGTATCTAAAAAATGTATATAATTTAAGTAATTAGGTTGTTACAAAAATGTTGTTTCTACATACGCAAACAAAACGAAGGTTGATTGACGGAGTTTGTTTGTGTAACCTCGCAGAGACTCACGTATCGTTTACTTTTCAAAGCCCGAATTATAAGAAGATATAAATAGCCCACAGAGGGATTAATATTGGCATTATAGTATTGTTATTATTCATACTAAGATTAAGATCGTTACTATGCTAGTTAGCAGTCATGCGAGAAGGGGGTCCTGAAGGACTACCCCGCGAAACAACATCTTAGTAACCTTATGTTGATGGATGTTGTAAATCATAAATAAAGTTATAAGTTAGAGTCAGTGTTTCAACTAGACATACCAACCCTGCAACGTATCATGGTAATCTACCAATTTAACATGTCGCTTCTGATGGCGTATTCGTTTTCAGCGCCCGACAAATTTATTTGCATCAATTTAATGCCAAAACCCTCCAAAAATTCCAGAAGATGACATGCATTAGCAGTGACATGGCCACCTTTACTTTACAAGCCATGAAGAGAAAAAGGCAACGTCGCAATTGATGACGTCGGTAGTCTGACTTTCGGACTACCGCTTTCGAAACTACGATTTTAAAGTACAAATTCTGGTAAAATTTATAGTATTTTTGAGTCGAACAAGAAAATATTATTAATTAGAAGTTTGTACAAAATAATATTAAAAGTAATTCCTTATAAGTAACGTTTATTATACAAAAAAAAAACCAATAACAAGAATATAAACGGGATTAATTTTTTTCGAATCCTAAGAAAATTAATAAGTATTTTTCAAAAATTTAAACGCAGAGTGAAAGATTACGTTAGGACCGAGGGCCCAAAGTCCCTGAAAACTTATATGTTTATTTTAATAAGTTACAAGGGTGAAAAACTAAGAAAATTTAGTGTGATCTTTAGTTTCAAATATGTCATTAAAAAAACTTTTTATTCATTATAAGGGACTTTCGGCCCTCGGTGATAAAAGTAATCTTTTATTCTGCGTTTAAATTTTTCAAAAATACTTATTGGTTTTCTCAGAATTCGAAAAAAAATGATTACATTTAAAATACAGGCGTCAAAATTTGGCACTTTGTTCCTTTCCCCTAAAGTTTGTCGCACTTATTTAGAAACACCCCGAATTGATAAAGAACAAATCTAGTTGTTAAACATAAGCGAATTAATCAAAAAAACAGAATGTTAAGAAAACCGGGGTCTATAGTTGGGTTTTAATTTCAGTATTTTATAAATGCCCGGTACACCATAAAAATTTAACTAGTTAGCAACAATATTATTACAGCGGTATTGTTAAAGAATTAGGCTATAACATATTAAAAAAATCACTAAAATCTGCCAACAGGTTTAGGAAATATAAGACATTAAAAATGACCAAATTTTTAAGTGGACGGATTTCTATATGCACGCAAGTTTATATAAAAATATATTATATTGAACTAAAATCATCTTAGTAACATACCTTTTAATGTTCTTTATAATTTGGAGCACGAAATATTGTAAAATAATTCAGTTTCTCTGTAAATACAGTGAAAATTATTTAAAAACAAATGAGAACTGTCAGAATTAATCGGTCTACCAATAGATGTTGCCAAGTTTCAACTTCATGGCTTGTTAAGTAAAGGTGGCTATGGCAGTGACACTGAGCACCCGATGCGCGTGGGGTCGGTTCTGATGGCGTCTTCGTGTTCAGCGACTCCAAAATTCTCCAAATAATCTGTTTACATCAATTTAGTGCCGATAATCTCCGAATGCACATGTTTATGCACTTTTGGATGCATTTTATAAATGCAATTATGCATTTCCACCCATTTTTCTAATACAGTAGATCTTTTTCTGACATCATCCTGAACACAATGCAAAAAGTTGTAAGTCTCTAGGTGCTGTATTTAAAAATCGATTTATTCCTATGTTTTAGTGCTAAATGTCCTGGATAAAATAGGAAAAGAAAATGCTCAATACGAAATACACTAAGAGTATAAGTAGTGTTATTTCACTCTACAATCTCAATATATGTATTGTTGTATAATTTTTATGGAAAAAATTTAGAAAATAAATTTATATCAGAGACCACGAGATCATAGATTTTCATCGCCCTGTATATGACCAAAAATTGTAAATATTATAATTTAGTTAGTAAACAGTGTTTTCGCGGAAAGTGAAATCGTTAAGGTGGTTTGTTAATGTGTCCCGGAACGGAATCAAACAATGGTGCGGGAAGATTAGAAAGTACATTTCATTTCGTTTTAACAATAGGACATTTGTAAATGATTCGGAGAAGGAGAGACAGTAAACAAATTTATTGAGTTTAGAATATAAGGCTTTTTGTTTAGCATTTTGAAACAACGAAAGTAATTTGGTATCTCCTAGAATTTAACAAAATGGAAAGTTATATACAAAATAAATTGGTTCTTAAGAAATGAAATATGGATGTAGTGGATAGCGAGGATGTTCGTGATTGGCGGAGAATGATGGATGGAAGGGATGAGAGTGTTGAGTCTGAGTTTGAGGAGAGAAAAACTGATCACTGTGTAATGAATATCTGGAGAGTACAGTCCAGTTTTTAAAAAGTGAGAAGTCGGTGTAAAGTGGTGAAATTGGCCTTTGCGAGCAGAATCGTGGTGAAACGAAATCATTGACCGAGTTGAGAAGTTAATTTTCCTTGTGTCCGAGGAGATTCCTGTTTTCTGTCTAGAACGAGTAGCCGGTGGGTATCAATTTGAACAAGATATCGAGCAGAGAGAAAACTGAATAGAGATTTCGAGCGAGTCCCGTTGTTTGTTTGTTGGTAAAGCAGTTTGGACGAGAAGGACCTTTTCGCTATGTCCTAGGAGCACGTGTGGGAGAATCGAGGACTACGCGATCCAGGAAGAAGAAGTAAAGAAGGAATAAAAAGGTTAGTCAGGATTTTTCCACTTCCACTTCCACTTCGTTTTTTTGGCTTGCATACAAGTGCATCTGCCAGCACATTTCTTTCGTGTTGCAGTTAGTCTTGCTCTTAGCAATACTGCAGCACTCTAAAAACAAACAAGAAGATTCTGCGCTTTTTTTTGACATGATAAGGTTATGTTTGGGCTAACGGATTTTAGTATTTTATTTTCTGTTTCTTTATTCCTAAATATTAAAATCATTGTTTTAGACGTTCATAATATATATATATATATATATATATATATATATATATATATATATATATATATATATATATATAACACAAATTTATATGTATAGAAATAAACCTTGTGGTGAGAGATGTTAGTTTAAACAAATAGAACAACATAGGGATAAAACTCTTCTCGCTCCGGGGTAACGGCAGAGCTTTCACAACCCGAAATGTTACCTCGGTTAGACTAGAACCCAGGAAAGGATAGGATAAAGAAATATGGGACAATTGAGTTTGTATTTCACAAATTGACCTTGTTAATATTTAAATGAGTAATAATTAATTTTAGTTGACCAAAAGTTAGATTGCAAAGAATATCTTGTATATTGAAACTAACAGGGACTCCTAGTTTTTTAGTTCATCTCTAAGATCAAACTGTGTACCTTTTCTTATGGGACATTGCAAAAGAATATGGTCTATATCCTCCTCTGTTCCACATTCACAAAATGGATGATCTTTTATTTTTAGTCGATATAGATGTGAACCTGTGCAACAGTGCCCTGTCCTCATCCTTAATATATTAGTCAGGTGTCTTCGGTCTATATAGGGAAATTTTTTAAACCAGGGTTTATCTGGAAATGCGGGTTGAATTCCAGAATACCATCTCCCTTTAGTTTGTGTCTGTGATTTCCAGCATATGTCATGTTCCCTCCTTATTTTACTTTTCAGTATTGGCCAGACATCTGTGTAGTTTATTTTCATACTTTGAGGGACATTAAGTGCTCTCCCAATATTTGCCAACTTATCAGCATATTCATTTCCCTCTATTCCTGAATGACCGGGGATCCAGCACAATTTATATTTTTTGTTATCCGAGTTTGCCTCTACTAATAGCTGTTTCGTTTCTAATGTGGTATGATCATTATTTGCATTTATGCCAACTTCTGTTAGTTTCTGTATAGGACTTCTGGAATCGCTAAAGACAATACAATCAGTAATACCTCGATTCAGACATTCCTTTACTCCCTTGCCAATAGCCACTATTTCTGCTGTGCATATATTCAATGCTGATGGTAATCTAGATGAGTATGAATAGTTGATATTGGGAATGTATACACCGTAACCTGTCTCTGCTTCCTTAGCATTCCCACTTTTTGATGCATCAGTATAGATGAATAGGTAGTTTTCACTTAATTTCTCTGTTGCTGCTTTGAATATCATATTTTGATGATGATCTGACTTGCTGATTTTTAATTGCACTGTGGGAAGTCGTATGTATTGTATGTCCATGTTGAACGAGAAGCAGGGTATCACATTTGCTGTGTGAATTATACTTTTGTATGGTTCTAGTTGGTCAAGTGCCTCCACTAGATATGGTCTCTCTCTTTGTTTCCAATATCCTATATTATAAGTACACGCTTGTTTAATATCTTTGACTGCCTTTAAAATCGGATTATCTTGAATGCTGTACATTTTTGTCATAAATTTCGTTGCCAACCATTTTCTTCGAAATTCTAGTGCCATCTCTGCAGTTTCTGCCAGCAATGCTGTTGTAGGAGTTGACTTCATGCATCCGAGGATAACCCTTAGAGCTTGAAATTGTACTGTATCTAGCTTTCGCAAGGTGTTTTTGTTTGATGGTTTTATGAATATGCTGCCGAAGTCCAAATGGGATCTCACCAGACCATAATATACCAGTAGTAAAGTGGCAGGGTCCCCACCCCACCAGACTTTCCCTATTGCCCTCATTACGTTAATACCTTTAATAGCCTTACTTCTTATGTTTTCAATGTGGGGGTTCCAGTTAAGGTTTTCTGTGAGGGTGACTCCTAAATATTTAATTTCTTTTTTACGAGGGATGATCTGCTGATCCATAACGATTTCTGGATATATGTATCTATTACTAGTTTTTGCAAACCATACTACTTCACTCGTGTTTACTGAAATAGAGAAGTTGTGTTTCGCTAGCCATTCATTTATGTCTGCAAGAATTAAATTTGATCCTGTTGCTACTTGGATTGGGTTGTGGTGTTTGTTTAGCAGAACTAGATCATCTGCATATGACAATAAAATGCATTCCTCTGGTATTATTTCATAAATCGAATGTATATGATGTTAAATAGTAACGGACTGAGTGGTGATCCTTGTGCTAAACCTTGTGTTGTAAAGGCCGGACCTATGAGATTTTCTTCCTCATCTTTGACATATATTTTCCTGTTATGAAGAAGCTTGAATGTAAGGTTAGTTAGTTCTATTGGGAGATTTAAATCTAACATTTTTTTATAAAGTACATAAATGTTTACATGGTCATAGGCGGCTTTTATATCTAGGAAAATTCCCAACACACTTTTATTGTCTGAGATAGCTGCCTGAATATAAGATGTAAGAAAAGCAATATTAGTCTGGATTCCCATACCTCTTCTAAACCCTGATTGGAAGCTGTTGAATGTATGGTTATTTTCCAATATCCATTCCAGTCTGTTTTTAATAAAGTGTTCCATTATTTTGCCTACACATGATGAGAGGGCTATGGCTCTATAACTATCTACGAGTTGCGGATTTCTGATAGGTTTGAGAAACGGGAGTATTATTTGTGTTCTCCAGCTCTCAGGAATCTCTTTTCCCTCCAGTGCCTTATTGTACATATGAAGTAAGCTTTTTAAGGCTGTCTCTGGTAAATATTTAATCATTGAATAAGTGTTGTTCTGAAGCTATTTCCTTGTGGCATTTTTACAATTTTAACTATTTAGAATGGGAAATAAGCCACAATATTATTAAAAAATGATTTTTATTAACGTTTCGACGCCCAAATCGGGTGCCGTTGTCAAAATACAAAATACTATTAATATAAACAAAAATGTTGTTGCTTAGTAAAAAAATTCTTCTAATAATTTATTTAATTTGACTCATTTATATCGGCAATTCAGATACATATGATACATTTTAAAGTAGAAGACTTTAAAATGTATTTATGTGATTTACTATGAGATCTCTAACGCGAGAATTTTAATGTCACCGTTGCAATTTTTTTGTGACGGATATTCTTGAGTTGGGGTTGATTTCATGTAATCGAATGAACTATCTTTCAGTAAAGTCGTCCCAGGAACGCAACTCATAAATATTGGCAATATCATTTTAAAGTCTTCTACTTTAAAATGTATCATATGTATCTGAATTGCCGATATAAATGAGTCAAATTAAATAAATTATTAGAAGAATTTTTTTTACTAAGCAACAACATTTTTGTTTATATTAATAGTATTTTGTATTTTGACAACGGCACCCGATTTGGGCGTCGAAACGTTAATAAAAATCATTTTTTAATAATATTGTGGCTTATTTCCCATTCTAAATAGTTAAAATTGAATAAGTGATTGCATCAATGCCCGTTGCTGTGTCCTTTTTATTGTTTATACCTTGTTTCAGTTCACTCATGGAGAAAGGATTCTGAATGCTGTTGTTTGCCACTGTCGTAAATTCTGGATCTATGTTGCATACTGATAGATTTGTTAAGATACTTTCACTGATTTGTGTGTTGGGTAGTTTTTTTTTATACCCCTGTTGTGAATTATAGAATTTTTTAACTGTACTCCATACGTAGCTCATATCGGAGTTTCTGTTCAGCGTTGCACAGAACTTTCTAAAACTGTCTCTTTTTTTCTCCCTTAGAAACTTTTTTGTTGCTGCAATCGTTTTTTTGGCATGGACATAGTTTTCAACTGTGAATTGTGTCTTGAGCCTTAATATTGCTAGTCAGAATTTTTGTGAAACGGAGAGAGTTTGTTTTATATCCACACCATATTTGTTTATTTTTGTATTGAGCAGTTCGATAGCATAATTGAGTCATTCCAAAATTTAAAGAAGAAAAAAGTAATCAATTCAAAAGGAGAAAAGTAAATTTTAGTATTTGTTGTAAGAATAGTCTAACGAATTATTTAAATAAAAATTTTGTTAAAACAAAGGAGATATCACAATTAAAACTTAATTTATTAGATGAGAAATAGTTGCAACAGAATTAAATTTTAGTATAATTTTTAAATCTTATATTTATGGTATATTGGATAAATAAAAAATATTTATAACATTTATATGACATCGAGTGTGTTTAATTTCTCTGTTTTGTCCCTGGATGAAGTAAGCAACTAGAGATACTAGAAGCCACAAACCGAAGGTAAGGCATTAAAATTAACATAGCCCTGAGAATAAAATTTATTAGAAAATTTAATTTAATTTTGGTTTTGTTTTACATAAGTAATAATTAAAATAATTAAGTAATTAATCAAAATAAGAATTTGCTGATCAATCTCATAAAAGAGAGAAATACAGAGCATAACAGTATATTATATTTATATTCAAACTTAACGTGCTAGATAAGGGTAACAATACATTTTCTGAATGGGTATTTTAGTTCTTATGCCAGCTGTAGTCTTAGCCCATGAATTAGGTTAATTAATCTATAACTATGTTCCACAATGATGGTGACAATATACCCCTTTGAGGGCACACCTTAGTTATCCTTAGGCAGCGTTTAAACACAGCGATAAATCGCAGCAATTTATCGATATCAATCGAGTTGCTTCAATTGGAATTGGATTGGAGTTGGTATCGGATTGCATCACTTTATTGTTACGATCGAGTTGTTTCAGGAGGGAGAGGTAAAGGATCGAGGAGGGAGAGGTAAAGGAAGCATTAAGAAAATTAAAAAATAGAAAATCTCCAGGAGAGGACAGAATATCGAACGAACTCCTAAAGTACGGAGGACAAGATCTAACTAAACAACTATTAAAACTAATACAAAAAATAATAGAACAAAACAGAATACCACAAGAATGGAGATCAAGCATCCTAATACCTCTCTTCAAAAAAGGAGACAAATCGGACCCGGAGAATTACAGAGGAATTAATTATTAAACACAACATTAAAATTAACAACCAAAGTGATAACAAACAAATTGAATGAAATTATAACATTAGCAGAAGAACAACAAGGTTTTAGGTCGGGAAGGTCATGCATTGATGCTATATTTATAATGAGGCAAGTTCAAGAGAAATCGTTGAAATACAACAAACCGGCATATTTATGTTTCGTGGACCTTAAGAAAGCATTTGACAGGGTCACATTTAAGGACGTTATCCATTTGTTATACTCGAGAGAGGTACCTCTAGGAATAATTAAAACGATCGAAAACATCTACCAGAACAACACAATAAAAGTAAAAGTGGAAGATGAACTAACTGACCCAATTGAAGCCGGCAATGGGATAATACAGGGGAATTCCTTGAGTCCTTTATTGTTCAATCTGATCATGGACGAAATAATAAAAAAAGTAAGAACTAAAAAAGGATACCAAATTGGAGAAAAACAACTTAAAATAATCTGCTATGCGGACGATGCAATACTAATCTCTCAAAGTGAAGATGATTTACAACGTATGCTGCACCCATTTAACATAATCGCCAGAAAATTTAACATGTTAATTTCCTCAAAAAGACAAAATGCGTGGTTATAACAGCAGATCCAATAAGATGCAAATTGGAGCTGGAAGGTCAGATAATAGAACAAGTGATGGAATTTAAATATCTAGGCATCACACTATCTAGCTACGGAAGGCTCGAAACAGAAGTGGAAGATCAAGTGAATAGAGCAAACAGAGCCGCAGGTTGCCTGAATGACACAATATGGAGAAATAAAAATATCGGAAAAAAAAATGAAAGGCAGAATTTACAAAACAGTCATCAGACTAATAATGACATACGCGGCAGAAACACGACCCGACACAGAGGGAACAAAAAAATTGCTCGAAACAGCGAAGATGAAAACCCTTCGATAAATCGATGGTAAGACCCTATGGGACAGAGCTAGAAGTACAGATATAAGACGGAGATGCAAGGTGGATAACATTAACAACTGGGTAAGAAACAGAAGAATAGAATGGAATGACCACATAAGCCGAATGACAACAAATAGGGTAGTCAGGACAGCAAGAGACGGTTCCCCAATAGGAAGACGATCAGTGGGAAGACCACGAAAACGACGGAACGAAACTTACTAGAGGCACATTGAAAAAACAGACAGAGTCATGTCTATACAAAAAGAAGAAGAAGACTTGTTTCAGTTTATAATCAATCGCAACAATTTATCGCAGCGTCTAAACAGCTTTAAAAAAATCAATAAATCGTAGCAATTTATCGTCACAATAAATTGCTCAAGTTTATCGCGGC
Source organism: Diabrotica virgifera virgifera (assembly GCF_917563875.1). Taxonomy (NCBI): domain Eukaryota; kingdom Metazoa; phylum Arthropoda; class Insecta; order Coleoptera; family Chrysomelidae; genus Diabrotica; species Diabrotica virgifera. The sequence goes on from NC_065443.1 coordinate 101,770,280, forward strand.
GTCTAAACGCCACTTTAGGTTTATCCCACCTTCATACGTATCTGTGGATATTATTCTTCTCTGCTCTGAAAATAAGGTTATTCTCTCTAATTTGTTTTCTTCATAGTGACAATATTGCTAAATTACAATAACTACAAAGATTTTAATGTACAATTGGGATAACAGATTCGTTTTCTCATACTACATAATATATATGTCGTAGGCAATCGGCGAAACACGTCATTCCGTGAAAAGCCTAGTCATTCCACGTATTGCCGGCAAACGCTGTATTACAATCATTATTACTTTGTTTGACTGAAATTATGCGCCATTTCAGGGACTGCCGTCTAAGGTTTAGGCAAACGGTGAAACCGCCCGAATGATTAAACGTTACAGCGTCTGACGGTTGTATGTTTAGTCAATTCAGTCGTCGAATTAAGATTTTATCACATACCTCGTTACAAGTGTTTATTATTATATAAATATTATAAAAATATGGATATAATCAAGGGTATATTTTATGAAAAAGTAATCTAATATTATCAAGTGAACAAGGACGCCAAAAAGCCGTGAAATTATGATAAAATGAATGAGGTATGAACCACTTAAATCTAACCTTAACTATAAAAAATGCGTGGCCGTTCATTTCTATACACTTCCTTATAAAATTCATGTAGCTTTCATAAAATACACCCTTGTGGATATTCATATTTCTATAATAATAATCACTTGCAACCAGATATATGTAGTAAAATCATTCGACGACTGAATTGATTAAACATACAAACGTCAGACGCTGTAACGTTCAATCATTCGGGCGGTTTCACCGTTTGCCTAAACCGTAGACGGCAGGCAGTCCCTGAAATGGCGCATAATTTCAGTCAAACAAAGTAATAATGATTGTAATACAGCGTTTGCCGGCAATACGTGTAATGACTAGGCTTTTCACGGAATGACGTGTTACACCAATTGCCTACGACATATAATATATATATATATATATATATATATATATATATATATATATATATATATATATATATATATATATATATATATATATATATATTGTTATATTTCTATTTGATATGAAAATTAAATTGTGATAATTATAAACAGAATTCAATTTAATATAAAATATTTTCAATTTTCTCAACCACGGGCATATAAATTTAGAACAACCTGTATACAACAAATTGTTATATTTAATTTTAAGAAGTGATTAAATAAGACTCAAGTGAAATCGATAATAGGTCATTATCGTTGTTCGCGGAAGGATCGATCATTAGCCGATGCTAAATAAGACTAAGTGGAAATAGAGAATAGGTCATTAAAATTTGTATATAGTAGAAAGTAATTTTAGAATGGGAATTAACTATTTTCTTTGAAATCCATTAAGCATATTTAGAAAGTTTAAAAATTGGTTTTGAGGAATACTGCGAATGAGAGTTGGTGGTGGAAGTTTGATTTGTGAATCTGGAAGGGATATTTAGAAAGTAGGGGAATGAATGACAAATAGAGATCAGAATGTTTTGAGCTGTCGAGAAGTGAAGTCCAGTAGTAGACGGTAGTGTACGGAGAGTGAGAAAGCCGGTGTAGTTCCGTGAGTGTGGAGTATCTATCGTGGAACGAGAGGTAGGCCAGGTTGAGAGTAAAAGAACCTCCTTGAGCCAAGAGTTCCCGGTAGCTGATTGCAGTTTCGAAAAAGGTAGAACACAGCATCACGACAGAAGCAGGAAACGAGAGCTATACGAGCTAGTTTCAGAGGAGAACATTACTGGAAGCCAGGACGAGGTTTTGATTGCAGCCAAGGATAGCAGGAAACGGGTCTTGTGTGAAGACATTCTCAGTTCACCAGAAAAAGGTCAGTCTCATTTGTTTGGACATGAATGTATGGGTTTTTCGTATTAAATACCACATTTAAAATTGAAGAAACATAATCAATAATATCAGAAAAGCTTCATCAAACTTAAATAGAATTGTTGCTAATAAATCATAATAGTTAAATGTTAATAAAAACTTTCAATTGGAAACCAAAAGGAAATAAGATTCCCATGTGTAAATGTTATGTTTAAGAATAATAAGATATAGCAAATATTAAGCAGTGATTGCCATTTAAATAAAATAAACAATATTTTGATTACAATTGTAACCCATATGTGTTATTATTTTACTCTTTTCTTTCCTATCCCGATTAGGAACCATTGACAAATACTTAGAAGCCACGTATGTAAGTAATTAATTTTATAAAAAGCCCTGAGATTGAAAACATATTGATATGTGATCTGGTAAGTTAATTAGATTATTATTAATGCATTGATTAAATTAAATGACATAAAAATATTATCTCATATCAATAATCAAGATCACATCAATATATATATATATATATATATATATATATATATATATATATATATATATATATGTGTTCTTGTGATCTTGATTATTGATAAATGTGATGTGATCTTGATTATTGATATGAGATAATATTCTTATATGTCACTTAATTTAATCAATGTATTAATACTAATCTAATTAATTAACCAGATCACATATCAATATGTTTTCAATCTCAGGGCGAATTATAAATTAATTACTTACGTTCGTGGCTTCTAAATATTTCTTAATGGTTCCTAATCGGGATAGAAAAGAAAAGAGTAAAAAAAATACACATATGGGTTACAATTATAATAAAATATTTTTTATTTTATTTAAAAGGCAATCAATGCTTAATATTTGCTATTTCTTATTATTCTTAAACATAACATTTACAAATGGGAATCTTATTTCCTTTTGGTTTTCAATTGAAAGTTTTTATTAACATTTAACTATTAGGAGTTATTAGGAACAACTCTATTTAAGTTTGATGAAGCTTTTCTGATATTATTGATTATGTTATTCAATTTTTTATGTGGAATTTAATACGAAAAACCCATACATTCATGTCCAAACAAATGAGACTGACCTTTTCCTGGTGAACTGAAAATGTCCTCACACAAGACCCGTTTCCTGCTATCCTTGGCTGCGATCAAACCTCGTCCTGGCTTCCAGTAATGTTCTCCTTTGAAAAACTAGCTCGAATAGCTCTCGTTCCTGCGTCTGTCGTGATGCTGTGTTCTACCTTTCTCGAAACTGCTATCAGCTACCGGGACACTCTTGGCTCAAGGAGGTTCTTTTACTCTCGACCTGGCCTACTTCTCGTTCCACGATAGATACTCCACACTCACGGAACTATACCGGCTTTCTCACTCTCCGTACACTACCCTCTACTACTCGACTTCACTTCTCGACAGCTCAAAACATTCTGCTCTCACTTTGTCATCCATTCCCCTACTTTCTAAATATCCCTTCCAGATTCACAAATCAATCTTCCACCACCAACTCTCATTCGTAATATTCCTCAAAACCAATTTTTAATCTTTCTAAATATGTTTAATGGATTTCAAAAGAAAATATTTAATTCCCATTCTAAAATACTTTCTAACTATTTACAAATTTTAATGACCTATTCTCTCTTTCAAATGAGTCTTATTTAGCATAGGCTAATGATCGAAACCTTCCGCGAAAAACGATAATGAACTATCATCTATTTCACTGAGTTTTATTTAGCATAGGCTAATGATCGACCTTCCGAGAAGAACCGATAATGGTACGCGTCATTCACTTTGTTTATTCTAAGCACATTGTTCCGAGTTTCGTACGCTTATTCTAATCACTTCTTAAAATTACATATAACAATTTGTTGTATACAGGTTGTTTTAAATTTATATGCCCGTGGTTGAGAAAATTGAAAATATTTTATATTAAATTGAATTTTGTTTATAATTATCAAATTTTAATTTTCATATCAAATAGAAATATAACAAATCCCCGCCTTGTATTCGATAAAATTTATCTGCATTTTTAAATAAATTTTCTCGAGGCAAAACCAACTCCCTGTATATTTCCTTACTTTAATCTATGTCCTATACCCTAACTTACTGTCTACTTCATGTAATTCTGTCTTTTATTCGTGATATTTGTATACATCGTGAATATTATAAATTCCTCGGATCTTTTCCGAGTTCCTGTGCCTCAACTCATAACTATTTATCCCATTTTCATTATTCACGATGTACGGGCCTTCGAAAACAGGCATCAACTTTGCGCAAATGCCCCCAGGAAGATTTGATACTCGTAATGCCCTCACGAGTACTTTTTCACCCTTTTGGAAAGTCACTGGTCTTCTTTTTCTATTTTGTTCCTGTCTTTGGATATATTTTTCGTTGCTTCGCCGTAATCTTCTCTGTACGGTTTCAATCACCTGTTGATATTCTTTTGGCTCTTGGTCTTCCCATGGCCTTATCGGCCATACACCCTTCATGATGTGTTCTGGGGTCTCTTTTGTTACTGTGCTCGGAATTGTATTTAGATACCTTTCTATTTCCGCCATTTTCCTGTCCCAGTGGCGATGTTGACCATCTGTTGCAATGCGAAGAAATTTCGTCACTTCCTGTATGAATCGTTCCGAAGGATTACTCTGTGGATGCCTGATGCTGACAAAATTTGTCTCTATTCCTCGTTCTCGAAGTTGTCCCTTGAAACGATCATTTCGGAAATACGTTGCATTGTCCAGTAGAATCTTTTTTGGTGTTCCTACTATGGCTATAAAATTGTCGATTTTTCTTAATATTTCCTCCCCCTTTGTGGTGCGGCAACTATATAATTTTACGTATTTTGAAAACACATCCACCATTACCAGAATATGTTTGTTCCTTTTAGTGGTCATAATTAGATCGCTTAACATATCTATTGCTACAATGTCTAGTTTGTTTCGGGCTTCAATATTTTTGGCAACATTTTCGTTTTTGAAATTTCGACTCTTATATTTTTGACATACATCGCACTTCTGGGTAATTTCCTTTGCAATGCGGTAATCCTGTCGGCTGATGTAATTTTCCCTAAAAACGAGCCAAACTTTTCTGCTACCGATATGCCCATTGTCCTCATGTAATTTCTTTATTATCTTTTCGGCCAATGTCTGTGTCACTAAATATAGTTCCTTTCCGTCTATTCTCTTAAAATATATGTTATTTTCTACTTCCGCTCTTCTTTTCTCTCTTTCCTCTAGGTCTTCCTGGTTTGTCCTTATCTCATTTAACGAATATATCCCTTCTTCTTGTATTAATCTATTTAGTCCCACCTGTAGAGTAATTGTTTCCTTTTTTCCGGTGTCCTCATCCCGTGTTAGAGCGTCGGCTATTATGTTGTCTTTTCCTTTTATATATCGGAACTCAAAATCATACTCCTGTAATAATAGAATGCCTCTATGTATTCTATTATTTACTAATCTATTCTTCATGATATGTACTAAAGCTGCATGGTCTGTTTCGATTGTGAATTTTGCTCCCAATAAGTAAAACCTCAATTTGTTTACGCAATATAGTACACTGGCAAACTCCAATTCTGTAACACTATATTTTCTCTCATGTGTTTTAGTCACTCGCGATATAAAACATATCGGCACTTCTTGGTCGTTTTGTATTTGAGACAGAACTCCTGCAAATTTTTGTATGGACGCATCAGTTCGGAGTATAAAAGGTAAATTGTAAATGGGGTGGTATATTTTCGTTCCTTTTGCGAATTCTCGTTTTAATGTTTCGAAAGCTTCCTCCTGTTCTTCTTTCCAATTCCATTTTATTCCTTTTTTAAGCAACTTTATCAGAGGGATTTCCTTTTGGCTCAAATCGGGAATCAGTTTTTTAAAATAATTAATCGTGCCAAGAAAACCTCTCAATGTTTTCAAATTCGTTGGTCTTGGGTATTCATCTATGAGCTTGACTCTGTCTTCGGATAATCTTACTGTTTTGGTGTCCAATTGAAAACCCAAATAAATGACTTCTTTTTGAAAAAATTGACATTTTTCAATGTTTAATTTCAATCCCGCTGTGTCCAATTCTTCCAGAATTATTTCTATGTGTTTCAGATGACTCTGAGTATCTTGGGAAAAAATTAATAAATCATCGATATAATGAACTATGAAATCTTCGTGGCGATTCAAAATGGTATGTAGAGCTCGGACGAGTGCAGCACAAGCACTCTGCAATCCAAACGGCACTACCTTAAACCGGTAGACAATACCATCAATAGAAAAAGCGGTGTAGTTTCTACACTTTTCAGCTAACGGTATCAACCAAAAACTGTGTTTTAAGTCAATTTTCGAAAATATGTGTGACCCGGTGATTCTTCCAAAAATGGCCTCGATGTTTAGAGGTGATTCATATTGTGATACAGTGTGCTGGTTGATATTCCTGGCATCTAAACATAATCTCAATTCTCCACTGCTTTTCTTTACTAGCACAATCGGGTTAACATACGGTGAATCACATCTTTCGATGATTTGATCTTCCAACATTTTATTTATTTCTTCTTTCACCTCTTGTCGATACTTGTATGGAATCGGGTAAGTCTTTGATCGAAAATTTCCCAAGTTTTTCACCTCAAATGAATGTTCGTACTTTTTAGCCACTCTGTTTTCCTCATTGATCAAATTTTCGTAGTTTCTTAACATCAACCGCAATTCTTTTTCTTTCCCTTCTCCACATATCAATTTTCTGTCTTTTTTCTCAGATTCTTCACACATGTTTACCGTGCATTCTGCATCCTCGTTTGCATATACCTCCTCTTCAAATACCACTGTTTCAATCATATTCTTTTCACTTTCATTTTTTAGCTTTATTTCTTCTTCTCCTGAGCCCGTCTCTTCTTTTGAGGAATCCCAGGTTTCCTTTGTTTCTGATACTCTCAAATTTTCTTCTTCTGGGCTCAACTCTTCTTTTGAGGAGCCACAGGTTTCATTTTCTTTTATCTTTTTCTGACCTTTTCTCCTTTTTTTTCTTTGTCCTTGCTTCGCTGCCAAATTCATTTCCACTGTTTGTTCTTTACCTGATTCGTCCGTATTTTGTTTCTCATGTTCCTTGTCCTGTTCTTTTTCTTTTTCTTCTGTTAGTTTCATCGTATTATTTTTAAAATCTATCACTACATGTTTTTCTGCCAATTCGTCCACTCCTACTATCATGTCATGTGACATGTTTGGCATTATTACACATTGTAGTGCATACATATTCTTGCCCAGTCGTACCATTACTCGTATGCCTTCATTTATAGTTGCCAATGTCCGTTTGTTTGCGCCCACTAAATTTACCCTAGGTATTTTATAAATTAAATTTGTTAAGTTAACTTTTTCTATTAGTTTTCTGTTGACCAATGTTATTTCAGATCCAGTGTCTATCATAATTTTAATTGGTTTCTCGTTGATAAATCCATCCACAAATTTTAAATTAATTCCATTTTTCTTTTCGTTGTTTCCTGCCAATTTAATAAACTCCTTGGGGTGACAAAAGATTCCTGTTTGATTTTTGGTTTTTAGTGAGCGCGGTCGTGAAAAGACGCCGGTTGCTCATCGTTGTTTATATTTTCGTCATAATGTCTCTCTCCGTCATATTCATCTGTCTGGGTATTATTTACTTCTCTTCTATTTTCTCTTGGTCTGTCGGATCTGTTTCGGTTTTCTCGATATCCCTGTTCATTTTGTCTACCATTATTTCTGTTTTCTTGATTTGAGCGTGTGGTGTTTCTATTCTGGTATTCTCGATTTCTGTCCTCATTCCATTGCCTATTTCTTTGTTCATAATTTCCTCTTCCGTTGTCTCTATTTTCGTTTTCCCTTCTGGGATTAAAATCTCGTCTTGTATCGTCCCTCCTATTTTGATTTCTACCTCTGTAATCTTGTGTTTCTCGGGGCCTGTAATCTTCTCGCGACCTTCTTGATTTTCTTTCTCTTAGACGTGATTCTCTTATTTGTAGGAATTGGCATAAACTATCTATGTCTTTGTAATTTTGCAATGTGATATGGTCTTCCAGCGTTTCCTCGAAATGTCTTGCAATCAGTTCGACTAATTGTTCCGATGAGTAATTATATTGTAAATGTTTTGCATTATTGTAAATTTGCAAAGCATATGTCCTTTCTGATACACCCATCCTATCATTGTATTTCCCATTTTGCAATTCCTTGTTAATTTCCAATTGTTGGACCTTTCCCCAGAAATAATTCAAAAATTTTTGTTCAAATTGTTGCCAATTGCCGAATTCTTCTTCTTTACTATCGAACCATAGGCTTGCTTCATATTTGAGATGGTTTCTGATAGATTCTTTTGCTGTATCGAAATTTCCGATGTGTTGTATTTTCTTTTTCAGGCTATTAATGAACGGCACTGGGTGTAATCTTCTTACATCCCCGCCAAACCTTATCTTCACGTCATCTGTGCTATGTATAACCATTTCTCTTCTTTCTCCGACATTTTGTTGCGTCCGGTTTTCGGTGACTTGTTTTTCTATTTCTGTGATTCTTTTTTTTACTTCTTCTCTGTCTACTTGAATAGCATTTTCCAACTTGTTTTCCAAACTTTCCAGTTCTTTTTTCTGGCAATTCGTTATCTCCTTTATTTTATTTTGAATTTTCATTTCTTGTTCTTTCATCTCGTTTTTCATTGTTATCTAACATCCTTTTACTTCCTTTTCATACTTTCCTATGCGTTCCTCCATTTTCTTGTTGTTTTCTTCTATTGCTTGTTTCATTTTTTGTTGTGTTTCATCCATTTTTTGTTGTGTTTCATCCATTTTTTGTTGTGTTTCATCCATTTTTTGATCCACTTTATCCATTTTCTTTGATGTTTCTTCCTGATTTTTATCCATTGCTTGTTTTGTTTCCTCCTGATTTTTATCCATTGTCCTTTTTGCTTCATCCATTTTTTGTGACTGGAGTTGCATCAGTTGTAATAGTTTATCTATTCCTGATAATTCTTGCTGTTCTGATGCCATGATTGTCGTGTCTAAAATATCTACTTGGTCTGAATATTCTTTTTGTTTTTTGTTGTCCTTGCTTTGGCTTCTTGTCACAGACATTTGTTTTCAAGAAGTACTGTCCCCGCCAAATATGAAATTTTACTAGTATGTTACCACGACGACTTTTTCTCACCCAAATATTATAAATTGTCAATAAATATATCAAATGCAAATATCGTAAAAATAAAATATTAAATCAGTTATATAAAATTTGTACCTAAAGAGATCTAAAATTTTATGTTATCAAATGTAAGTATCTCACTTTTTACCACAGGCATATAAATTTTCAAATACCGGCTTTACTCTTTCTATCCTTCAAATTTGCCACTAGAAATACTTTACAATGCTTTCCACGTTGGACGACAGTTGATGTGATCTTGATTATTGATATGAGATAATATTCTTATATGTCACTTAATTTAATCAATGTATTAATACTAATCTAATTAATTAACCAGATCACATATCAATATGTTTTCAATCTCAGGGCGAATTATAAATTAATTACTTACGTTCGTGGCTTCTAAATATTTCTTAATGGTTCCTAATCGGGATAGAAAAGAAAAGAGTAAAAAAAATACACATATGGGTTACAATTATAATAAAATATTTTTTATTTTATTTAAAAGGCAATCAATGCTTAATATTTGCTATTTCTTATTATTCTTAAACATAACATTTACAAATGGGAATCTTATTTCCTTTTGGTTTTCAATTGAAAGTTTTTATTAACATTTAACTATTAGGAGTTATTAGGAACAACTCTATTTAAGTTTGATGAAGCTTTTCTGATATTATTGATTATGTTATTCAATTTTTTATGTGGAATTTAATACGAAAAACCCATACATTCATGTCCAAACAAATGAGACTGACCTTTTCCTGGTGAACTGAAAATGTCCTCACACAAGACCCGTTTCCTGCTATCCTTGGCTGCGATCAAACCTCGTCCTGGCTTCCAGTAATGTTCTCCTTTGAAAAACTAGCTCGAATAGCTCTCGTTCCTGCGTCTGTCGTGATGCTGTGTTCTACCTTTCTCGAAACTGCTATCAGCTACCGGGACACTCTTGGCTCAAGGAGGTTCTTTTACTCTCGACCTGGCCTACTTCTCGTTCCACGATAGATACTCCACACTCACGGAACTATACCGGCTTTCTCACTCTCCGTACACTACCCTCTACTACTCGACTTCACTTCTCGACAGCTCAAAACATTCTGCTCTCACTTTGTCATCCATTCCCCTACTTTCTAAATATCCCTTCCAGATTCACAAATCAATCTTCCACCACCAACTCTCATTCGTAATATTCCTCAAAACCAATTTTTAATCTTTCTAAATATGCTTAATGGATTTCAAAAGAAAATATTTAATTCCCATTCTAAAATACTTTCTAACTATTTACAAATTTTAATGACCTATTCTCTCTTTCAAATGAGTCTTATTTAGCATAGGCTAATGATCGAAACCTTCCGCGAAAAACGATAATGAACTATCATCTATTTCACTGAGTTTTATTTAGCATAGGCTAATGATCGATCTTCCGAGAAGAACCGATAATGGTACGCGTCATTCACTTTGTTTATTCTAAGCACATTGTTCCGAGTTTCGTACGCTTATTCTAATCACTTCTTAAAATTACATATAACAATTTGTTGTATACAGGTTGTTTTAAATTTATATGCCCGTGGTTGAGAAAATTGAAAATATTTTATATTAAATTGAATTTTGTTTATAATTATCAAATTTTAATTTTCATATCAAATAGAAATATAACAATATATATATATATATATATATATATATATATATATATATATATATATATATATATATATATATATATATATATATATATATATTGGTCGGTAAACCAATAACTTAGATCTTTTGATCACTGAGTGTGTTTCAAAGATTTACATCTTTTGTTTATATATATATATATATATATATATATATATATATATATATATATATATTGTTAAGATATGTAAAATTTGAATTAATATGGTTTCGATCTTAATATTTTAGAAAAGTTAAAACATATAATAAAAATATACCAAAATTCATTTCGAAGAAATGAAAGTCAATTATCTTTGGATGGCCGTAGGTAAACAAAATTTAAATAGGGATTAAGTATTTTCTTTGTACAGTTAGTATGATAAGAAAGTGGTTATGTGTTTGGACAATGAGACCGGGTTTCCCAAATGGACTTTTGCGGCGAGGGAACAATTGTATTTAGAAATTTAAATGAATGTAATCTTTGTTTAGATATTAAGAAAGGAAAAAAAACCGATTGGCATGTAATTAGTTTTAGGAAATTTCTAATGGTAGGGAAAATTGGTGTTTGTTATCTGAAAGGTAGATGGGGATAAAATTGAGGAACTCGGATTGGTGAAGAAGGAAAAAGGAGGGGCTAGGTATGAAGAATGGGAGTTTAGCGAAATGTTAGAGGGTGGAAGAAGAGTCAGTTGTTAAATGATCGTTAAGTCGACTAGTGGTGATCTCTAAGAGTCTCCTGAAGTAGTAAGGCAGATAAGTGAATAGTTGTGAGTTTGTTGAAATAAGTGTCCTGACGGAAGCTCATCACGTAAAGCATTGTAAGTTATATTGTTCTACTTATATTCCAAGAGTCACCGTTGCATGCCGGAACGAGAAATAGATTCAGTTTATCGAGAGGAGAAAAGGCTAGCATTGTTTTTTGAAAGATACGTGCATCTGTAGGGGGTCATTAATGACAATAGGCTTGCAATAATTTGTTGCGAGATTGCTGACTACATAGGGGGCTGCTAAGAGTAAATTGTAGGCGACCAGAGACAAGAATTTGGACAACTCATCATCCGAGAGACAGTTTTATTTTTTTTGTAGAATTATTCATAACGCAAATTTCAATAAGTACTTTAGATAGTGGTAGGGTTATTTCAATAATCAGAATAGGAGATATTATTTTTAGAGGATATTTTGAGGGTGAATTTATTTCAATAGATGCTTTTGTACCATATATGTGTTTTATTCCGTTAATCTTTGACCTTATTTATCATATGTAAAGCAAAGGAGATATTGAAGCACGAGAATATAAAACCCTGAGATCAGAGCATTAAATAGTGTGATTAAATCATAAGTGCATCATTAAAATTAAATTTAATTAATTAGTTAATTATCTAATCAAGTGCTTTGAGCACACCGATCTTTGAATATCACATTAATATATATATGAAAAAACAAAAGATGTAGATCTTTGAAACACACTCAGTGATCAAAAGATCCACAGGTACTGGTTTAACGACCACTCGTACGAAATCAACAAATGAAATAGAGAATGTGGAAAAATCCCCTTACGAATAATTCACACATCCACCATTTCGGGCTGGGAAAATTTTTTTGAATAGAATCAAAGACCCAAACACCAGTTCTTAGAAATGTGTTTCGCCCTCTTCAACCTCCCTGGGCTCGTCGGTAAAGATGAGAGGTTGAATATCTTTAGACACATTCCAATCAAAAAACAACATCCGAGTCCTAGACATAGCAGGAGCGTAAATCTACGCCCAACCTGAAAATGTCAGTCTCAAGTTTTAATTCCCTAATTACTTTAGAGTAAGTAAGATAATGTTTATGAAAAAACAAAAGATGTAGATCTTTGAAACACACTCAGTGATCAAAAGATCCACAGGTACTGGTTTAACGACCACTCGTACGAAATCAACAAATGAAATAGAGAATGTGGAAAAATCCCCTTACGAATAATTCACACATCCATAATTATTCGTAAGGGGATTTTTCCACATTCTCTATTTCATTTGTGTATATATATATATATATATATATATATATATATATATATATATATTAATGTGATATTCAAAGATCGGTGTGCTCAAAGCACTTGATTAGATAATTAACTAATTAATTAAATTTAATTTTAATGATGCACTTATGATTTAATCACACTATTTAATGCTCTAATCTCAGGGTTTTATATTCTCGTGCTTCAATATCTCCTTTGCTTTACATATGATAAATAAGGTCAAAGATTAACGGAATAAAACACATATATGGTACAAAAGCATCTATTGAAATAAATTCACCCTCAAAATATCCTCTAAAAATAATATCTCCTATTCTGATTATTGAAATAACCCTACCACTATCTAAAGTACTTATTGAAATTTGCGTTATGAATAATTCTACAAAAAAAAATAAAACTGTCTCTCGGATGATGAGTTGTCCAAATTCTTGTCTCTGGTCGCCTACAATTTACTCTTAGCAGCCCCCTATGTAGTCAGCAATCTCGCAACAAATTATTGCAAGCCTATTGTCATTAATGACCCCCTACAGATGCACGTATCTTTCAAAAAACAATGCTAGCCTTTTCTCCTCTCGATAAACTGAATCTATTTCTCGTTCCGGCATGCAACGGTGACTCTTGGAATATAAGTAGAACAATATAACTTACAATGCTTTACGTGATGAGCTTCCGTCAGGACACTTATTTCAACAAACTCACAACTATTCACTTATCTGCCTTACTACTTCAGGAGACTCTTAGAGATCACCACTAGTCGACTTAACGATCATTTAACAACTGACTCTTCTTCCACCCTCTAACATTTCGCTAAACTCCCATTCTTCATACCTAGCCCCTCCTTTTTCCTTCTTCACCAATCCGAGTTCCTCAATTTGATCCCCATCTACCTTTCAGATAACAAACACCAATTTTCCCTACCATTAGAAATTTCCTAAAACTAATTACATGCCAATCGGTTTTTTTTTCCTTTCTTAATATCTAAACAAAGATTACATTCATTTAAATTTCTAAATACAATTGTTCCCTCGCCGCAAAAGTCCATTTGGGAAACCCGGTCTCATTGTCCAAACACATAACCACTTTCTTATCATACTAACTGTACAAAGAAAATACTTAATCCCTATTTAAATTTTGTTTACCTACGGCCATCCAAAGATAATTGACTTTCATTTCTTCGAAATGAATTTTGGTATATTTTTATTATATGTTTTAACTTTTCTAAAATATTAAGATCGAAACCATATTAATTCAAATTTTACATATCTTAACAACTCCCCGCCATTTGATTTGCCGAAAAAATTCTGTTATTTATTTAAATGACACAAGTTTTTTTAGGATCAAATTATTCCATTATGTTACAAACTCTACTCATGATACTTATAAATGTCGTGAATGTTAAAAATACCCCGTATCTTGCCTGTCTCTATATGCGCTAATTCATAACTATTTACCCCATTTTCCGTATTGACTCTATATGGACCTTCAAATACCGGCATCAATTTAGCACAAATACCATTTTGTAAATTGGACACCCTCAGTGCCCTCACTAAAACTTTATCCCCTTTCTGGAATGTAACCGGCCTTCTTCTTCGGGTCCTCTCTTGCCTTTGGAGATATTTCTCTCCACTTCGTCTCAATCTTCGTTGAACCACCTCGATCACTTCTTCGTATTGTCTGGGGGCGGTGTCTTCCCACGGTCTCGTAGGCATTGTTCCTTTCATTACATATAAAGGCGTCTCCTTGGTAACCGTATTTGGTGCACAGTTCAAATACGTCTCTATTTCAAACACTTTTCTGTCCCAATGTCGATGATGTTCTTCCGCAGCAATTCTTAGAAATTTTGTGACTTCTTGTATAAAACGCTCTGATGGGTTGCTCTGTGGATGTCGGATGCTTACAAATTTTGTATTTATGCCTCTCTCTCTTAATTCCCCTTTAAAACGGTCATTCCTAAAGTATGTCGCATTGTCCAACAAAATATTGTCTGGTCTTCCCACTGTTTCGATAAAATCGTCTATCTTCCGAAGTATTTCAGCTCCTTTCGTGGTTCTACATGGGTACAGTTTTAAATACTTTGAGAAAACATCCACCATAACTAATATGTGTTTATTCCTCTGTGTTGTTGTTATTAAATCGCTCAACATATCAATGGCGACAATATCCAGTTTCTTCCGAGCTATGACGTTTTTTGTGATGTTTTCGTTTTTGAAATTCTTACTTTTACACTTTTGGCATGTCTCGCAATTTCGAGTCATCTCTTTGGCTATTGTATAGTCCTGTCGACAAATGTAGTTCTCCCTGAACATAAGCCACACCTTCCTGCTTCCAATGTGTCCGTTGTCACAGTGTAATTTTGCTAAAACTTCTTTTGCCATCTGTTCCGTGATTACATATAGTTCTTTACCATCGACCCTCTTAAAATATAAGTTATCTTCTTGTTCGGCCCTTTGCTTTTCTCTTTCATCCAGTTGTTCCTGATTTTCCCTGATCTGAGCCAAAGAAAATAAGCCTGCTTCTTCTCTCATTATGTTCATGCCAACGTGGAGAGTTTTGTGGTCCTCTTTGCGGAATTGTTCATCTCTCGTCAATGCATCAGCCAAGATATTGTCCGTTCCTTTGATATATTTAAATTCAAAATCATACTCTTGAAGTAAAAGAATGCCCCTATGAATTCTATTATTTACCAGCCTATTTTTCATTATATGTACCAAAGCTGCATGGTCTGTTTCAACGGTGAATTTTGCCCCTAGTAGGTAAAACCGTAATTTATTTACACAAAATAACACACTGGCGAACTCTAATTCAGTAACGCTGTACTTTCTCTCATATGTTTTGGTTACACGGGAGACAAAACAGATTGGCACCTCTACATCGTCTTGGATCTGTGATAACACCCCTGCGAATTTTGTTATGGAAGCATCGGTCCGGAGAATGAAAGGTTGATCATATCTTGGGTGGTGTACTCTTACAGCTGTGGAGAAAGCTCCTTTTAAATTTTTGAAAGCCATTTCTTGTTCCGTTCCCCATTTCCACCTAACATTTTTCTTAAGTAATGCTATCAACGGTATTTCTTTTGTGCTGATGTCTGGTATTAGTTTTTTGAAATAGTTTACCATTCCCAAAAATCCCCGCAATGTTTTTAAATTGGTTGGCCTAGCGTAGTTATTTATAATTTCGATTCTATCTTCTGCAAGACTAATCCCTTTTGTGTCTAATTTGAATCCTAAATACAGTATTTCCTTTTGGAAAAACTGACACTTTTGAATATTTAATTTCAATCCCGCTTGATCCAGTTCTTCTAGCACAGTGTGAATATGTCGTAGATGGCTTGTTATATCCGGTGAGAAAATTAATAAATCATCTATGTAATGTACAACAAATTCTTCATGCCTATTTAAGATTGTGTTCAATGCGCGAACCAAAGCAGCGCATGCACTCTGTAGGCCAAATGGTACCACCCTAAATCGGTATACCACTCCGTCGATCGAAAAAGCGGTATAATTTCGACATTTCTCTGCCAAAGGTATTAACCAAAAACTATGTTTCAAATCGATTTTGGAAAAAATGTGTGACCCTGTGATTCGTCCAAATATGGCTTCGATGTTCAAAGGCGCTTCGTATTGCGCGATTGTGTGTGAATTAATGTTTCTTGCATCTAAACATAATCGCAAATCACCACTCGATTTTTTAACGCATACTATCGGGTTGATATATGGAGAGTCACATCTTTCTATCACCTTGTCTTCGATCATTTTTTCAATTTCCTGTCCGACGCTTTGCCTGTATTTATACGGGATTGGATATGTCTTGGATTTAAAATTTTCTAAGTTTTTAACTTTAAAAGAATGTTCATAATTTTTAGCCACTCGGCTTTCTTCATTAATCAAATCTCCATAATTTTCTAGAATCTTCTCTACTTCCTTTTCCATGTTTTCTCCACATTTTAATTTTCTTTCATCCTCATTTTGTTCGCATGTGTTCACTGTCCATAATATTTCTTCATAAAATTCTGGATTCTCGTCCATTATTGCCATTTCTTCTCTGTCCTCATCCTTTATTTCTTCTTCTGTTTTTTTTTTATCTTCAATTTCCATTTGGTATCCCGAGCACCATGTTTCTACTGCTTTCATTTCTCTTATGAGAACTTCCTTTTCTTCCTGCTTCCTTTCTGTTTTATCGTCGAATGCCGACAATTCTTCCGTATCTTCGATTTCCTGTCTTTCTCTTGTATCCACCGTGTTTTCCTTCTTTCTTTTTGAACTCTTCTTCTTTTTCTTCCTTCTTTTTTTTTTCTGGTTGATTTTTTTCTTGTACTTTCGGTTTTTCCTCTACAGTCATATTGATTTCTTTATGTTTTTCCTGTTCATTTATCTTTTCAACAATTATTTTCCTCTCTATTTCCGTTTCTTCTTCTATGTTGTCTGGTTCTGCTCTGATTTCCAGTTTATTCTCCGAAAAATTTATGGTGATGTGTTTTTCACTCAATTCATCAATTCCCGCTATCATATCATGGTTTAAATCTTCGATCACCACACATTGCATAATATAGTATTTGTCTCCCACTCTGATCCGCACTCCCAAACCTTCATTTACTGTCGTCAATTTTTTGTTGTTTGCACCCACTAAAACAACCCTAGGAATTTTGTACACAAATCTGTCCAAATTTAATTCTTTTACTAGTTTCTTATTGATTAACGATATCTCCGATCCAGAATCAATCAAAATTTTAATCGCTTTATGTTTTATAAATGCATCTAAGAATATTAAATTGGAATTAGAACTTTGTCTTTCATTTCCCGCCAACTGTATAAACTCTCTCGGATGACAAAATATACCGGAGAGTTGTTTATGTTTGTTCAGTGGATGCTTTATTGAAAATCCTGTCTGGATTCATTGCATATATCTTCTTCCTCGTTTTCTATTGTTACATGATTCATCTCCCTTCTATTTTGTCGTTGGAAATTCTGATTGTTTCTACCGTCCCTTTGTTCGTTCGTATTCCTAGTCGGAGGATTTTGTGCATCTCTGTTTCTGTTGTGATTTTCATATGTTCTATTTTTTGCGTGATTCCTGTTATCATAATTTTGTTGTCTATTGTAATTTTGGTATTCTCTCGGCCTATCTTCGTTTGTTGATTGGGCATGTCGGTTTCTCTGGTCATAATTTGATTGATACCTTCTTGCCGGTCCATTATATTGTTCATGTTGTCTTCTGTTTCGCATTTCTCTTCGTTTTGCTTCCCTTACTTGAAGGAATTGGCACAAACTATCAATATCTTGATAGTTTCTCAAAATCACGTGGTCCTCCAGCGTTTCTTCGAAATGTCTGCTTATCATTTCTACCAGTTGTTCGGTAGAGTATTTGTAGTCTAGATATTTGGAATTGTTATATATCTGCAAAGCATATCTTTCCTCCAATATTCCCATTTTCTCGTGATATCTTCCATTCTGTAGCTCTTGGTTGATTTCCCTCTGTTTAACTTTCCCCCAGAAATAGTTGAGAAATTTATTTTCGAAATCTGTCCAATTTTCAAACTCATCTTCTTTACTTTCATACCATAACGCTGCTCCTTCTTTCAGATGGTTTCTAATTGTTTCTTTGCAGTCGTCAAAATATCTAATATGTTGCAATTTGGTTCTCAAATTTTTAACAAATGGTACTGGGTGTGTTTTTCTAATATCCCCGCCAAATTGTATTTTCGCGTCGCTTGTACCATGGATAATCATTTCCCTTCTTTCTCCACAATTCTGTTGATTCTTGAGTTCCGCAATTTGTTTTTCGTTTTGCTTAAATTTTTCTTCTATTTCTCGCCTGTCTTCTTGTATTGCATTTTCAAATTTGCTTTCTAACTGTTCTAATTCCATCTTCTGCACATTCTTAATATCCTTCATTTTAGTTTCTATTTCTTCTCGTTGCATCTCCAGTTTCCTTTCTGTTTCTTCTCTAACTTTTTCTAAACAGGCTTTCATTTCATTTTCATATTTTTCCAAACGCTTTTTCAATTTGCCATCATTCTCTTCCAATTTCTGTTCTATTCTCTGTGATATTTCTCTTTGTGTTTCTTCCATGGCTCGTTTTGATTCCTGTTGATTTTCTTGCATTGTCCTTTTTGTTTCCTGTTGATTTCTATCCATTTGTTGTGACTGGAGTTGCATCAGTTGCAATAGTTTCTCTATTCCTGTTAATTCCTGTTCTTTTCTCTCCATAATCGTTGTATCTCCTTCATTATCCAATCCTTCTTCAACAATTTTTTCCTCTTCTCTGTTTTCTTGCATTTTGCTTTGCCTCCTTGTGGTCGACATGTTGTTTCTTTTCGTTACTGTTTTCTTTGTCCCCGCCAAATGTGAAATTTTACAACACTCTATAAGTTGCAGAACACGACAAATATTTCTCCCCAAATTTAATAAATTTTCGCCACAAATATCAAATATGCAATCAGTAAATTTCAAAATAAATATCAAATGTACGATTGGTACAAAAAAATCAAATAATTCAATGGCAGTAAATATCCAATACCTACGATCAATCCATAAATCAAAATTATTTTTACACCTGGAAAAATTGTCAAATTATCTCTGGATCACCTGTAGTTATTCCTTATCTCTTTCCCTACCATCAAATGCAAAGCTGCGATATTTTTAAGCCACCACGTTCTGGGCTCCAGTTAATGTGATATTCAAAGATCGGTGTGCTCAAAGCACTTGATTAGATAATTAACTAATTAATTAAATTTAATTTTAATGATGCACTTATGATTTAATCACACTATTTAATGCTCTAATCTCAGGGTTTTATATTCTCGTGCTTCAATATCTCCTTTGCTTTACATATGATAAATAAGGTCAAAGATTAACGGAATAAAACACATATATGGTACAAAAGCATCTATTGAAATAAATTCACCCTCAAAATATCCTCTAAAAATAATATCTCCTATTCTGATTATTGAAATAACCCTACCACTATCTAAAGTACTTATTGAAATTTGCGTTATGAATAATTCTACAAAAAAAAATAAAACTGTCTCTCGGATGATGAGTTGTCCAAATTCTTGTCTCTGGTCGCCTACAATTTACTCTTAGCAGCCCCCTATGTAGTCAGCAATCTCGCAACAAATTATTGCAAGCCTATTGTCATTAATGACCCCCTACAGATGCACGTATCTTTCAAAAAACAATGCTAGCCTTTTCTCCTCTCGATAAACTGAATATATTTCTCGTTCCGGCATGCAACGGTGACTCTTGGAATATAAGTAGAACAATATAACTTACAATGCTTTACGTGATGAGCTTCCGTCAGGACACTTATTTCAACAAACTCACAACTATTCACTTATCTGCCTTACTACTTCAGGAGACTCTTAGAGATCACCACTAGTCGACTTAACGATCATTTAACAACTGACTCTTCTTCCACCCTCTAACATTTCGCTAAACTCCCATTCTTCATACCTAGCCCCTCCTTTTTCCTTCTTCACCAATCCGAGTTCCTCAATTTTATCCCCATCTACCTTTCAGATAACAAACACCAATTTTCCCTACCATTAGAAATTTCCTAAAACTAATTACATGCCAATCGGTTTTTTTTTCCTTTCTTAATATCTAAACAAAGATTACATTCATTTAAATTTCTAAATACAATTGTTCCCTCGCCGCAAAAGTCCATTTGGGAAACCCGGTCTCATTGTCCAAACACATAACCACTTTCTTATCATACTAACTGTACAAAGAAAATACTTAATCCCTATTTAAATTTTGTTTACCTACGGCCATCCAAAGATAATTGACTTTCATTTCTTCGAAATGAATTTTGGTATATTTTTATTATATGTTTTAACTTTTCTAAAATATTAAGATCGAAACCATATTAATTCAAATTTTACATATCTTAACAATATATATATATATATATATATATATATATATATATATATATATATTTATATATATTTATATATATATATATATATACTAAACAAAAGTAAAACATTTTTATTTCGTCAATAGGGACCGATCGCATATTTCTTAAAATATCTTCTATTTACTTCGCGTGTTCTTTGTTAAAAAGCGTGTAGGTGTTATATTGTACTTTATAATGTTATCCTAATGTTGACTTTAGAATTTCTACGGTGGGATTCAAAAGGATCGGCACATTTACCGGAAATATAAAAAGTTTGTAAAAGCTGACACCGATGCCCAACAAACCTTTTGTGTCAGGTGAAAAGACTTGTTTCCTGTATTTGCTAACATTCACTTTTCTTTCTTATGGGATACTTGTCATGCGATTTATTATTCCGAAAATGTGTATTAAAATCATACAATAAAGATCATAATGAATTCAAATAATTTTAGTTTCGAAAATTTGTGACACAATCCTGGAAAGGAATAGGTACTTTACTTTTGCATAAAGAAAATAACTGATGCGTGTATTTTTTAAATAAAATTATAAGCAAATGTGATAGGAAACTGTACACCTATATTCTATAAAGCCAAATCCCAAATCAATGACAAATATACTGACTGAAAGATAAAAATATTTAATTAGGTGTTATACAGGATGTTTCATTGGGAAATAGAAATACTTGAATGGTAAATAGAGGTCACTGCGGCGGTTCTAGATATACACTGAACCAAAAAAGTACGTAAATAGAATGAAAAAAACATTGATTCAAAAACGGGGAGCATTAATTTTCGTCCAAAGATCAGTATCGTTGGTCCAATGTAAGTAGATACATTAACTAATGCTTAAAAACATTATAGTAACTTCTATGAATTAGTACGTTCATTCAATGTACTTTCTAGTTAAGAATTAATGTACCGATACATTGATTCAATGTACCGATACATTGATTCAATGTACCGATACATTGATTCTTTACTAGAAAGTACATTGAATCAATGGATCGGTACATTGAATCAATATATCGGTACATTAATTCTTAACTAGAAAGTACATTGAATGAACATACTAGTTCATAGAAGTTAATGTTTTTGAGAATTAGTTAATGTATCTACTTACATACATTGGACCAACAATACTGATCTTTGGACGAAAATTAATGCTCCCCGTTTTTGAATCAATGTTTTTTTCATTATATTTACGTACTTTTTTGGTTCAGTGTAGATACTGCCGACTGCAAGAGTTAACAATATTTTTCAATTATTTACGGTTTAATCATCTAAAGATTTAATTTACTAATCTTTTTTAAGATTATACCATTTAGAAATTAATATTTTCAAATGGTTCCTATTTTATTTTACCTATTTGAATCGCTTATTTATGAAAGGCCTCGTGTCACTTTTTTTCAAATTTTAGTTTAACTTAGAAAATGATAACCCATATATTCGCACATCGTTTACTTATAAAAAGCCTTATATCGATGACAAGGGGATTTTCATAAATAAAAGCACTGTTGGCAACATAGTGTTTCAGAAGAAAGTAAAATTGAGAAAAACAAAAAAAAGGAAATGTGAACTATTTCTTCCTACTATGAATTTACTTGCGAACGATTTAAAAAAGGAGTGGTTGCTGTACACTTCGCGTCATATAAAACTGGTACACTTTTTTTCCCAATGTAAACCTGTGTTCAGACTGACAATATTATTGTTCATGAATCACTTCGTCACAAATAACGGAATAGGGCTTTTCATTCACAGTCATTTGTTTCGAGCTTCTGTCATGTGTCACATAATATTAATATATCTACGTCATACGTTATTGGTATATAACAATAATACAAAGCAAAGACGTATGGCGTAGATATATTAAAATTATGTGACACATGACAGAAGCTCGAAACAAATGACAATCGATGAAAAGCCCTATTGCACTAAATCTAAATACAAAAAAAAAATAACATTTAAAATGTATATTTCGAATTGTAAAATAACATTTAAAATGTATATTTCGAATTGTAAAAGTTATTCATTTTGTATTAATTTCAAATTAAATTTTTAATTTTTCCAGTATGTTTTATTTATTCTACACAACTTAATGCAGTTTTGTCATTGTCATTTGACATTAAACATAATAATTTAAAGTCATGTCAAGATATATTTTCTATCATTATTTTTGAATTGAAATATTTTCATAAATTATAATAAAACACGAATCAATGTATATGGATACTTAATTGAGATGACGGAAAATTACAATTGTTTTAGTTTTTAGTATATTAAAAAATGCGGTCTGTCGCACAGTCCCGTTTTTACCTAGTTTGATATAATTTTTTTGGTTGAACTGGCAACGTTGCCCTAGAAATTGGAATGACACTTGTGACAAGATCAACTTACACAACTTGAAAAACACGATTTTCGGTTATAAGAGTTGTACCAGTTTTTTTTGACGCGAAGTGTACCTGATTTTATAGGTGAATTTCTTAGCAAAACCTTTAAGTTATTATCTAATCCACTGTCTATTGCTGAGCCATCTTCCCCTTCGTCATTAGCAAGAAAAATTCATGAATCAAAGGTACCAACTCATCAAGAAAAAATTAATGACCTGAAGAAACTTTTGCAGTAGGTACGTCCTTCAAGAACACAAGTGGTTTTACAATGAGCTTGCCCTATGGCCTACAGTTGCAACCAAAAAATGAGCAAAAATGTATAAAATGGCATTTAATTTTAGCTAATTGTATTGTCCTAGAACTGCTTTAATAAAGTAATATTAATTATAAATAAACACGGTGTAAATTCAGCCACCAATCAAAATTTTCCCGTAAAACAACACTTTTGTTTATGAAAAGCCTTTTGTCAGCTATTCTCAATAATAAAAAAATACAGTATAGATTTTAAAAAGTGTAACCAACATGATTTATTTTGAGTTTTAAGGTCCTTAAAATGTTTCGAAAAATCAGAAAAGTATAAAATCGTTTTTTATAAAACTAAACAGTTTTTTCTTGTTTCCCAAAATTTACATTTTGTGACAAGAGGCCTTTCATAAATAAGAGATTCATTTGTCGAATTAGCTTTTCAAAAAATTTCCAGAGAACAAAAATTAATTACTCACCGGAGGGACCGCAGACGTTCGGATACAATTAGCGTCTCTTTGCAAAGACAATGACGTCGACTTTGCAAAGTAACAAGACACTTACTCAACACACACACTACACATGACACTGGGTACCTGAATGAAAAAATGCACCGTACCTACCATGCCAATGGCCATTAGTTGTCGAGGCATCAGATAAATAAAAAAAAAATTAATTAATACTAGATATGTAGGATTGAATAATGAAATAGGTACTTACATTCCGTAATGTCTTCATGGGCAGGTAATCTTTTCAAATAAAAATTTATTTGTTTTATTCTTGATATGACTTTCACACTGAAGAAAGGAGATAATTCTTTCGAAATTGCTGTCCCATCCATCAATAAGTCCATTTCCAAATACCACTCCAAAGTCCATATCAATCTGCAAAAGTGGAAATAGAAGTACAACTTTTTTTTATAGAAATCCAACAAAATAATTTATAAATAGTTAAAAATATATGTAAATACATACCTTAGAAAAACCAACCAAATCACTAATGCCAAACACCGCTCTTCAGAGTCTGCAGCTGCAGAGTAACTGTCTGCTAGGAGGTTACAACTGTTGTCACGTGATTTTTTACACCAATAAAAACACTTATAGAGTTTTAAGAAATGTATCGATTTATGTACAAGATTGTTGTTACAACGTATTAATCATTGATTCAGGTATATTACGTTAAAACAATGAGTGCGTTACATCAAAACAATGTATCGAGTTATTAATCAAAGTCGAAAACATTAATTTAATGTACGAAAACATTGATTCAATAAACGAGTTAGTAATTTAATGAACACTGTACATTAGTGCAACGCTTTATATTTATTAATTTAACCGCATAATCCTGATGCATAGTTTCGTATAGACAATGAACAAATTATTAGTATTATGAAAAAAGTCATTGGATAGATAAAACGATTCGTTTAATTAATGATTCTATTCATTATTTTTTAATGAATAGAATTACATTGTAATAATGAATATGGTCATTACTTAATGACTACGTGTTTATAGTATTAACGAAATTTTCATTGAATCAATGTAAAAAAATTCAATGATTGGCGTTCATTGGTACTATGTACAATATTTTTTTCAGTGTACTACATTTATTGCCTTACCAATTCTTATAACCGAGTTACAGTGTGTTTTATCGATTTTGCCCATTTCTTTCTGTATCCATAACTTTAGAACCGCCTTGTATATTTTTTTATATTTGGTACACATATGTCTCATTTAGACACCAAACCACCCAACTTTTAATCACAAGGACAATCCAGGTCCAGACTAAAAAAATATAACGGAGAATAGTGCCTACGTTCTCTCCGATGAGGCTCCAATAAGAGCCGAAAATCGCGATTCAGAGGACTGGACTGCGCTCCGTATTCTAATTGAAAAGTAAGATGGTTTCGCCTTTGCAAAAATGGTTTTAAAAATGGTATACATTTTTATTTTATAGTCGTATTACTCCGTAGAGTAACCAGGTGCATTTTCCGTTGGAACTTTACCAAGCTGCAGACGGGGGATGTGAATTGCATAGTGTAGAATTCCTTCCCTTTGTCTTCACTGCAGCATCCATGCGCTTGCATATTGTAGAAGCCTTGGAGGTGTCACCAGGAAAGTGTACCAATCTTCTTCTTAACGTGCCCTATCAAGTCCCCTTGACGTTGGCGATTAACATGGCGAAACTGTCTCTGTCTCGAGCTATTCTAAATAGGTGTTCTGCTTTCTTTATTCCTGTCCACTCCCGGATATTCTTCAACCAAGAGGCCTGCTTTCTACCAATTCCTCTGCGTCCTTCGATTTTACCCATCATAATAAGTTGAAGAATATTATACCGGTCTCCCCTTACTACGTGTCCAAAATAGGCCATCTTTCTATATTTGATGTTATCAAGCAGCTCGCGGGTAGCATTTGCTCTCTTAAGGACTGCCACATTTGTCAGCATAGCCGTCCATGGTATTTTTAGAATACGTCTGTGCAGCCACATTTCAAAGGCCTCCAAACGGTTAATGGTGGATATTTTTAATGTCCATGCTTCGACACCATACAAGAGGACTGACCAAATGTAGCATTTAATCATGCGCTTTCGAAGTTGAAGTTGCAAGGTATCATTACAGAAGAATGACCTCATTTTTAAAAATTTCGTGCGGGCTATCTCGATTCTACATTTTATCTCTTTATCTGGATCTAGTTGTTCAGTAATATGGCAACCAAGATATTTAAAACTGGGTACTCTTTGAATCATATGACCATCAACATATAATGTTATAGTGTACCAATAAGTTTTCAATTTAAAAATCTTTTAGTAATGTTTTTAATATTTTCAATATTATTAATTTTGCTATTAGGATCAAACTACTTCATCTTTCAAAAAAATATAAATTCATTGTGACCTTAAAACAACACCCTGTAAGTAGGTATATTGAAATTTTCAAAATTCGTTTGCCTTACATATTTGAAAAGAGCACAAAAAACTAACTTTAATGGTTCGCTTCAATTTTTTGCCCAAACTATTTAATGACTTAAATTTTGAAATTGTATTGAAATTAAAAAAAATTAGATTAATAAGCAGGTACTTATTATTAACTTTTAATAATAAATTATTAAAGTTGATGAACAAATACTCATTTTAACAATAAATCCATACTTATTTACTACATTGGAACGACCCACTGACTAATCCCAAGAAAAATCCAGGTCCGGATTAACAAAAAATATAAAGTAATTGTGAACTTAAAACAATACCCTGTATATTTAAATTTTCAAAATCTGTTTGCACATTTGAAAAGAGCACAAAAACCTGAGTTTATAGGTTTGCTATACTTTTTTGCGCAGAAAATTTAATGACTTTAATTTTGAAATTAAATATATCTATTGAAATTTTTAAGAACTCTAAAATTAAAAAGCCGGTTTTTAAAGCACTTTTATTAATAAATTATTAAAGTTAATGAACAAATCCTCATTTTAAAAATAAGTAATCAAAACTTATTTACTACATTGGAACGACCCACCTACTAATCACAAGAAACATCCAGGTCCGGAGTAAGTAACAAGAAATATAAAGTAATTGTAACCTTGAAACAACAACCTGAATATATTAAAATTTTCAAAATTTGTTTGCACATTTGAAAATAGAACAAAAACTGAGTGTATAGGTTTGCTTTAATTTCGCGCTGAAAATTGAATGACTTTAATTTTGAAATTAAATATAGGTACTGCAATTTTTACGAACTCTGCAATTAAAAAGCAGGCTTTTAAAGCACTTTTAATAATAAATAATAACTTAATAAGTAAATACTCATTCTAAAAATAATCCGTACTTATTAACTACATTGGAACAACTCACTTACTAATCAAAAGAAATATCCAGGTCCGGATTAACAAAAAATATAAAGTAAAATTGTAATCTTGAAACAACAAACTGTATATTGAAATTTTCAAAATCCGTTTGCATATTTGAAAAGAGCACAAAAACTAAGTTTAATAATTGTCCGCTTCTGATTTTTAAGAACTCTGAGAACTGATAATTTTAAAGTAATGTCATAAGGGGAACGGAGCAAAACGCAAAATTTTGACGCATGTCAAAATTTTCAATGTGTTTTAAACGTATTAGTTTTTTCGAATCCAGAGACTACTTTATTACCGAGGGACGAAAGTCCCTTAGAATAAATAAAAAGTTTCTTTTGAATAAAATATATGCAACTAAAAATCACACTAAATTTTCTCTTTTATTTTCATTCCTGTAACTTATTAAAATAAACATTATAGAAATTTTCAGGGACTTTCGGCCCAAGGTAATATAATCTTTCATTTTGCGTTTAAATTTTTCAATAGTTATTTTCCTAACAAGTGCGGAAAGTCATACTTTTCCACACGCGATTGCAGTGGATTGCAAACAGTCGAGTGCGGAAAAGAGACTTTCCGCAAGAGTAAGGAACAATATTTTTTCTACGAGCGTTTAAAAAATGACCAAATATTAATCAATTAATAATTGAATTAATATGAAAATACATACACAAATTAATTATTTGACAAGGTTGGTCAAAACCAAACTTTCAATATAATTGGTTAGCATGATGACCATCTTGGTTTCCATGACGACGATTCAAAACCACTGTTTGTCTACTGATTTGACTTTCGAATATTACGTCAAAATAATTTTATTTCATCGAATTGTCGCGTTAATTTCATTAAAACAGGAACACAATAAGATATATTTGAAATAAAAAAATATGAAAAAAAAATTTTTAAGAAACGCTTTTCTTTAGTTACGAGTGCCTAAAATTAAAAATAAAAAAATCAACTAACAAGCAAAAGATAAAAAAAATAGAAAAAATCTAGCACATTCGTTAAAGAAAAGCGTGAGGCAAAAACCGTTTATTCGATGAAGACGCCCCACGCTTTTCTTTAACGAATGTGTTAGATTTTTTAAATTTTTTTTATCTTTTGCTTTTTAGTTGATTTTTTATATTTTTAATTTTAGGCACTCGTAACTAAAGAAAAGCGTTTCTTAAAAATTTTTTTCATACTTTTTTTTTACTTTTTAGTCTTACATTTTTCAAACATTAAAATATATCGTCATGTTTATTAAAATATGTATAAAACATATGATGTACAATCATGAAAAGTAGTCGGAATCGGCAAAACATTTGAAACTTTATTGCATAACGTAAACAATTAACGTAAAAAGTGAAATTATGTATAGTTCATATAACTAGCTACAATCTGTAAAAGTTTCAAGTTTCTTCATTGTAAAAAACAAGAGATTTTAATCATTTTCCGTTAAAATCGTTTTTTTATTTAGACAATTAATAAACATAAACAATTTTTTTATTGATTATTCGTGTATTGTTTCCGCGAATGCATATGTCTGCAAATTTTTAGTCATTTGCATTGAGCAAAAAGTAGTCAAATTAACGTCCAAAGATTTGACCCAAACGATTGAACTAAAGAAAAGCGTTTAATTAATACGCCAAAACGAATGCGTTAATGTTAATTGTACCACAAAACCTCTCTACCGGTGGTTTTTCTAAGACTACGATAAAACAGGAATTTTTTTAAATCGAGGTTTGGTTGAACGATGGCTTAGTGTGAAAACCTCGTATCTCATTGTACAGAAAATTTTACATGAGTGACTTTAAACTGAATTTCTGCATACTCTAACCCAAAATATATATGAAACATGTATGTGTAATGATCTAAACATACTCAGAATCAAAAATATATAAACATAGTTTTTTTGTTTTAAGTTATAGTATGCAGAAATTAAGACTCTCCTGTAAAATTTTCTGTGAAATGAGATACGAGGTTTTCACACAAAACTATCGTTTTGTTTCTTATCATATTGAAATTTGACACGAATAATAGGGGAGCAAAGTATGCTAAATTTGCAGTCACTCGAGCGTTATGGGGACCTATTGGGTTAAGATTATTATGTCCTAAAACCAAAAAAAGTTAAGTAAAATTTTCCATTTTAGTGGGAACTTTCCACTTTTTAATTTAATTTTCCATTTCCAACAATCGTTTTTTCCGATTATAGCGCCATTTATCCATAGCTTGAAAAAATGTCTCGAATAATAGTTGCTTATTTTTACGTAAACAATCCAAATCTGCAATAAAAATTTGGGGCTTCCATTTAAGATTTTAAAGTAACCTCCAACCCCACCTCAGTGGGAGGTCATGTTTGATACCATTCGATAAATTTTTCAAAAACATAATGAAATTGGATTTTGCAGTTTTTCGATCTGATGTTTATTTTGCGAAATATCGCGGGTTTGAATTTAAAATTTTAAATTTACCCCCATGTTTGGTACCATTCAATCGATTTTTGAAAAATATTAAAGACGTATTTTTTTGTTTTTCGATCTGACATTCATTTCGCGAAATATTCGCTTTTTTTGTGAAACTTTTTGATTCACGCATTTCCTTACGCCCCACTCAAATCGTCAGATTTTTGAAATATACACTCTCTTGCATGTACTTAACTTACCTTATCTTAATCTGACAATTTCGAGTATTTTTAAGGATAGATTTTTTTTCGGGTCCCCCATAACGAACTTCCCTCTGTTAAGAGCCAATTTATGGCAGAGGTACATCTGCAGAATACCAGGTTTCTCCCCATATGATAATCTGACGCGCTCAAGTAACTGCAAAAATCCCCGCTTGGGCTCCCCTACCATAAGCGCCGATTTTTATATAAACAAATATGAGCGTTCAAAATTTGAAACTTCATTGTTTATCTATGAATCATAACGTAAACAATTAACGTAAAAAGTGGAAATTATGTATAGTTCATATCATTAGCTACAAAATGTAAAAGTTTCAAGTTTCTACATTGTAAAAAACAAGAGAATTGAAGCATTTTTCATTAAAATCGGTTTTTTTTTATTTAAACAATTAATAAACATAAAAAAAATTTTATTGACTATTCGTATATTGTTCCCGCGAATACATATGTCTGCCAGTTTTCATTCATTTGCATTGAAGAAAAGGCAGTCAAATTAACGTCTAAAGATTTGATGCAAACTAGTGAACTAAATAAAAGCGTTTAATAAATTAGTAAATAATATCTAAATATTAGTTTATTGCATGTATTATAATTACTTTAAGGCCATATTAACATATCTAAATTAACACGCGTGCGGAAAAGTAAATACCGCGTGCGAAAAAGTAACACGCGTGCGGAAAAGTAACACGCGTGCGGAAAAGTGAAACTTTCTAAACTAAAATGCGTGCCCGAAAGTAGACATTTTTGCACGCTCGTAGAAAAAATATTTATTAGTTTTCTCATGATTCGAAAAAAATGAATACATTTAATAAAACACATTGAAGATTTTGATATGCGTCAAAATTTTGCATTTTGCTCCGTTCCCCTTAAATTGTCTGCGCAAAAAAATGATGTTATGCTACTACAAAAATTAGAAATATGTTTCAATTGCATTGAATTGAAATTAGAAGCGTTATTTTGTTTTATTTTATTCCAAAAAACTTTCAACGTTGGGTAGGTACCTAAAATCTTAGCACAGATTTTTCATACAGTGCGGTGGAATAAGTGATGCCCGCCCTGTTAACTTGTTTATTTTAAGAATATGAGCAAAACGCTGGGATAGGTCGATTTTTAAACTAACCATAGTATATTATAGCATCAACGTTTCGAACTTTACGCGATCCCTCTTCAGGTGACAGCCATAACTTTGATTTTTTTAAATGGGAAAGTATGTGACACCTCATTTAAAAGCTCTTAAAATACTGATTTCAAAAATGTATAATACTTTAATCCTGTTTGAGAGCGTAGGTGCAAAATTTCGGTCGAATTCTTTCTAAATGTCGAATCCTGAAAAAACTAATAAGTATTTTTGAAAAATTTAAACGCAGAATGAAATATAACAGTATTCTCGATGGTCCAAAGTCCCTGAGAACTACTATAATGTTTATTTTAATAAGTCACAGTGGAGAAAAAAAGAGAAAATTTAGTGTGATTTTTAATTTCAAATATATCATTCAAACGAAATTTTTATTTATTCTAAGGGACTGTCAGCCCTTGGTAATAATCTAATATTTCATTCTGCGTTTAAATTTTTCAAAAATACTTATTAGTTTTCTCAGAATTCGAAAAAAATAAATGAGTTTAAAAAGTGTTTGACCGAAATTTTGCGCCTACGATCTCAAAAAGGATTAAAGTATTATACATTTTTGAAATCAGTATTTCAAAAGCTGTTAGATGAGGTGTCACATGATGTACTTTACCATTTAATAAAATCAAAGTTATGGCTGTCACCTGAAGAGGGATCGCGTAAAGTTCGAAACGTTGATGCCATAATATACTATGGTTAGTTTAAAAATCGACCTGTCCGAGCGTTTTGCTTATACTCTTTAAATAAACAAGTTAACAGGGGGGGACGGGCAACACTTATTACACCGCACTGTAAATTTATTTTATGAAAATTGTTTTTATGTATTCATAAGGTTACAAGTTACAACCTTATATTATACCTATGTCTTTGAATATAATTTAACAAAAATGTTCGTAGTTTTGTAATAATTTGTATTGCCATTAATTGGTAAGTAATGTAATGTGATTTCTAACGACACACAGGTAAAATAAAACCAAATCCGTCGATACACCGATACACAAGTAACATACTTTCCGAATCTACTTATTTCAGTGTCGCAGATTGATGGGCATGTACGAACGTTACCCATGAATAACCATTGGACTCGGCAATTTGTCACAGATTATTGTCATGTATTGTGCTTTGCCAAACAATGTTCCTGGCCTGTTTATGAGACACACGCAATTTGATGCTAATATATTACATCTCCTTGTACGTGTACACTGAGTGCACAGCCCGAAACAAACATGTCTCTTTGATTTATCTGCCATATTGGATCTAATTAGTATTTACATTAGTGACTTATTATTTGGCATGTTACCTATATTTGCATGTATTTGCATTGATATTCAGGTGCAAAAATAAGTATAAACGGTTTTCAACGCAATAAAAAGAGAAAATTATTAAATATTGTTTTCATACAAATGTATAATTGGGAGCAGGGCCGGATTTAAGGGGGGCAGGTTGGGCAGCTGCCCGGGGCCCCCACATTCTGGGGGATCCCACAAAGCCCCAAGCGTAAACAAATCAGCACATTATTCACATAGAATAATTTTTGTCAATCAATTAACTTACTCCAGGGAAATAAGGTTTTTGTCGAGACACTTGAGCAGCCAGGTTGCAAATGGGTTTTTTGGGTACTATATACCTAATACATTATACATACAAAAATGCCCGTCGCAGTTCGGACGAGAATTTTAGTTATTAACAAATAAGGGTCAAAAATTGCAGTTTTTTCGTTTAAATCGCTACAGGTAAAAATGGGATAATTTAATATCTTATTTATAGTACTTTTCTTTTAGTAGATGAGCCAATGTTTAAAACGGCCGTTTTTAATTTTGGTTCGATCATTTGTTGCTTCGAAAATTGCAACATAAAACTAAAATTTCGAAAATAAAAAATTTGCTATAACTTCTGCGAGAGTGACCTTACGACTTTTATATTTCACAAAAAGTTGAGTCAAAGAGTCTATATACTGCACAAAAAATTTTAAGACGATTCCTCAATTAGTTTAAATTTTATTCAAATTGTTTATCCCAAAGAGCTTTTTTTGTAATGTTATTGTTCACAAAATAATAATTATATAGAAATTCTGTGAAAACCACATGAAAGAACAATAGTGTTGTTTTCAAATTATTGAAGAAAATCATTAAAAAGTAATTTTTGTCACTACGAAAACATTTTACTAAAGTAGAGTCATTTTTGGCTTGAAAACAATTTGAATAGCTTTGTTAATATTGACTGTAGAGTAAATTTACTTTAGAATTTCAAAAGCTGGTATTTTTACACAAATTTTCAAAAAAAAAACTTTTCACCCATGTTAATTACGGTCAAAGTTAGCCACTTTTATTATTTAATTCACAGTTACTTCAATATACATAAAATTCTTCTGTAACAGTGTTAGTTACCATACTACTACTCCGAAACGATTTGCCCGATTTTTATGAAATTTTACAAGTATATCCTATGGGACTGAGAATAGGTTTTAATCTATTTTTCATACCCATAAGCTATAAAGCGGGTTGCCCTACTGACCTTTTTTTCAATTTTTTTGGACAAAATTGTCTATCTTAATTTTATATGATGTAGGATTGAAAAATACATACAACCCTTAATTTACACTTTTCCATCACCAACCCCTATTTGTTAATACCCATCTATATATTTCCAACTATAAAATTCTCCTGTCACAGTGTTAGTTGTCATACTCCTCCGAGACCGCTTGACCGATTTTTATGAAATTATATATTATATGTATATTCGGTAGGTCTTAAAATCGGTCGTAATCTATTTTTCATATCCCTGAGTGATAAGGGGAACTCCCCCTAACATTTTGAAATGTTAGGTGGGGATTTACGTACATAACGTACTCTACAAGACTACGAGTACATACAATTTAAAAAAAATTATGATCAAAATCCATCAACAAGCTCTGGAGGTATTAATCGCAGCATATGTTTGAAGAATCAGTTTCATTTTTCGAGTGCACGGATTTTAATATTCATTTCCACCGACCACAAATCGATTTCGTTAGAACGTTAATTTTAAAGCTTTATTAACAACTCTGTTAAAGTTTAAAGTTTACTCAAACTTTTACGCATAAACTATATACCTTCAACTTCGAAATGGCGCTAGTTGGGTTGCTTAATTGTTATAAACAAAGTAGCTGTCAATTAAATAAAAAAAGTGGCTAACTTTGACTGTAATTGACCTAGGCAAAAAGTGTTTTTTTAAAAATTTGTATAAAAATACCAACTTTTCAAATCCTAAAGTAGTTTTAATTTATGGTCAATATTAACAAAGTTATTCAAATTGTTTATGAACTAAAAATGACCCTACTTTAGTAAAATGTTTTCGGAATGATAAAAATGACTTTTTAATGATTTTTTTAAAACACTTTGAAAACATGACTTTTCTTGTTTTATGTGGTTTTCATATAATTGCTTTTACATTACTATTTTCTGAACAACAATATTGCGAAGAAAAAGCTCATTATGATAAACAAATTGAATAAAATTTAAGCTAATTGACGAATCGTCTTAAATTTTTTTTATGCATTATATGCACTGTTTGTTTCAACTTTTTGTGCAATATGAAAGTCTCAAGATTATGTTCACAAAAGTTATAGCAATTTTTTTATTTTCGAAATTTTAGTTTATTTTGCAATTTCTGAAGCAACAAATGATCGAACCGAAATTCAAAAATTGACATTTTAAACCTTAGCTGATCTACTAAAAGAATAATAGTACAAATAAGATATTTAATTACCTTATTTTTACCTGTAGCGATTTAAACGAAAAAACTGCCATTTTTGACACTTATTTGTTAATAACTAAATTTCTCGTCCGAACTGTGACGGGCATTTTTGTATGTATAGTGCATTAGGTATATAGTACCCAAAAAACTCATTTGCAACCTGGCTGCTCAAGTGTCCCGAACATGGTATATTTTTGCCTTATTTCCCTGGAGTAACTGTGATATTAACTTACATGGAAGGTTTCACTCATGTTGAAAGGTTTCTCATATTTTTGCCAAATCACGGTCATAAAGCGGATGATAAATTTAATTCTCTAATGACACTCTTTTGTAACAATATGATATGGATTTGAAAAACTGCAGGGGACAGTCCTACGACAACACGTCAGTTATGAGTGGAAAATACAATGGTGTTCAGGCTAAAATTAGAGAACATAATATATTTTGGCGTTGTGGATTCCGTGTGCAGCCCACTCTCTAATATAAATTTAGTTGCATATGGTGCAGCTGAGAGTTGTCCTGCTGCCATAGCATTATTTGACTTCTTAAAAGAACTATATTATGAACCATACGTATTTTTCACTTCCTCTACATACACATACATAGATACAATTTGTTAATCGAATGTTTAAAAGCTGCATCTTTAAGCAAGAGCAACGCCGACCGTGGCAGAAATATTATTGTTCCTAAAAGAGTAATACTGCTACTAGATGGTTATCTAGAAGTGATGCCTCAATATCACTAATTAAGGTTATAATTAGATTAAAGGAGCATTTTCCAAAATTTTAGATAACTATGAGACACAATTTAAAATTCTTAGCGATGCAAATGGTTTGTATAATCGAATGTGTTTACTGGAAACACGAATATTCGCAATATTTTAGAATGAAATCTTAGAGCGGGCAAACAGCCTAAATTATATTCTCCAAGATCCAAATATTGACCTTAATTTGGGAGTGGTGGCACTTAGATCACTTAAAGAATTTATATTTTTTAAGGAATATTCGACTGACTCCACTTATGGAACATCTCCAGAGACTGAAATGACAACATCGGAGAAATTTAGGACTAGAAATGTATCGGTATTATAGATAACTTCATTTCTGCTTTAAGGCAGAGGCTTTCTGCATATGAATCCATTAATTCCAATTTTGGATTTTTACATCATTTTGAAAATTTAATGACATTGAAGCTCACTCACTGAAACTTTTTAGCAATGGTTTAGATGAAAACCTAGGTAAGTATCGAACTGGTACAATTTGTAGAATTTTTTAGTTCATTTAAAGAGGAAATCGGCTCATCAAATATAAGTAAGGAACTTCAAATGTACCGACTGCTAAAAGAAAAGAATGTGAATGATGCGTGTCCAAACGTTGAGGTGAGACTTCGTTTATATTTAGTTCTAATGATAACTAACTGCGGAGCTTAGATCAACA
Organism: Diabrotica virgifera virgifera; assembly: GCF_917563875.1. Taxonomy (NCBI): domain Eukaryota; kingdom Metazoa; phylum Arthropoda; class Insecta; order Coleoptera; family Chrysomelidae; genus Diabrotica; species Diabrotica virgifera. The sequence continues at coordinate 101,806,280 of NC_065443.1, forward strand.
TTTTTTTTATTTTCTAATCGAAACCCTATAGTTGGCTGTATACGTGTATACATATAGTGTATGCTGCATACGTGTATACCATAGTTATAACAACAATTTTTTAATGGTAGGAGGGACCACAACAATTCTGCCCAGGGGCCCCCAATGCCTTAATTTCGGCTCTGATTGGGATTATTAATTTCTAGAATGTACGGTTTTCCAAATGGCAAACAAGATATAACGACTCTAATAACTATATAGAAAAGGGTGGAAAATACATAGCAAAGCCAAGGTCAAGGCATGTGTCCTGTATGTTTATGTTATCCTCTAAACTAAAGTTATGTTTTATATAGTTAAAAATAAGGAAACACAACAACTACATGAGAACGGCAGAAATTGCCTTACTTGGATTAATAGACGGTGTAACAAAAAGGACGAAATTAAAAATGGATACTTTAGAAGAAGACTAGGGATAGCCCCAACTGATGCCAAATTATTAGTAATTACCCAAAGCTGCTGACTGCAAGGCACTGGAAGGAGTAGAAGACAAAAAATAACTGGTGAAGATATGTTTGTGAAAATATTAATTTCAGTGTATCTCAAAGAAATGTAATTAAGGAAGCCTACACCGGATAGGGACAAAATCAAAAATAATCATGATGATCAAAATGAGTGTTTTATACATCAAAAACCCCCGTGTGGGCTTGCTACACCTCCATTGAGCGACCAAAACTAGTACCATCTAGGACCAAAACTGAGTGAGACGATCAGTTTGGATTGATAGTCGAGAGAAACACTGTCCAGTTTAAAAGTGCTGGTGCAAAAATGCTATAACTAACACAAAGATATATTTATACGCTTCATAGACTTCGAAAAAGAATTTGATAGAGTAAGATACTACCTACTATTACAACATTTGCAAGAAGTCGGTTTAGATGAGAAATACATCAAACTACTTACTGAAAAACTGGAACCAAAACATCAGAGTTAGCGTCGAAGGTTCCACGTCCGTAGAAATTAGGAGGTGAGTTAGATATCACCCCTACTATTTAATCTTTATTCCGAGTTTCTACTTGAAATTTAAAGAGCCTCTGGATGATTACAAGGATTGGGCATATGGCATGATGGCGTAGCGCGATGAATAGAAATCCAGATTTTGGCATCACGCCAGAAAAAGCAATCGTCATTCAACACTGACGATCAAAATTTGGCTGTATTTAATATATAACTCCAATTGACCCGATGGCATGACCGTGAATGTTCAGCTTTTAAAATGAATGTGCACATTTTAGAACAGGTTAATAATTAAGTACCTGGGCCTCGATTTTTGACCCTTCGCTTCGTTATCGAACGTATTCGTTTCGTATACTAAACAGATACGAAGCTAATACGTTCGATAACGAAGCGAAGGGTCAAAAATCGAGGCCCTGGGATGTTGGATCGATAACAGCCTAAATTCTGATTATACAATTTAACACCTAGTGTTATTTAATTCTGTAATGTAGCTGGCTGTATACCATAAATCACAAAAATACTAGATTTGTTGTAAAAGGTATATTTTAAAATACCCTAAATAAGGGTCACATTAAGACAAAACGTTTTCGGATTAAGAAATCCATCATCAGTGTTCTAAAAGCCCTAAAATTAAGTATAACCTAATTAATTGAGAAAAAAGTTAAAAAGTTGACAGGTTTTAAAAAACAAGAGGCCATACTTACAAAAAATAGCATGCCTGAGCCACCAAAATGTATTGGGTAAAAACCCTTTAAATGTGAACGGTTATGTTACGTTACATATTTATATAATGGTTAAATGATGTTCCAGATATGCCTGGATGTTACCCAGGGCAACGCATATCCTAACACACAAAACCTCACATATTGGATTTCAATGGCCATTGAAATGAATATTTGAGGTTCTATTTCTCCAAAAAAAAAATCTAACCACGTGGGAAGAGTCCTGTGTTGCCCTGGGTAACATCCAGGCATATCTGGAACATTATTTAACCATTATATAAATATGTAACGTAACATAACCGTTCACATTTAAAGGGTTTTTACCCAAAACATTTTGGTGGCTCAGGCATGCTATTTTTTGTAAGTATGGCCTCTTGTTTTTAAAACCCCTGTCAACTTTTTAACTTTTTTCTCAATTAATTAGGTTATATTTAGGGACCGTTCAAGTATTACGTAACGCAGGTTGGGGGGTCAAATATCTTCAAACATTGCGTTATACAATAGTTAAACTCCCATAAGAGTGCGTTACGTAGGAGCAGGCACGTAGCCAGAGGGGGGCTTGAGGGGCTTCAGCTCCCACCCTCGAAATTTTCAGAGAAAGGACAAAAAGGCTACATTTAAGTTTACATATGGGGCAGACCCGACTTCAACCCATCAAATTAGCCCCCCCCCCCCAAACCAAATCTTGGCTACGTGCTTGTGTAGGAGGGGGGGGGGGTTAAAAATCTTCAAAAATCGCGTTACGTAATACTTGAACGCTCCCTTAATTTTAGGGCTTTTAGAACACTGATGATCGATTTCTTAATCCGAAAACGTTTTGTCTTAATGTGACCCTTATTTAGAGTATTTTAAAATATACCTTTTACAACAAATCTAGTATATTTTTAATTTCAAACATAATATTCTCTACATTGTTATATGCTGTCTAGTAGCGTTTTTCATTTAATAATACAGTGGAACCTCGATAAGTCGGATTAATCGGGACCGCGGCCGATCCGGGTTATCGAAAATCCGGGATAGCAGGAGAATATGGTAAAAATTAATAAAACACATATAAATAATAAACAAATACACATTATAATTACAAAAACATGAAATACATGTGCACAGTACCTACATCTAAATTACGTACAGTTGTATACAGTATTTTTTATTTCTTGGTAAAAAACTCAGTCAAAGTGAAAAAATGTTTGTTTTGTCTGATGAAAATCGGTCCGGGTTAGCCGGACTTCCAGGTTATCGAAGGCCGACTTATCGAGATTCCACTGTATTGAAAAAGTCACCCTAATTCACGCTTTGACGTCAGCTCATTTTTATTCTTTGTCCATTGTCCAGTACCTAATATTTTTGATAATCAACTTCGTACACGTATAATCGTAAAAATGGAACATTTCAGTAACATTTATAGTAACTTTCGATCCACGTGAAATGTCTTTATTTACCGTATGAAATAAAGAAATCTCTCCCTACACCCACTTTAACCACATTATATCCCAGTAACCGTGCAAGTTCATTGAAGCGTTCGTGCGTTTTATTGAGCGAATAGATGATTACAAAACAAAGTTCTGTATGCCTGTCTGAACTTCAGCTTCTGGTCAAGCCATTCACCCATAATTCCTATTGTTCGGCTTTTTCATTCATTCATACCAAACGCGGTGTTTATTTAAATGGTTTCGGGGTGAATTTTCTAGATTGATAAAAAATGGATTATTTTTATCAGCTGTTCAAATGTAAAAAGTATATTTGTGTCACAAACGAGCAACAGAAAGGTAGTGGAGTCACTGAAGGTGGATATGAGCTATTACCTCCGATTTCGTTGAACCTCCACCGATTTGCAAGAAAATTGGTGAGTGGTTAGAGGATATCTCAAGGAACAAAGGTGACATGGTGCCAACTTGCGCTTTTACCTTGGGGGTGGATGCCACCCCTTCTCGAGGGTGAAAATTATTTTATTAAAAATAATAGCATAAGTCGATAGAGGGACAAATTATAAGCAAAATTTGTTATGTTAAGTTATTAAAATAAATAAACACTTTTTGAGTTATTAAAGACCAAAGATTTTATTTTTTCGTAAAAAAATGCATGTTTTCAATCGGTTTTCGGGGGTGAAAATTATTTTATTAAAAATAAAATAATTCGATAGAGGGACAAATTTCAAGCAAAATTTGTTATATAAAGTAATTAAAATAAATCAAAACTTTTTAGGTTATTAAAGATCAAAGATTTTAATTTTTCTTGAGAAAAATGCATGTTTTTAACCAATTTTTCATCAATAACTCAAAAAGTGTAATAGTATAGTATAGTTTATCCAAAAGATGGCATAACCCAGACATCCAAAGTGAAAGTTATCCTTCAACACCAAATTGTTCTATATGGTCCACACAATGTCCAGAAAAAAGTCACACCATTTTGAGCGTCGGGTTTGGGGGGGGGGGAGAAATCGGTAAATTTTTTAAGTTTTTCGCCAATATTTCTAAAACTATGCGGTTTAGCATGAACAACCTTCTATACAAAATTGTTCTACATTAAATTTGATGCTCTCCCCCCCAAACCCGACGCTCAAAATGGTGTGACTTTTTTCTGAACATTATGTGGACCATATAGAACAATTTGGTGTTGGAGGATAACTTTCACTTTTGATGTCTGGGTTTGGGTCTAACTATACCATACTATAAGTTTTTACAAAAAAGTTATTATTATCAAAATTGAAGCTAATAAAAAATGAAATAAACCTCTTACTAGAAAAACCTTTTAGTGTTGACTAAAAGTGAGCAGACCTTTTAGTGTTAACTAAAAGTGAGTTATAGGTAATTGAATGTATATTTTTTTCGGCGAGTAAAAAACTCACAGTATTCAAGCTGAAATAACGGGACATTGATGCATTTTATAACATAAACTTATTAAACATTTGTCAAAGTACTTAAAAATATCTATCAAATGAGCCCCCAAACATGTTGATAGCGTTAAAATTTATGCACCAAAATTTTTTAAAAATTTATCTTTTAAAAATTTTTCCAAAACATGTTATTGTTTTTTTTTTAAATAACTCCGTTCGTGTTTATGATATCAGTTTCATCTAAAAACTGTTTGAAAGTTAATTCCAAGTGCTATTTAAGCACGTTGAAACTAATCTTTTAAACCCCTTCCTTTGTTAAAAATAAGAGGTTAAATTGCCCCGGTTGCATGGTTCCAACAGCAAAATTTAAGATTTAAACGTTTCTATCTCGGTTATTTTTTACCCTATAGAAATAGTAAAACAGGTAAAATATTTGGCACAGAAAAAAAAATAAAATTTGGTTATATATAATTTTTTACGTATATTAAGTATTTTTGGAGTATTATCAAAAGAATATGAGAATTACAATAATTTTAAAAATTATGATTTTTTTAAATTATACCTTTTTTTCAAAAATTTGCATTATTAACCCGTCAAAATTATCGAAAACATTACTTATGCTAATATAAAGAAGTTCTTGTAAGCATTACTATAAATTTTAATTTTTGTGGAAATGGCGTGTTTTATTTTTCACTTTTTCCTAAAAAATTCGAAACGGTTCTTTTATTTTCATTATAACTTGCTTAATTTTGACGCTATTACCTTGTTCTGAAGCTCATTTGATAGGTATTCCGAAGTACTTTGGCAAATGTTTAGCAGGAATATTTTATACATTGCATCGTTTTTCCGTTATTTAAGCTTGCATACTTAGATTTGAGTACTCGTCGAAAAAAATACACATTCAATTGCCAATAACTCACTTTGAACTAACTTTAGTTTAGTTCTTTATGTAAGAAAGGTATTCAATTTTTTATTATCTTTAATTTCAGTAATAACAACTTTTTTGAAAAAGCTTATAGTTTTTGATTTATACGTGAAAAACCGATTTAAAACATGCATTTTTTACGAAAAAATAAAATCTTTGGTCTTTAATAACTCAAAAAGTGTTGATTTATTTTAATAACTTAACATAACAAATTTTGCTTATAATTTGTCCCTCTATCGACTTATGCTATTATTTTTAATAAAATAATTTTCACCCTCGAGAAGGGGTGGCATCCACCCTCAAGGTAAAAGCGCAAGTTGGCATCATGTCACCTTTGTTCCTTGAGGTATCCTCTAATTACTCACCAATTTTCATGAAAATCGATGGAGGTTCAACGAAATCGGAGGTGAAAACCTTCAGTGACTCCACTAAGGGTATTTATGTATATATTAACTTTTAACTACTGACGTGGATGTAGACACTGACATGCGGTATGTCATACCGTTGCCTATTTTCTTTTGTTTTATAGCACTGTATGTGTTTTTTACATCAACGACGGAATGACTCTTCATACAGCTGTAAAAATAAAATACTACTCCAATTAAAATAAACTTTATTTTTTTCAAGATAATTATGAACTCATGCATAGTATTAAAAAAATGGTGGAGGTTCTTAAAAAATTTTTATAAACTGAATCACAAAAAACGGGTTTTGTTAACTAAAAAATAGTAAAACAATGTTGAAAGCACTTGAAAGTAGAACAACTGGATGAACTTGATGCCATTCTATTGAATACTGAATTCTATTGAATTGGCATTCTATTGAATATTGAAAGAATACTGAATGGACTGCTTTTAACCTATAGAAGTGTACGTGATACCGCCAGAAAACCGCTGACATGCAGTACGTGATACCGCCAGAAAACTTTACGTCAACGTAGCTAAAACCATACTAACGCTTTGTTTACATGGGCGGTTTGCCAACGTTTGACGCCGCGGTTTACCTGAAAAACCCAACCGCCGCGGTTCAAGTTTAACATAGAAACAAATGCAACCGCTCAAAATCGTACACATGCAACCTTTCCGTCGTCAAATCGCGGAGGTTGTAAGTTTACTAGGGGAGGAATGAGACCGCCAGTCAATCGCTCTCATGTGTACGAACCGCGGCGGTTGGGTTTTTCAGGTAAACCGCGGCGTCAAACGTTGGCAAACCGCCCATGTAAACAAGCTGTAAAACTGCAGCAGTTGGGAGGAAGTACAATTACACACCACTTGAAGGTACACAGATGGTGTTCGAAGGAATCTTTTATAAAACAAATTTTACAACAAAATATATTTTCGGCGAGGCATGGCATACCGCATGTTAGTGGTCAAGGGTTAAGATACAATAAAGGAGACCATCGAACGAGCTATATTAGGAGTTTCTCTAAGAGGACATATACGAAATAAGTATATGAGCTACGAAGCAGGGCGAAGGTGAAAGATGTAATTAGAAGAATTGAGCAAATGAAATGAAGCTGGGTAGGACACGTTCCACAACAAGACAACGAAAGGTAGAACAAGGCCACAAAATCATTTTACTGATCATTTTACATCCTGCTAATCTATTGGCTCTTTGTACTTGATCACTTACTTCTTTTCTTTATAATGATAAAATAACGTTATGTTATATGTTCAAATAACGTCTCATTATTGGAACAGTGTAATCTTTAGATACAGTGGAACCCCGATAAGTCGGCCCCCGATAACCCGGAAGTCCGGTTAACCCGGACCGATTTTCATCACACAAACAGTTCAACAATAAAAATGTATGTAATATAATATTTGAGAGATAATGTGTATTTGTGTAATTTGAACTATACGATAGTAAAAATGACTCATGGCACACGACGGCAGAGCGACGTTCATTGTCTCGGATTATCGGAAACAACAGGCACCTGTATGTCTTTATTTATTTCAAACTGTCTTAGCATTGTTTAAAAAATACTAAAAGACTATGTAAAAAATTCTTTTTTAAACAATGGTCTTAGTCTCCACTGATCTTAAATAACTTAACATCGTTCCGATTGTGGCCGTATTGTGTGTAGTACAGTCGTATTGTTCCCTTCCGTTCTGTCTGTTCCGTTCTGTCTACATAATGGTAACAGAACGTAAAAATGTTGTAGAGACAATGGAAAAGAAACTAAAAGCATTAGTAGTGGAGTCACTGAAGGTTTCACCTCCGATTTCGTTGAACCTCCATCGATTTTCATGAAAATTGGTGAGTAATTAGAGGATACCTCAAGGAACAAAGGTGACATGATGCCAACTTGCGCTTTTACCCTAGGGGTGGATGCCACCCCTTCTCGGGGGTGAAAATTATTTTATTAAAAATAATACCATAAATCGATAGAGGGACAAATTATAAGCAAAATTTGTTATATAAAGTTATTAATATAAATTAATACTTTTTGAGTTATTAAAGACCAAAGATTTTATTTTTTTCGTAAAAAAATGCATGTTTTAAATCGGTTTTTCACGTATAACTCAAAAACTATAAGCTTTTACAAAATAGTTATTATTACTGAAATTGATGATAATAAAAAAGGGATCGTTCAAGTATTACGTAACGCAATTTTTAAAGATTTTTGACCCCCCTCCCCCCAAGTAACGCACCGTAACGTTTTTCTGTACCCCCCTCCTCCTACCTAAACGTTACGTAACACCCAAGTGTCCATTTGAACCTAAATGGAAAACGAGGTTGCGAAAAGTACCGGAAACTCGGTAAAAGAACTTTGTTATTATTTTAATCGCATTTGAGGTAATAATAAAAACTTACAATCATTATTCAGCCTTAAATGTCCACTGCTGAACATAGGCCTCCTCCCCTCGTTTCCAAACACGTCTATCCTGCGCCGCTCTCATCCAGTTTTTATTTAGCTTTCTTAAGTCGTCAGTCCATCTTGTATTGTAGGCGGTCGACCGACGTTTCTCTTGTCTTCTCTTGACCTCCATTCCAATAACCTTTTTGTCCGTCGCCCATCTGTCATTCTGGCAATGTGTCCTGCCCATCTCCACTTCAACCTGGCTAGCCTTTCTATGACGTCAGTCACCTTTGTTCTTCTCCTGATTTCTTCGATTTTGATTTTGTCTTGCAGAGTTATTCCTAACATTGACCGCTCCATTCTTCTCTTCGTTACTCTTAGTTTGGTAGCCGAGGCTTTAGTTAAGGTAAGTGTTTCTGATCCGTACGTCAAGACTGGGAGGACGCACTGATCAAATGCCTTTCTCTTTAGGCATGTGGGCAACTCACTTTTAAAAGTTTTTCTCAGTTTCCCAAATGCTGTCCACCCAAGAACGATTCTTCTATTCAGTTCATGTGTCTGGTTATCCCTGCCAATCGTAATTTCATGTCCCATGACATGAAATATGTTCAAAACTTACAATAATAATCTTCTGTTATTAATTTTACATTTAAATTTACATTTTCCCTACTTGGACCCATATTCTTAAATGCATTTTTGGCTTCATTCTTTATTGTTCTTCTCATGCATTCTTCTATTTTATCTTTTTTAATAAAAGCTTAAAATAAAATAAAATATTTATTATTTCAACATTTTATTTTGCTTCATAAAAATTTTTGTATAACGAATAATATACGATGTTACCAGTAGTTTCGGAAAAATGGTGAAAAAAATGTCTAAAACTTTTTGTTCTTCGACGCCCTGTATCGTGAAAACGCATGCCGTTACAAAAATTATTTAGTAAGCAAACCCCAATTATTTTTTGATTTTTCACCTATCCTAGAGATCGTGTTACCTTTTTCTGAGAAACCGTGTATATAGATAATATAATAAGAAGGCACTTATGGAATAAAATTATTGCTGTCCTTGTTTTAAATAATTTTTAAAAAACGCTGAGACCCGTAGATTTTGATATATATAAAATGTGTGCTTTTTAAACATAAATTTAAATGTACAGGGTGATTCATGCAAACCTAGCGTAGTTCATTATCTTTAATTTTAATTAAACACCCTGTATATTTTTGTTTTTAGAAGCTGCTTAACAACCTCATCTCAAAAATGTGTATTATGTAGGGTCTATTATGAATAATGCAAGGTGAAATTTTGAAATTATGTATAATTTTTGTCAAGATGTTAATCACATAAATCTTTGAAATTAATAATTCAGGAATCACACTTTAAATAAGGGTATTATTTTGTAAAATATCTATCAATTTTCTAAATCAAGTATCAATATAGTGGGTTTTGTATTTAATGCTTTTTATTTAAAGACATTTTTAAATAATTTGAAAATTTGCGTATTTAAAACATTAATGAATACCTACTGCTGAAAACGATACTGCATGTTATGGACTTCAGAAAACATACATGATTTATGAGCATGTAGTTCCCTCTGCAACCTCTTAATCCCATATGTATCTTTTCATCTTTTGTTGTGGAGAAAGGTCTAGCTAATTATTGCAAACACATGTTACAGTGCTTTACAAATTTTAAGATTTTTTCACTTGAATACCATTGTCCTGTTGTCGGAACATGAGCGGAGCGTGAGGGCAGGGTTGCCAGGTCAGTTTTGATTTCTTCAGTAGTTTTGCTTTCAAAATATCAGTAGCAATCAGTAGATTTTTTAAACCCTGTCTTAACCTGTGTTAACGGCCACCTGTTAAAATCGGCCACCTTTACTAACGCCCAGTTTCTATACTAACGGCCAGTTTTAAAATTGTCCAAACCAATTATATTTATGTAGATTCCCTTACTTATGAACTGGTATCAACGACCACCTTATATTACGCACGCGGCCAAATAAACTCATATTTTTAAAACCTTCATAATACTTTAGTTATAAAATACTAAAATACTGCAAAAAAAAGCTACAACTTTACTGTAAAATAAGTTTATTTTAACGTTTTATTATTTATTTATTTATTTTACTTCAAAATAAACTCATCTTATTTGCTTCAGTGCTTATTCCCAACAGAAATATAAATTATAGAAATTAATTATTAATCATTTCTAATTAATAAATTAAAAACAAAGTACTGCTTATCTGATATTTAATTATTAAAATGAGCACCGCAAATACTTAATACCACAACTTAACAAAACACGCTCTGCAGTTATTGGAAATTGGAAACAGAATATAAGAAAAGACAAAAGAAAAGACAAAAATTACCCATTTCATTTTTACCAAAATATAAAGTACCTACCTATCTATTCATCAGATAAACCGTAAACTCATAAATAACTCCTAGGGAACAGTTCCGGATATTGGAAACATAATATGACACATGGTATATTCAAAACAAAACAATTTTCAAGGAAAGAGTCCCTTGTAAAGGCACTTGACATCATTTACCCTGAAAATCCTATGTCGCTAACTTTACCATCAAATATAATTTAGGTGAAGTGAAACGAAAGAAGAATGCGCTGTTGGATGTTGGGCTTTGTTTGGGTTGTATATGAATGAGAAATGGTTTATATTAATTTGAGCAATGAATTTTTTTAGATTTTTTGGTACATTTTATACAGTTTTCAGTAGATAAGAAGATTGGAGTTTAAATCAGTAGGTTTTATACAGTTTTCAGTAGATCGCAGTTCAAATCAGTAGGTCTAATGAAAAATTGAGGGTGCAACATAATACAATTCAGGGGTCTATGTAAAATATAAAAAAAATTATGTAATTTTTTTTATTTAAGTTAAAAAAGAATGTTACGTAACGCGCTGTTCGAACCCCCCTCCCCCCATGTAACGCGCCGTAACGTTTTACAAGACCCCCCTCCCCCAAACTGCGTTACGTAATACTTGAACGCTCCCAAACTGAATACATTACTTACTTAAAGCACTAAACTAATTTTAGTTCAAAGTGAGTTATTGGCAATTGAATGTGTATTTTTTTCGACGAGTACTCAAATCTAAGTATTCAAGCTTAAATAACGGGAAAACGATGCAATGGATAAAATATACCTGCTAATTATTTGTCAACGTATTTCGGAATACCTATTAAATGAGCTTCAGAACAAGTTAATAGCGTCAAAATTAATCAAGTTATGATGAAAATAAAAGAACCCTTTCGAATTTTTTAGGAAAAGTGAAAAATAAAACATAGGCCATTTCCACAAAAATTAAAATTTATAGTAAACCTTAGAAGAACTTCTTTATATTAGCATAAGTAATGATTTCAATAATTTTGACCGATTTAGAATGCATATTTTTGAAAAAAAGATATAATTTAAAAAAATCATAATATTTAAAATTATTGTAATTTTCATATTCTTTTGATCATAACTCCAAAAATACTCAATATACGTAAAAAATGAAATATATCCAAATTTTAGTTTTTTCTGTGTCAAATATTTTATCTGTTTTACTATTTCCATAGGATACAAAATAACCGAGATAGAAACGTTTAAATCTTAAATTTTGCTGTGAAAACCATGCAACCGGGGCCATTTAACCTTTTATTTTTAAAAAATGAAGTGGTCTAAAAGATTAAATTCAACGTGGTTAAATAGCCCTTGGAATTACCTTTCAAACTGTTTTTAAATAAACCTGATATCGTAAAAATAAATGGAGTTTATAAAAAAAACCATAACATTTTTTGGAAAAATTTTTAAAAGATAAATTTTGAAAAAAATTTTATGCATAAATTTTAATGCTATCAACATGATCGGGGGCTCATTTGATAGATATTTTTAAGTACTTTGACAAATGTTTAATAAGTTTATGTTATAAAATGCATAATTTTCCCGTTATATCAGCTTGAATACTTAAATTTTTTTACTCGCCGAAAAAAATATATATTCAATTACCTATAACTCACTTTTAGTTAACACTAAAAGGTTTTTCTAGCAAAGGGTTTATTTCATTTTTTATTAGCTTCAATTTTGGTAATTATAACTTTTTGAAGTTATACTTCTTTACCGGCGTAATGACGGTGAAATTTTATATGGTAAAACCTAGCGACCGGGCGCATGCTCATTATAACTTTGTTCTGATTGGATGTTCAAATGACATGACAAAAATTATCCAATATGGCAGCTGTGGCACAGCTGTGGGACTGTGGTTTGGTTATAATGTATGCTTGTTGCGTTTTAAAATTTGTAGGAAGAGAAACAACAAACAAAAAGTTAGTTAATGGTTATACTGCCTTTTTAAATAGTTTTCACTGGTAATTGTGTTATAAATAGTTGATCAAATTTTGTTATGATATTTGAACATAGCCACTTTGCACGACGCAAGTTTCAGAAATCATTTGTGGCATTTTTACTGTGTGTGTGTTTTATTTTTTTATTATTTTAATTTTTGGCACTGTTTTAATAAAAATGTTTGAGAAGTAGTAAGTATAAATTAATTTAATATTTAAATAAAATATAAATAAAAAGTATATTAATTTCGTTTATAATCATAATCATATAATGATATAATAGAAGTATAACTTCTTACGTGCGTACAAAGTACACACACATTCTTTTTTTGTAAAAACTTATAGTTTTTGAGTTATTGATGAAAAATCGGTTAAAACATGAATGTTTCTCAAGGAAAATTAAAATCTTTCATCTTTAATAACTCAAAAAGTTTTCATTTATTTTAATAACTTTATATAATAAATTTTGCTTAGAATTTGTCCCTCTATCGAATTGTGGGGTTATTTTCAATACAATAATTTTCACCCGCGAGAAGGGGTGGCATCCACCCCCAGGGTAAAAGCGCAAGTGGGTACCATGTCACCTTTGTTTCTTGAGATATTCTCTAACCACTCATCAATTTTCATGTAAATCGATGGAGGTTCAACGAAATCGGAGGTAAAAGCTCATATCCACCTTCAGTGACTGCACTATAGGTAGGATTGATAAAGGCGAATCTTTAAAAACAATTGCAGCATCATATGGTATCGAAGAATTTTGTTTCAAAATGATAACAAAACACAGTTTGGACAATCGGTGCAAAGCTAATAAAGCTAAAAATGAGACTCTCTCAGGCTGAACTGCTTATGTTGAAGAGACTAACTACATATGTAACCGTGCCGTTAATGCTCTCAACAGGCTGTTGAGAAGCAAACATACATCCCGAGGAGCAAAGTTATAAGAACCTACAAAACCGTAATAAGGCCAATAGTAATTTATGTCTCTGAGACATGGACTATATCAAAAAAACAGCCAGAAACGCTATTAGTTTGGGAGCGAAAAGTGCTGCGCAAAATCTTTGGTGGGAAAAACTTAAAAGGTCAATGGATGAGAAGAACAAACAAGGAGCTATCAGAGCTATATCAAGAACCTAATATACTAGCAGTAACAAGGGCTTAAAGAATTAGATGGCTGGGTCATGTCCAGAGAATGAGTTCAGCGAGAGTCCCAAAAATAATAATATCTAGTGCGTTGAAGGGGAAGACCGAAGTCAAAATGGAGCAATGAGGTCAAAGAAGACATGACAAGACTTAACATAATCAACTGGAACAGGAAAGCTAACGATAAGCGAGAATAGAAGAGAATAGTACACCAAGCCATGGGCCTGCTAGGCCTGTAGTGCTCATATATTATTAAATCTGTAAACTAGTCTTTGAATGCTTCCTTCATTTTGGGCTATCAATATTGTATCGTCTGCGAAACAGAGAATTTAAATTTGATTGTCTCCATTCTGCATCCTCTTCCTTTATTGGCGCTCTTTATAACCTAGCCCGTAATAATATTGAATAACATTGGTCGCAGTGAATCCCCCTTGTCTTATTCCATTGCCTGTAGCAATAGGTTCCGTAAGTTGTCTATCTATTCTGACCATCTTATTGTTTTGATAGAAGTATTCAATTATTTTTATAATATTCAGCAGGATCTCTTTTTTATAGAAGAGATGTATTACATCTATCTTACTGCATTACTCTGTCAAATGCCTTCTTCAAGTCGATCAAACATAGGAACGCGGGTCTGTTGTGTTATGTTTTCTCTGTAATCTGGTATTCTGTTTTATGACGAATATTGCAACTACACAGGATCTTCCCATACGAAAACCTTGTTGCTCATCTTCTAAGTTTATGAGCTTATATTTATGTGTTCTTGCAAAATTTTAGTTGTAACTTTCAGGGCAGTATTTAGCAAATTGATATCCCTTTTTTACTGGTTGTTTCTTATCGCCCTTATTGAGTAAGAAGATTAGCTTGCTTGTCCTTCATTTTTCTGGTTTTTTATTGTGTCTTATAATCTTGTTAGTTAATGTTGCCAGTTTATCCGTAATTGCCGGTCCATCATATTTTAATAATTCAGTTGTCTAAAAAAGACTGGAGAGCAGATAGATAAACTATGCTCTCCCTCTACAGAACACTAATCAGATCCAACTTAGACTATGATTCGATAGCATATCCTTCGGCTACTGAGTCTTCCCTTAAAATTTTATATTCAATCCACAGTGACAATACTGCACTCCACATTGTCTTGGAAGCTTTCAGAACCACACCAATAGCAAGCCTGTTTTGCGAAATAGCTGAACCATTACTAACAACCACACCTAACAACCACAACACTAATATAATACATTAAAATCTGCAAAACTTATTATCAAACTATACAAATTTCTTTCAAATATATACAGATGTTTTATGCTTTAATCAACAGATGGTGTGGGAGCAGCAGTTAGGTATATCTTCTAATATTATGTGCCAAAAATATAAGTTCAGTCGCATAATATATTATTAAATATTATTAGACATTATCTTCACCACAACATAAATATATCATTTTGACTGATTCACTAAACTCATTACAATCTTTAGGAAAAACATACCCAGAGAATCACATCTTTTAATAAGAAAGCAATCTTCATTTGCATTCCATCACATTGAATTCGAGATACCTAATGAAGAAGCAGATAAATGTGCGCGTGAAACTATCAACTCAGCTCACTCTATGGTCGTTGAAATATGTAACAACTGGTGATGTTCTAAGTATAATCAAATCAAATCACGGATTCTAAGTGAGTAGCAAAACCGGTGGCAATTTTCAGTGTCCAATCTTCGGAATATTAAACCGAACATTAAACCTTGGAGATGTTTCCCCACCAAAAGAAGAGATCAAGTGACAACAACCCGTCTTAGATTAGGTCATACCAGTGCCACATACAAGTTTTTACTTCAAAAGAATCCAAATCGAAATGAGAACAGTATAACGTCAAGCTCTCAGTGATACGTATTATTACAGCCTGCCCAGTTTTCTCCGTAGCAAGAAGCAATTATGGTATTTCATCAAACCTAGAGAAAGCACTTGGCGCAAATTGTTCCTTCATCATCGTAAGTGGCTCGACAATCCGTTGTGGATCTTGGCCTGCTCGCAAATAAGTCGCCACTCCTGTCGATTCCTGGCAACTTCCCTCCATCTTCTGACCCGTAGAATCTTTAGGTCTTCTTCAACATCATCAATCTATCTTCTTCGTGGTCGTCCTCTACTTCTTGTACCCTCTAGTTTTGCAAATGTTAATTTCTTAGCGTATTCGTGATCTGACATCCTATAATAGCAATGTGTCCAGCCCATCTAAGTCGCTGCACTTTAATTAATTATTTAAAGGCTATTAATAATTTTGTAAATACATAATATTTAATATTGTAAATTTGCTTGTCGCTAATGCGAATCTGGTTCATGCGAATTTGTAAATAATTTTTATTCTGAAAATACGGTACCTACCTATATACATATAATAAAATAAAAATTTAGAGTTACTATTTACGGAACAACAATAGAACCTAACTAAGATTCTAAGATCTTGTGTGATGCTTTTGCTTCCTTCCTTCAATGCCTTCTATTCTAAATTTGTCATTCTTTAAGGAAATCTTTACAAGATTACATAATCTTTCGTTTAATATAACTTGTGAGCAATTTATCTTCGGTTAGATTATGAGGACAAAATTTATGGGGCGTGGGGTCGATTTCATGGCTTTTGTGTTTTTGACACCTGGCCTACCCTGCCTTTTTAACCGGGGTCTGGTTTTCTATTCACCGGTGTTGACTTTAACATTCTAGCAGCATTTCCGATGCCAATTTATCTGCGATTTTGGATGTTTAGCGTTTGTTATGGCGACGGGGGTCACATTGTTAGCGGTTGCTCTAAACGGCGACGGATCTTTTGTTCGCAGGGATGACTACGACTATCATTCTGATTTACTGCTCGGTGATTGTCGTGTAAACATTTTTCATTCATGTATTCTTGTAGTTGAAAGGTTTACAAATTGTTGTAGGCAAAGAAGTTTGCCTATTCTAATACTACTCTCATTTATTTGGTTTAAGAAAACAAATATTTGAGTCAAATAAAAATGCAATTATCACTTTTTTGTTAAATAAAAAAAAGAATAAGTAATAAAGCGACTAGTAGGATGAATTAATTTTAAATAGTTTTTTATTAACCGCAATATTAATTGAATTGGTCATTGTTAAAATGAGGCACCTCCACTTTTTTAAAATTTTCCGGATAAGTAAAAACTTCAAAACTTTTTAGCTATATCAAGGCATTTAGAACAAAGAACACCGGAATAAATCGATTTTTAAATACAACACCTAGAGACTTACAACTTTTTGCATTGTATTCGAGATGACATCAGGAAAAAAGTCTAGAATAGAAAAATGGGTAGAAATGCATAATTGCATTTACAGTGCATAAAGTACATCCAAAAGTGTATAAACAAAGCCAAATTTGGTGACTCGGGGGGTTTTGAGGACGCTGACCGCGAGTGACCGCTGAACATGAATACGCTATCAAAACACCCGTGTTGAGCTGCCCCCCCCCACTTTCAAAAATCAAAAAACAAATAGCCCTGATTTATGAGCTATTTATGAGCTCTCATATTCCGCAAACTAAAAATTTTGAGCTCGTTCCACTGAGCAGGAATTTGATACTTTAGTGGGGGGGCTGAGTGAGCCCCCCCCCCACTACTTAAAAATAGGAATATTGAATCGGTTTTTGCGGCAGAATTACGAGCTATTTATGAGCTCTTGAAATTATATAGTTTCGATTTTTGAGCTCATCCCCTTCACCCCCAAACAACCCTTTAATTGATTTAACATAAGAGAAAAATACTGAGAAAACTTAAAATATATCGTATTGCGGATATAATTCCTATAACTTATATACTCTAAGAATAAACTATTAAAGCACGTGCATTTCGATTATTGAGCTACAACCCCTTCGCAAGAAAACCACCCTATCTTCCCGGCTTAAGAGAAAGTTGTACTTAAAATGCATTAAACTAATTATTTGGCGACGACATATCATTGAATAATTTATAAGCTTCCAAATTAAGCGAATTTAGATCAGTAAATTATAATTTATTTTGTATAGTGCAGTCACTGAAGGTAAAAATCAACGATTACCTTCAATTTCGGTGAACCTTCATCGATTTTCACGAAAATTGGTCAGTGGTTAGAGGATACGTCAAGAAACAAAGGTGACATGGTACCACCTTGCGCCTTTACTCTGAGGGTGGATACCGCCCCTTCTCGGGGGTGAAAATTATTTTATTAAAAATAACTGCACAAATCAATAAAAGAACAAATTAAAAGCAAAATTTATTATATAATGTTAATAAAATAAGTCAATACTTTTTAAGCTATTAAAGATCAAAGATTTTAATTATTGTGAAAAAAATGCATGTTATGAAGCGGTTTTTCGTAAATCACTGAAAAACTGTAAGTTTTTACAAAAAAGTTAATAGTAGTTTAATTCGTAAAGCTTATATTCTAAGAATAAACTCTTAAATCACGCGCCTTTCGATTATAGAGTTACAACCCCTTCGCAAGAAAACCATCCCATATTCCCGGCTTAAGAGAGAGTTGTACTTAAAATAATTTAAATTAATTATTTGGAGACTACATATCGTTTAATAATTTACGAGCTTGCAAAATATACGCATGTCAATTATTGAATTGCCATTTTCTTTCTATAGTGCAGTCACTGAAGGTAAAAATCAACTATGACCTTCGATTTCGGTAAATCTCCATTCATTTTCACGAATTAACAATAACAACTTGGAGTTTTAACCTGGGGTATATGTCACCCCTTCTCGGGGGTGAAAATTACTTTATTAAAAATAACCCCACAAATCGAGAGAGAGACAAATTTTAAGCAAAATTTGTTATATAATGTGATTAAAATAAATTAATACTTTTTGAGTTATTAAAGATCAAATATTTTAATTTTTGTGAAAGAAAATGCACGTTTTAAAGCGATTTTTCATAAATAACTCAAAAACTGTAAGTTTTTACAAAAAAGTGTTCATCACTAAAATTGAAGCCAATAAAAAATATAATAAATTGCTTACTTGAAAAACCCTTTATTGTTAATTTAAAGTAAGTTATTGGTAATTAAATGTATATTTTTTTCTGCGACTGTTCAAATCTAAGGATTCAAGCTTAAATAACGGGAAAGAGATGCATTTTATAACACTTAGGTACTAAATACTTATCAAAGTACTTAGAAATACCTATCCAAAATGAGCTCCAGAAAAAGTTGATAGCATCAAAATCCGCTCACAAGTTTTCGTGAAAATGAATGCAGATTTACCGAAATCGAAGGGCATAGTTGATTTTTACCTTCAGTGACTGCACTATAGAAAGAAAATGGCAATTCAATAATTGAGATGCGTATATTTTGCGAGCTCATAAATTATTAAACGATATCTAGTCGGCAAATAATTAATTTTTAATTATTTTAAGTACAACTCTCTCTCTTAAGCCGGGAATATGGGATGGTTTTCTTGCGAAGGGGTTGTATCTCAATAATCGAAAGGCGCGTGATTTAAGAGTTTATTCTAAAATATAAGCTATACGAATAAAACTACTATTAACTTTTTTGTAAAAACTTACAGTTTTTCAGTGATTTACGAAAAACTGCTTCAAAACATGCATTTTTTCACGAATAATTAAAATTTTTGATCTTTAATAACTTAAAAAGTATTGACTTATTTTAATAACTTTATATAATACATTTTGCTTATAATTTGTTCTTTTATAGATTTGTGCAGTTATTTTTTAGAAAATAATTTTTCACCCTCGAGAAGGGGCGGTATCCACCCTCAGGGTAAAGGCGCAAGGTGGTATCATGTCACCTTTGTTTCTTGAGGTATCCTCTAACCACTGACCAATTTTCGTGAAAATTGATGAAGGTTCACCGAAATTGAAGGTAATCGTTGATTTTTACTTTCAGTGACTGCACTATATAAAATAAATTGCAATTTACTGATTTAAATGCGCGTAATTTGAAAGCTTATAAATTATTAAATGATATGTAGTCGCCAAATAATTAATTTAATGCATTTCAAGTAAAACTTTCTCTTAAGCCGAGAAGATAGGGTGGTTTTCTTGCGAAGGGGTTGTAGCTCAATAATCGAAATACACGTGATTTAATAGTTTATTCTTAGAGTATATAGAGTATATACGCTATAGGAATTATATCCTCAATACGATATATTTTAAGTTTTCTCAGCATTTTTCTCTTAAGTTAAATCAATTAAAGGGTTGTTTGGGGGTGAAGGGGATGAGCTCAAAAATCGAAACTATATAATTTCAAGAGCTCATAAATAGCTCGTAATTCTGCCGCAAAAACCGATTCAATATTCCTATTTTTAAGTAGTGGGGGGGGCTGACTCAGCCCCCCACTAAAGTATTAAATTCCTGCTCAGTGGAACGAGCTCAAAATTTTTAGTTTGCGGAATATGAGAGCTCATAAATAGCTCATAAATCAGGGCTATTCGTTTTTTAATTTTTGCAAGTGGGAGGGGGGGGGGGCAGCTCAACACGGGTTATCAAAACTGAACCCCGGAGCACATGCCCAGGGTTACTGCTAAGGCACATCATCTGGAGTTTCGAGGAGTTTCGTCACTAGATTGATGCAAACAAAATTATTTTAAGTATTACTTGAGGGGTTTTTTGGGGTTACTGAACACGAATACGTCATTAGAACTGATCTCTGGAGCATCTGGTGTTTAGAGTGACTGATATACATGTCATGTTCTGGAATTTTGAGGCATTCTGACCTTAAATCGATGAAAACAGTACTCGGGAGTTTTGTGATTTCTGAACACGAATATGACGTAGGTGAGGGCCTCTGGAGTATCTGGTCAAATTAGAGGTCAAGTTAGAATATAGGAAATCGATCTTGAAAAATAAAATTGTCGGTCATAGATTGGGTTTATATTTATAAATAATTAAAAAATAATAATAACATAGTTATTTAATATTCAAATTCTTGTTTTGAAAAAAAATTGAAGAACTGATTTTTAAGAGAACAAATAGTACCTATTAATTGTTATATTATTTTTTATTTGTATCCATCCTGGACACAAGATACTTCAAAGGCATTCACCTGACCTGCGTCATAATAGTACCTACTCAGCAATCCCGAATACTCCCAAGGACACTGCTTGCATAAATTTGGTGCTGAAAACCCTCGTAACTCCTGAAGTTGACGCTCAGTAGTTTCAAGTGCTTTGGGGGTCAGTTCTGATGACGTATTCGCTTTTAGCGGTCCTAAAAATCCCCTTAACCGTAAAAGGACCAAGAGGCGTTAAAAAGTATCCACCACATTGCATTACATCCGACTTTCTAAATACCTTCGTTCCTAAAAATCTCAAATAATTAGTAGTTGTCGGCGTAATACTGCCCTATTAGATGGCATAATTAGCATTTCTATAATTTATTTCATTTCCTCATACTTTTATAAAAACTTGACAGTGGACTATAAATAATCTCCTTGAATACCTTCAACACCATCCCAAAATGGAAAGGGGCGATATCATTCATGTGTCAAATTAGCAAAATCAAAAAGAAAAAAGGCCAATAAGTGGGCAAAAACAACCATAGTTTGTTCAAAATGCAAGTATGTATGCGGTAAGCACAGCAAGAAGTCAAAAATGTTTCTGTATCCTACGATGATGCCAATTCCACTGAAGCCGAAGACTCCGGGTAAATTAGAAATTCGTATCTTTTAACTGTTCCATTAACGTCTAGGAATAATATAAAAGTGTTATTTTTAAATTAGTTTAAATAAACAAGAAGCACGTTGTTAATTAATTTATGTGTGGACATTTATTGACCCTCCTTGGTCCTCGCTGTTTCTACTAAAAGGTTGGTCCTGCGAGGGTTAATCTGTTTGCATCAATTTATTGCCGGATACCATCGAAACTTCAGATGACGTGCCTTAGCATTAATCGTGGGCACCAGGTGCTCCGGAGGTCGGTTCTGATCCCAAAAACCCCTGAGTGACAGAATCTGGCTCTTAATATACTAATTTTGACATATTTATGCATTTTTGGTTCATTTGGCTGCATTTTATGCACCACCAAATGCAAATAGTTTCCACCCATTTTTCTATTGTAAACTTTTTTCCTGATGTCATAAATGCCTTAGTCTAATCGTTAAGACTGTTTATATAAGAAATATAGAGATAGCGTATTCCTCGGAATACGCTAACTACGCGGACAGAAGTGGAATACGCTAACTACGCGGACAGAAGTCGCAACTTCTGGATAGGGGAGAGTCGGCTATTGGTACGCACTTAAGGCTAATTCAGGCTTATTGCAGAAACTGAAAACATTTCAGTTTCCAGCATTTTTTAAGATGTGCCTACTTTAAGGGCCTAGTTATATTGGTAGGGACCACTTTCAATAAATTGAACAATAGAACAGTAAGAAGCGAAATTTCCAATTAGTATAACGCGAACAATTACCCGACCTATTTGGCTATAATGGTGCGCATATTTCGGATAACTGTGCCCAATAATAGAATTTGACCTTCGAAGATGTAGTTTATTGAACATAAATATTAAAGGGACAACCAAATATATGGAAAATATTAGAAAGCAAATTACAGATATACTAAAGAAAAATCTAAGCATCGTGGAAGTCACAAATATATCCTTCTGGACTATCCTCTCCTGTACACATGGCATGAGCCCATTGACAACACATCGAACACTTGTACCAAAGCTCGTCTTTTTTGCTACCATCCCCACATAATACAAGTAATTTTCATTTGGCACGAGATCTTCCAACGCATCGCACAATTCACTTTGTGAAATATCTTCAGATTTGTCTTCAAAAATCTTCCTTTTTGTACTTTTTTTCAATTTCGTGGTTTTTTCTTTGCACCTTTATCCATTTTGACGCTTGTTTAAACAATATTGCCTTTCTTTTCTTTTTTTCAATTTCCACCTCAAGTTTTTCTGTTAGGCATTTCTGTTAATGTCTGAGATTTTTGTTTTTTTCTGGCAATTCTTTTGTTTGGGGTGGTTTCGGAAGCGGACTTTGATTTTCCAAAATGCTGCTGCTGGATGTACCTGGAACTGCAGCATCATTATTGTTTCTTGTATTAGAGACTTGAGTTGTCGCTGGACGAGGATCATCTTTCCACGGTTTTACGGTATTTTTGAAATGGTGAAGCCACCCAGAACCATAAAAAAGATATGCGTTACTCCAGTCGCTTTTTGAACAATTATTCTAAATCTTTCATCTTAAAATCCAAATATTTTTTTTGTTTTTATTTGTGTCATATTATATACCTTTAAGAATTTCTAAACTTACTAAGAATTTAACATTATGTAAGTTTTCCTCGTAAATAGGTTAAGGTTATTGAATACAATGAAAAACTTTTGTAATCGGAGAAAAAATTGTTCTATTCATAAATATAAACAAGATTATGTTGTAGAAATATTTTTATTACATGTTGTTTTATCTTATATTTGTGTTGAAATATTGGTCTGCAAATGACAGACATAAAACGTTACAATGTAAAATTTCGCAATTTTATTAAACTAGATCATGGGATTTCTAAATCACGGGAATTTTTGTTTGTTTAGATAAAAAAAATTATTAATTTATTAACTAATTGGTTTACCTACTATATATTATAACGTACTGTTACTCATGATTTTGTTTCATTTTGTCATTGTTGTTCTTCATTTGGATGCTATTAGATTTTATTCATTCATAGAACAGTCTTCTCTATTTATAACCGTTGATTGAATACAAGCTATGGCTATAACTCATTTATATATTTAATTTCAAATGCATTACAAAAACCCTCAGAACCATCACTAATTCACCTTGGTACATCAACAACAGAATAATTCATCGAGACCTTAAAATGGATATGGTACAAGAAGTCATCACAAAATGTAGCGCTGCATACATTGCCAAGTTGGAGGATCATGAAAACCAGTTTTATTAACCTCCTAGACAATTACCAAGAACAGCGTAGGTTAAAGAGGTTAAAACCACTGGACTTACCATAGAGTAAACTTTTAAACTAATTAGTTAGTAGTTATAAAATGTAATTATTTTCTACACAACTTTATAAAAATTGTACTTTGATTTTACCAGTGGGTAAAATTTTTCTTGACCCTAGTCAATGTCATTACTTTTGTTTATTGTTGACACTCAACAGATTGCAAAATACTTTTAAATTAACTAAAAAAAATGCATTACAGATATTATTACAGAGTAGTATTTTGGTCACCTAGTTTTATTCTTCCTTCTTCAGATTTTTTTGTTTAATATGTTTCATTCAATTAATTTTTAGCTCCAATTTCAATGTAGTATTAACATTAACTGTTTATCTATAGTTAGCATAAAAAAGATTTTTTATAAAGTACATACTAGTGAATTGTAAATTTCGTGTCATATAGATTGATTATATATATAACACCGGTTTATAGCGTCCTGCACCTTCCGGTTCCTATTTTCCAGCAACGTCGATCTGTCCAATATCTGCTGGTGGTAGAGCTCTCTTAGACATTGCTCTTTAGGCAGTTTTCGATCTGCCCCTTTTCCTTCTTTCCGGCGGTTGCCATTCCATTATCAGCTTTGGGAGTCGATGTTCCTCCATTCTTTGTACATGGCCATACTAACAAAGTTGTTTCCCCTAGATTTCTTCAATTATGTTTGTTTTTGTATTCACAATATCTCGTACTCGTTCATTCGTTACGTGTGAGACTCTGGAGATGCAGGCCGATTTTCACCAGAAGTCCATTTCCAGTGCGATCAACTTCTATTCTGTTAGCTTATTCAGTTGCCAAGTTTAACATCCACACAGTAACACGCTTTTAAAGATGCTAATATATAGGTAGCTGTGTTTTCTTTTCGTTTGATATGGTTTTTGAACAAAGTAGTGAGTTTAAAGCTCCTATTACATACTTTCTTTGCTTTCACAATCCTTTCCTCTATTTCGAATTATTATGTCCTTCCACTTTGTAGGATTCTCGTTTCATATCATCTTCTAGTTGTAACTAATTTTTCTGCCCTCCTACACACATATATTTGGTTTTCTGTATATTGACGTATAGGCCTCATTTTTTGTATTCCTGAAACAGCCGGTTTGCCATAAATATTAGATCATCTTTATCCTGGGCAATCACCACCTAATCGTCAGCAAAATATAGTGTTTTCAGTGTTGAGTCGTGATGATGATTTCATCATCATGAAGAATATACGGCTGAAATCATAACAAGATTTCGTTTGCGATAGAGCGTTGGGGCGATAGAGCGTTGACCAGATAGTGTTGGCGATAAGCAGCATCCCTGTCGTAGTCCCTTATTCACCATGAAGCGATAGGATAATCTGTGGTTGATTTTTATGTTTGATTGGGTGTTGTTATAGAATTTTTGCGCTGCTTTTATAAAAATAATATATTAATAGGAGAATTTTACAGGACTTGCTAGAATTTACACAGTGGCACCGTATCATATGCGTTGATTAGACCGACGAATGATATTTCTTTGCCGCTGGCTATTTTTTTTTTTCGTGGAGTTGGTTGAGCGTGAAAATGTGGTCGACGCAGGATCTTCCTGGTAGGAATTCTGCTTGTTGTTCGATCTCTAAAGATGCATAATTATTTTCTATTGGAGTTTTCAAAGTTTTTTTATATAGTCTGCTAATAGACCAGGGTAATAAGCTAGAAATAGACCATGTTCGGGACACTCAAAGATCCAGGTAGCTGACTACTTTTATAGTTATTGTATACCTATAGGATGAAACCCTATCTGTTTCCTGCCAAGAGTTCGCGTCCGTTTTTTAATTATTAACAATTTAGTGCAAAAATCGCGATTTTTTGCACTCCATTCAAAAGCTAAATAGTTGACATAAAATTACAAAATTTAATTTTTTAGAACATTAAAAAAACCTTCAAATGCCGATTTTTGAAAGTTAAAAAGTTAATTTGTTGCTACGCAAACTGCAAAATAAGTGAAAATCGATATTTGTTAATAACTTTTACTAAAACTACCTTAGAACTTTAATGTTTCACCCAAAGTTGGGTATTGGGGTACTTAACAAACCCTCAAAATTTGAGACCGATCCAGTAATTAGTTTAAGAGTTATTCTAATTGTTTATCCCAGAGACCTTTATTTTGCAATAACCTAAGACAGAAAATAATGAAGATAGGGCAATGCTGAGTATGCCAAATGAAAGTAGAAAACTGTTACTATCAAAATGTACTCAAAAACGATAAAAAGATTATCTAATATAGTCAAAAATCCTAATGCCAAATTTGTGAAATTTTGTAGTTTAAAAACATTTAGAAAATATTGTCTGTAGAAAAAGTCATTTTACATATTAGAAAAGCTGGTATTTTACACGAATTTTTAAAAATGTAGTTTAATTGGTGACTAGTCGTGGTAAGTGAAGGGGGAGCTGGGAGCCGACAAATGCACGAGTTCAAAAACTAAAAAAGCAACTTAAAACTACTATCATTTTCTATATCTGGGGATCTACTGAATATATTTTGATCGTTCTTTTTTTAATTTGTATGTAATTTTTCTGTACATTACAAATATGTAATTTGTCTAGACATTTATTAATTAATAAACAGTCTAATTTGTTTAAACAATTTTTGAAAAAATAATTTTTTCCCAAAAATCCATGATTTTAATCATACTATCCCTATTAATCATAGAAAAAGTTAAGGTATACTTTAATAAATAAATTATCTTCAATAAATAATTATCTAATAAAAATCATTTATTTATTAAAGTGTACTTTAACTTTTTCTGTGATCATTAATGATACTATGATTAAAAAAATAGATTTTTGTAAAAAAAATATTTTTTCAAGAATTGTTTAAACAAATTAGACTGTTTATTAATTAATAAATTTATAAACAAATTGCATATTTGTAATGTACGTAAAAATTACATACCAATTAAAAAAGAAAGATCAAAATCCATTGATTTGATCCGGAGATACAGCAAATTATATTCGTTTGAAATTGCTTCTTCGTTATTTTAACTCGCTGGATTTGTAGTTAAGATTTGTAGATTTGTTAACCCCCTAGTAATCGTTTGCACTACATTTTTTAAAAATCGTAGAGGGTGCTGTGAAGGTATAATATTTGTGTAAATTTTTTAAGAAAAAATACAAATCCTCTTCTTTAAAATATTAAAATGGCATTAATGAGAGTCCTTAATTATTATAAACAAATTAGCTGTGAATTAAAAAAAAATATATGGCTAACTTTGTCCCAAATGAGCCCAGGCTAATTTTTCTTATTTGAAAATTCGTGTTAAAGTACTATCTTTTCGAATATATAAATAGATTGTTTCTACGGACAACATTTTTAAAGTTATTCTAAATGTTTATAAACTACAAAATTTTAAAAATTTGGCATTAGGATTCTTGGCTATGTTAATCAGTTTTTTTTTCTTTTTTAATACATTTTGATACTATCACTCTTATACTTTCATTTGGCATACTCAGAATTGCTCTATCTTCATTATTTTCTGTCTTATCTTATTGCAAAATAAAGGTCTCTGGGATAAACAAATAGAATAACTCTTAAACTAATTAATGGATCAGTCTCAAATGAGGGTTTGTTAAGTACCCCAATATACAACTTTGGGTGAAACACTAAAGTTCTAAGGTAGTTTTAGTAAAAGTTATTAAAAAATAACGATTTTCACTTATTTTGCAGTTTGCGTAGCAACAAATTAACTTTTTAACTTTCCAAAATCGGCATTTTGAAGTTTTTTTAATGTTCTAAAATACCGAATTTTTTAATTTTATGTTAATAATTTAGCTTTTAAATGGGGTGCAAAAAATCGAAAAAATCGCGATTTTTGCACTAAATTGTTAATAATTAAAAAACGGACGCGAACTCTGGGCAGGAAACAGGTAGATTGTCTTCCTATATGTCTACAATAACTAAAAAGTGGTCAGCTACCTGGATCTTTGAGTGTCCCGAGAAAATCCTTATTACCCTGGACTATAAAATTGATGGTTACAGTAATACAGCGATAGTTCTTGCAGCCTTCCTTGTTACGTTTTTTGTGTATTGGGTTATTATCCATCCTTTTTTCCAATTTTCTGGTATGTTTTCTTAATTTTTGTAGTTATTGAAAATTAAGGTTATTAAAGAATAATAATTAAAAATTCAATTATTTATCGGACTACCTATGTAAATTTTTGTGTATTCTTGTCTTGTCCACTTCCACTTACTCCATTTATTCAACCACATTAAATTTTCATTGTAATGTGAGGATACCAAATACCAGTGTTAATATTTAGTGTTCAATTTAACCTAATTCAATTTTAATCCATAAATGTCTCAATGAAAACATGACAAAACTGTTGACCTTGGAATTAACGATTCCACTTGAAATAGTTAAATTCGAAATACATTTTTTTCTGTTAGTACAGAGGCGTTAATGATTTTGGTTCGTTGTCGTCAATCTTCTAATTGAGGTTTCTCATTCGACATAATTATGTAAATGTCAAAGTTTGCTTTAATCATCAACATCGCCTGCTCGGAATACATTTCTCTCGAAGCAAACGTGCTAAATGAAGAACTTATAGCGGCCATCATGACTCCAGGCTTTTTGACCTAAAATAAAGTATATACTCGAGTATTAAAATAATTATCACTTAATAAAATGCACCAACGCTGCAGTCAAATATTATAACGACTGCAAGGGAAGGTTAAGGAACTCATAATAGTTACAGAAGTTAACATAATGATATTCATGTATTTGTTCACGAGAAAAATCATGTATTTTTATTTGTGTGAGAATGATCAGTCTAATACAGCGATTCTCAATCTGTGGTACATGTACCACTGGTGGTACAATTCATTACTTGCGGTGGTACACAAAACACAAAAAAATTAAAATAGTAGTACTTAGTAAGTCTTGATAATACACTCTAAAAATACAGGGTGTAACAAAAATACAGGTCATAAATTAAATCGCATATTCTGAAACCAAAAATAGTTCGATTGAACCTAACTTACCCTAGTACAAATATGCACACAAAAAAAAGTTAGAGCCCGTTGAAGTTACAAAATAAAAATCGATTTTTTCCAATATATCGAAAACTATTTGAGTTTTCTTATTGAAAACGGACATGTGGCATTATTATGACAGGAAAATCTTAAAAAAAAATTCTGCACCTCATAAAAATTTTATGGGGGTTTTGTTCCCTTAAACCCCCCAAACTTTTCTGTACGTTCCAATTAAATTATCATTGTGGCACCATTAGTTAAACACAATGTTTTTAAAACTTTTTTGCCTCTTAGTAATTTTTCTAACTAGTTTTTATCGAGATATTTTGAATATTTGTCAAATCCACCACATATTTGTATACTGTTAAGTACGATTATAGAGACCCTATAATAATATGAAAATTTATTTATAAATTACAGATTTTATAAGTATATTTTGAACCATATTAAAAAAGAAGCCCCACATCTCGATAAAAGGTGCCTTATCGGAAAAATACTAAGAGGCAAAAAAGTTTTAAAGACACTGTGTTCAACTAATGGTACCGCAATAATAGTTTAATTGGAACGTACACAAACATTTGGGGGGTGTAAAGGCACAAAATCTCCATAAAATTGTTATGTTAACATATTAAAAAAGAAGCCGCATCTCGATTAAAACTGGTTTATCTAAAAAATACTAAGAGGCAAAAAAGTTTCAAAAACATTGGGTTTAACTAACGGTACCACAATAATAATTTAATTGGAACGTACATAAAAGTTTGGGGGGGTTTAAGGGAACAAAACCCCCATAAAATTTTTATGGGGTGCACAAATTTCACTATAATTTCTTTTTAAAATGTTCCTGCCATAGTCATGCCACATGTCCATTTTCATTAAAAAATCTCCAATAGATTTTTCGATATATTGGAAAAAATCGATTTTCATTTTGTAACTTCAAAGGGCTGTAACTTTTTTTTGTGTGCATATTTGTACTAGGGTAAGTTAGGTTCAATCGAACTATTTTTGGTTCCAGAATATGTGATTTAATTTATGACCTGTATTTTTGTTACACCCTGTATATGTGGTACCAAAAATAATAAAAAGAACTGTAGGTGGTACATGACTCAAAAAGTTTGAGAACCGCTGGTCTAATACATTGTGCATAATAATGTTTAGTTAAAGTTTAGTCTAAATATAAATAAAATATTGACTCGAAAGCTCAAGTAAAGAAATATAAGCCTCCAAAAAAACACCTTAAACTGACCAGGCTTCCGGGTTAAACTGCGTCGATATTCTCTAGGCCGAGCTTTCGATGTCCTCTCTGGTGTCATCTTCAAGGCTTCCGGGGTCTCAGTCTCCTGGACCTCAGACACTACGTTCTTCACTGCTCACTGCAATAATGTTGTTTTCGATGAGGGTCCGTTCATTTTACCGTGGTTCGCTGGAGTGGCGCTTGGGTGGGGGTTGGCGCGAAGATTTTTGACGGCGGGATTTGGATTGGTACGTGTAACGGATGATGTTTCTTTAGGGGGGTCGCTTTTATTTAGACAATTTGGTCGTTTTTTGATCTCTATGGCCTCTCGGATAATTCTTGGTTTATAAAAGTGGATGGGACTATGGCTCTTAAGTGTTCAAAGTGAATTTTGTGACCTTTATGAAAATGGTGTTGGCCTAGAGCTGAAATTGAATCGGAATTGTGAACAGATAATGGAATGTATGAATCCTATTTTGGATTCTACGGTTGGTTTGGCCTGTGTAAGATCGAAGGCAGTCGGCACAAGAAATTTCATAAACTCCGTGTCGTTCATTTGGGATGTTGTATTTGACTGATCGGACAAGAGATGAAAGTTTTTGTTGGTGGTAAATATTGTCTTTATTCCTCGTGGTTTGAGAATTTTGTCGATTTTGTCAGTAAGACCTATGTTGTAAGGAAGAAAATCTTTCGTATGATCAGGGTCTGTGTCTTTGGGTTGAAATTGAGCGGGAGATTGAAGTTTGTGGATGCTCGTATCGATGTGATTTTGATCTGGAGAGACAAAGGTATTAATAACTGAGTTAATTTATGAAGGTGGGTAATAAGAGTTGGCATGCAGGTATAAGCGGTTGGTATGGCTGGGTTTTCGGTAAACAGAGCGATGAAAACGGAATGTCGAGAAACGGTAGGGATAGGTAAATGTCAAAATTTGGTATCAACATCGCCTGCTCGGAATACATTTCTCTCGAAGCAAACGTGCTAAATGAAGAACTTTTAGCGGCCATCATGACTCCAGGCTTTTTGACCTAAAATATAACGAGTGCAAGGGAAGGTTAAGGAACTCATAATCAGTACAGAAGTTGGTAAGATATTCGTGTATTTGTTCGCGAGAAGAAATCGTTTATTTTTATTTATTTCAGATCGATTCTTCTTCTTCTTCAAGCGCCTCATTATTTAAGGTGCAACGTTACAATGTTCCATTTCCTTTCTATAGTTTCTCTTATTGTCTTCCTTTGTGTTTTACTTCTTATATACAGATTTTCTCTTCATTTTGTTTCTTTGACATTTGAGTTAATTTTCGTTCCTAGCCTTTTCGTTTTGGTTTACATTTCATTCTGTAGTCTTTCCGTTCAAATTAAGTTCCCATTCGCTATTCAAAAATTAAATTCAGCACTTCAATTGTTCTAGCTCCTGTCCTATTCCTTTAACGTACTTCAAATAATAATTTTCTAAAACCCGAACTGTTTATTGTAATTAGCGAGCATCAAAATTCGTCAGTACTAGTTTTTCTCCAATATGTTAACCACTTAAAAATGAGTGTCTTCATATAATTTGTGCTCTTTTGAATAAAACTTGAAACAAGTAAAACCAATGAATTAATATCTACAACAAGAAGTTTTTCAAAACTTATTTGGGTCGCTGGGGAGAGCCTATTCCCATGAGGTGTACAACAACTACAATCTAGGCGCCGCCGTTCAGCACCGGTGCCGACGCAACTGCAGTAGACCCGGCGCAAATTGAACCTAAGGGGCCGTTCAAGTATTACGTAACGCAGATGGGGGGGGGGCAAAAATATTTAAAAAATGCGTTACGTAATAGTTAAACGCCCATTAGAGTGCGTTACGTTTACGTAGGGGGGGAGGTGGGGTCAAAAATCGCGTTACGTAAGCCCCGGCGCAAATTGATCCTAAGCCAGACACAACCTACGTCGGCAGACTGCGTAGACCGTTCTGCGCATCCTACTATCAGTTCATGCGTTCGCAGGTCGAGCTTGGGAAGGCCTGTCGTCAACGTACAGTTTTCTGGACCCGTGTTGAGCTGCCCCCCCCCCCCACTTGCAAAAATCAAAAAACAAATAGCTCTGATTTATGAGCTATTTATGAGCTCTCATATTCAGCAAACTAAAAATTTTGAGCTCGTCCCACTGAGCAGGAATTTGATACTTTAGTTGGGGGGGGGGGGCTGAATAAGCCCCCCCCCCACTACTTAAAAATAGGAATATTGAATCGGTTTTTGCGGCAGAATTACGAGCTATTTATGAGCTCTTGAAATTATATAGTTTAGATTTTTGAGCTCATCCCCTTCACCCCCAAACAACCCTTTAATTGATTTAACTTAAGAGAAAAATGCTGAGAAAACTTAAAATATATCGTATTGCGGATATCATTCCTATAGCTTATATACTCTAAGAATAAACTAATAAACCACGTGCATTTCGATTATTGAGCTACAACCCCTTCGCAAGAAAACCATCCTATCTTCCCGGCTTAAGAGAAAGTTGTACTTAAAATGCATTAAACTAATTATTTGGCGACTACATATCATTGAATAATTTATAAGCTTCCAAATTACGCGCATTTAGATCAGTAAATTGCAATTTATTTTGTATAGTGCAGTCACTGAAGGTAAAAATCAACGATTACCTTCAATTTCGGTGAACCTTCATCGATTTTCACGAAAATTGGTCAGTGGTTAGAGGATACGTCAAGAAACAAAGGTGACATGGTACCACCTTGCGCCTTTACCCTGAGGGTTGATACCGCCCCTTCTCGGGGGTGAAAATTGTTTTATTAAAAATAACTGCACAAACAAATCAATAAAAGAACAAATTAAAAGCAAAATTTATTATATAAAGTTAATAAAATAAGTCAATACTTTTTAAGTTATTAAAGATCAAAGATTTTAACTATTCGTGAAAAAATGCATGTTATGAAGCGGTTTTTCGTAAATCACTGAAAAACTGTAAGTTTTTACAAAAAAGTTAATAGTAGTTTAATTCGTATAGCTTATATTCTAAGAATAAACTCTTAAATCACGCGCCTTTCGATTATAGAGCTACAACCCCTTCGTAAGAAAACCATCCCATATTCCCGGCTTAAGAGAGAGTTGTACTTAAAATAATTTAAATTAATTATTTGGCGACTACATATCGTTTAATAATTTATGAGCTTGCAAAATATACGCATCTTAATTAGTGAATTGCCATTTTCTTTCTATAGTGCAGTCACTGAAGGTAAAAATCAACTATGACCTTCGATTTCGGTAAATCTCCATTCATTTTCACGAAAATACTTGAACAAACTCCCCTAATGTATCGCAGATAAACAACTGCATCCCCACACGCTGATCTAAGAGCCGTTCCTCTAAGGTGACAGATTTGGAACCCCCTCACTGACTGGTCGCTTGCTGAGCATGGCAATTTCTATCTTTCGCTCCTACAGCTTCTGCGCTAAAACCACCTTCTTAACCCAATCCACTAGCAATTCTGCTTCTCCACACATCATCGACGCAACTCACGCAATCTCCCACACTCCTGAAAAGGAGGATCCTTCACCCTGAAGAGGCTTAAGTCTAAACGGGGTATAAACGACGAGTTTTCACTTCACGAAAATTGGTGAGCGGATTTTGATGCTATCAACTTTTTCTGGAGCTCATTTTTAATAGGTATTTCTAAGTACTTTGACAAGTATTTAGTACCTAAGTGTTATAAAATGCATCTCTTTCCCGTTATTTCAGCTTGAATCCTTAGATTTGAATAGTCGCAGAAACAATATATATTTAATTACCAATAACTTACTTTAAATTAACACTAAAGAGTTTTTCAAGTAAGCAATTTATTATATTTCTTATTAGCTTCAATTTTAGTGATGAACACTTTTTTGTAAAACCTTACAGTTTTTGAGTTATTTATGAAAAATAGCTTTAAAGCATGCATTTTATTTCACAAAAATTAAAATATTTGATCTTTAATAACTCAAAAAGTATTGATTTATTTTAATAACATTATATAACAAATTTTGCTTACAATTTGTCCCTCTCTCGATTTGTGGGGTTATTTTTAATAAAGTAATTTTCACCCCCGAGAAGGGGTGACATATACCCCAGGTTAAAACCCCAAGTTGTTATTGTTAATTCGTGGAAATGAATGGAGATTTACCGAAATCGAAGGTCATAGTTGATTTTTACCTTCAGTGACTGCACTATAGAAAGAAAATGGCAATTCAATAATTGAGATGCGTATATTTTGCAAGCTCATAAATTATTAAACGATATGTAGTCGCCAAATAATTAATTTAAATTATTTTAAGTACAACTCTCTCTTAAGCCGGGAATATGGGATGGTTTTCTTACGAAGGGGTTGTAGCTCTATAATCGAAAGGCGCGTGATTTAAGAGTTTATTCTTAGAATATAAGCTATACGAATTAAACTACTATTAACTTTTTTGTAAAAACTTACAGTTTTTCAGTGATTTACGAAAAACCGCTTCATAACATGCATTTTTTCACGAATAGTTAAAATCTTTGATCTTTAATAACTTAAAAAGTATTGACTTATTGTTATTCTGAAGCTATTTCCTTGTGGCATTTTTATAATTAAGTATTTTCTATTCTGACAATTTATTTTAATTCAATAATTTATTTTAATAGTATTTTATATTTTGACAACGAAACCCGATTTGGGCTTCGAAACGTTAATAAATTCATTTTTTAGTAAAATTGTGGCTTATTTCCCATAGAAAATACTTAATTATTGACTTATTTTGTTAACTTTATATATTAAATTTTGCTTTTAATTTGTTCTTTTATTGATTTGTTTGTGCAGTTATTTTTAATAAAACAATTTTCACCCCCGAGAAGGGGCGGTATCAGGCGCAAGGTGGTACCATGTCACCTTTGTTTCTTGACGTATCCTCTAACCACTGACCAATTTTCGTGAAAATCGATGAAGGTTCACCGAAATTGAAGGTAATCGTTGATTTTTACCTTCAGTGACTGCACTATACAAAATAAATTGCAATTTACTAATCTAAATGCGCGTAATTTGGAAGCTTATAAATTATTCAATGATATGTAGTCGCCAAATAATTAGTTTAATGCATTTTAAGTACAACTTTCTCTTAAGCCGGGAAGATAGGGTGGTTTTCTTGCGAAGGGGTTGTAGCTCAATAATCGAAATGCACGTGGTTTAAAAGTTTATTCTTAGAGTATATAAGCTATAGGAATTATATCCGCAATACGATATATTTTAAGTTTTCTCAGCATTTTTCTCTTAAGTTAAATCAATTAAAGGGTTGTTTGGGGTGAAGGGGATGAGCTCAAAAATCTAAACTATATAATTTCAAGAGCTCATAAATAGCTCGTAATTCTGCCGCAAAAACCGATTCAATATTCCTATTTTTAAGTAGTGGTGGGGGGGGGGGGGGGGCTGACTCAGCCCCCTCCCCACCAAAGTATCAAATTCCTGCTCAGTGGAACGAGCTCAAAATTTTTAGTTTGCGGAATATGAGAGCTCATAAATAGCTCATAAATCAGGGCTATTTGTTTTTTGATTTTTGCAAGTGGGGGGGGGGGCAGCTCAACACGGGTGTTTTCTGGGCCTTGGGACGGGTGACTCACCGCCAGATGTATATTTTTACGTGTTTTTGTTTGAGAGATGGAACTATCTGAAATGAATAAGCGGCGATATATTTTACACTATCTTGAATGAATAACATTTTATCTCTCTGTTGTATCAATCAGCACTACTCTACAAGTTTTGGTTTATTCGTTTTAATATTTTATTGCAATACTAGGGAATATAATATATCTTATTAAAACAGTGAATTTTTTACATGTTAATTATTTTTAATTTCTTGTGAAGTATCTAGTGTGGCTTTAGCCAATAAATCAAAGTTATGCGTTTACAAGAGCCATATTATTTGAAAAATAAGGAGTGCCATAATGTGTCATAATTATAATCTCCTTTATACAGATCAAAAAATTTTTTAGTATGTATTTCTAAATCCACACAATCATTGGAAAATGATTAATGGTAAAAAATATCTATTAATGACACTGTTATCGACAAAGTCGATCAATTTTAAACTTGTCATCATATATTTATTAGACTTTTGTTTATCGTTAAAAATTAAATGATGGTTGTGAATTGTATTTTTTGTGTTATTTAATATTTTAGCAAAAACATAATCAGCAAAAATCTTATTTAAAACATGCGAACCGTTTTTGCAATCACAATCAGTGCAGTGTTTAACTTATGCTTGTTATTATAAAGGTATGTCGAAATAGAATACTCAGTGTAAGATACCTTTTTATGCACCCGCTTATGATCAAATTCGATGTTTTCGAAAGTCATACCGCTACGACTACTAGGGACGTGTATTATAAATATCTTGATTGTAAATTTAGTATAGAAACGGATTTCATTTAGAGTAGTTTATACTAGTTCCAAATAGTTTTTTCTGGAATTACTAGTGAATAGGGCTTTTCATTCACAGTCATTTGTTTCGAGCTTCTGTCATGTGTCACATAATATTAATATATCTACGGCATACGTTATTGGTATTTACAATGATACAAACCAAAGACGTATGACGTAGATATATTAATATTATGTGACACATGACAGAAGCTCGAAACGAATGACAATCGATGAAAAGCCCTATACCAGTTAGAATTGATGCGATAAGAAACATGTACTACGGCTTATTCGGGGTCACGGATTCGGGGTAATGTTACTGACGAAGGCGGCCGGTTGGTAGCAAACTAGTGTGTGCAACTGTTGATTGTTTTGCATCGTTTTTATTGGTTATATTACACCACTGTGTATCATTCACCATGAGTGATAATCAAAGATCAGATTGAGAGCAGAGATATAAGAAAGTGAAAAAAACGTGTTTTGGAAATGTTTTGGAAAGAGACAGAAAAGAAAGAAAGTCACTGCAATATTGTGACCAAAAGCATATACAATAAATTAATGGTCGAAGTACAAGATGCGGAACTGTCTGCCAAGAAAACACCATTACAAAATCGAAAACTAAAACGATTTGGAATTGTTGAAGTTGGCGAAATAAAAAATCTAGCTTTTAAAATTGATCCCATCAAATATTATGTACCTACCTGCCGAAGACATTTTTGGCATAATTGAAGCAGCCCACGGTGCTATTCATAGGCGTAACCAGGATGATCCTAAGGGGGGGGGGTTACAACTACCTAAAAGGGGGGGGGGGGTTACAACTACTGGAAGGTCTCTGAGGGCTATGGTGTTAAGCGTATAGAGCTCAAAGTACATCCCAATGGGGGGGTTACAACCTCCAAAACCCCCCCCTGGTTACGCCTATGGTGCTATTGTTTATGGAGATCGGGATAGGTTGAAGACTGAAACCCCCAGGAAATAAGCAAATATAATAATTGATATGATCAATACTTTTATATCAATATGTGAAACCTGCCAACAGAAGAAGAGTAAAAATATAAAAGCGAAGAGGGGTCTTGTGTCGAAACCTATATTGCATTCAGAAATGAATAGTCGCTGTCAGGTAGATTTGATCGATATTCAATCACAAGAGGTACTGCTCTAGATCGATAGAGCTACTCTAAATGAAATCCGTTCGGGATTTCTAGTTTTAACTGAATTTAGCAGTCAAATCTAGTTTTGACTAGTTAAAACTAGAATTGTCTAAAGCGTATAGTTAAAACTAATTTTTCCTAGTAAATTCGGGTTTTAACTGAAATCGGGTTTTAACGGTAACGTATATAATCAGTCTAATGACGGAGAAGTAGTGTTTACAATGTCTCTAGGACAGACAAGGATACCTAATTCAAGATTTTCACATTTTTTCAAAATGGGTGAAAACAATATCTCTGAAACAAAGATACTGTTCATATTTCTTCATTCCATTTACGCTGCTCATTTTTCGGTAGAAAACATTTATAAGTATATCGTGTAATTCGTGTACGTACCTACCTACATAAAAAAATGATAAGCTACTTTTTTAAATCCTCATTGATTATTCTACAAAAGTATGTCAGTAAAGCATTAAAAACTACTAAAATAAGTATCCTCGTATCAAATATTTAGTTAAATAAGTACATATACACGAACTATTGAGCAAACATAAACATTTACTTGTAAAAATAACAATATTTGAGTTATTTCCATGCGGTGTTGACAGGTGGGTTGTGGATCTAACAAATTTAATCTTAAATTCAAATTTGAACAGATCAAACGGTGTATGTGCGACCGGCAACGGCGACGAGACGGGCCAATATTTAGTTATTTGCCCGAGCACACAAATTGTTGACTGCGTAAATATCCATTGCCATTGTTTCCTTTTTTGTGTATAAACCTAGCGAGAGAGGGCTAATTTCAACAGAGTCTATTAATGACGAGACGAGAGTCAATAACTTTCCTTTGTTGATAAATACTTAATGTGATTTGTTTGCTTTTAATGATTTAGTTATTCTTCCTTATTTAACACTGAAACCGAAGAGACAAACAAATTTATTTTGTTCTTGTATATTCATTTAACAGAGGAAGTTTCGCACATATTATTTACTCTTCGTCGGCTTAATGTGAATATTCTAGATATTGTAAGAATGTACAGGGTACGTATGGTATGAAGGATTTAATTAACTGCTCCAATGGTTGGTCCAGCACCTCCGGTGGTATCTCAAGCTTCTGGAGCTACGCCACCTGGGAAACCATCTGGCATATCACCTGGTGCTCCTCCGGCACATTGGTACATCTTGGTGATGATTGGGGTTGCAGAAGTTTTCAAGCTCGTTTTGTTTGTGTTCGTATTCTTCCTTCTTGGCTAGTTGGTTAGCATACAACCAATAAATAACCTAGTTGCATTTCTTCATGACGGTAGTTTTGTCGCTTTCGCTGATATTGCCCTTGATTTTGTCATCTTCCATGGATCTTTGATGTTGAAGCAGTACGATTCGAGGACATTCTTAGCGGAGATGGTAGCCTTTTGCTTCTCATCTTCATTATGGTATTTTTGGCTTCGTTGAAGATTCTTTCAATGTCTTCTTTGCTGCAATAGGCTGTTGTCCTTGGTCAGGCACGTTTACCTTCGTATATCTACCTAAATAAGTATACCGGGTTGGTTGTAAGAGTAAGTAGTGAATGTCTGAGTTTGTCTGATGGGAATGGTAGTGTTACGTTTGATGTGGGCAGTCATAACACCCCCAGCAGTTTTGATACCAAATGAGAGTGGAATGACATCAATCAAGAACAAGTACTGCACTTCTTCAGACTTATTTCTGATATAATGTAGTTAGAATTGTATAGTATCGTAATTTATCGTACATGATTTTTATTTTTGCCAAAGTTCATACTTAGGTCAACTTCATTGCTAGCTGCATTTAGGTCACATTTAAGATACTCTAGTTCTGAACCATCAATAAGACCCGCTATAAACAGCATCAAAACCAAATAAGAAGAAAAATTAGGGAGGCTAAAGAAACCTACTTCTCTGAAAAATGTAAAGAAATAGAAGAACTGCAAAACAGATATGACAACTTCAACCTACATAAATAAGTCAAAGAACTAGCCGGAATTCAGAATAGGAAATAGAAGAACCTCAAATATATTGCTTGACAAAAATGGAAATATTATAATCGAGACAGAACGAAAACTACAACGA
Source organism: Diabrotica virgifera virgifera (assembly GCF_917563875.1). NCBI lineage: Eukaryota > Metazoa > Arthropoda > Insecta > Coleoptera > Chrysomelidae > Diabrotica > Diabrotica virgifera. The sequence goes on from NC_065443.1 coordinate 101,845,873, forward strand.
TGGATCGACTACATCGAGGAACTATTTCATGACCAGAGAGAAGCTAGTACATCCGTAGATAGCCAAACCGGAGATGTGGGCCCAGAGATGAAAACCAATAAATCTGCTGGTCCAGATGAATTACCTAGCGAGCTGATAAAGTGGTCAACGAGAAAAACCTGTACATAATAGTAGAACTGTTCAACGCTATGTATACTACAGGAATCATCCCTAGAGAAATGTTGACATCAGCATTTGTGTGTTTGCCAAAGAAAGTAAATGCCAAAGAATGCAGTGACTACCGAACCATAAGCTTAATGTCACATCACTTGAAAATTCTGCTGAAAATTATCCACGCCAGAATACACTCTAAACTGGAGCTGGATATTAGTGACACTCAATATGGGTTCCGCAATGGAATGAGTACCAGAGAGGCATTATTCTCCTTCAACGTGCTGACATAGAGATGTTTGGATGTTAACCGTCCTCTTTACGTCTGTTTTATAGACTACAATAAAGCGTTTGATAAGGTAAAACATGATCGACTCATGGAAATTCTGAAAACTAAAAACCAGTTTGAAAGAGATTTAAGACTAATAACACACCTCTATTACAATCAGCGAGCAATAGTAAGAATTGAAAAAGAAACATCTGAAGAAATTGTAAGAAAGAGAGGAGTCAGGCAAGGCTGCATACTATCACCTCTATTATTTAACGCTTATTCTGAAGAGGCATTCAGAATAGTAATATTAACTGCCAACGTTCGGAACGGACGAAGGACCTAGTATTTTTCTCAGAACTTTTCTGTCGAATATTAATAGCCCATTTTTATCTGTGTTAGAAATCACTCATGTCTCCCACCGTACATCAAAACTGGAATTATTAGGGCTCCACACTCCACATATCATGAGATTTGTCTTCCTTGTTCCTTGTCTTCCAGGCAGTGGCTTCTAAAGTGTTTGATTAGTCCCTAGTAACTTCTACTTGCGAGCATTATTCTATAGGGTTCATCTCTTCCGATATTGTGATGAAGTTGTTTACCTTACCATAATTCCCAGATAAGAGAATTCTTAGTCACCGACGACGTTAAAGTTATGTTCCATGTTTCTAACTAGAGGTGTAACCAGGATGATCCTAAGGGGAGGTTACATCTACTTGAAGGTCTCTGGGGGGTATGGAATAATAATGGTGTTAAGCGTATAGAGCTCAAAGTACATCCAAAAGGGGGGGTTATAACCCGCAAAACCACCCCCTGGTTACTCCTATGTTTCCAACTCTGTTCTCTGTTCATGATGCCATGACCTTAGCACAGTATAAAGAGGGACAGTAGAACCACTCTCCGAAAAATTGGAAGTAAAATCTTTAGTCGCGCATGGCGACCGCGCTATATTCCCAGTCGCTTTTGCCCCACTCTCGCATTACTAGTCGCATAGAAACGTACGGGTTTTAGGGTTTTAACAGGGAAGACCCGTATCCACCACTGATGAATTACCAATTGCGTACTGCCGGTATTACTTCTTGAGATCAAACTGCCGACATAGAAGAGGTTTTACCGTCCCTCTTTATACTGTGACCTTAGTTTTACCACAGTATAAAGACTTAGTTTTACTTTCGTTGATGACCAGACCCATCTTTCCTGCAGCGTTGAGAGTGCAGCGCACATCTCTCTGGATTTGACAAGGTGCGACAAAGACCATGTCGTCTACGTCTATTAATATTTGGGTAGATTTATTAAAAATTGTATAACTCGTATACCTTGTTTAGTTCTGCATCTCTTATAATTTTTTCGATGCCAATATTAAATAGGAGAAAAAAATGGTTTCTTTCTTTAACTTCTTTAAATTATCCGGTTTCTTAACATTCATTTATACTTTAATCGTTGCTTTAATTTTAATATGAACGAAAATCGTCAAATAGAATAGACGGTATCCAGTATAATATGGAGGAATAAGTAAATGGCAATATAAGTTGCTATCCTAGCCTGAAACTCATAAAAAATAACAGTAAAAAAATGTATTTCAAGATTTTTTACATAAGTAGGTATAAATAATTATTGTAAACAACAAGATTCTTCGAATCTCATATTTACTGCCCAACTAAATGATATTATCTCTCATCCAAGAAATCCTTATCATAATCCCTAGACAAATAAATGCCGTAAATAGTCAATTAATTAGTAATTACCAAGATTAGATTTTGTTTGCCGAGATATTCTTCTCATAAAGAACTGCAAATTGAGTACTTACCATGTTCAAATAGAAGCCAAAGATAACTGTTAAAACAATTGAATCCGACCGGTTTGTTATCATATCACGTTCTTTTGTTCAGTACCCTTCTATTGTTCTTGAAAGGCATAGACGTCATGGAAAGAAAAAAAATAAGACAAAATCACGGCCTTATCATTTAGGCCAGATTCATATTTTAAGACATTGTCGACGGGCGCTATATTAATACAAAAATAAATTTATTTTTAATATAATATTAATAACTTGCTTAAACATTAAAGAAGCTGTTATCGCATGCTTAAAAATTGCTATTTTTGTTTCAATCGTGTATAAATTTTTTTGCATTCACTTATAAAAATATTACCATTCAATAAAGTATGAACTTCTTGATTATTGGGAAATCATGGCATGCAACAATAAGACAGTTATTTTTTATAACTTAACAATACCTCAGAGTATCTCAAAGACACGTATTTTCAATTTAAAAAAATACTGATTGTTTTTGGGACGTATTTCGTATAAATCAATAAAAACCAATACCTACCTACCTCATTGTTCTTGTTCTCAATAATATAACTGTTTTTTACTCCTAACCAAATACTTCAACTTTGGTTTTGGCACTTAAAACATAATTGTCCTTCACATAACATTTCGAACATTTGTACTTATGGTAGTGGTCTTTTCGGGCCGCTGATCACAGTTTAAAGAAGCAGAAGAAGAAAAAGAAGATTATTAAGCTTCTTGACAAGTGACGTCCGCTCATCACTGTTTTTTTTCTGTGCCTGTACTGATCACAAGTGGTTTCCAATGTAGGTCAGGATCCCCTGGAGGTAGCCAAATTATTTGTAAAAAGTAGCTCAAAATTTATTTTATGATGTTACTTGGCTAATTCTTGGAACCCAGGCTAAACAAATTTAGCCTGGGTTCATTTGGGACAAAGTTAGCCATATGTTTTTTTTAATTCACGCTAATTTGTTTATAATAATTAAGGAATCTCATTAATGCCATTTTAAAGAATGTGATTTGTATTTTTTCTTAAAAAATTTGCACAAACATTGTACCTTCACAGCACCCTCTACGATTTTTCAAAAATGTAGTTCAAATGATTACTAGGGGGAACCTACAAATCCACCGAGTTAAAATACCGAAAAAGCAATTTCAAACGAATATAATTTTCTGTATCTCCGGATCAACTCAATGGATTTTGATCTTTCTTTTTTTTTTAATTTGTATGTAATTTCTACGCACATTACAAATATGCAATTTGTTTATAAATGTATTAATTAATAAACAGTCTAATTTGTTTAAACAATTCTTGAAAAAATATTTTTTTACAAAAATCTATTTTTTTAATCATAGTATCATTAATGATCATACAAAAAGTTGTTCTGAAGCTATTTCCTTGTGGCATTTTTATGATTAATTATTTATATGGGAAATAAGCCACAATTAAAATGAAAAAAATAATTTTATTAACGTTTCGACGCCCAAATCTTAAAAATTAAAGTCTTCTACTTTAAAATGTACAATATATGTCTGAATTGCCAATATAAATGAGTGAGATTAAATAAATTATTAGAAGAATTTTTTTGCTTAGCAACAACACTTTTGTTTATTTTAGTAATATTTTGTATTTTGACAACGGCACCCGATTTGGGCGTCGAAACGTTAATAAAATTATTTTTTTCATTTTAATTGTGGCTTATTTCCCATATAAATAATTAATCATACAAAAAGTTAAAGTACACTTTAATAAATAAATGATTTTTATAAGATTTATAAGATTTATTGAAGATAATTTATTTATTAAAGTATACCTTAACTTTTTCTATAATTAATAACGATAGTATGACTAAAATCATGGATTTTTGGGAAAAAATTATTTTTTCAAAAATTGTTTAAACAAATTAGACTGTTTATTAATTAATCAATGTCTAGACAAATTGAATATTCGTAATGTACAGAAAAATTACATAGAGATTAAAAAAAGAACGATCAAAATATATTCAGTAGACCCCGAGATATAGAAAATAAGTAGTTGCCTTTTTTAGTTTTTGAACTCGTGCATTTGTCGGCTCCCAGCTCCCCCTTCACTTACCACGACTAGTCACCAATTGAACTACATTTTTAAAAATTCGAGTAAAATGTAAATTTTTTAATATGTAAAATGATTTTTTCTACGGACAATATTTTTAAAGTTATTCTAAATGTTTATAAACTACAAAATTTCACAAATTTGGCATTAGGATTTTTGACTATGTTAGATAATTTCTTTATCTTTTTTTGTACATTTTGATAGCATCATTTTTCTACTTTCATTTGGCATACTCAGAATTGCCCTATCTTCATTAGTTTCTGTCTTATGTTATTGCAAAATAAAGGTCTCTGGGATAAACAATTAGAATAACTCTTAAACTAATTATTAATGGATCGGTCTCAAATTTTGAGGGTTTGTTAAGTACCCCAATACCCAACTTTGAGTGAAATACTAAAGTTCTAAGGTAGTTTTAGTAAAAAATATTAACAAATAACGATTTTCACTTATTTTGCAGTTTTCGTAGCAACAAATTAACTTTTTAACTTTCAAAAATCGGCATTTTGAAGGTTTTTAATGTTCTAAAAAATCAAATTTTGTAATTTTATGTCAACTATTTAGCTTTTGAATAGGGTGAAAAAATCGAAAAAATCGCTATTTTTGCACTAAATTGTTAAATTAAAAACGGACGCGAACTCTAGGCAGGAAACAGGTAGATTTTCTTTCTACAGGTCTACAATAACTAAAAAAGTAGTCAGCTACCTGAATCTTTGACTGTCCCGAACATGGTCTATTTCTAGCTTATTACCGTGGAGTAGACGTAGAAGCATTGTTTTAAATTCTAATTTTAAGACATGGTGTTTATGCAAAGAACAAACAAAAATGTCTGCCCATCCTCTAAATAAGGAGCGAATTTACTATGGCGAATTTCACCAATCACCACCTTTATAAAAACCTTATAGATTTTCAACGTTTTGTTAATACAAAATACATGAGAGTGAGAACAAATACGCTTGATTATATTTTAATCAATATTGAAGGAAAAATGATTAGTATCACTTGGAAGAATTGCCATGGTCAACCCTAGAACAATCACTGTGCGAAAATCAGAAAATGCTAAGCTCAATTTACATATAGCCGAGGCGTTGGTACTCAGCAATGTGCGAAAGGAGGGGCGGTGCGTCGTTGTGGCCACGCGAATTTACGGCAATGCTTGTATTTACTTTGCTTCAGCGAAGCTATGGTCAAGGCACAGTATAAAGAGGGACAGTAGAAGTAGAACCACTCTCCGAAAAATTGGAAGTAAAATCTTTAGTCGCGCATGGCGACCGCGCAATGTTGGCAGTCGCTTTTGCCCCACTCTCGCATTGCTAGTCGCATAGAAACGTACGGCTTTTAACAGGGAAAACCACCACTGGTCATCATCATCATCATTCATCATTTAGCTCTACAACTCTATGTGAGTCTTGGCCGCGTTTACTATTTCCCTCCATTGTTGTCGGTCCTGAGCAGCTATTTCCCATTGCTGTACTCCCATTTTGCGTAGATCGCTGGCTACTGCGTCCTTCCATCTCTTTCTTGGGCGACCAACTGACCTTTTTCCAACGGGCCTTTCCCAGAATGTGGCGTTTAGAAGTCTTTCGTCACTTGATCTTAGTACGTGACCCGCCCATCGTATTCTGTTTGATTTAATGTAGCGTACTATGTTTTCATCTCCGTATATTGTCTGGAGTTCATCATTGTGTCTTCTTCTCCATTCTTCTGTTGTCTCTTCTCTGCAAGGCCCATAGATAGTACGCAGTATCTTTCTTTCAAGTACCAGTACTTTTGTTGTTTCCCGCTGATTCAGAGTCCAGGTTTCGCTTCCATACGTTATTGTGGGACGAATTATTGTCTTATATACTCTTATTTTTGCTGGTCTTGAGAGTATTTTTGATTTAAGTAGGGTCCTTAACGAGTAATATGCCCTGTTTCCTGCAATAATCCTGGCTGCCACGTCCTTTTCATAGTTATTTTCAGATGTTATGATCGCTCCCAAGTACCAAGACCACTGGTGAATTACCAATTGCGTACTCCCGGTATTACTTCTTGAAATCAAAGTGCCGACATGGAAGAGGTTTTACTGTCCCTCTTTATACTGTGGTCAAGGCTAGATGCGGTGCACCGTTGTGGCCGCCACTTAATAAGAGCTTATAAATCAAGGATGGTATTAAAGGTGGGAAATTTAACCTCTGACTTCCGGTTGCAGACATACAACTGGAAGTACCTACTGTTTTAAAGTCACTAAAATAGTAGGTACAAGCGAAATATTACTCGACGCGCCTTAGCAATGCTGGAATAAATAAAATATAATTCTGGGTTTTTAATCACTTTCGGTTAAAAAGATATTATCGAAAATGCCACATTATAATGGCAGAAATAGTACGCGTGGTATTATATCAATCATCGCGTATTGAAAAGACGAAATCTAATATTTAGTTCTCGTTTTGATATCATTTCCGGTTAAAAAGTTATATACACTCCAACAATGAATTGAGAAAAAAAAGGCAAAAAATAGACCAGTACACATGGCATTCATCGATTTAAAAAAGGCATATGACACGGTTTCCAGAAAACAACTATGGAACACGATGAAGGAAATCGGAATAACTCAGAGGTTAATAGAAGCCGTAAAAAACCTTTACAACAACAGGGTAAGAGTTAAAACCGGCAATAAATACTCTAACGAATTTAAGACCACAAAAGGCTTATTGCAGGGATGCTCTTCCGACACTGTTCAAGATATTCCTAGAACAAATATTAAAACCATGGAAATGGAAATGTGAAGGGATGGGAATACCAATCCGGGACAACTTCTTGTACACATTAAGTTTTGCAGATGACCAAGTGGTAACGGCTCAAGATGAAGAACTAGATCTGTCAGTGCCGGTTTATCCACTGGGCGCTTGGGGCGGGCGCCCAGGGGCACGGGCCCCGGAGGGGCCCGAAGTGGCGTTCCTTTTATTAATAACAAAATAAAGTCCGATAATAATCGAGGTACATATTATTTGAAATAGAGAAAAAGACTACGAAATACCTGATAACTTTGTAAGAACGTGATAACTTTTAAACCAGAGTGATTCCTTAGAAAATTGTATGAAATGTATGAAGCTGGAGACAAAGCTTGTTATAGATGATTAATGAAAGCACATCTAGAGTAAAAACCAATGGAGGCAAAGAAAAGAGAGATTGGCTAATACGAAAGTGTTAAAGTTGTTTATTGTTACCCGTGCAAATTATTTTCAATTGAAAAAAATAGTTTAACTGATTTTGGATGTATTCTACCCACTGGAAATATTTGAATAGTTTGCTCAAATCTCAGGAACAAAGTAAATTTTATCTAAACTCTATGGTTACATTAGTAACAAGATCATCAGTTAGATGGATTTATGTTATATGGATCATCAGTTAGATTGGAGTTATAGACGTTGGCTTGATAGAGCAAGTAGAACGCGAAGCTGACTATTGGCTAAAGGTCCTAAAAAGAGTTGTCACCATTAAATTACTTGCTTATTAAGAACTAGCTTTCCGTTTATCTCATGAGGAATTAACGAGTCGTCATAAAGGTAATTAATTAAGTTGTCTTGTATACTTGGCTTTTGACAACTTCTTAGATGAGCATTTACAGCAGAATACGAATAAAGCAAAAGGTTCAGTTAGCCATCTGTCTGACCAAATTTGTAATGAATTCCTGGAAGTGATGAAAACAAAACTTGTAAAAACTTTTGACGCTGTAAATGCTTTACTTAAAAACTACGGATCCATCAAACATATTTTTTCCAATTAAGCAATAATAGACACAAAAAATCAGCAGTTAGTAGTGAAGCTAAGGCACTGCAGAATAAAATGGATACCTTTGAGACAGCTCCATTGACACTGATTTGGGCAAAAATTTTAAAACGCCTGAATGCAACAAGAAAACGTTAGAAACTGTGGAATCGAATTTGTCGATTGGAGTAGAATTAATGACATTTGAGTTTTGTTGGAGACTTGAGAAATAAATTAAGCGAAATTGAACTATCCAAAAATATTTTTTTTTGCGAAGGCGAGGATATCTCAAATATATTCTATATAATTGACCTTCAAAGAACAAAGAAAAGAAAAACAGTTTTCGATGCAGAAGTTGAAAATGAAACAATTTTAAAGGGGCAAGATAGATTCAGAATTGAAGTAGGTACCTACCTATTTAATGTTATATGCGACAATATTACTTAATTGTCTTTGAAAGAGAATATAATGCTACAAAGATGTTACATCAGCTGTTAGATATTTTTTACGCTAAATAAAGAAGTCAAGACGTTAGTTATTATTGTATGCGAGAAATATAAAAAATATTGAGGAAACCAAAGAGAACTTGCATAATGAAACTACTCATTTTGTAACGTTAAGCCAAAATTTTAATAAACATTTGAAAAATTTGGTGTCATCCAGGATGCAAAGACAACTTTTCCCAATTTTAAACTTTACTGAAAGTTTATTTGATGATACCAATTATTTCTAATGCGTCAGGCGAGCGGTCTTTTTCTGCTTTAAAAAGAATAAAGAATAAAGATATATTATATTAAAGGTTACATTTGGGTCAAGAAAACCTAGAAGCATTATCACTATTGTATCATAGAAAATTAAGGACTGAACTGAATTTTGATAGTAGGTATTAATATGGCAGTTTGCTAATGCCAAGTCAAGAAATAAAGTGAGCTAAATTTTGTCTTATGTATTTTTTAGAAAATGTTTTTTAGAATTTTCTGTTTTTTTTTTGTATTTTTAAATGTATTGTTTGGAATATTTTTTACGTTTGCTATTTTTCTTGTTTGTTTTAAAAAATTTATCGTATGGATTTTACAATAAACATTTATAGTTAATGCATGTGTTCTTTTGTTAAAAAACTGACAACGAATAGTAATGAAGGGGGTCCCTAAACCTCCAGCGCCCAGGGCCCGAAGTTAGGTTAAACCGGCACTGAGATCTGTCATATATGCTTCGAAGATTAGAAGAGGAATACACAAAAAATGGACTGGAAATAAACGTAGAATAGAAAAGACCGAATACTTAACAACAGAACAAGAACCAGTGAGAAACTTGGAAATGGACGCTGATAGGGAAATAAACGGCACTGAAAAATTGAACGGGGTACCTACTGTGGGATAGGCAGATTACCAGAAATACAAAGAAGAGAATATATAACACCTTGGTACGTAGTGTAATGATCTATGGAGCAGAGAATTGGGTAATAAACAAACGAAACAGGTCCAAAATCACAACAACTGAAATGGAGTTCATGAGAAGAAGCTGCAGAGTGACAAGAATAGATCTAGTGTTGCCCAAAATCGGTCTTGGTCTTGCAGTCTTGGTCTTGTTCTTTGTGCGAGACCAATACTGCGTTTTTGCAAGACCAAGACCAAGACCGCCTAATTTTAGCAAGACCAAGACCAAGACTTACCGTGCAAGACTTGAGCAAGAACAAGACTAAGCCTGCGAGATTCTTGCGTCTTGCAGTTAGAACTGAGGGTCGTTTTAGGGAGTATATTAGTTCGACTATATTCTTAGGTAAACAAAAAAATTTGTAACAAAAATTTTGAAAATTGGACATGCGCATTACGAACAATACCATATAGCCCAATAAATGACCGTTTTGGAGTGTAATTTTCAGGGGCAACTCCGAATTGCATAAAAATTTGGATTTAGGTTCTACTTACACTCCACTTCAAAGTTAAATTTGTGTCGTTGGTTGCTTTTACTTGGGGGGTGACAGTGACCCTTTCTCGGGGGGTGAAAAACGCGTGTTTAAAATAAGCCCGGAAATGGATAAATTGACAGATTTTAAGCAACTTTCGTTCTATAAAATTTTTTACGTAAGTTAATACTTTTTTGAGTTATTCGCGATTGAAAATATTGATTTTTCGACAAAAAAACTACGTTTTCAGACAGTTTTTCGCCAATAACTCAAAAAGTAAATATTTTATCGAAAAAAATATTCTTAGTAAAAGTGTAGCTTATAAAAAAACGAAAAAAATGGTGTATCAGTAAAGTCTATAAATTGAGTAAAAGCAAAGTTGTAGCTCATGAAAATACGTTCTTATTCGTCTAATTCCAAATCGAATAATTCAATGCGAAATGACCGAAAAATTAAGCACTTTTCGGGAAAAACTTATTTATATTTTTAAAGTATCTAAAAAAAGATTTATATTTGTTTTTTACAAAAAATTTTATTGTCAAAATAAAATGAGTTACACTGAAAAAAAGTTGGCGCCTTTTTTAGTAAAAAAAAATCGTGAAAACCTCCTTTTATTTAGAACCCTAAATAAAATTAATCGTTACCGCTTTACCCTTTATTTTAACTGTATGTGTATTGTTTATTTATACGATCTGTAAGTTTGATTAGTTTAAAGTGCTTATTTTTGAAACACTATGGTTTTATAGTAAAAAAAAATTTCTAAAAATTTTTGAAAAATTTTTTTTCCAAAATAACTTATAAAGTATTAGCGATAAGAAAAATCTTAAAGAGTCAAAAAATGTAGGTTTTGCTATTATAAATATGCTAGTTTCATTTTGTTTTTCCGTGAGACAAAAATTGGTTAAGATATAGCTGTTAAAAATTTGCATATACTCGTGGATAGTGACCCGTTCAAGCTTTTTCAACTATAACCCTTTCAAAAATAAGCACTTTAAACCGGCAAGACTGACAGATCATATAAAAGATAGATAAGTAAGTAAATTGTTTGTAAAGAGGTAGCGATTAATTTCATTTGGGAAGTTAAACACGGGGAGATTTTCATGATTTTTTTACCAAAAAAAAGAGGGCCATCTTTATTTTGAGCGTAACTCGCTTATTTTTAATACTAGAGACTTTTATGAACAATTAAAATAAAGCTTTTAATAAACACTTTAAAAAAGTTTAAATGGGTTTTTCCCGAAAAGTGCTTAATTTTTCGGTGATTTCAGCTTGAAATATTCGATTTGGAGTTAGACGAATAAGAACGTATTTTTCATGAGCTACAACTTTGTTTTTACTCGATTGATAGACTTTACTGATACACCATTTTTTTGGTTTTTTATAAGCTACACTTTTTCTTAGAATATTTTTTTCGATCAGATATTTACTTTTTGAGTTATTTGCGAAAAACCGTCTGAAAACGTAGTTTTATTGTCGAAAAATAAACATTTTCAATCGCAAATAACTCGAAAAGTATTGACTGACGTAAAAAACTCTATAGAACAAAAAATGATTAAAATCAGTCAATTTATTCATTTCCGGTCTTATCTTGAACCTATGATTTTTTACCCCCGAGAAGGGGTGACTGTCACCCCTCCAATTAAAAGCAACCAACGGCACAATTTCAACTTTGAAGTGGAGGGTAAGTAGAACCTAAATCCAAATTTTCATTCAATTCGGAGTTGCCCCTCAAAATTACACGGTCTCGCCGTATTTCCGGTTCATTTACTGGGCTAATAAACATACATAGCGAATCAAAATATCCATTTAAAGAACACTTCACACATTATTTGACACGTAATCAGAGGTCATTATTACAATGTAAAAATAAAATATTTTGTACATTCCTTCCCAGCAGACGACTTCTCTGAAATTAATTATCCGGGTTATGAGAATAGTCGCCTTCTAATCATAACATAACATTCTTGCTTTGCGACGTCGGCGTCGATAGTAATATCGAATATCGTATCCAAACTTTTTAAAATTAGCTGATAAAAAATGTACCTAATAAGTAATTAATTTTTTACATTATTAGTTCTTTAGGAATTTAAACACACAAATCTTATCGATATATAGAATAGTAAGACTATTTGTATTGTCTTTGCTGAATGAACTATGAGGTCACTTGGTTAAACAAAATTTGCCGAAACTGCGCGTTTATTATTTAAAAGTATGATACCGAGACAAAAGAACATATTTATTGCCGGATACCCTAACAAAATGCCGAAATATTATTTAATAACGATATACACTTCTCCAAAAAATTGACGCACCATCTTATAAACGGGTCATTGTTAATGTTTCTAATTTCCTAAACCTGTTGTCCGATTTAAGTGATTTTTTTAATGTAATGTTGTGTTATTTTTATAAATATCGTTGTAATATTATTATTGCTAGACAAATCAATTATTGTCATTGTACACCGGGTGTAATCAAACTGTCTCAATCAAACTCTGTTTTTTTTTTCAGAGGAATAGGACTCAAAACAACATGATCACTCTGTGGAATATTCTATTCTATTCTTATATTTTCTTAACGTTATGTTTTTTATTCATTCGCTTATATTGAATAATAAAATATACATAAGTTTCTAATAAACTTTAGTTAGTTAGAACATAGGCACGGATCACTTAGATCGTGGGTTCAAACCCCACCCGGTATGTCAATTGTCTAGATCAGTAATTCTCAATCTTTTTGAGTCATGTACCACAAAATACTTTTTATTATTTTTGTTACCACCTAACTGAAATAGCTAGGTAATCTAATTAACTATAATAATTGTGGCTGATTTTGGCTGTTTTTGCGTTTTGTGTACCACCGCAAATAATGATATGTACCACCAGTGGTACATGCACCACAGATTGAGAACCGCTGGTGTAGATATTTATTAATTTGGCTGGTCTTTACTATGGACTATGGCTATGATATTCTAACTTAAAATGTACCTCTCTGTTACTATACGTTGTTCAAAGATATGTAATAGGCTAATAGGCAACTGCGAGACTTGCAAGACTCTTGCTGCAAGACCCAGACCAAGACCAAGACCGGGAGCTCAATACCAAGACCAAGACCAAGACTAGGTGTACTGGCGCAAGACCAAGACCAAGACTAGGTGTACTGGCGCAAGACCAAGACCAAGACTGTATACGTCTCGTCTTGGTCTTGAATTTGGGCAACACTAAATAGATCGCATTAGAAATGAGGAGATAAAACGAAGAATGGCAGTAGAACCAGACATCCTCAGCTACATTAAAGAAAAACGTTTAATTTGGTATCGACATGTGAGAAGAGCAAATCGTGCAAGGTATATCAAAGATTTCCGATTGGAGCCCAATGGGAAAGAGAAGAAGAGGTAGACCCCGAAGATCATGGAGGAATGAAGTGGAAGAGGCCATGGAAAGACGAGACCTTAGAGACGGAGAATGGCAGAACATAAACGACTGGAGGCGTTGGTTGAAAGAAGGAGGGCGGCGACAGCTGTAAAAATCCTTAAATAGATAGAAGTTATGTCCGGAAGTTTGGCGAAAATGACTCAAAATTAGTAAAATCATATCAAACGAGGCAAAGTTACACGAGAGTTCAAATATTGATCTCCAGTTCTACTTCCGGTCACGTTGGGTAAAAACCTAAGACTAGGGATCGACAAGACAAGAATTCTTGTCTTGACAACAACTTCTGGTCTTGTCTTGAGAAAAAAATCAAGAAATTAAAAAAAATCTTGTCTTGATGTTTTCTTGACATCTTATATCTTGTCTTGAATCAAGAAATTTCAAGATCTTGAAATTTCTTGACTACCCGATACGGTGTTTCCCCGGCGACCTTTTTATTGCGTTGCGTGCTGACACGGCCTCGACTGTCACTGGGGGGAGTCCCCGAACTGCATTTGTTTCCTGACTAACGAAATATTGATGTGTACTTAGTTTCATGCTTAAAATAAGCATTTTGTATGGTTCGCACATACCTACCTATTCTAAACTTAGCTGTCCAGGATTTCATAAAAATTATTGAACCAAATCGAAACAGTTAGACATCGAAAATGATTTTGATTATTTGGAGGATGAGATCGAAGTATAAAATGATAGAAATGATACTGCTCTAGATTTCAATTCTCCTATAAGTAAAATTAAATACCTCTTCAAAAAAGATCAAACACTCAGGGCAAATGCAACTTAAACTTAACAGTGCTTGCGAGGCCATAAATTACTGTAAAATGACTATGCCAAAATTAGGTGTGCCTACAAAATGGCATTCAACTTTCGAGATGCTAACATGGGGTTTAAGTGTAAAAAATGCTTTAACTACATATGACATCGAAAATCTAAATAATTGAAAAATATTAGATAAAAAATGGGTTCTGATTTGTAAATTTTGTCAGTATCTGAGAAGCTTTAAAACACTTTCTTCAATACTCGAAGGGGAAAAATATTGCACACTCCCATTCGTGGCAATTTGGGTAAACTTACTTTTAGACAAACTTGAAATATTTTCAATCTGCGAGAGATAATAGTTATTTATGTATTAAGAGCGAAAAGTGATACATTATTGCTTGAGAGTAAGAGGTAATTACTCGAAAGCAATAATGCTACTTTGCGCTTGTAATACATACAACATTTTTTCTACAATTTCTTAATAAAATGAAACTATTTTTAAATCATTAACTTTATGTTCATTTTATATCTGTCATTTTAATGGCATACATAATATTAACTTTTATATCTTTCAGTTTGAATGTTCAATGTGTTTGTAATGTATGGTTGTACGGTTGCTACGGACGACGAACGTAAAATCAAACTTTACGCGCTAGAGCGATAAAGTGACGGTACTCAGTAAAGGGAAGCGTCCACAGGTCCGCATCGTACGCATCGTACGCATCGGATTAATTTTTCATACTGCGTTCACTGTATCGGCAGCGATCGGATTGGTGATGCCACTGCCTGCTAGGGTAGAAAAATTACTAAGGTAGACTTTAAAATTGATTGTTTATTTAATTTAATAAATAATTAATTTATGCATATTACCTATATTTATTAGTATGGTAAAATATGATATTTTAATGTATCTGTTTAGCAATAAGAAATCCGCAAAAACGTAAAATATATAGTTCTTTTTTAAATATCTACAAAACGAAACATACTAGGTACATACAACCTGATATCAAAAGAAAGCCTGTAATATTTACTACAAAATGCAATACTAATATAATTTAAAAAAATGAAAAAAATTGTATTTGCAAATAGTGATCACATTGTATATTCTATGTCAAAGATATTAAATTATTTAAAAATGACACTATACACAGGTAAAACTCTCATATGTCATTTTAAATATTTCGAAAATTATTAACTTTAGACCTATAAAACCTTTACTTTACATGTTTTTAAAAAATACATTCAAAAATGATTTGTAAACATTCTTTATCGGCATAGTAATATTACAGCTTATACACCAATTCTCTCGGTAGACCGCAAGCTATAGCAGAAACACGACGGTAGACCGCATTAGAGATGCATCAAGTCAAACTAGTTTGATTTTACTCAACAAACTTGACTTGACTTGAAAATCAAACTTTTTGTATAAAAAAGTTTGGCTTGACTTGATTTCGATATCTTTAGGTTTGACTTGAATTCAAACATCTTCAAACAGTTTGAAAAGTTTGAATATTACGCAACGTGTTTATTTGTTCAGTGGCGGATCAACGGGGGGGGAGTAATGGGTGGGGGAGGGGTAGGGGAAATCCCCCAATCCCAACAAGGTCCAAAAAATTTTTTTTGACAAATTTCAATAAACAGAAATGTATTGGCTGATATGATATTTAAACCGCAGACAGACAAATAAAACCCAATAAGCGCGCCAGTTAGGATAATAATTATTAAGAAAGCTTATAGCGTTTTATAGTATGATACAATTGATCCAAAGAATGGCATAAACCAGACATCCAAAGTGAAAGTTATCATCTAACACCAAATTGTTCTATATGGTCCACATAATGTTCAGAAAAAAGTCACACCATTTTGAGCGTCGGGTTTGAAGGGAAGAGGGGGGAGAAATCGGTAAATTCGTAATTTTTGTACGTTTTTCGTCAATATTTTTAAAACTATGCGATTTAGCATGAACAACCTTTTATATAAAAATGTTCTACATTCAATTTGAAATAAAAAAGGCCCATTGCATAATCCTTCTAAAATGAACGGTTCCAAAGTTACGGAGGTAGTATAGTATAACTGGTCAAAAAAAGGCCCTAACCCAAACATCCAAAGAAAGAGTCTTCCTCCAACACCAAATTGTTCTATATGGTCCACATATTGTGCAGTAAAAAGTTACACCATTTTGAGAGTCCGGGTTGGAGGGGAGATTGGGGAGAAATCGGTAAATTAGTATTTTTTTTACGTTTTTCGTCAATATTTCTAAAACTATACTTTAGCGTAAACAATGTTCTATACAATTCTACATAAAATTTAAAACAAAAAAGGTCCTATATATAATTGTTATATAATCAACGCTTCCAGAGTTACGGAGAGTGAAAAGTGGAGGTTTTCGATATTTTTTATATTTTTTGGGCAATTGATGATGATTTTGGGTGGTGAGGTTGACGTTTCTTCGAGGGCTTATCACTAACATGCCACTGAAATAGCAAATTTTATTTACAAAACACAATCCTGTTAAAGAAAATTTCTTTCATCAGTAATAATATTATAAATTTCCCAAGACATATAAAAAGTATCGAAAACTTCCACTTTTCACCCTCCGTAACTCTGGAACCGTTGATTTTATAACAAATATGGATAGGACCTTTTTGTTTTAAATTTTATGTAGAATCCTTTAGAAACCACATAGTTTTAGAAATATTGACGAAAAACGTAAAAATCGCCGAATTTACCGATTTCTTCCCCCTCTCCCCCCAAACCCGACGCTGAAAATGGTGTGTGTGACTTTTTTCTTACCATTATGTGGACCATATAGAACAATTTGGTGTTGGAGGATAACTATCACTTTGGATATCTGGGTTTGGGTCTAGTTGTAAGTTATACCATACTATTAATGCAAATTTATACATTAATTTTTTAAAAATTTAAACCCAACATTTGTAGCCTGTCTCCGAAAGAAATTTAAATTGTAGATAAATGTAGGTAAAACCATATAGACCTGGATCCCGCGTACCAAAAAAAAGTTGATTAATAGCAAGCTGAAAATTTGTTAATAGATTAACGGTGTCTAGTCAGACAAACTTTCATGTATGGGAACACTGGAACAGGGGAAGTTTTAATTGTGGGACAGGTTAAAAATTTGGAACGTCAGACTACGTAAACGTTCCATGTATTTTGTCGGATAGAACTTCCGATTGATTAACATCCAATTGATTTGTTACCCTTTCATTAAACTCTCATGCAAAAATCAGACTGGTGTTTATCACCAACAGGGCATTTTAATGAGTGGAACATGAAGAACATGTAAAATGACATGACAGGAATCATGTTGGTTAGTAATAGCAGTCTGATTTTTGCATGAGAGTTTAATGAAAGGGTAACAAATCAATTGGATGTTATGTCCGACAAAATACATGGGACGTTTTCGTAATCTGACGTTCCAAATTATTAAACTGTTCCACAATTAAATTTTCCACCGTTCCAGTGTTCCCGTACATCTAAGTTTGTCCGACTAGGCACAGTTAAGCTGTTAACAAATTTTCGGCTTGCTATTAATCAACATTTTTTGGTACGCAGGATCCAGGTCTAATAACCCAATGGTTAGTTTTGAATTTTAAAGAAATACCAACAAATATACAGCAATACGTTTGTATTGTATTTTCGAGTGAACTAGCAGATTGGTATGTAACCAGATGTTTTTCTAACTGGCCCTTAAATGCCTTTTTTAATAAAAGAAAGTCATAAAAATTCCAAATCATTTTATTTTGAGCTGTCCATTCAGACACATGTTATGGAGAATTCTCACGACGAGGTCGAGGCGCGTGTTGAAGCGAGCTTCAAGTGGGTCCTAATTTAAACGTCGGCAAAGAGAGATATAATATATATAATAGTGGAAAAGAAAGAGAACGCAGATACCCTACAAGACGGTAAAATTAGTAATATTTACTTTGTGATAAAATGTCCCGAATATGTCCCGAAGAATACAGGCAACCAAAAAGTTGACCGTCCTCAGTGGTGGAGATAAAAATATTAGTTGGTTTTTTTAATTCTCACAATGATAAAAATTAGAACAAAACGTAGTTTGACCATAAAATTACCACGCCACTGATCGTACCCTCGGCTGACGAGACATCCACACTATCCACAGGCTAATAAATTTTAGCAATTGGTGTTATTTTAAGGGTCATAAATACCAAATTTTGACAGAAATTTCTCCATCTCTTCTTGGGTTTAATCTTTTTCACGTTGGGTTGAATCGCGTCTTCAGTTTGTATCTTTTTCTGTTACATTTTTTTATTTCACTCATAATGTCGCAACACGCTCTGTCAGTTTTCCTCTTTACTGTGCTTGACTGCTAAATACAAATTTTAAGATTTTTTCAGTTGAATTTTTTTTCGTCGTATTGTAACATGAGCGGAGGTGAGGGGGCAATATAATACAATCCAGGGGTTCTATGTAAAATATAAACGAAAGTTGAAAGGGTGGAAGATTGTGATTCGGTAGTTTTTTTTTATTTAAGTTAAAAAACAATGTTACGTAATAATGATGTAACGAATATTCGTATTCGTATTCGCATTCGGGAATATCCGCATCTTTTTGCATATTCGCATTCGCGTTCGCATTCGCAAAATTTGTGCGAATGTTTTGCGAATATGAATATCAGAGAAGAGAAATAATAATTTGAAAATAAAGTTAGATTAATAAAATCAAAATCCATTCTCTTTCTCCATTCTCCATTCTCTTCTTCACGTTGTTTTATTATTTGGCATAATGTAATAAAGCTTAAGATTCAGATTGATTTACACTAAATATCAATGAACCTCTTATTACAAATTTAGAAAACATTTAAAAAATAAAAACAAATTAAAAAAAAGAATGTGTGTGTACTTTGTACGCACGTAAGAAGTTATACTTCTATTATATGATTTAAACGAAATTAATATACTTTTTATTTATATTTTGTTTAAATATTAAACTAATTTATACTTACTACTTCTCAAACATTTTTATTAGAACAGTGCCAAAAATTAAAATAATAAAAGAATAAAACACACACAAACACATTAAACAAGCCACAAATGATGTCTGAACATTAATTGTCGAAAAATTTTTTAACTAAATACGTATTTTCTGAAAATACAATTATATAAATATACTTACAATCATAAAATATATTAAAAAAAACAAAAAAGAAAGCTTCTATTGGGACTCGAACCAGCGCTGATAAGCGCGGTTGGTATTGGAATTCATTCGCCTTCAACGCTTAGCCATGGACACTATGTGTCATTATTTACGAAGATCGACTAACTAAACAGATTAAACTTGTGATATTTTGATATTTTGAAAATTGATCAAATTATTTTAATTTTGAATTGAAATGATTTAGAATTGAAAAAATACAACAAAACATAGAGTAAGAAAACAATATATTAGGTGAATATTGATAGAAATTTTGATAATAATCAAATTATATAAATAAAAGTATTACATACTATGTATTTTGGCAGATCAAATAGGTAGGTTTATACCCATGATACATTAACAATTATTACGTACCTGTTGCTTTTAAAAACTATTTAAAAGTCACTACAATATTATAAACTTTTTTGTTTCTGTCCACACAACAATAAAACTAATATATTATACATTTGTTTACCTTTACCTTTACCTCCAAACCACAGCTGTCCTACAGCTGCCATATCGGATAATTTTTGACATGTCATTTGAACATCCAATCAGAACAAAGTTATATTGCGCATGCGCCGGGCTGATAGGTTTTAACATATATAAAAATTCACCCTCTATCGCCGGTAAAGAAGTATAACTTCAAAAACTGAGCATTCGCATTCGCATCCGCATTCGCGAATGTCGTTATTAGATATTCGCATTCGCATTCGTATTCGCGAATGTTCAAAAAATGACATTTATTACATCACTAATACGTAATGCGCTGTTCGAACCATCCTACCCCCTCCCCGTGTAACGCGCCGTAACGTTTTACATGACTCCCCCGCCCCCCCAACTTGCGTTACGTAATACTTGAACCTGAACGCTCCCAAAGTAGATTAAATTACACTTTGTATGATAAAAAACTATCCAACGAATTCTTTGTTTTAATCTAGTAACACTCAGATATAAAAAAGTTATGTGGATAAAACGAAACTTGCCAGCAAGCAGTTTAAGCATTCAGGAATCATTTTCAAGAAATTTAAATTTACGACCCTATTTTGATTATAATCGCTTCCCGTATTAAGTTACTTTTATGTGGCACTCATTGTATTATTAATTTTCTTATCTTAATTGGCAACTAACATGTCAATCTCGACAAAAAAGTATATCTACTAAATAAATTATTTTTCAAACTCTTTCAAACTAGTTTGACAAACAGTTTGAATTTTCAAACCTGTACGATTGACCAGTTTGACTTGACTTGAAATATTTGTCCGAAGGATTGACTTGAGTTTGACTTGAAATTAAGTCAAACTCAAGTCAAGTTCAAACATTCAAGTCAAACTTGTGCAACTCTAGACCGCATAGTAGCTCCCATTTTCTAACTAATTATACATTTGGATATAAAGGAATACGCAAAGCTGTTACAATTTGATTTAAATGGAAAATAGTAACTACATCAGTAAAAGTTTCTTTAAAGATTAATTAAAGTTGCCTTTCTGAAATCGGTAAAATACTTTCTGTGTTTTTAAACTATGTACTTGTAACACACTTTGCTTGCTTTTTCATCTTTTGTGAGGGACAATGAAAAGTCTTGCATCAATTTTAGACTTCTCTCAGGAACATCATTAACAAGTCTAATATTTTTTAAAAAGTTCATTGCATTCAAGATAGAAAAATGTGTTATTTTTTTAACGAGAATAATTTTCATAGTTGGATACTCAAGATATCTTAAAAAAGGCGCCAATAAACGTGAAAAATGAGTAACATTTATTATATTTTAATCCCCATAATCAACTTATCATGAACTGTAATATTTTTACTTGAATATACCTAAATATAAAATAAAAGTTAAAACTGAGTTTACTTGTTTCATTACAAAGAAGACGATCATCAAATGCAAATAGCCGTAGATTAGCTCCAACTGGGCCAAGCGAAATTCCAAACAGAGTGCGTGGGGTGCGTCCACTTGAAATCAAGGCACGATCAAGAATCTTGAAATTTTCAAGAAGTTGGCGACCCCTACCTAGGACTTATGAAGTTTAGCTGCTTGTTAAATAACACTGGTAAACACACAGTTTGCTGCCGGAAATTTTTTTACTGTTTCTAGGTAATTTGGGTCTGCTGAATCCAAAAATGCCACCCGATTTGCTCCATCAGATCATTTTCAGAAAATTTCAACAGATCACATTTCTAACATATAGGGTAATTTAATCATCATCACACATATCTACCAAAAAAACTTAACTTTTTTCATCTAACCTAACCGGCAGCGTCGCAACAAAAATGTGTTATTCGGCGTCACCTAAAAACTTCCTCTTACATGATTTTCTTGCAACGGCTTTAAAAGGACGGTCCCTTTGAAGACTTTAGCAGTAATCCGCCATCATGTGATTGCCCCATCTCCCTGATACTCCTCTTCCATCGTTTTGATATCTTGGTGAAGATTTTCTGGGAAAAGATCTAAGTGGCTGTGGAGGTAATGAATTTTAATACTCATATGACAACCATGTTTGCTAAAACTGTTGAGCATTTCTTCCACTCTAATGCCCAAGTGGTATACTTCCATATTTGTTGCCATTATTTAGAAGGACACACTTTAAACTTCGTTTGGAACTGTCAATAAAAAGACGCCAGTGATCTGGTGTATACTCCGATACACCCATTTTTTCTAACAGTCCTTTAATATTGTTATAAAAAACCATATTATCTTGCTGAGAAAAAAGGCAAAAGATCTTTTATCTCTATTACGGTAGTATGTAATTTTGGTGTCTGGGTGAAGAATATTCTGTTCTTTTAGTCTGGAGGTAAGCAACTAGGAAGAATCCTTTGGTAGGTTCAAATTTATAATAAGATCGCTTAGCCCTTCCTGAGTAAAGCGCTTAGGACGTGTTGAATCCCCTTCAAAATCACTGTCGTCTTCCTCAAATCTATTAGTCTGCAGTTCGTCAAATAACGTTTCGGCATTATCTTCTGGTAACATAGGTAGACTGCTAAATTGGAATGGGTATCTGCTCAAGCTGATGTGGAATTGGTCTTATTGCCGAATCCAGGTTAGGATATGTTCACGTATGTCGAATGTTTACGATTAATGCCCTTTATATTCACAAGACAGAAATACAAATCGTCAAAATGATTTTTTGGTTCCCTCCATACCATTGGAAAACATAATTTAAACATTTTCGTTGTCCTTTCGTCCACTGTAGCAAGTTTTCAATACACGTTTTGCACACTACATTTGGAGCTCAGGATTTATCTTGATCTCCTAAATGAACACTAAAATAGGCCCTTTTGTTCATTTGCCCATTTGTCTTAGAATTTGTTAAGTTTGTTTATAAACATATTGCAATTATAGTGGTGGAATATACAGAAATGTAAGAATATTTAAGTATTTGATAAGTATGTTATATCTCGAAAACAACCCCCTCCAGGCCAAAACCAATTTTTTTGAATAGTATGGACATCTATATTAATAGACCTGGATCCCGCGTAAGAAAGAAAAGTTGATTAATAGCAAGCTGAAAATTTGTTAATAGCTTAACGGTGTCTAGTCGGACAAACATTGATGCACTGGAACACTGGAACAGGGGAAGTTTTAACGGTGGAGCATGATAAACGTGTCGTCCTGACAAGTTTATGATGGTGAAAAATAGCAAGTTGTTTTTAAGTTTATTCAATAGCCAACGTTATGTAATATATGAGAAAATGTTTGTCCGACAAAAATGTTGGGCATTTTAACGAGTCCGACACGTAGAACATGTCACATCACAGGAATTATGTTGGTGATGAATAGCAGTCTGATTTTTGCATGAGAGTTTAATGAAAGGTTAAAAAAGCAATTGGAAGTTCTGTCCGACAAAATTAATGGGAAGTTTTCGTAGTCGGACATTCTACGAGGGGGCATTCGGGCATTCATTCTCGGAGGGGGCCATGGCCCCATGGGGGCCATGGCCCCCTCCGAGAATTTAAAAAAATATAAATTTAAATATTGGCAGTTCAAATGTTCTTAGTTTTAAACACATATACTATGTATAAAACAGGGGATAAATATGTTTTCTGGACTGCAATTGAACAAAAGCAGTAACAGAAGCTTCAAGAATGACATAGCATGTTTTATAAATCAAAATATAGATAAGTGCCAATTGTTAGAACGATCTTGACAGCCATCAAAATCCTATTAATTTCCATATTCTATGTGTACACACAAAGAATAAAAAGAAATGAAGCTTTACTTGGATCACCAGAACTTACAACAAAGGAGTAGGTTGGTATTTTCGAACAGTCAAAAGGGATTGTTTTACAAGTATTAAATTTTATTTTTCTAATGAAAAATATGGTCATAATAAAGTGATGACAGCCGAAAGCCTTGTCATGACACCTTTAACATCTTTTGCCAAACTCATGGGCAAAGACGGAGCCATACAAATCCATAAAAAACATCATATCACAAGGAGTGCGTTGAGGTTTAGGTGTATTTTCTACAAAGTTATCACAACCCGCAAAAGTCAGTCAAACCAGAAAGACTCTCAAAGGTCTAAACAGATACAAGAAAATAAAGAAAGACTACGACCAATAGTAGAGTCTCTAGTGTTCTTAGGTGGACAAAATATTCCTCTAAGAGGCTGCCGTGATGATGGCCTTCTGCTTCTGGACGAAGATGCTGGACCTAGCAATGAGGGGAATTGTTAAGATTTAAAATCTCATCAGGAGGTAAGACTATTCAACGACACCTATCCTCAGCAACATACATTAGTAACACCAGTCAATATCAATAATTAATAGCATGTTGTGGTGAGGAAATAATTGAACAAAACATGAGTCAGGTTTAAAGTGCAAATTATCACTCTGTCATATTTAACGAAATAACCGACCTATTCCACGTAGAACAGCTTTATCTGAATTTGAAATACATACACAATAACAACATTCGTGAAAACTTCGTCAAGTTAATTGACGCGTATGAGAACATAAAAACAATTATTAGTGAAAATCTAGAAAGAGGGGAAGAACAAGGCCTGAGAGTGACAGGAGAAGCATTGGAAAAATAGTATTAAACTTGTTGAAAGGACTGCACTTGGATCTGAAGAAATTTGGATGAATCGGTAACAACTTTAATAATACTTTAATAACGATAACTTTTGAATGTCTTTTTTCTGTCACCATTTTAACAGTAATTTTTAAAAATTATCCCCGGTACACCCCCCCAAAAAAAGTTCATGGCCCCTCCCGAAAATCGGTCCTAGATCCGCCCTTGCATTCTAAACAGGTAAGATATAAACAAAAATGCTGGTGATAAATAGCTTTCCGACAAAGACGAAATTTAATTAAGTAAATTATTCCTTACCAAGAATGACTGTTGTCGGAAAAAAATAAGGGGTAGATTTTGTAGTCGGACAATTTAAAAAAATAAATTTTGAAATTTCAATAAGGGGTGATTATTCTATGTCAAAAGTACCTGCAATCAATTACAATCGATATCTTTCGATTTATCTCAACATCATTTAGATACCTCACTGTAATACATTTATAGTAGATCAGGCAAATTATATTATGGATTGAGTGGTCTAGCTATCTTTGTCTGCCACATGCGCGGGATCGCTTGGTTAAAAAAGATAGATAGACCACCTATCGACTTTTTGCACTGTATTCCCTGTCTACCCTTATGTTTATGAATACATTTCCATTTAACAAAAACTGTCACTTTTGACAATAATTCATAATAAATTGCAATCGTAACTTCAAATTTAAACTAATCGATTTATTTTGGCAGCAAATTATTTCTAGCCATGTGACATATTAATTACATTATTATTTCATTTGTAGAAAGTTGAGAAAAATTACGTTATATAATTTTAGTAATAATTTATTTAGGTACCCTTTTTCAATCAAGCAAAGCATTATAGCACGAAGAATGATATTCAATAGAATTTTCATAATTATCTGGCAACTGAACCTCATTGAATTGATGACCAAGTATTTTACTAACTTTGTAAAATGTTCGAAAATTACTCAAAAATGTTCCGTTGAATGGTTTCACTTTTGATTTGACGACTTAAAATTTAAACTGTTGACACTCAAAAATAGACACAAAAACACTCCATAGTTAATATAAATTTTAATTTCCAACACACGTGGCAAACAGAAACTCAGAGACCATGTACTTTCAAATACTACTTTGTATAGCACAAAGTGTCACACTGACAAATAATGCAGCCTTCTAATACATACTTCTAAGCATAATGTGTCATATTTACGTCTATTCTTATAAGCACCGAAGTTTTAGACTCTTCACATTTTTCAATGTCGTTTACAGGGTTAAGATTTGAGTATGGAAAAAAAATGTATACAACGTTTTTTGTAGGAAATTTTCTGTACTTTCTGATGCGCCTAATAGGTCTGGATCCCGCGTATGAAAAAAAAGTTGATTAATAACAAGCTGAAAATTTGTTAATAGCTTAAGGATGTCTAGTCGGATAAACTTTGATATATGGGAACACTGGAACAGGGGCAGTTTTAATTGTGGAACAGGTTAAAAATTTGGATCGGTCAGACCACGAAAACGGCACATTTATTTTGTCCGACAGAACAGACTTAAACTCTCCGAACAGAGATTAAACTCTCATGCAAAAATCAGACTGCTATTTATCACCTGTCATAATTCCTGTCATTTGAAATATTCCACATGTTCCACTTACTAAAACGCCCATTTGGTGACAAATGGCAGTCTGATTTTTGCATGAGAGTTTAATCTCTGTTCTGAGAGTTTAAGTCTGTTCTGTCGGACAAAATACTTGTGCCGTTTTCGTGGTCTGACCGTTCCAAATTTTTAACCTGTTCCACATTTAAAACTTCCCCTGTTCCAGTGTTTCCATATATCAAAGTTTGTCCGACTAGACACCCTTAAGCTATTAACAAATTTTCAGCTTGCTATTAATCAACTTTTTTTTCATACGGGGGATCCAGACCTATAATTAGAAAACCCTAAGAGATTGCTTTCACATGTTCTTTGACATTTTTTATTGTCATTTTGAGAATATCTTGAACAAACTCTACCCAAAAAAATAATTGTTTTGCAATATATACATGCATTGATACTTACCTCACTGTTTTTGGAGTGTGCATGTATATATATGCACAGGCAAATATGTGAATATAAATAATAATATACAACTAAAATAGCTTTATTAATATGTTACTAAGTCATTCTGAAAAAAGGTTTTTTATTTATTTCCTTCGATTTGCCCAAACTTTTTGTCCGACATATAACTTTTTGCGTTACAAAATATAATTTGTACATAAACAAATCAAAATTAGCTTGCTATTTATCACCAACATTTTTGTCTATATCTTACATGTTTAGAATGTCCGACTAGGAAAATTTTCCATTCATTTTGTCCGACAAAACTTCCAATTGCTTTTTTAACCTTTCATTAAACTCTTATGCAAAAATCAGACTGCTATTCATCACCAACATAGTTCTTGTGATGTGACATGTTCTACGTGTCGGACTCGTTAAAATGCCCAACCTTTTTGTCGGACAAACATTTTTTCATATATTATATAACGTTGGCTATTGAATAAACTTAAAAACAACTTGCTATTTTTCACCATCATAAACTTGTCAGGACGACACGTTTATCATGCTCCACCGTTAAAACTTCCCCTGTTCCAGTGTTCCCGTGCATCAATGTTTGTCCGACTAGACACCGTTAAGCTATTAACAAATTTTCAGCTTGCTATTATTCATTTTTTTTTCTTACGCGGGATCCAGGTATATAATAACGTATATGTTTCCTGCAGCCGATTTTGATGATATACATAGTTATAAACAAATGAAAATCAAAAAACGGTGAATTTTCGCTTTTTTCGTCTATAACTAAAAAGTTAAGTATTTTAAACAAATTTGAGAGTGGGAAACTCATAAATCGTATAAAAAACTTCAATATGGCGTTCGCTGAATATGTCCATCCTTATTGGTTGCTTAAAAAATTGCAAAATAATTCATAAACTTTGAGTTTTTATAAATATTCATAACTTATGTAAAAATTAACTTAGAACATTCTTATTACACGGAATGCTGAGACTTCTTGTGCTTAAATGATACCCTAAATTTCAAAGCAATTGGTCAAATAGTTTAAACGGTATTTAATTTGTTTATCCCAAATTAATTTTTTTTGCAACGCTATAAGTCAGAAAATGATGAAGTTACAGTAATACTTTGGATAGTTTATGAAAGAAGAAGATTTATAATATTAATTTAATTAAAAAAAACTACAAAAAATTATTCTAAATACTGCAAAATTATTTTGCAAAAACATGTGAATTAAAAAAAGGGGGGGCTAACTTCGTCCCTAATTGTCCTAGGGCAATTATTTTTCTTTCTAAATGTGTATAGAAATTCAGTCTTTCCAAATATGAAAAAATAATTTTTCTACGGGTAACGGTTAAAAAGTAATTATAATTGTTTATCAGTAAGCAAAAAATCAACGTGTTTTTGCAAAATAATTTTACACTGTTTAAAATTACTTTTTGTCATATTTTTTAATTAAGTCAATAGTATAAATGTTCTTCTTCCATAAACTACCAGAAGTCTTATTGTAACCTCATAATTTTCTGACTTATAGTGTTGCAAAAAAAATGAATTTGGGATAAACAAATTAAATAACTTTTAAACTATTTGACCAATTGCTTTGAAATTTAAAATATAATTTAAGCACCAGAAGTCTCAGCAATTCGTGGAAAAAGAGGGTTCTAAGTTAATTTTTACATAAGTTATGATAATTTATAAAAACTCAAAATTTATGATTTATTTTGCAATTTTCTAAGCAACCAATAAGGATAGATATATTCAGCGAACGTCATATTGAAATTTTTTAGACGATTTATGAGTTTCTTATGCCCGGTTGCACCAACAGATCTTAAGCTTAAGTCGAGAATATCATAAGAATTAATATAATATAATTATAATATATTACAATAAGAATACCATAATATAATAATAGATATAATTGACAATAAGGTAAGAATCTAAAATTATGGTGCAACGTAAGTGATACTCAATGAGGCTCTATCTATAAGTAGAGCTTAGCTAAGCTGCAGCTTAAGCTCTGTTGGTGCAACCAGGCATTACTCTCAAATTTGTTGAAAATGCTTAAGTCTTTGGTTATAGACGAGAAAAGCTAAAATTTACCGTTTTTTGATCTTCATTTGTTTATAACTATGTATATCAACAAAATCGGCTGCAGGAAACATATAGGTTATTAATATAGATGTCCATACTACTCAAAAAATTTGATTTCGGCCTGGAGGGGGATGTGTCACGGGAAAAATCTTATTTCTCTGGACTAAAAGAAAAGGTTTGTATTTTTGGAATCAGCACAGATGAATTAACTAAAATCAGTTACTTTCGGCAGCAAGACAAAAATTTTTTTTTGTTGGGCTGTGTAATGTATTAGTATCTAAACTTTTACATAAACTTTATTTTTTTTTTTTAAGAAATACATAACAGATATTTCAATTGGGGCAGCCATGACTGGCCTAACTTTCATATTTCTGAAATTCTGAGATAAAATGTAGTCAGTTTTACGTGTGTAAACACGACGATGATTCATTTCATTGTTCCTGAGGTATTTGTCGAAAAGTCGAGTTTCTCGAGTCGACTTGACTTCATATCGAGGTGGCTCTTTAAATAATAAAAAGATAATTTTCATACGTAATTTATTGTTCTTAAATAAACACCGTTTACTTACGGCTGTTTCTTATTTTTGTCATTGTACTTTATTACTGTGGTAAAAAGTGATTTATATTAGACTTTTAAATTATTGGGCTTGGTTACTAAATCTTGTACCCTTTTTTTTCTCCAGAAAATTTGTCAAACATGATCACGATCACATACAAAATTATAACGTCATACAAAAATCAAACATAGTTTAGCTTTTTCTTTTTCTTAAGGTGCCATGCATTTCTGGGCACCCTAAGCGTCCACCGTACATTCAGAGAGTATATTTATATGTTACTGATCAAATCCGATTTCAGGATAAACTAGTTTGGCCTAGGACAAACTAGTTTGTCCTGAACTCGTTAGGATAAACAAACTAGTTTGGCCTGTACAGAGACAGTAGACAGAGAACAACCAAATTATCCAAAGCAAAAATAATTGCTAACTTTTTTAATGCCACATTTTTTTAATTTAGGGATGCTTTGAAATGATGTTAATGTCCGACTGGTATAATATTTGACAAATAATGACATGATTTCGAAGTCAGTTAAGTATGATATAATGCCCTAGGGAGTTATTTTGAAAAGTAACGCCCTAGGGCATTAAATTTAAATAACTAGTTAAATACTGTCAAGTTGACAAATAACAACCTAAGTAAAACTATGGTTACCACAATTACGTTACGACTATTCCTGGTAATGTACTTATTTGAAAACTAATTCATTCAAAATTCATTCATAAGTATAAAGAATAATTTAGTCGGACATTAAACGTTGAAGGCACCACGGGTATTATAGATAATAATGCTTTCGGTCAACGTATATCCCTCGGGCCAAAGGCGCTCGGTATATATGTTACAGTTCAAGTTGATTATCCAGTTGGAGTTGACTTTTCCTAGTTCGAGTCGACTTAAACGGCTGGTTTTAGTAAAAGTTGATTATAAATATAAAATGAAGATTTTTATTCAACATTTACTAGTAAAAGTAGACTCCAACTAGTTAAAGTATAATCTTCCCAATGCCATTTAGTAAAGTTGATTCACACGAACAACCGATTCTAGAAATTAAATGTTACTGTATAGTATGTTCAAATCGTGATATTTATAGTCCAGGCAGTATCGTCGCCCCCGTTAGGTAAATTCTTAAAGTTCGATTCTTTTGCACAAACTTACTCAAAAAGAGGTCCTTATAACGAATCCACAGGGTGTCAGGTGGTACCGTAATCGAAAAATTGTTTGAACAATTTTCTTAAACAAATTCACAAAAAAATTCACTTCGGACATTTTTTTTACATCATTTGGGTCATTCGGAGCAAAAGAGGTCTTTTGTGATTTTTCTGTAAAATTTATTGTTCTCGAGTTATACGCGATTTAAAATTTGAAAAATGCGAAAATGACCATTTTCAAGACTTAATAACTCAGTTAAAAATTATTATTATGAAAGTCAGAAAGTCACCAAATCAAATTTTAACGACCTCCCTACAAGGTACTGAAGAAATATTTGTCATTATTGTATTACTAAGCTGTTATTTTTAATTACTAACAATGAGCGCTAGGAGCGTATTGAGGCGGCTGTCAATGTGAGTGCGACTGAGATGCACCATTGGACGGTCGGAATGGAGGATCTTACTCGCACTCACATTGACGACCCGGCCGCCTCAATACGCTTTTAGCGCTCATTGTTGATAATTAAAAATAACAGCTTAGTAATAAAATAATGACAAAGATTTCTTCAGGATCTTGTAGGGGGCTTTAAACTTTGATTAGGTGACTTTCTGACTTTCATAATAATAGTTTTTAATCGAGTTATTAAGCCTTAAAAATGGTCATTTCGCATTTTTTAAATTTTAAATCGCGTATAACTCGAAAACTATCAATGTTAGAGAAAAATCACAAGAGACCTTTTTTGCTCCGACTGATCAAAATAATCTAAAAAATTTGTCCGGAGTGAAATACTTAGTTATTTATAAAACAGTTCGTGAAGTATGCTTTTTGCGCACGCACGCGATGTTTAGAGCACGAGCGGGCCGAGTGCTATACATCGCCTAAGTGCGCAAAAAGTACTTCACGCACAGTTTCATACAATATTTTATCTGCCAAAAAACAAATCAAAAAACTGCAACTCTTCGTCACTGGAATACATTCCTATTTTACAGTTTTTTAGAACTTTGACATTTAAAAATTCAAACTTCTGTCAAACCACAAAACTGTCAAAACTTTTTTTGTAATTTATTGCTCACATGTCATCACCATGACAAGGCGAAAGTTAAGGATATTTGATTATATGAAAGTGTGCTAAAAAACAGTGCGAAAAAGTAAATCCCATTTAAAATTCATTATTACTTCAGGCACACTTTAAACCCTTCATGTACTGCTATCTATATTTACAATTTTCACACAATAGAAATTTAAAAATAATATATGAGGTAGAGTAGATAAGAATTATTTTTGTGAATTTGGTTAACAAAAATTGGTTAAACAATTTTTCGACCGCGATACCGCCTGACACTGTGTATTTGTTATAATGATGTATTTGTTTGAGTAAGTTTGTGCAAAAAAATCGAATCAGAATAATTTACCTAACGGGGGCGACGTTACAACCTGGACTAATAAGTAGTTGAAACGGTCAAAACAAAGAGACACACATTCATAAAAAATGCACGTGAGATTATACTCGTATAAATTGTATAATCTACTTTTACTAACAAGGGTTAGGAAGCGTCAACTTCAACTAGTAAAAGTTGATTTAAATTTTTCAAATCAACTTTTACTGCTCGTTTCAGTTGGAGTTGACTCGAACTAGGAAAAGTCAACTCTAACTGAGAATCAACTTGAACTGTAACATATACACCATTGACCTCAAGCATTATTATCCTTATACCCTTGGTAGGTACGTTAATAACTATAAATTATAATAAAACATGTTTGTTAGCTCTGTAACTTGAATTTCTATTTTTTTCACCACTCACCAACTCAAAATGAGTGAAAATGAATCCCAACCTATTTATATCGAATCAAAATCCGCCTAAATCGAAATCCTCAATAGATCAAAAATATAGCTCGAATTTTTTAACGTCTCCATTGATGTTCTACTTACACTTTCTGCTGTAGGTATATTATGATAGTTTAATGGATTATTATAGATATAGAAGCATGAATATTCACTGTGGTAGGGGAGCCCAAGCGGGGATTTTTGCAGTTACTCGAGCGCGTCAGATTATTACATGGGGAGAAACCTTGTACCCTGTAAATGTACCTCTACCATATATTGGCTCTTAATACAGGGAGTTCGTTAAGGGGGGACCGAAAAAAAAATCTATCCTTAAACTCGAAATCGTCAGATTAAGATAAGGTAATAAAGGTAAATAAGGTAATAATATCTCAAAAATCCGACGATTTGATCGGGGCGTAAGGAAATGGGTGAGTCCCAAAGTTTCACAAGAAAAAAGCGAATATTTCGCGAAATGAATGACAGATTGAAAAACTAAAAAATACGTGCTCAATATTTTTCAAAAATCTATCGAATGATACCAAACACGAATTTCCACGGAGAGGGGTGGGGAGTAAATTTAAAATTTTGGGGGAAAAACTGAAAAACACGACCCCCCACGGAGGTGTGGTGAGGGGTTACTTTAAAATCTTAAATGGGAGCCCCCATTTTTTTTATTGCAGATTTGGATTCCTTGCGTAAAAATAAGTTTTTTTTTGAAACGTTTATTCAGCAATCTGTTAGTTATAAAAATTCTAACAATAAGCGTCTTTGGGGTTTGAAATAAAAAAGAATTGACGTTAGAGAAGTCAGTCCAATGACTGGACCTCTAGTATGGAACAAACATGACATTCCGATAATATGCTACATACAAACATACATTTTACATTTACAAACAATACATATATCTAAAATATAAACACAATTACGGTGAGGTATAAGACTTATTTATAAATAAGGTCCAGTGGATTTTTACGTTTTAGTCTGTGAGTTTGTTGACTATTATTAAGCAAGTTTATTGCCAGGGCATTTGGATGGCTTTCTAGGCGTTTTATGTACCGAACACTACACTGAACTATCACTTCACTGATCGTAGGTACTTCTAGATCACAATAAATGTCTTTGTTTGACACGAACCATGGGGCGTCTGTTATAGAGCGTAACAATTTGGATTGTAATCTTTCCATTATGGATATGTTGGATTTTGCTGCTGTACCCCATAGCTGGATCCCATAGGTCCAGACCGGTTTGAGTATTGTATTGTATACCAACAGTTTGTTACGTATAGACAACTTCGATGTTCTGCCCAGTATCCAATAATGTTTACGAAATTTTAAATTTAACTGTTGGCGCTTTTTCCATATATGTGTTCTCCATGTCAAAGTTTTGTCCAGGTGCATACCAAGGTATTTAACGCTTTCGGCTTGTGGAATTGGTAAAAATAAGTAACTTTTATTCGAGACATTTTTTCGATTTATGGATAGATGACGCTATAATCTAAAAAAACGATTGTTGGAAATGGAAAATTAAATTAAAAATGGAAAGTCCCCACTAAATTAAATGGAAAACTTTACTTAACTTTTTTTGGTTTTAGGACCTACTCCTCACAACCCAATAGGTCCCCATAACGCTCGAGTGACTGCACATTTAGCATACTTCGCTCCCCTACCACTGTAAACCTAATTCTCTAAATGGAATCTACCAAAATATCTCGTAATATTAACACGGAAATAATAATTATAAGTGCAAAATTTACCTGATGAAAAACTTTTCATAATGAACATTATACACAAATAGTAACTAACTTTCATTTTAGCGTTATTTCCATCAGTAAGCCGATTAAATATGATATATCTAAAGATCTTGGATACTGGTGTTTCCTTAATGGCACTACTTCTTGCTTCTTCTATTTGAGTTTCTTATTAGTTGGGAATAAGACAGTGAAACAGCAGGGTACGAATCTGCATGCGTATACCGGATCAATATTATGCTTGTTTTAAGTGTACAGGTTGACTTTAGGTAATTATTGGAGTTGGGGTTGGGGTTGGTGTGCTAACAATTGGATTACGGAGGGTTAAAATGAACTTCAAAATTCCAACTTTTAACATACGTTTATATTCTACTTTCTACTCTATACAGAGTGAGTTTTATGTATGGAACGCTTCAAATATCTCGGAAATGGTTTGCAAGATTTTGGTAGGTTTTTGTGAGTAAACGCTCCTTTCACACATTTAGAATTTGAAACGTGCGAGGATTAGAACGCACGATGACATTCCAATGGTGGCTCGAGCAATCATATGGAACCTTTCTCATTACACGGGGCGGTTGGAACGTTCGGTGTAATGTGAAAGTTACCATGGGGTTGCTTGAGCCACCATTGGAATGTCATTGTGCGTTCTAGCGATCGCACGTTCAAGTTCTTAATGTGTGAAATCGGGGTAAAAGGGTCTTGTGACGCGGCCGATCTTATGGTGGTATTTACATTGTTGCCAGATCTTCGATGTTTATGGAAATCTAATGAACTTTCTTATTTCAAAGGGTACCCCTGTATATTTTTGTGTTTTAAAGGAAGTCCTTAAGAAATACTGATTATTGTTTATATAATGTCCCCTACACCTACATAAATGCCATAATTTCGAAGTTATTGCTACATTTATTTAACCAATTTTATAAAAATCTAATTTGTTTAGGATTTTTTGGATCATTCGGAACAATTTTTAATTCGTATTTTTTTTAATTAATCGTTTTCAAGTTATAAACAATTTAAAACTAAAAAAAAACAAAAAATGACGATTTTCAAGGCTCCAAAACACAAGTAAAAATATTATTTAACAAATTACGAAGTGTCCAAATTCAAGTTCTAACCTTATTCTATCAGTTTTTCGATGATAAGTATTTTGAGCTTATTTCATTTTAAAACATTGTTTTTAAGATGTTAATGCAGCCCCGATCGCCCTCCCTCGCATAAGCGCTTCATTAACAATTTAAGAGTGTAGGCGGAAATTTTTTTCGAATCCTGGGAAAAATAATAAGTATTTTTGAAAGATTTAAAAGCAGAATGAAAGACTACATTATTACTGAGGGCCGCAAGTCCCTGAAAACTTTTATAATGTTTATTTTAATACATTACAGAGGTGAAAAAAAAAAGAAAATTCAAAAATATTTATTAGTTGTCTCAGGATTTAACAAATACAAGAACCGATAGAGAAGGAAGTAATATTAGTAATAAGAGATCTAAAAATAATAAAAATACGAAAGAAAGTAGAGTACCCGCAGAAATATTAAAAGTAGGAACACTTTTCTCATCCAAATTCACATAAGAAGGAAATAAAACTGTCTGTGAAAACTACAGAGGAATCGCACTATTAGGAGTAGTATATAAAGTATTGGTAAAAATTATAAGAAGTAGAATACAAACCTACGAAACAGAGATAATAGTTGAATGCCACGCTGGTTTCAGACGGAACAAGAAAAAAGGGCCAAATTTGTATGCTAAAATTATTACAAAATAACAGTTGTGAACAAAATCCAGGTTTGCGTAATATGCAAATGCATACAACATAACATATTATGTTCTTTATTGATTTTGAGCAGGCCTATGACTCCTTCTAACGAAACGGAATATACGAAATACGAAACAATGAGATCACTAGGAATAACAGAGAAACTGATACAATTCGTTAAAATGACGCTAACGAATACAGTCAATAAAATCATGATAGAAGGAATTCTTTCAAATCAGGTTAACCTTAATACAGGAGTAAACTAGGAAGACCCTCTGTCAAAAGACAATAGTCCATAGGTTTCGCAGATGACTTGGTATTGCTGATACGTTAAAGAATAACATTTCAAAAAAATTTCACAAAATTTGAAAAAGAACCTCTAGAAAATCTGGCCTGACTATTGAATGCCACGCTGGTTTCAGACGGAACAAGAAAAAAGGGCCAAATTTGTATGCTAAAATTATTACAAAATAACAGTTGTGAACAAAATCCAGGTTTGCGTAATATGCAAATGCATACAACATAACATATTATGTTCTTTATTGATTTTGAGCAGGCCTATGACTCCTTCTAACGAAACGGAATATACGAAATACGAAACAATGAGATCACTAGGAATAACAGAGAAACTGATACAATTCGTTAAAATGACGCTAACGAATACAGTCAATAAAATCATGATAGAAGGAATTCTTTCAAATCAGGTTAACCTTAATACAGGAGTAAACTAGGAAGACCCTCTGTCAAAAGACAATAGTCCATAGGTTTCGCAGATGTCTTGGTATTGCTGATACGTTAAAGAATAACATTTCAAAAAAATTTCACAAAATTTGAAAAAGAACCTCTAGAAAATCTGGCCTGACTATAAATCAAGAGGAAACCTAATATATGGAAAAGAGATGGGAAAATGCAGAGGAAAATAAATGGATTACTCTAAGGACGAATGAGATAGTGTATAAATTTGAGATGGTAACAGAATTTAAAGATCCTAGAGTAACAGTTACAAGTAGAGGAGGCGAAGAGAGAGAGAGAGAGAGAGAGAGAGAGAACGTACATGAACGGTTGTTGAAATGTAGCAAAGCAGTAGGATCATTTAACGCACTATTGAACGCAAAAACGTGTCAAGAAAAGCCAAGATTCGAACTTAAAGAAACAATAATGAGACCAACGATGTGGTATGCATGTGAAACTTGGACAATGAAACAGAAAGGAGAAAAAAAGTTAAAGATTTTGGAGAGGAAAATCTTGAGAAATGTTTTTGGTGATATAAAGGAGGAAACTAACTAACTATTGGTAATGTGATTTGCCCCGAATTGTAAAAACTATAGTTGAAGGAGGAGTATGTAGTGTAGATTCTTTGTGTTTCCAAAGAATCTGATTGAAAAGAAGAGGTGGATTTCATTACTAAGGAAAGAAAATAGAGTGAAGAAAAAGAACTGAATTTATCGCCCGTGGGGCACAGCTTACAAATTATGTCACCATGAGAAGCATTGTCGACATGTCATATCCCTGCCATGTCAACCCACCCACCGGATATTGGGCCCCTATCAACAGAAATAATATAGAATTTAAAATTCAATAATAATTGTGGATAATTTTGAATGTAGATAAATAATTAATATTTGAACAGGAATCTCATCAATTTCAGTGGAAAAATAAAATAAAATATATATCTTCCAAAGAAAATTGATTCTTATTAAAATTTGTATATTGGTGAAAAATAAACTGTTTCATTTAACAACCCCTTTCTTTCTCTAATTATCTAGTAAAATGTCAAAATTTTCGTTTTGAATTATTAATATTAAATATTTTAATTTTTTAAGACAAGGGAAGGTAACTATAAGGTATTTTAGTAAGGAATTTGGTAAAAAATTAACTTTCCTTTTCGTCTTTTTATCTCAACTTCGAGATATTGTAACTCTATATACATTTGACCATAATATTTTCTTTTATCTACCTTAAATCCAATTAACTGTCATGCCTTTACGTATCTACCCAAACCCAATAATACGAAACGAGCATATTAGCGAATTTCGACAGGAAGTACTTACTTTGTATCCAAGATTTATTGTTGGCAAAACGATTCTGACGACCCTTTGTGTGATACAAATGTTGCGATTTTGTATAAGCTGCGTGTCAAATCGTTAAGAAGGTAGTTCCAATGTATGAATTGAAATGATATAAATGATGGGTTGGAGGATGCATTTAGAGCAGGGGTGGGCAAAGTGCGGCCCGCGGGCCGCATGCGGCATTTTAGACATTTTTTGCGGCCCGCGAAAAAAGTGGATTATTTTCATGTAAAGAGTTTTTTTCAAATTATTGCTAAAATTAATAATTAAATATAGTTAATGCAGCTATTAATCAAGACTTTCACAGCAGGTGATTTTTCCGCAAATTTTCATCATAATGAGGGCAATTATTTGGGTTTCCGGCACAGAGTTTTGTCGGCTCCCTCAATAAAATCCACGAAATTTCAACGTTTCAATGGAAACGATATTTTTGAAGAAGTCAGGAACTATTTGGAAATTTTTAAATTAACCCGTGACCAGCTAGAAAGTGTAACAACTGACGAAGCACCAAATGTAAGAGGAACAAATATTGTAATGTTGAGAAAATTCAGATTATTTTCCAGTTCAAATTGATTCGATACTAGTCTACATTCAACTAGAAATTATAGATTAATTTACATAATTTTGCAATATTTTTGCATTTTATAAACCTTTGCAAATGTCCGAATAGCTAAATTATTTCTAGTTAGACTTACTTTGTAAACAAACATTCTGAATAATGAACATTAATAAAAATCCATTGAGAACCTGAATTGGTGATGGTTTATTAGAAGAGAAATTAGAATAAATACTACAAAATTTCCACCCGAAATAGAAAGAATCATGAACGAGGACATAAAACTACTAAACGAAAACTTTATAAAAGCCATTAAGAGCGTAGGCGCACAATTTCGGCCAATGCTTTTTAATTGCATTCATTTTTTTTTCCAATCCTGAGAAAACCAATAAATATTTTTGAAAAATACAGAAAAATACAGAAAAACACAGAATAAACTATTACATTATTACCGAGGGCCGAAAGTCACTAAGAATAAACAAAAAGTTTATTTTGAATGAGATATTTGAAATTAAAAATCACACTAAATTTTCTCTTCTTTTTCACCCCTCTAACTTATTCGAATAAACATAGGTAATAGAAGTTTGTAGATACTTTCGGCCCTCGGTAATAATGTAATCTTTCCTTCTGCGTTTAAATTAAAAAAAAAATACTTATTAGTTTGCTCAGGATTCGAAAAAAAAAATGAATGCAATTATAAAGCATTGGACCGTAATTTTGCGCCTACTTGTAAGTTTGTAAATAATAAATAATGTGTTTCATAAACCGTTTGTGCTCATGTGTTTGACCGGAGAAAAACTACCGGAAAAACAACATGTTTAATATTCCTACCTTCCACTCACTTTGCAGCAGCTT
Organism: Diabrotica virgifera virgifera; assembly: GCF_917563875.1. Lineage (NCBI taxonomy): Eukaryota > Metazoa > Arthropoda > Insecta > Coleoptera > Chrysomelidae > Diabrotica > Diabrotica virgifera. Next base: position 101,884,866 of record NC_065443.1, read on the forward strand.
AAGCGTAGTGAGAAACATTCAACAGCTGTTCCTTTTTTTTGTAAATTACTACACGATTCAAAAACATTTTCCGGTGTGCATCACTCTACGATTTAACAGACAAAAAAGAAAATGGTCACAACTTTAAACACGTTTTTCTCAAAACTGATTTTAGTCAAACTAAAATCAAAAGGTGCTTGACAGATTTACCTGAAATTTTTCATAGTTTTTTTTTAGACATTTCGTGAGGTCGAAAACGCTGTCGAGCTATTTTTTGTTTTTGTGCTTATTTTTTTATTAATAATAATAAATATGTTGATTTTCACCCTTTACAAAAAATTTTGTTACTTTGACTGCTGAGTTATATCATAAACTAAAAAATTGTCAACATGATCGTATATCAAAATCATTAAACTCATAAGCTAATAAAATATTTTTGAATTTTTTGTTTCATAAGATCCAATAACGAGTTCTGATGTCTACTGCAAAATCCATTTTTTTGATGTGTCTAAAAATTTGCCACCGTTGGCTTATTTTTCAATATTTGGTCTTGAAAGTTTTTTTGAATATTCTTTGAATTGTACTGAATATGTCTATTTAATTTAAAAATAAAATACTTCTATCATAGTTTCAAACAAAATTCACAAAAATGTGATTGAAATATTAATTTCAAACCATACCCCCCTACCCTAAACAAAATTAGTAAAAAGTTGAAAATTCGAACATGTAAAAAATATTGCGGCCCTCGGTAATAGACCAAAAACATTTTGTGGCCCATACCAAAAAAAGTTTGCCCACCCCTGATTTAGAGTAAAAAATGGATTCGATCTTTATATTCGTGGGTTATTTTCATGAATGAATGTATTTCTTTTTATAAAAGGAGAAAAACAGGGAATGTCACATTTTATGAGAAATTGAGATATTGATACTTTCTAACAGATATTTTATGTATTTATTATTTACAGTAGAGTGGTAGATAATAACTTGGAGCGTCCGATAAATATGCCTGTTTAAAATAGTACTGCGAAGGAAAAAAACTGGAAATGTCCACGCGTGAAAGATAAAAACAAGGATAGTCCACTTGAACAAAAACAAAAATTAACTACGTTTTTATTGCGAGTTTAGTCGTTTAGTTTCCTTTGTTTATGTTTGTTAGAAAGTTCTTCTTCTTAGGGTGCCAGTCCATCCGAACGTTGGTGATAATTCTGGCTATGATGACTTTGTTGGTTGCTATACGGAATAGGTGTGTTGAGATCTTTCTACACCATACTCACATGTTAGCAAGGCAGACTATTCTTCTTCGTTCTGGGCCCTGTTTCCTTCAATTTTACCTTGTAAACTGCATTGGAGTAGCTCGTATCTGCCTTGATTTCTCAAGTCCTAAGTACGGCCCTTCACGATGTTGACTAAATCTGCGGTTGAGTTCATCCTCCGTAGCTGTAGTACTTCTTCATTGGTGAGTTTGTCTGTGCATGGTATCTTCAGGATCCTTCTGTACAGCCATAGCTCAAAAGCCTGAAGTGTTAGAAACGGCACGGCCTATAAAGTTAGAATTAAGCCTAATGAAGTTTCTCAAGAAATTAATGTGTGTTTTAAAGTATTCATGTCAATACATGGTGTAACTAAGGGCAAAACTGAACACTTACAAAAAAATTTAAAAGCTACAGAAACTTCTGGACAAGACAAGCGTGGTAAGGGAAAGTGGGGGAATGGTGCGCACTTAAGCAGAGATCGCTTCTGTTGTACATTCTTTCAATCTATCATAACATCCAGTACGTTAGAGTAAGCCCTAACTATTCTACTTTGAATGTGTAAAATAAGTTTAAGAGAAATACAAAGTGCAAAAGCATAATATTAAAAAAAGAGAAGAAGTGCCTTTGAGCACGATTCCCCACCCATGAGGGTAATCATGCGCACAGATTGGGAAATGGTGCGCACTAAATTATTGTTAGAAAAAAAAACATTCATTTAAAATTAATGTAATAAAAACACTTCTTTCAAAAGTATAAAAATATTATGAAGAAATAAGAATTGTATGGTATACTTAAGTGACATATTTTTAACGTAAACAAAAGTTGCATTTATAATTATCTGGGGTATTTACAGCTGTACATTCTGCGTGATTCCCCGAGGCACATAATACACATGTATATCATAATCCTTTTTTCCCCTCTTTCCCCACAAATAGAGCATGTCTCGTTACGTGCAGCTGGTTTTTCTAATGGTGGTGGAATGAAGCTTCATTCAACATCATCTAATTCGTCTTCATCGATAGTATCTGACAAATAACCGTCTGTTACATCAGACGATTCAGGTGTTAGCTCTTTCTGCACTGTCTACTTGTTTTTGTTTGCCTTTTTTTGGCGAGTGTTTGGCGATTCTTTATCAAAACATCTTCAGCAGCTGCCTTTCTTGCTGCTTTCTGTTCCTCCTTTCTCTTAAGATTCTCGTCCATTAATCTTCTTTTCATGGGCTTTCTCCAATTTTGTCTTCATTGGTGTGCTTGTTATTGTTGTCTTAATGTTATATCAGGACTCCTTTTTGTAAACCCATAAAGCGAATCTTTGCTAGCTAACTTCTTCTCTTTATTAAAATTATTTAGGATAATATTTTCTTCAGCATACCTGAATACCAGTCATCTAAGTTCTTTATGTTAAGCCATAGAATAATTTAGCAAGCGTTAACACAACCTTCTCTTAATTATTTTTCTACTTCACCTGAAACACAGCTGTACAGCTGTGCGGCCTAAACGGGGTGGCGTGTGCAAACCTGCTAATCTTTTTTTTTTAAATCGATTCGGGAATATTGAAAGCCCTCCCGTTTCTTGTATTTTCTGCCATCATTTCTGATTACATCCATTTTTAAATCTTCGTCAGTATATTTAACAATCGTAGATTTTCTAGAGTAGGTTTGTGGCATCTGGCAATAAAAATTGTAATTTTTATATTTACCATTTCATTGTTTGTGGGGTAATCGTGCGCACTCCTGCGCACTATTACCCCTTTGTGTCCTAATTACTAATCATCATCACAACCGGAAAACTACTGAACCATATAAACCAACAGATGCACCAAAATACACGTTAAACAACATGATTTAAATCAATAATAAGTCCAAAGCAATTGAATAAAGCCTAAGGACTTACCGTCCTATTTTTTGGAGCAGAAAGACTAGAAGAATTCTTGCAATTTTCAATAATCGGATCTGACTTAGTCCACGTGCAATGGTCGACTGAAGATAATGGCGTAAACCGTTCATGAGATCGGTTGAAAGGTGTAGGACTGGTTGAGTTCGTAAAATCCTCCACGGAATTTGAAATACAATGCAGCGCACGATTACCCGCCGCGCACCATTCCCCCACTTTCCCTTAAGCATGCTTCCCAGCATAGAAACTTGCATCCAGAATCGCGTGAAGCAGTATATAACTACATAAAGTCTTTTAAAACTAGAATATCCTATTACAGTTTACACGAATCTAAGAAAACGTATTTACCAGAAAGTTTGAACATTACAAAAATGTTCAACTTGTTCAAAGAAAAACATTCGACCATTAAAATTTCTTACGTTACATATTATCAGCAAATTTCGTTTGCCCTTTGGTTACCCAAGATCAGACACATGTTTAGCATGTGATGAATTACAGGCGAAATTAAAATCATTAAATTATGATAAGGTTGCTGCAGAAATTCGCAAATTAATAATTCAAATGAGTTACACAAACGCAAGACACAGACATTCTATAATTTTAAAAAGGCTGCTCTCAAAAAGTCAAAAAAATCAGGGGACCATTGCATTAAACTATAAAAAAAATAATGTATTTCCTTTTGTTATAATTTTTATTGCCATTATTATTGTCATAATTTTGTTTTCAGCCTTTCTATCAGCTGGTGCAACCAGGCGCGGATCTAGAAATTCATAATAGGGGGGTCAGACTTACCGCAAATATTTTATTGTCCAGATTTAGCCATACGACTTATGCTTACTCTAAGGATACAATTCAAGGATTCAGTCATCTCAGATACCCACGGTATCAACAGAATTGAGCTATGGTTGACAGAAAAAATAATAAAAATTAAAAAAAAATAGTTATAGACTAAATACAATAGGGGGGTCCATGGACCCGTTGACCCCCCTCTGTATCCGCGCCTGGGTGCAACTAATGTTTGTAGCGTAAAATATAACGTGATGTTTGGACAGTCCTTGTTTTTTTCAGTTTTTATTTGTAGTTAGCTACTTTTTAATTTTTTTATCTCTGTTCTTTAAAAATTTGGTTGAAATGTGTTTGTGTATTAAATACAATGTACTTTAAGTTTACTAAATATACATAACTACTATTTCTTCAGTGCAATGGTTTAAAGATATGTAGTCACAAACATTAAATTTACTATTTTCTCAAAACAAAGAGAACGTGACATTTCTTGCTTTTTCCCTTAACCCTTCATTTACTGATACGCATAATAGACCTACAGCATTTTTATAAAATAGTACAGCCAAAAGATTAACTAATTACCATTATTCTTACCATAATAGTTAAAGATAAAATAAAATTCTTAACTACTCTAGGGACCTAATGAACAATATTTCTCCAATCTTGGTGATGGTAGGTTCTTTGTACAAAGCCATTGATTCGTTGTTGGTTCTTCTTTCCCATCCGTCTTCTGTCTTCCTTACTCCGAGTACGTGTCCTAATATTTTCCTTTCTCATCTTTCTAGAGTATCCTCTTCCTTCGTATTTAAGTCCATGCCTCGCATCGCAGGCATGTATTGATGTGGGTCTAATTACTGATTTATATATTCGGAATTTGAGGACATCAGATGCGATGGAAGGACGATATTGTAAAAGTTGTAAGAAATCATTGGAAAAGCGCAGCCACGGACAGACGGAAATGGAAAGATTTGGGGAAGGCCTATGTCCAAAGTTGGATAGAAATGGGCTAGAGAAGATATTACGAATTTGCCTTGCGGAGAAACGTATTTTGGATTTATTTGGGTTATTAAACTGCCCATTTTTTATTCCCTTTTACTATTCTGACATTGAGCTCCCATTTCTCTTTTCCATTTTCATAGAATACTACACCCAGGTATTCAAAATTACACTTACAAACCTCACACTAAAATCTGTCCATTTTTCACACTAAAATTGTTTTTCTTCTGTCCCTCCCATGATCATATATTTGATTTTGTCTTCATCTAGCTTCAATCCAAACTTTTGTGCTTCTTCAATAATTTTCTTCTCAACTCTTCTTAATTCTTTTGCGGTACTTGCTAAGATGTTAGATTATCAGTCAAATACATTGGTGCTCATTTTTCATAATTGTTTCTTTCACCTTCATGTTGCATGTTCTGATTACAGCATCTAACACTAAGTTGAATAAGGTAGTGGATAAAGGACCACCCTGTCTCAAGTCTTTTGAAACAGTAAATTGATCTGAAATGTGACCGTGCCAAGCTATTTCACAGGTAGATTATTTAGTGTCATATTTACTTGTCTGATCAATTTTTGTGGTATACACAAATTAATGTTCCAGTGCTCGATATATTTTGACTCTATCCTATCGAATGTATTATTATATATCATCATCATCAGAACTTTTCATTCCGGGTGGAATGTTTGCCGCTCTTACTTAGAGCTCTCGGATTCGCTTATTGCGGTGAATCACTCCGCATTCCACTTGTATGTTCAGGGCCGTGCCGTCCATAAGGGCGAAGAGGGGCGGTGCCCCCCAGCGCCGTATTAAAAAGGCGCCTGTAGGTGCCGAAAAAATTTTTTGACAATACCGAAATTACCAAAAACAATAAATAAAAGTAATGACACTGACTTAGGACAAGAAGGATTTTACCCACTGGTAAAATCAAACCAAAAATATTAGCAATATTTTATTGTAAAATTGAAAACTTACCAATCGTAGGTAAATAAAAATAGCAGCTAGTATTACTTTGATCCCATAAGTGTACGAATCCTTATTTATCTCAACTACTGAACTATATGTTTGAACTATATGTATATCCACAGAGAAAGGCAGTGCTCACCAGTGGCGCACAATACCCCTACAAGCGACACTATATATACACGAAATTTTCGTGGACACGAAATTTTCGATTTTCTAAACCTGACTGAATGGAAAATTGGGCCACATCCCATCTTAAAGTTTACGAAAAGACTCGTCCATCCATATGTTACTTCTCCATTTTGGTGCAAGGGTGTGGAATTTACGGCCCTTCCCATTTAAAGCCTGTTTTTCGTTCTCGTCCCCAAAACTCCCAAAAATTTCAAAAATTTGAGCCCGACCTTTGCGGCTTCTGATAGCATAGATCATTACCTTTCCAACGCATGTTTAATTTTGAAAATCGGTTGTACCATCCAAAAGTTATCGAGCTCAGAAATATGACTCAATTTTTATTTAAAAAATGGAAAATGTTTGTGGATATGTATGTTTGTATGTATGTATGTGGAAAAGTTAAACCGATCTGAATTTTTTTTCTGTGTTTCAAGAGGGTATGAGGGCCGATTCAGACCCGGTCTAATTTTTGACTTCTGACTACCCGTAAGTTAGCTAGAGGACTAAGTAGATACAAAATAGCATATTTTTTGGGCGTATATATCTTAGGTTCAAGAAAAGACAGGAAAACCGCAAATACACCAAATTAATAGGGTTGAGTTAAGCTTTCAAATGGCCCTTAAGCGATCAAGCTGAGACATACGCACTGCTCACCATAGCCAAAAAACTGAAAAATTAAACTTTGAAAATTTTGGGTTTTCGACAATTACTCAAAATTTCAACCTACGAATTGCGCCAATAACTGAGCGTTTGTAGAAGAACTCAGGACGCGTCTAACGGTGTATACCTTATATCTGGGAAAATTCGAATTTTTAAGTTATAGGGTTCATAAGTATGATCAAATCTATTTCTTATGGGAAAAACGGTTTTTCAAGCTCAATAATTCCTGTAATACGTTCAGTTATCATACTCGATCTTGGATGCATCAGATACTACTTGTCAATACGTTTCAAATTCATATTTAGTGATCAACATCAGGTAAGCCGTTCAGAAATTATAGAGCTCCAAAGGTATAATTAGTCCAGGAACTGAAATTTTTCACTTCGCAATTTTTACAGAATGGATAGATTTGATAGATAGTCCAAGGATCAAAATCTATATGATGCCGAAAGACGCTTTTACCAAGGGGGTAGTTGCTACCTCATCTCGAGGGTGGAAATTTTTTTTTTTATATTTTGACCGCAAATGCTGGTAAAAATATTAATTATAAACAAAAAATGTTCATTACACATTTTTTTGATAAAATTAATAGTTTTCGATTTATTAGTTATCGAAGCTGTTAGTTTTATATCGGAAAGATTACCAGATAACGGCAGTTCTCGCCAGTGGCGCAGAAATACACCCCCCTACACGCGACACTATTATATACACGAAATTTTCAATTTTCTAAATCTGACTGAATTGAAAATTGTGCCAACTCCCATCTTCAAGTTCAGAAAAAGACTCACCCATTCATATGTCAACCATCCATTTTGGTCCAAGGGTGTCGATTTTACGGCCCTTCCTATTTAGGGTCTGTTTTTCGTTCTGGTCCCCAAAACTCCCAAAAACTTCGAAAATTTAAGTCCAACCTTTGCGGTTTCTAATAGAACTGATCATTACCTTTCCAACGCATGTCTAATTTTGAAAATCGGTTATACCATTCAAAAGTTATAGAGCTTAGAAATGTGACTCAATTTTTATTTAAAAAAAGGAAAATGTTTGTGGATATGTATGTATGTGTGTTTGAAAGTTAAACCGATTTGATATTTTTTCTCTGTATTTAAAGAGGGGGTCAGGGCCGATTTAGAACCGGTGTAGTTTGTGACTTTTGACCACCCATAAGCCAGCTATAGGACTTTGTAGGTACAAAACGGCATATTTTTTGGGGGTATATATATTCGGATCAAGAAGAGGCATGAGAACCGCAAATATATCAAATCAATAGTGTTGACTTAAGCTTTCAAATGGTGTCCAAGACGTCAGGATCAGACATACACACGGCTCAATATAGCCGAAAAACTGAAAAACTAAACTTTGAAAATTTTGGTTTTTCGACAATTACTCAACATTTCAACGTACGAATTGTGCCAATAACTTAGCGTTTGTATAAGGACTCAAGACGAATCTAACGATGTATACCTCATATCCGGGAAAATTCAAATTTTTAGGTTATAGGCTTCATAAATATGATAAAATCTATTTTCTGTGGGAAAAACGGTTTCGAAAGCTAAATAATTCCTGTACCTAATAGCTTCAGTTATCATACTTGACCTTAGATCCATCAGATACTACTGGTCAATACGTTTCAAACTCATGTTTACTGATCAAAATCGGTTAAGCCGTTTAGAGAAGTTATTAAGATACAAAAGTATAATCCAATTAACGATTATTCCCCAAATGGTTTATGAGTTGTAGTGGTTACGACGCTAAATTTGATCTGGCAACGGGCAATCCGACTTCATTTACCGGCCATCTCAATATATTTTTTTTCAATCTATTTCGAATAGAAAAAAATCTAGTGTACATTCGATGGACACTAGATGATTTGGGAGATAATGCAACAAAGGTGACCATTTATAAAGCTTGACGTGTAATAGAGGAAGGAACATTGCATTCAACTTCATACATTTAATTTATAAATAACTTTGAAAAACTCCTGATACAAGAATAAAAAACCGCTAAACGCCGTAAAAATGAGTGGCGCATAAAATATTCCAGCTACAAAAGATCTGATATGAATGTTACGTGGCGCGAAAATGGATTTTCATTTGATGCAAAACAAAATTCTAGTTTTATTTTAAAAGATTTTTCCATAATATTTGCTAAATTTGAAGTAAACGCGCCACAAAAGAGTTTCAAAATTCAAACTGTATCAAAGTTACTCTTTTGTGGCGCGTTTACTTCAAATTTAGCAAATATTATGGAAAAATCTTTTAAAATAAAACTAGAATTTTGTTTTGCATCAAATGAAAATCCATTTTCGCGCCACGTAACATTCATATCAGATCTTTTGTAGCTGGAATATTTTATGCGCCACTCATTTTTACGGCGTTTAGCGGTTTTTTATTCTTGTCTGAACTATACTGTCTGTACTATATTATTCTGTGATAGTGTAATCGTTGTTTTTTGTAAATAACGAAGAAGTGGAGTCAAACACTTCCAAGAATAATGGAAGGAAAAGCAGTTGGAGAAGATGATATTTCTGGGGAAATGTGGAGAGAGTTACGAGAGACAGGAACAAGGTGGCTAACAGGTTTATTTAATATAATAATTATGGACTTTGGACAAATGCCAGACGAATGGAGAAGCAGTATGCTAGTACCTGTTTACAAAAACATGGGAGATACAACAATGTACAAACTACAGAGCCATAAAACTAGTTAGGGTCGATTTCTCATACCTGCGTTAATCTATGGTTCAGTTGAACCGGGTTCACGGGTGATCTCCAGTTCTGTTTGGAATGCATTTCTCATTGCGCGTTCATGTCAGTGCTCGTTTGACAGTTTTCGAGAAATGCCAATAGATGGCAAAAGGTAAAAACCTGTCGCCATTTTGAACTACCTTTTTTATGCTGTTTTTGAATAAAGTTAAATTTAAGTATTTATAATCAAATAGTCATTTTAATAATTATAAATAAATATTATAAAAACACAAATAATGTTATCGTTTATCGTTAGGCTTAATATAATAAAATAGGATATATTTATATTATGACAGCGTTTCGTGTTAATACAACGCATGCGTAGTCCATGAAATCATCTTAACTGAGTTCTGAAATCTTTGAACGGCCGAATTCCACCGTTCAAGCATCGTTCAAGTTTAAACTGCCATCGGTTGAACGGGAATTGAGAAAGACGATTTTGACTTTAAACTGACGTTTACTAGAAGTTCAGGTTAAACTGGAGTTGAACTCGATATGAGAAATTGGCCCTTAGTCACACCATGAAAATATGGGGGAGAGTAATTGTTAGAAACCGAAATTTTCATTATAAGGCAGCTGATGCAAAATACAGGAATAATGAAACAAACTCTTATAATATGATGGTAAATCTTCAGAAAGCATGTGATAATAGAATTCCTTGAAATATTCTGTGGTGGGCACTCAATAACAAAGGAGTTGCCGATGAATATGTAAATATTGTGAGGGATATGTATGAGGGAGCAACAACTAGTGTTAGGGCAGGTGTGGAAGAGACTGATAAATTTCATGTGAAGGTAGGATTGCACGTGTAGCAAGACTCTTAGTATTACCAGTATTCTTATTAGTTTTGGATCAGGTAACAGCGAAACTGCAGGGTAAAATTCCCTGGTTCTTGATGTATGCTGTTGGTGTAGTGTTAGTATGAAATAGTAAAAGCGACTTAGAACAAAAACTGGAACAGTGGAGACAAGCTCTTGAGGAAAAGGATTTAAGACTTTTTGAAAAGTAATAGTTTTAACTACCTACGATCGGTATTACAGAGTAATGGGGAAATAGATGGAGATGCATGTAGTGGAATTAGAGTTGGATGAATGATGGATGAAGTGAAATGAAACGAGTGGTTTGTTGCGTGACAGAAAAAATCCAGTGAAGCTAAAGGGAAAATTCTAGAAAACAGCTATAAGGCCAGCTATGATGTACGGAAGTGAATGTTGGACAGTTAAAAAAAAAAGAAGAATAACCAATGCATGTGGCAGAAATGAGAATGCTTAGATGGATGACTGGAGTGACAAAGAAGGATGAGATTGGGAATGAGTATATTAGGGGAAGTCTAGGGTTGACACCAATAGATGCCAAAATGAGAGAGCATAGGTTAAGATGGTTTGGTCATTCTTGAACTGCAAGTTCCTGGAAGGAGTAAGAGAGGAACACAAAAGAATACCTGGGGGGAGAGGCTTAGGCAGAACATGTCGGTAAAGGGATTAATATCGATATGATCCAAGACAGAAATTTATGGAGAAATGCAAATAGGGAAGCTGACCCCGCATAGAGATAAAAGCAAAGAGAATGATGATGAAACAAATAGTTTGTAGGTTTTCGCTTTGTGCGTGACTGACGCGACATCACCTAGCGCTTTCATCTGATATTTTTGGATCTCACAATTTGACGTTAAGCATATGATAAATTGGTATCAGTTATCTACCATTTTTGACAAAAATTTTTATACAAACAATGACATTACAAAGATAGCTTCAATACGGTACGGCACGGAGCGAATACGGTATATCGATTCACAAGTTGCAAAAAACTACTTACAAATGGAAGAGGAAAGGGGCGCCTAAAATTTCTTGCCCCGGGGCGCTTGAAAGCCTTGGCGCGGCCCTGTGTATGTTGTCAAAGTTTGTTGTATGTCTTGGCTTTCGTTACAATTTTCTTCCACTTATTTCGATATGTGCATAGTTCCCTCCAGTTTCTCCTCACTTCCAGAATTTTGATATCTCTCATGACCTGGTCCTCACACCTCTCACTGGGTCTTCCCCTTGGTCTTTCAGTTTCTGGTTTCCATCTGGTGATCTTCTTAATCAGTAGGTCGCTTTTCCTTCTCTCTATGTGTCCCAGCCATCTCAGCATCTGTGCTTTAATAAATCTAACTATATCTTCTCCCTTCATTATGTCTCTTAGTTCATGGTTCATTCTTTTTCTCAATTCTCCGTTGTCCATTCTTATCGGGCCCATAATCCTTCTGAGGATTTTCCTTTCGAATATCCTCAATTTTTCTTCATCTTTTCCGTAGGGTACATTGTCTCAGCTGCGTACGTAACTACTGGTCTAATTGCAACTCTGTATATTTTCAGTTTTGTATTTCTGGATAAGTTCTTGTCCTTCAGAAGCCTATGATATCTCCAGTATGTTTTGTTGCCTGCTAGTTGTATTCGTTCCGTTTCTTCTTCACTTCTCTTGTTTTGGCCATTCATTATTACTCCCAAATCTATTATATACTTGTCTAAAATCCACAAACAAAACATAAAGAGGAACTTTACCTTCGTAAAAAGTTGTCTGTATGTCCTTTAAGGAGAAGATTTGGTATATTGTAGATCTATCCTTTCTAAAGCCGGCCAGGTACTCCTGTATGATTCTTTTCGTATAACAATTTAGACTATTTCTCAATATTCTTGTTAAGATTTTTTATGCAGTATCTAGTAACAGTAAGGCTATACCTCTATAGTTGTTACATTTCAGTTTGTCTCCTTCTTTATACAGCGGGCATATACGGGCCCCATACCAATCAGTTAGCATTATTTCCTTTTCCCATACTTGCACTATTAGAGTTGATATATCCTTCTCTGCAGTTGATCTCCACCAAACTTGATCATTTCTATGCATGTTTTTCGGTTTTTTCCCAGAACTTCTGTTATTTTTCATTTCTTGTATTACTGTCGCACCTCCTTCTCTATGGGCTGCCTTTCAACTACCTCATCTTCTCCAACGGCCCAGTGGACTACTGCCTCTCGCTCCACCTCACCATTCAATAACTCTTCGAAGTGATTTTTCCACTTCGTCATTATTTCTTCCAGAACACTAATTAAATTTCCTTCTTTGCGATAATATATTTTCGAAATCTTTTGGTTACTATAAACCCTACCTACTCCTCTTTGACTTTGTCTCATTTCGTTTCTGGAATAATATAGTGAGAATTTATATTTACGAATTTCTCCCTGACTCTTCCATCTGATTTCCTGCAGTGCCAGCATTTCAACTCCGTATTTTCCCAGTTCTTCTGCCATACCTATCACAGCTCCTGTCTTCTTTCTGTTTTCGAGTTCGTCGTTGTGAGATCCGTTTGTTTCACATTAATGCCCCAAGAACTATAAATAAGATGGATATACGCAGACCGAGATAAACAAAAGTGGAAAATACTAAAAATAAGACTAGCAGTGCACTGAAGTAGCTGGAATATAATATGTAGAAATTATGATGTCGAGGATGATACTTAACATCGGTTACGTTGTGGCTTTACCCATGCGAAACAATTTAGTCTGTTTTGCCAGTACTTACGTAATTATACCTCATTTGGAACTGTTATGCGGTCAATAGTTAATAAATTCTCCACATCACAATTTACATATATGTGCTTTTGTAATTAGCGTTCTTGAACAAACACATTTGCTCAAATAATTAACATTTTCAGCTGAAGGTAATTATTTACATAGATTAAATTATAACTCAATTTACAACTTCAATATAATTAATACATACACCAAATTTTATATACCTACTACAAATATTTTACTACATATTTTGGTATTTCTATTGACTAATCTGCTGTAAAAATATATCATTTAATAATTAGTTAAATACCAAATAAATGATTAACCGTCATCCGGACATATTATTAATTTTGATTTATAAATTAATATATTATTTACTACTATATTTTTGGTTTTTGGTGTTTTAAATATTTTAATTCGTTTTTTTTTCGCTAATTAATTTTATGTATTTTATTATGTAGTTCATTAAAGGTACACAAGGTAGGTTTGCAAGTTTAATTAATTTAAATTTTAATACATAGTCGTAATATACCTACTTCATTTTATAAATTCTAACTCTGGTAGGGGAGTCAAAGCGGGGATTTTTACAGTTGCTCGAGCGCGTCAGATTATCACATGGGGAGAAATCTTGTACTCTGTTAATGTACCTCTACCATATATGAGGCGCTCCGTGGACAAACGGCGAATACGCCAAATGGGCATTTTGAGAAAAACGCGATTAAAGTTGAAAAAGTGTTTTTAATTCAATAAGGGCGAATATACACGTCATCAAAATTTTGTAATGCGGTTAGGTAAAAACTATTTTTTTTATAAAAAGTTTTGCTTGTTAAGCAAATAAGATCACCCCATCTAAACCAAAATTATAATTCAGGATATTGAAAAAAGTTTTATTCAAAGGATATGATATGAAAAACATTTTTTAATTAAAAATTGTTCTGTTTAAGATAAATCAAAAACTAAAAAAACACCAAACAATAAATTATTAATTCAAGCAAAAATCCATAACATCATCCTGACTTTCTCCAGTTAGCGTTGCCAAATTGGTTTGTGATTCTTGGAGAGAGATCAGCTCATCAAAGAAACTCCTATGATGAAGCGGTATGTATGGAAGAAGTGACTTGATGTCTTTTATTTTTTCCTCTGAAAGTTTTATAGGCTGTTGGTATTTAGGAGACAAAACTGCGGCAGATAAATCAAACAAATGGCGTTGATATTCTCCTACTTTTCCTTTCTGCAAAACAACTTGTTCGGACAAAACATTTTGGTACGTTGGTTGTATGGAAAACCCTTGTTTGAACAACTTGGAGTAAAGAAATACTTTACCATCTTTAAAACTAGCAGTTGATTTTCTTTTTGTAATTAACTTCTGAAGAGCAGTGAAATCAAAAAACATTGATGATGTCATTTTTACTACTTTGAATGGTCTGACCTTCCTTGATGAACGAATTAAGTCAATATAGTGGTCTTCAGAATAAACATCAATATTTCGAAGCCTTAACTCAATGTGACCAAAATCCCTGTCACAAGGTAAATATAAATGTCCAGGAATCATAAAGTAATGTTCTATGAAATCAAATTTTAATTCATGAATTTTTTTCAAACAAGCTAAAACAATGTTCATATTTTTGTTCTGGCCCCCACAATTGTCACTAAATAGCACAACTTTTTTGACTTGATGATCCATAGAATCAAAGTAATGGGACAAGCAGCTTGCTATTTCACATGAACCACGACCTCCAGTACTTTCATTCCACATGTACATAACACATTTTCCAGATTTAACATCATGGACTGCAAAATTGTAGGTCCAAAGCTTCCTTTTGTAATACTGTACAGATGTCGTCAGTTTAGGGGTAGGGAGAGTTTGCTGCAGATCTATACAAATTGCTGAAACTGAGTCTTCATTATTACTTTTATAACTTTTAAGTATTTTGTGAACTGCTTTGGCTCGTCTTAAATGAAGTTCCTTGGCAACTTGCAATTGGTTACGTTGTAAATCATCACAATTTGAAAGTTCCATATCTGTTTTGTCACAAAAATTACAAGTATCCGACTTAGGAGGGTTGAAACCAATATTGAATTTTTTATTAAATGTGTCACGATAGAACCGTGAGCTGACAGGGTCAATTAAAGGGTGATTTTCTGTCATCCACTCACAGTACAGGTCATACAACTTGTTTATGTTTAAGTCTGTGGAAAGGTACTTTCGGTAAGGGCTTTTTGCTCTGCTGTAATGGCTTGAACATTTGGGTAAACTATTTACATGTAACATTACAGTTTCTTTCATTTCTACACTTACTTTGTTAACTGGATTTTTATTTCCTCTTCTGTCCAATTCTACAGTGCCACTTGTGGATACTTTATTCAAAACAGTTCGAACCCTCTTTTCAGTGACACCATGAATCGTATAGAATGCTTTTCTGCAGACTTTAAATTCATTGCTTTCAAAAAGTACACTGTACTCAATACTACGTAACTTTCGACTAGGTCGATTTTTAATGCGACAACGGTTGACAGAAACAGATTTCACTCTTTTAGATAAGTAAGCGTTTTGTAGGTTATACTCAGATAATTCCCAAAAGTTTTTAAAAATTATACTAATTTTCTCCAAACCTACTTTCTCAAAACATCCACAGGAACAGGGACTTCCCACAGTCCGCTTAGGCACAAGTTTTCTGTTTTTAATGGTGCTGTATTCTTCACCTGAGTTTCTTTTAACTTTATTCACATTCTTTTGCCACGTGTCTTCAGTTTTCGACCTTTTTCTAGTGTAGCCTTTGTTTTGGTCTTCTGTAAACTCGCTTTCTGACATTGTAGCAGTAAAATTTTAACTTTATTAGTAAAGTAACTCAAACTATTCAAACTAATCAAAATAAAAACTACTTGTTTTGACAAGCAAAACGACACTGTAGCTTAAAACGGTAAAAATAAGACAGAAATCACGGAAATTTTATTCAGAAATTTGGCAAGACAGAAGTGGGAGGGCTAGCTGTGTACCGACGTAGCGGTGGCGTATTCGCCGTTGTTCCACGGAACATTTACCATACTTTTTAAGATTCATACAGTTTGCTTCCGTTAAGTCAACCTATTATAGTTCTGAATAGAAAGGACGAATAAACCATGTTATGGTGGTACATTGTTCGAATAATGATCAGGCTATCCATTGCATTAAAAAAAAAAAAACTGTAACTGGCGTATTCGCCCTTTTTCCTCGGAGCGCCTCATATATTATTGGCACTTAATACAGGGAAGTTCGTTAAGGGGGTCCGAAAAAAAATCGATCCTTAGAAAAATTCGAAATCGTCAGATTAAGATAAGGTAAGTTAAGTACATGCAAAACAGTGTATGTTTCAAAAATCTAACGATTTGGGCGGGGCGTAAGAAAATGGGTGAGTTACAAAGTTTCACAAAAAAAGCGAATATTTCGCAAATGAACGTGAGATCGAAAACCTAAAAAATACGTGTTCAATATTTTTCAAAAATCTATCGAATGATACCAAACACGACCCCCATCGAGAGGGGTGGAGGGTAAATTTAAAATTTTAAATACAAATCCCGCGATATTTCGCTAAATGAACCTCAGATCGAAAAACAGCAAAACACACGTATTCAATATTTTTGAAAAATTTATCGAATGGCACTAATTACGACCTCCCACGGAGATGGGGTGGGGGTTACTTTAAAATCTTAAATAGGAGCCCCAATTTTTATTGCAGATTTGAATTCTTTACGTAAAAATCCAGAGATTTTTACGTAAAAAACTTTTATTCGAGAGATTTTTTCGAATCATGGATAGATGGCGCTATAATCGGAAAAAACGATTGTTGGAAATGGAAAAGTAAATTAAAATAATTACACTTTTATAAAAAAGAACTTTTTATAATAAAACCTTTTTATTATTTATAGGAAAGAATATAAAAAATTTAACGATAAACGATATAACGATAAGATGCTTAAGATTCCAAAAATTACACTTTAATAAAAAAGTACTTTTTATAATATCACGGTTTTGTTATTGTACATAATATATAGGACACAACATGTTTGGAAAGAATAATTAACTTATAAAATATGAATTTTTAGTAGGTGTATTAACTGTTATTTATAATTATGATTCCAAAAATTACACTAGTATAAATAGTATTTCTTATATTACCACGGTTGTTTAAAATGGTATATATATAATTTTAAGTATATAAACTTTTAATTATTTATTAAAACGATTAAAACAAGATACGCAACAGCCGGGTTCCAACTGGGGACCTCTCGATCTGCAGTCTAATGCCACTGAGGCACCATCAATTTGTAGATATCGATTTATTAACGTACTTTAAAATATCATTGCATTAGTCACATTTTTAAAATAGTTTGAAAAAAAATTGATTTATCCATACAGTGTGATTGGTCAGTGGGGTAAAGCTTTGTAGATCCGTTATAAGTAGAGACTGGAAAATATGCACTAAAAAATGTCTAAAATATGCATGCAATATGCATTTTAAAACAAGCTGAATATGCACAATTAACATGCAAATATGCATTTATATATGCACTTATTTTTATATGAATAATTTTATGGTTTACGTTAAATACATAAATAAATAAAAAATAATAAAAATAAATAAATAGGTTTGAATTTAAACCAAATTGTATTATTATTTCTTAATATATTTTTTTAACTTCAGGTTTTGTGACAAATAAAACGGCAAAATATTTTATTTTGACCACAAGATAAATAAGAGTACAATAAAATAAATGTACATATTTTTATTGTTACAATATTGATTCATATTTTCTAAACTAATATTATAAAAAGAGTACAATAAAACAAATTTACATATTTTTATTGTTACAATAAATAATCATATATTGATTCATATTTTCTAAACTAATATTATGTCTTCTATCTGTTAATATTTGTTTATAGGCAGAAAAAGATCTCTCAACGTCACAAGATGTAATTGGGGCATATTTAAACTTTGCTATTAGAGACGGATCCATATTAATATTTTCATCGAAGTTTCCAAAATTGATTATATTATTTATTGAACGCAATAAAGTGAAACCCTCATTTTTGTTTAAAACGTCATCAAGTTTATCTTTAATTTTTACTCCAATTTCCCCATTCAGATTTGTTATTTTCTGTTTAACCGAATCAACAATAGACATACTATTGTGAAGACATAAATTTTGAGCCTCTAATTTTGTAATTGAACTTTCAATGATATCGAAATTCGATTTTATATACAACAATTGATTTTTAATAGACTTTTCTTTAAAAATATTTTGACAGTTATCAATAGCGGTACAAGTCGGATCAAAACTTGAAATAACGCTTTTGATGTCGTCGTAGTGTTCAGATAAAAATATAGCACTTTTAAGCCAAGTTCCCCATCTGGTTAATACTGGTTCTGGTGGTAAAGGAATATCGGGAAGCATCTCCCTATATACCTGTACACGTAGTGGTGCTTTCAGAAATACTTTTTTTACATTATTTATTAAGGTGTTTACATTGGGAAATTCAATTCTAACTTTCTCTGCAACTCTGTTTAGGCCGTGCGCCAAACATGTACAGTGAATTAAATTAGGGAAAAAGATTTTAAGATTGGATGCAGCTTTCATCATATATGAGGCGGCATCACTAAGCATTAATAATATTTTTTCAAATGGTACTTGATCAGGTAAAAAAAAATTTGTTAGGGATTCGTTAACAAATCTAGCTATTGTAGCATAGTTTGTTTTTTCCAAACATTTTACACTAATTAAGTATGAGTTTTTAAAATCGCCAGAGTCGTTAAGAACTCCAACAATTAGATTCGCAATTTGTCGACCCTTTGTATCCGTTGTTTCGTCGACGGAAATCCAAAGATATTCGGCTTTTAACTGATTTTTAATACTCGTCATCACATCTTTGTAACATGCACTGACATATTTTTTCCGAAGAGTTGAAGAACTTGGTATTTGAGCTGGTTTATCTTTAATCTTGCAATAAGTTTTTAAAAAGTTTTGACACGATTTATGTTCTAACTTGTGCAGAGGGATATTGCAGTTCAAAAAAAAATGGCATAAATCCTTTGCAAAGGTTTCTTGCCCAACTGACGTATTCTGAATCTGCAAACTGTTCTGTAGAATCTGCTGGCGAGGTTTATTATCATTTTTTGATAGCTTAGTTTGGTGAAGTGAAGTTTTTATGTGTTGAACTACTTGGAATTTCTTTTGACATGGAATCTGGAATATAATGATAATGATGTTTTAGATGTTTTCGTAAATAGATACCTACATTAAAATGATCAAACTTTTTAAACCTCCCCCAATTTTTTTTTATTTCTCAAAGTGAAATTGAAATCGTCAAACAATAAAGTACAGTCAGTGTACCGTAGTATACAGGGTGGGCCACTCTCAACACCTCGCTCTGTATAAGCCAAACCGTTGCGAACTTTAAAAAACAGTTTTTGAAGAAATGGGACGGTTTGTCATTTTAGAATAGACAGACACATAGATGTGCAAAGAAGTTTGATAAGTTTAAAAATCTATTGAAGTGGAGAACTTACCTTTTTATCACAAATGGTGCAAAACATACTTTCACTGTCGATAACTTTTAGATGATTGTTACTTCCAATCCAACTTCTGAGAAGACTTGATTTTTCCCTTGCTACTTTAGGCATTTTCACAATAATAATAAAATGATTTTTTTACACAGTATAGTCAATAACTTGCAATCACAAAAGTTGAATAATCGGCGATTGATTTAAGACTAACCATTCATAAAATAAAATAATCTATCCTACCCTTAAAATGCTTAAAATTTCGTTTTGGTTGGTTTTCCCAGAATAATTCATAGTTGGCCGACACCAGCAGAAAGTACAGGTAATATTTGTAATGTTATTCAAAATATAATCGGTATTTACTTAGGTAATTTGTAAATTCTGAGAAGTCTATAAATCTTAAATATCCGGATAATGATACCTGCAGCTATAAATAACGCCCATTATGTTTATGGGTACAACAACAAAGGAGCTTAACAGCAAAATATTTACTTTCACATTTTATTTTAATGGATGTTGATGTTACTAATATATACCTTATTTTTAAATGGGGTAGAGTAAATTCCCATCAAAATATGCATTTATATGCTCTTAAATCTCCAAATATGCAAGGCATATGCATTTATGAAAAACATGAGAAATATGCAGCATATATATGCATATGCATTTTGCATATAATCCAGTCTTTAGTTATAAGTAATAGATAGTAATAAAAGTTAATAACAAAAATTGTAGCCAACTTTGATTACAGATTGATAATCAGTAATCGTAAATTGTAAGTTTTCGACAATTATTCAGTCATGGCTTACTTAAAATTTGGAAACATTTAGACCCGTAATTATTAATAATTTTGCTCTGAAAAATGAAAATATCTCGAAAACTAATAAATTTGCACATAAGGAATGTTATACAAAAATTATAGTATGGTAATGGTACTTTTCGATAATGATATAAAATATAGGGTGTTCTATTTAAAATTACTGAGAAAATAATGTACTTGCGTTTTGACTCACCCTATATTCAATATAAAGAAAATTAGCAAAACAACCATTTACGAAAATTTTGACAATAAATAAAAAAATATGACGTCAATAATCCATTGACCTTGTGCTTGCTTTTATTTATACAGGTAGTTAAACTTGTTACGATTTTCATATAAAATTGGTTATAACTTTGTAAATACCCCGTATAACATACCAAACCTTTATATTTTTGTAATCGAAAAGTTACGAAGATTTCGAATATATAATAAAATACAGGGTGTTCTATTTAAAAAAACAAAAGTTTGGTCTGCCACTATGTTATCGAACACCCTGTAACATTCAGTCGTGTGATGGATGACCGAAGTTAAGTTTAACGTTTGAGTTAAAGTTAAGATAACTCTCAGGAATAACGTGCCCATAACTGTATAGGTAAAATTTGGTGTGATGTATCGCTCGCAGTTATGAGATAGTTATATCATCAACGTTATATTAGAAAGAAGTTTTGAGGAACAAATTTTGAAGTAACAAAGAGAACCTTATGTACAAATAGTACAAGTTGGAGTGAGCGCGAGAGATTGTTCCGAACATACCCGTCGTCGGCTACTGCCGATGACCGAACAGCAAACAGCTGTTTGGGTTTGTTGGTGTTTCTAAGTTGCTTTCAAACGGTAGATAGAAACAGGGTTGCCAGATTGGTGTATTTTCCCAAAATGTTGGGTTAATTTGAAAGCGTCTATTGAAATTTTTCTAAGCAGAAATTGTAGTGGAATTTTTTGGGGGCGGAAAATTATGGATGATTTTAAGGGGTCATGGTAAATTAAATTTGCGAATGTATATAGAACTGTATATCAGACGATAGGAACTATGAATTATTTCCATGGCCCTCGTTGATATTGTAGTATGAATTTTGCTTTACTGTTCTCTTCATTTGACTAATAATTTGTTAAAATGCGGCAACAATTTAAATTTGGGGACTTTCGGGTATTTGAGCTTCAATTTCAGGGAATTTCAGTTTCTAAGTGGGGGATTTATAAAATATCATCTGGCAACTCTGGATAGAAAGCTCAGTAGGTACTTAAAATAAAATTTCAACTTATATCGCTCGATTTGATTTTTGTATAATTTTTAAAATTGTATTACCCTTCCTTAATTATTAAATTACTAGCTTCTAAATTCACTTGATTTCTGTCTAAAAACAAGTCAAAAGATAAACCTAACCTTGCATAACTACAGAGTTATCTCATAACTTGAGGTTTAACGTCGCGTTATAAAGTGACCAGATAACTCGAGAACTGTCAAGAAATAACGCAAATAGTTAAGTTAAGTATGATACATCACACCAATTCGATGGTTATAACATAACTGCAGGATAACTTTACGTTAACGATAACTTCGGTCATCCATCACAGGGCTGATTCTAACTAATTTTGTAATGTGAAGCTCAAAGTTCGCTACAATTTTTGTTATTAAATTTTATCGCTATACATTACTATAACGGATCTACGGAGCTTAACCTCACTAATTAATCACCCTGTATAATAGCAGTTAAATATTGCATTGTTAGCTGGTTCTAAGCTATCCTGAAAATTTCAGGTGTCTAGGTAGCCTAGAACTATTTTTAAAATGGATTACAAAATTTGCGGAGTCACCAACCAAGCCAAGTATATAAAAAGGTTTTAAAATGGAAAGTCCTCCACTTTATGGAAAACTTAACTTTTTTTCTAAGGGGGTCGATAGATGCCTTTGTTGAAGTTATACTTATTTATGCGCGTTGGGAGTAAATTTATATGTGCGCGAATTCATCAAAGGCCTGTCAAGCGTTAAACGTGCTCTGATCGGGTAATTACAATGACCTGTCAATAATTGTTCAATATGTCGGTTATGGGTAAACAAATGTTGTGTATATTAGTTTTTATTGTTGTGAGGGCAGAGAAAAAAGCAAGATTATAATTGTAGTGACTTTTTAAATAGTTTTTAAAAGCATCAGGCACGTACTTAATTGTAAATGTTTTAGTATCGTAATAAAAAATTACTTAGGTACCTACCTTTTTGGAAAATGTAAAATAAACCTACCTAGTATGTAATGCTTTGATTTACATAATTTGATTACCAACAAAAAGTCTACCAATATTCATCTAATATTGTTTTTTACTCTATGTTTTGTTGTATTTTAATATTTCAATTCCACAAAAATCAAACTAATTTGATTAAATTCAGAACTGTCAAAAGTTTAAAACGTTCAGTTGGTCTATCCTCCAACATGATGCATATGTCTCCGTAGCCAAGATCTAAAGATGCTTGAATTTCAAAACTAACCGCGCCAATGTACGCGGGTTTAATTCCCAATACAAACTTTTATTTTTTTTTTTATTTTTTTATACATTTTATGATTGTAAATATTATTATATAATTTTTTTCAGGAAATACGTATTTCGTTAAAATTTTTCCAACAATTATTGTTCAGAAATCATTTGTGGCATATTTCAATGTGTTTGTGTGTTTTATTCTTTTATTTTTTTAATTTTTGCTATTGTTTTAATAAAAATTTTTGAAAAGTAGTACCTAAGTATTAAAATTAGTTTAATATTTAAATAAAATATAAATAAACAGTTTAAAGTATATTAATTTCGTTGAAATCATAATAATAGAAGTATAACTTCTTACGTGCGTACAAAATACACACACATTCTTTTTTAATATCTTTGTAGAGTCGGTGTAAGTGTTTACACCCTTAATATTTTTTCGAAATCGGTTGTTTATTAAGATGTAATATATTTGATTCCATACTATCCTACCTTGTTATCCATCTTGAGGAGATTTCCACGTGTACGGGCGCTTTTATGGAAGTTGAAACAAGGTACCTTTAATAACTAAATCATCTTCTTGGCTTTGATTAGGCACTCACCTATTTGATTTCTTTCTCCCAAGCCAAAGTCTCCGGTGATGTTTTGCGTTATCTTCTGTCCAACTTTAGAATTAAAATCTCCCATAACAAGGATTTGTTGTTATTTGTAGCACTTGTTCTATTTGATAATGGAATTCTTCATGAACTTAGATTAAATTTAATTTACAGGTTTGGCATTCAGTGTCAGATTTTGTCGTTCCTCCTAGCTATAGCCAGTGGCGTAGCTGAATATTGCGGGCCCCCCGCGACCATTTTTGTGGGCCCCCGTATTATAAACATAACGACAACTAATAACAGTATAATTACTAAAATATGTGTAAATAATAATATTTGGCCTTTCTTTAATAAGTCTTCATCAGTTAGTTTAGTGTTAATAGAGTTTTTGGGAATAGACAAAAAAACCTTGGGAAGGTATAGGAAAACCTATACCTTCATGTCTCTTAATCCGACAAACCTATTATTAAGTTGTCGCAATACTATGTACTATATCTAAATTTACATTGAAAACATTAACTTCAAAACTTTTTTTGCTACAAGTTATTCTTTCGTCGCAGCTGAGCTCATCGTAAATTTTTTTATACGTTTTATCCGTTGATTTTTAAATTCCTATATAATCCCCACTATTCTGCTATTCCTGCTGCTTCTGATAGAATTTCGAAAAACGAATTTCTCATTTCTCGAAGATTATCACGAGTTTTTTCAAAAAGTTGAAAGTTAACTCTGCCGTTTAAGATTGCAAAAGTTTTGATGTTAGATGAATAAAGTTAAATATTTTCGATTGAATAGTACCTAATGTTAACGGCAAATTAAAAATTATTCATATGCTCTAATAATGCATTAGCTTCTAATTTTTCATAGTTTTTGATAGCAGTGAAATTTTCGTTAAAGATGTCATTACTTGTCAGAAAGCTCGACGCAAAGCAATAACAGCATCATGTCTGCATGACCACCGGGTTTCACATAACCTTTTTAAGTGTTGGCAAACGCGATAAATTCAAAGTCATAATAGTACATAGTACATCCAATCTTTTAATACTTGCACAAAAAACATATAATCTCTTAATTAGGTATATCGTAAAAAAACTCCTGTACACCAGCAACAGCATCATTTAACACTAGGTTCAGATTATGGGATGCAAAATGAACAAACTGTTTTTTCAATGTGTTACGCGCCTTTGTATATACGCCTGAATAATATAATATATGTTACAGTAAAATCTCGATTTCAGTTAAAACCCGAATTTACTTAGAAAAACTAATTTTAACTGTGGGCTTTAGACAATTCTAGTTTAAACTAGTACTTAGTACTATCAAATATTTTCAGTTAATTCTAGTTGAGACTAAGCATATTTCAGTCAAAACTAGTTTTCACTAAGCTTTTCAGTGATTTAAAGATTCAACGAAAACTCGGTAAATAATTTGATACTCCGGTTGTTTGCAATTAATTTCTCTAACTAAAACGTAAAATACTCTGGACAAGATCGTAAACGTAAAAAACTCAAATCTTTTTGACCACGTTGTTGTATTATTATCTTGCATCCAGGCTGCTAACATTTTCTTGATATCTTGGTTAGCTCGCTCGACCGAACCTTGACTCTGGTTGTGCCTTGGTTTTCCATCAACTAATTTTTTCTCAGGCCAGTATGACATTAACTCGTTTATAACTGCATTACCGCACTCTCGACCAAATGCATGGTGGGCCAAAAGTCAAGAATATATCCGTTAATAAAATTGATAAGCAACTTCTTCCGCCCTCTTACGTTGTAATGGTCTCAGCAAAACAAATTTTATTAAATGGTCTTGATAAACCATAATAAACTTGTAGCCGTGATCCTCTTGTGATTGCATATCGATCAAATCTACCTAACAGCGACTATTCATTTCTGAATGCAATATAGGTTTCGACACAAGACCCCTCTTCGCTCTACTCTTCTTTCGTTGGCAGGTTTTACACATTAATATAAAATTATTGAACATATCAATTGTTATATTTGCGTATTTTCTGGCGGTTTTAGTCTTCAACCTATCCCAACCTCCATAACCAATAGCAATAATAGCTTCAATTATGTCAAAAATGTCTTCAGCAGGTACATAATATTGGAATTTGTTCACTATTTCTAGTTTTAACTGAATTTAGCAAGCTAATGTAGTTTTGACTTGACTAGTTAAAACTACACTCAACGAAAAAGGTACGTAATATCAATAAAATTGTTAATTCAGACAACAAACGCAAACTTAAAATTTGTCCAATTCTTGGTTTTATTGAGACAACAAAACGATGTTCATCAATTCATTATTTTCGTTCGTTGAGCCAATGTATTACGTTTATTGAATATATGAACATTCATTATGTATACCATTATATCACTTTATTGGTATTACGAACTCTGTTCACTGAGTCAACGAACACTATTTATTGAAACAACAACGTCGTTAATTGACCGATGAAGACTATCCGTTGTGTCAATAATGTTGTTATTTCTCCTAACGTATTTCGTTTATTTCTACAATTATTTCCGTTTATTGTTACAATTAATTCCGTTCATTCCCACAATAAATACGGTTTTTCTTACAAGCAATTCTATTCATTCTTACAATCAGTTTCGTTCATTCCTACTATGAACGTATTTTATATTAATAATTACTGAATGCAATAGCCCAATGTATGATATTAATTGATTAATAATAATTTTTTAAATCCCCCTTTTTGTCTTAACCTAAAGGACTTTACACTGTGTGATTTTTCATATGATTTCACTTATACAGTGTACTGGAATAAGTGTTACACTCCCCCCCCCCCTTTATTAACTTATTTATTTTTAGCACATAAGCAAAACGCTCGGACAGGTCGATTTTTAAAATAATCAAAGTATATTATAACATCAATGTTTCGAACTTTACACGATCCCTCTTCAGGTGACAGGCGCGGCGTAACTTTGATTTTTTTTAATGGGAAAGTACGTCATGTGACAGCTTATTTAAAAACGTTTGAAGTAGTGATTCTAAAAATGTGTAACACTTTAATCCTTTTTGAGAGCGCAGGTGCAAAATTTCGATCGAATTCTTTTTAAACGCATTCATTTTTTTTTTGGAATTCTGAGAAAACTAATAAGTATTTTTGAAAAATTTAAACGCAGAATAAAATATTACATTATTACCGAGGGCAAAAAGTCCCTTAGAATAAACAAAAAGTTTCTGTTGAATGGTATGCCTATTTGAAATTAAAAATTATACTAAATTTTCTCTTTTTCACCCCTGTGACTTATTAAAATAATCATTATAGAGGTTCTCAGGGACTTCAGACCCTCGATAATACTGTAATATTTTATTTTGCATTTAAATTTTCAAAAATAATAATTAGTTTTCTCAAGATTCGAAAAAAATGAATACATTTAAAAAGAATTCGACCGAAATTTCACGATAATAGACACACAAAAACTTCCTTCTACTACGGACTACACTTGAAAACGAAATGCAATTATTATTCGGCACTTCGGTAACACAGAGAAGCTAGGGGTATCACGATAAGGAAAAGCCGTTAACTTTCAAATGGTCAAGCAAAACATTTAATTGTCTCAATAACTACGATTATTGTCTCAATAACTACGATTATTGTCACAATGAACGCATTGATTGTGGGTATTAAATGCAGTAGTAGATTGATTAATGCATTCGTTGTCACAACAATCAATTTACATCTATTCAATAATCATATATTACTCTATATTAACAACATTTGTACATTGTTTTAATGAAATATGTACGTTGTCATGATAAACCAAGGTAATTGCTTGTCATCTACGAAATCAAGAACGTGAGTTGCTGCCAGAATTAACAGTATTTATTAAATATACGAAACCAAGTTATTGGCTGAATAAATTGAGTGTTATTGATTAATGTACTCTAGTTATTCTCACAATTATTATTCAATCATTGTGACAATAACCAAATACATTCGTCAATGTCTAAAAGTTCGTTGAAACAACAAATTAAATTGTTGTGACAACGAAATACTATTCAGTAATCACTGTTAATCAATATTACGAACTAATTTTTTTTGAGTGTAGAATTGTCTAAAGCTCGTAGTTAAAACTAGTTTTTCCTAGTAAATTCGGGTTTAACCGGTAACATATTTATACACCACTCATAACCCTTGCCCCACCATACCCCTTTCCTCTGCAGTTGTGTACGGAAAGGTGCTTTGATTGTATAAATTTTAAAATTTCATTTACAGCACCTACTGCACTTTGGTCTGATATGCGAATAAATCCCAAACAACTTCCGACAACTTCTGCTTTGGAGGGTAAATTATTTTCGTCGCAAGTTATTTTTACATACCGGAAAATAAAACTAAGCTGATCGTCTTTGGAAATATCTTGAGTGGTATCAAGAATTATAGTCTAAGAGCTAGTGAACCCTCCGACTAACGGTCGTCCTGTAAGGCTAGAAATTTTTCTAGTGATAATTCATAGCACACCAAGGCTAAAAACCATGACCTGGCAGGCCTCAGCGGTGCACGTGTATCTACCAGGTGAATCGAAAAGTGCAAATTTAGGGGGTAAAATAAACTTTCTCCTGTAAGGTTTAAATTTAAGTATGTGTTTGAGTAAGTCATTTAGAAGAAATGTGTACAATGACAGGCGATTCTGAAGAGCATAAGACCTTGCCAGGCGAGGGGAAAGATTAGGGGTGTGTCCTAAAATTATTCTTTTTGCATCGAACATTTTTTTTTTGGGTTTTTTGAATCATTCCAAACAGAAAACGTCTTTAGTGATTTTTCTCTTAAGTTAATAGTTTTTGTTATATAAGCGATTGAAAATTTTGAAAATTGCGAAATCGGCCATTTTTAACCCTAAATCGGACATTTATCTAAAAATTTCAATGTTGCTAAGGTACGTAGATATTCTTTAAACATTGATTGATGAAATCCCGAAGAGTTATTTGCAATAAAATATCGAAAACCCCTTTGTTTTTTTAATTGCTAATCAAGCGGGCTCGTCACTGTAGTATAAGTGAGGACGTTTGAGTTTGCATAAATTCATTATCTCGAGAATGGGCAAATTTCAAGAGAAATCCTCAGACAGGTCGATTTATATTTTTAAATTAGGACTTTTTGGCATATATATAATACTAGTGACGTCATCCATCTGAGCGTGATGACGTAATCGATGATTTTTTTAAACGAGAGTAGGGGTTGTGTGATAGCTCATCTGAAAGGTTGTTTAATTCTCTATTCATAATATAAACATTAACATTATTATTTATACAGGGTGTACACAAAAATTTCTTTTATTAAATTAACTTTTATTAAATTTGACAAATAGGAGAAAATATTTTTTTGTACACCCTGTATAAATAATTATGTTAATGTTTATATTACTAAATAGAGAATTAAATAACCTTTCAAATGAGCTATCACACAACCCCTACTCTTATTTAAAAAAATCATCGATTACGTCATCACGCCCAGATGGATGACGTCACTAGTATTATATATATGCCAAAAAGTCCTAATTCAAAAATAAAAATCGACTTGTCTGAGGATTTCTCTTGAAATTTGCCCATTCTCGAGATAATGATGTTATGCAAACTCAAACGTCCTCACTTATACTACAGTGACGAGCCCGCTTGATTAGCAATTAAAAAAACAAAGGGGTTTTCGATATTTTATTGCAAATAACTCTTCGGGATTTCACCAATCAATGTTTAAAGAATATCTACGTACCTTAGCAACATTGAAATTTTTAGATAAATGTCCGATTTAGGGTTAAAAATGGCCGATTTCGCAATTTTCAAAATTTTCAATCGCTTATACAACAAAATCTATTAACTTAAGAGAAAAATCACTAAAGACGTTTTCTGTTTGGAATGATTCAAAAAAGCTAAAAAAAATTGTTCGATGCAAAAAGAATAATTTCCCCTCGCCTGGCAAGGTCTTATGCTCTTCAGAATCGCCTGTCATTGTACACATTTCTTCTAAATGACTTACTCAAACACATACTTAAATTTAAACCTTACAGGAGAGAGTTTATTTTACCCCCTAAATTTGCACTTTTCGTTTCACCTGGTAGATACACGTGCACCGCTGAGGCCTGCCAGGTCATGGTTTTTAGCCTTGGTGTGCTATGATTTATCTCTAGAAAAATTTCTAGCCTTACAGGACGACCGTTAGTCGGAGGGTTCACTAGCTCTTAGACTATTATCATTGAATAAAAACAACTTTTTTTAATTAAATTAATCACTTTGTTTTCAGTTTCTTAAACCTGCAAATTTATAACTTCGTTTTGTATTTGGGGCTCATGTAATTTGTTTAAGTTATTGTTTTTATCGGTTAATTTAGCTAAAACAGGATCATATTTAGCTAGTAAAAGAACCATCGACAAAAATTATCTTTTTGGGATTCACTTTCATCTAAACTACCAACATGTCCACGAATCGCTAAATTGCACCCAGAAAGAGTAAGAGTTATTAGGTACGTCAATTACCCGCTTCATTACTTCCTCTCAAATTCCTTATTTTGATGCTTATTAGGAAAATATAGTAGAAGTATTAAGCTTGAAGGCTTTAAGGGGCCCCTCCTATCGTCGACCCCCCCCCCGCATTGCGGGACCTGCGGGTGTGTCAGCTACGTCACTGGCTATAGCCAACGGGAATATAAAAGAGAAAATATTTGTTCAACATACTTGCTAGAAGATTCTATGATGGCGCCTTAGAAAGATGGCGAAAAAGTGGGTTAACCTTCAGGCAGAAAAAATATTTTTAAAAATAATAAATAATTGTTTTTACGAGTCTGTCTCAAAAGTTCGATATTAACCCTTACTGCAGAAGCCCACTATTTCTATTAGAAATTGGTGATGTTATATCTGTTGTTTGAAACATTATCTTAAATTCAAACAGTTCTAAATTCATATTTACAATAGAAATCAAAATAAACGAAGTGATTCTTAATAGTAAAGTAAATGAAGTAATATCTACCTACCTGTCTCTCATTCATAAAGACGAATATTGTTCAATAAACAAAAATAGACAAATATTTGTTTTAAATTATAAACATAAATACTTTGATTAAACAAATCATAGTTGTGGCACATGTTTGGCTTTTTCTAACTTTTATTAACAGTTTACCGTGCGCAAATTTACCGAACGATTAAACTGAGTAAATTCTGTCTATAATGTGAGTTCTTAAACAAATTTAAACAAAACCTACAACTTTATGTGTATAAATAAGATTGGTCAACATTTACCGTAAACACGAGGGGAATCATACAGTTGCCATTGTATGGAGAGTCAGGTAATTCGATAGTATAACCACCGGCTTATTGATTTTTTGTGTTCTCCGACCGATTAGGTGCTTGTTTTAATAATGATGGCGATTTGTTTTCAGTGGGAATTACACCAAAAAAAAGAGTAAAGTGGAAAATAATTTTTATAGACAAATAATGTTCTGAATTATTTATTTATTTAATGTCCGACTGATATATTATTTGACAAAAATAATGACATGATTTCGAAGTCAGTTAAGTATGATATAATTCCCTAGGGCGTTATTTTGAAAAATTACGCCCTAGGGCATTAAATTTAAATAACTAGTCAAATACTGTCAAGTTGACAAATAACAACCTAAGTAAAACTATGGTTACGACAATTACGTTACGACTATTGCTGGTTAGTCTAGAAAGCCACTGCGCATCCGCTAGGAAAAATATTCTGATTTGGAGTTTTTGCACAATCTTACTTAAAAATGACCCCTTTTAACAAATTTGCATGTTGCCAGGTCCAAAAGTGGGTCAAAATTTTTTTAAACGTTTTTATGTATTTTTCCTAAAATTTTTTTTTTTGCATCGAACAAAGTTTTTTTGGGTTTTTTGGATACCTAATTCAAAACAAAAAAGGTCTTTAGTGACTTTTTCTGAAGTGGACAGTTTTTGAGATATAAGCGATTAAAATTTTAAAAATTGCGAAATCGGCCATCTTTAACCCTCAAAAACTATGTGAAAAACTGAAAATTTCAATATTGCCAAGATAGGTAAATATTCTTTAAACATCGATTGATGAAATCTCGAAGAGTTTTTTGCAATACAATATCGAAAACCCCTTTGTTTTTTAATTGCAAATCAAGCGGCCACCACACTATTTTCAACCGTTGCATGTATCTATACAACATTGAATGTAATATGCGTTATGTGCGGAAAAATATTCTGATTCAATTTTTTTTCACCATCTTGCTTGAAAAGTTCCCTATTAACAAATTTGCATGTTGCCAGGGTCAGAAATGGGTCAAAAAAATTTTTACACAATTTTTTTAAACTTAAAATGTCCGATTACATTATACTTACAAATACATGCAACAACATCGGTTGAAAATAGTGTCGCGCCCGCTTGATTAGCAATTAATAACAGAAGGGGTTTTTGAAATTACATATATATTGCAAAAAGCTCTTTATGGTAGGGAAGCCCAAGCGGGGATTTTTGCAGTCACTCGAGCGCGTCAGATTAGCATATGGTGAGAAACCTGGTACCCTGCAGATGCACCTCTACCATATATTGGCTCTTAACACAGGGGTGTTCGTTAAGGGGGGCCCGAAAAAAATAATATATCCTTAAAAAAACTCGAAATTGTCAGATTAAGATAAGGTAAGTTAAGTACATGCAAAAGAGTGTATATTTAAAAAATCTGACGATTTGAGCCGGGCGTGAGGAAATGGGTGAGTCCCAAAGTTTCACAAGAAAAATGCGAATATTTCGCGAAATGAATGACAGATCGAAAAACTAAAAAATATGTGCTCAATATTTTTTAAAAATCTATCGAATGATACCAAACACGACTTCCCACGGTGAGGGGTGGGGGGTAAATTTAATATTTTAAAAACGAATCCCGCGATATTTGGCGAAATGAACATCAGATCAAAAAACTGTATAATACACTTATTCAATATTTTTGAAAAATCTGTCGAATGGCACCAAACACGACCCCCCATGGATGTGGGGTGGGGGTTACTTTAAAATCTTAAATAGGAACCCTCATTTTTTATTGCAGATTTGGATTCCTTGCGTAAAAATAAGTAACTTTTATTCGCAACATTTTTTCGAATTATGGATAGATATCGCTATAATCGGAAAAAACGATTGTTGGAAATGGAAAATTAAATTAAAAAATGGCAAGCGCCCACTAAAATGGAAAACTTTACTTAACTTTTTTTGGTTTTAGGACCTACTCTTTACAACCCAATAGGTCCCCAAAGCGCTCGAGTGACTGCACATTTAGCATACTTTGCTCCCCTACATGTTCATAGAATATCTATGTACCTTACTAACATTGAAATTTTCGGTTTTTCACATAGTTTTTGAGGGTTAAAAATGGCCAATTTTGAAATTTTTTAAATTTCCAATTGCTATATCTCGAAAACTAACAAGTTTGGTGAAAAGTTACTTCAGATCTATTTGGAATGGTCCATAAAACCTAAAAAAAATTGTCCGATGCAAAAATTAGTTTTAGTAAAACACAAACAAAAACGTTTAAAAAAATTTTGACTTCTTTTTCATCCTGGCAACATGCAAATTTGTTAAAAGGGGACCTTTTCAAGCAAAATGGTGAAAAAAAAATTAATTAGAAAATTTTCCGCATATTTATAGATATATTTACCAAGCGCGGCTCCTCCTTAGGGTCAATTGGTCAATGACCCCCCTAAAATAATCTCATAAAAATACCAATTTTATTAAAAATATCTTTTATCTAAAACTTCACTCTGAAATATAAAATTCTCTCTCAGCAGTCTGCATTGGCAAAACAAATATAATAGATATAATAACGTCACGCCTCGCGCTATACACAAGCCCGTGGCTGGGCCGTATTTTAAATTGTCTATATACAGTTCTTATGGCTTATGGACAAATGCATGTAAAATAGAAAAGAGACGGCAGATAGCAATTTCGTGGGCGAGAGTGGGAGTGACCTTTCCGTCGTATACCTCTAGTAGAGTCGACGGCCTCACGTTTAGTTAGTTACCGTCTGCTGACCGCACTTCACGGCAGGTCTATATCGATCGCGGCGTATTTGCGTAATTTATTTTGTTTTGTTGGATTTTTTTGTGATTGTAACAAAAACAAGATGAGTGTTGTTGACGAAATAATTGCCTTAAAATCTGCTGGAACACTAAATTATGAACGGCGGCTTGAGAAAAAAGAAAGTGGTCGACCAAAACCAAACATGAATTTAAAACAAACAACAAAGGATAGGGGTAAGGACATTCAAAGATATTTTAAAGAATCAATGTACAATTTGTGTGATTGGATTTGTGGCTGCAGTGTGAGAAATGCATTTTTTTGCTATCCGTGTTTACTGTTTTCGAATGACGCTGTATGGGCGAAAAATGGAGTAACTGACATTAAGCATTTAAAAGTGAAAATTACAAAACATGCCTCTTCAACTACTCATATAAATTCATCAATGAGTTACGCAAGTTTAGGACGTGTTAACATAAGACAGCAACTTGATAGTGTATATCGTAAATCTGTGCATGACTTTAATGAATTGGTATCTAAAAATAGGTATATTTTAAACAAACTAATCGACTGTGTAAAATTTTGTGGAGTTTTCGAAATTGCATTGCGCGGTCATGACGAAAGTGACAGCTCCAATAATCGTGGAATTTTTCTGGGCCTTATCGATTTTGTTTCTGAACTGGATTTAATGTTTAAAGAACACATTGAAAAAAGTACAGTATTTAAAGGAACATCGAAAACAATTCAGAACGATATTTTAGAATCAATGTTAGCCATTGTGCATACTCATATCATGAAGGAGATTGGCCAGACAAATTTTGTGGCCATTCAAGTAGATGAGACCACAGACAGCTCCAATAAAACGCAGATGATTATCATATTGCGATATGTATTAACTGGTATTGTACATGAAAGATTTTGGAAATTTGTTAACCCCCTAGGTACTACAGCACAACATTTAACTAATGTAATATTGGAAGAACTTCAATTATTAAAAATTAATGAAGCACCTGAAAAATTGATTGCCCAAAGTTACGATGGTGCATCAGTCATGAGCGGTAAACTGGGAGGAGTACAAACAAAAATTAAAGAAATATACCCAAATGCACACTTCATTCACTGCTATGCCCATCAATTTAATCTTATCCTCCAAAAAGCGGCGAGTCAACACAAACCGATAAAAATATTTTTTGCAAATTTACACGGATTTTCGTCCTTTTTCGGCCGATCTCCAAAACGTACGATGGTTCTGGATAGAGTGGTTAAAGTAAGGCTACCTAAAGCTGCGCCTACTCGATGGGCTTTCAATACAAAATGTGTTGAAATTGTATACACTTATAAAGATGATTTAAAATCTTGCTTAGAGGAAATTATTGATGAGGAGCAAGATGGTAACAATATAAATCAAGCAACTGGTTTAAAAAGACATTTGGAAGATGAGCATTTTTTATTTTGGTTAAATTTTTTCCATAAAATAATGCCCCATGTTGATATATTGTTTAAACAATTGCAAATGCGAGACATTGATGTTATATCTGTCAAAAATTGTATCCTGTCTTTTAACAACAATATCCAAATAATTAGAAATACTATTTTGGAATCAGAAGTACCAAGCACATCAACAGCAAAAAAAAGAAAAACTACTGCAGAGGATCCAAAGCGACGAACTGCACTTGAAATTTGTGATATTATTATATCTGAAATAAATCACAGGTTTAGTTTCAATGATCATCTCATGATTTCACAGTTATTCTACATAGAGAAATTTGAAGCATACACTACCAACTTTCCGCAAAATATTTTAAAAATGGTGACGGCTAATTATCCCACAGTGAATATTTCCAAACTAAAATCGGAACTTGAAGTCTTATATTGTCGTGAGGATTTTCGCAATAGTGCTGGTGCAGTAGCCATACTTCAGCTTTTTATTAACATGAATTTGTCTGAAACATTTTCTGAAGCAGTGAAGTTATTAAATATTTTGTGCACACTCCCTATGACAACCGTGGAAAGTGAGAGATGTTTTTCTACTTTAAAAAGAGTAAAAACATTCCTGCGTAATACGATGGGACAACCTAGACTTAGTGCCTTGTCTATGCTGAGCATCGAGAAAACGCTTGTCAAGAGCATTCCAAATTTCAATGAGAAGGTCATAGACTATTTTGCAGAACTAAAGGATAGAAGAATTGACTTAAAATATAAAAATATTTAAAGTAAGTTTCGTTTTAATAAATTTACAATTTATTATACTATAAATATTCCTATCTATATATCAGTCAATAACCTGTTCATACCATTTTTCCTATATTTTTTAAAAGATTTACTCTAAAAAAAGACAAATTTAATTTTCGGAAAACTAGGGTAAATAGTATTGAGTTTTATCTAAGTCTGTATTTTTTATCTAAAATATAAATGCTAAAAGATCTTTTAAATACTTTAAAAAATCAACAGTTTGAAGTTTTCAAACCAAAATGACCCCCCTGAAGATTGACCCACGAGCCGCCGCTGATATTTACGCATATTACATATACATGCAACGGTTGAAAATAGTGTCGCGCACGCTTGATTAGCAATTAAAGAACAAAGAGGTTTTCAATATTGTATTGCAAACAAGCTGAAAATGCGAGCATTATCATAACGAAAACTTTGTTTATTTACGTATTTTAATTCATAATATGGAAAATTCCTATTATGAAAAGTAGTTTAGAATTAATAATTATGTTTTAATGTGCAATTATATCATTCTAATATAAATGTTATGAACTATAAAGGTAGTTTCCTCTTGATCGAAATTCATATTTTTTATATACCTCGTATAAAATTAATAAAATTTTATGTAGTTATGATGGTTTCATCATAAATCTTAGAAAATGAAGAGCTTTTTATGAAGAAGAACTTTTCTTCGTCAAATTAAAAATAAAAGAGCTATAAATGAAAATGTTATTGGTATCCATAATTTGAGAAAAATCTTCAAATATTTTTTTCCATTAGAAGGATGTAAATGCACATATCAGACCATAATTTTTTATACCAAAAAATATTATTTCATATACTGTCGGTTCGCTAAACTCGGACACAACTGGCTAGTGATTTTAGTCAATAATTTTGCCTATTGGGCAAAAGAAATGATTACTAATTAGTTAATAATTACTAAATAATTAGTAATTTTGCCACTTTTGACAAAATTCGCAAAAAACAAAAAAATTACCTACTAAAATCACTAGCCAGTTGTATCGAGTTTAGCGAACCGACTAATGGAACAGTCCATTTATCATAAAGGGGAGGCCGTATACTCTTATAAACCTTTTTAAAGCTGTTAATAAATTATTGCTTTTAAAATATACTCAAATTGTATTTTTGAACATCTTATTTATTTTATAGAATAATTAAATTCACTATCAAATGTCATTGATGATTGTTGTTTTATTAAGACTTAATTTAAAATTTAGTTTGACATTCACGAAGTGTCACACTCAAATGTAAATAACCTATGCTTTGCTTAACAAATCGAGATTAAAAAACTAGCCTACTTAATAGGGCTTTTCATCGATTGTCATTTGGGCCATGTTAAACAAAAAGCAACCAACCCTCAATTTGTAAATTAAGAGAAAATTAACTTTTTATGTTTTTCTAAATATTTAATTTTCCGTCATATTTTTTTAAACGATAACTTCACTAATCAATAGTTTAATTTTAGAGCAATTTTATCATAGTAGTATCAAAATTATCCTAATAAATTTTTACAAAAAAAATAGCCATATTGAGGGTTGGTTTCTTATTGCTGTTGGAAATATATCTAATAAAATGCAATCTGCAAAATCCAACCAACCCACAAAATCCATGAATAAATCCGAATAATTTCAGTCAACTCAGTAATACCGTACAGTAGAATTTCTACTATTAAACGAAATATCAATACAAATAAAAAATGTGCGGTAATCAGTCAAAACAACAAACCATAATATTTAAAAAGTAAGATAAACATAGCCTTAATCCCAAAACTTACCATTTTCTGAAATTTCGCGAGCCTTTTTAATTATTTTAACAGTTCTTTATTTAAAAATATTTTTCGTATTAAAGATTCAAAGATTTTTTCATATAATAGATATAACACAACAAATATTTTAATA